>NC_077232.1:32954151-33649651 GCF_027887165.1 Monodelphis domestica
TGGAAATCAAGATGCAATACTTCTTTATGTTTCAATACTATTTAAAAAATTGCTATTAAAATGTACAGGTGTTTGTTATGATCCAAATATTTAAGTCTCTGTGTGTGCAGTTTGAGATTGAAGAGAGAAAAATTAACCCAAAAGGGAGAGATTTTCTTCAGTTCATGTTTCAGTGGGGGATGAAGGTTGTTTGGTGAACTTTAGACATGAGGACTAATAAAAGGTTTCAGGTTAAACAAATTAACCAACTAACCAATAAAACAAATGAAACCAATCTCATAATTTTGCAAATAAAGAGTGAACAAGTATCTGAGGGGAAAAAAAGAAGGAAAAATTAGCATCTTCAGTTATATTAAATTGTGCAGCCCAGGTAGCCTGAAATTCTCAAGTGCCTTCATTTCCAAATGTGTTTTTGTGTTGTGCTTGTGGATATCTAATTTAGGGAAATTAACCAAAACCAATAACCTGCTTTGATCTCTTCCTCTCCAGGACTGACCTGTGTGCTGGTGTCCATATTATTGAGATAGCTGGTGATTTGGGAATTTACACTCCAGTAGGAAATTAGAGGGTGGTAATCTGAGTGCCTGGAGTTCTACTTGCATCACTTGGCTGAACAGACCAATTGAAACATTCTTTTTCTATTAGGGAATACTTATGGCAGAGGATAATGACTGGAGATTCTGTCACAATAATAATATTATATGAATGCATTGATGAAGTGCTCACATGCTTAAGGTGTTGTGTTAGGTGAAATGGAAATACTCTCCACATTGATGTGGACCCCACCAATCTGAATTTACAAAAGAAGCCTAATTATGCCATTTATGTGAGAGTGTTAAGGGGAGAGAGGTGGTTAGAATTCTATATATTGTTAAAAGTATATAGATTTGAAGGGGTTTAAGAAGGGAAATACAGAGGGAAACAGCACATATAAATAATTTGAATTTATTTACATAGAAGGGATGAATGGGGAGGAAAGAGGAAGAGGGAAATCTGACTGCTTAACCACTAGTTAATCCACTATCAAATAAGCTAATCTACCTACATAAAATCCTAATGGCCAGTCCAATAGCAAACCCAGAAATCTCACAAATAGAGTCCTTGACAGGTAGATGCAGGTATCCAAATGATAAGTTCTCAGATGTCCCAAGAATGGCTGAAGTCCTCCAAATCTCCTTTGTCCACCAAAGGATATTGAAGAAACTCCTGTCCATTCTTGCTTGAAGGGCTGCTTGAATATTGTCCAAATGAAATCCATGAGAGATCAGATCTGCAACCTACATTATTCTCTGTCAGCTGCAGATTCCCAGTTGAGGCAAAACTGTCTCTCACTGTATGGAACTTTATCCTGTCAGTTCTGGAGATTGTGTATCAATCAACTATTGCATCCTACAATTTCTCCTCTCTACAGTCCACCCTTTGCACAAAGCCTAAATCATGTTGAAAACACTATTTTGGCATTTGTGCACAAATTAACTTACTTAAAGATTACCTAAACTAAAATATCTACCCAAAATAACAAACAACATACACTCAGCTATCTTTACTTAGCTAATACTAACCTATTCTAGGGATTTTATCAAGGAAAGGAAAAAAAAAGGATATCATATCTTATAGGCAGGTCTGAAAAAGTTGTTGATGTCTAAAAATAAAATGGAATGGGAAAGAGGTGTTTAGATGGGGAAACAGTGAGGATAACTAAAGAAGAGAAATGAACTCCTAAATAGAAGATGAAGTCTCTTGGCTTTGGAAAACAGATTTCCAAAAGTAAGTAGAGAGGCAATATAGACTTGAAGATGCTTTAATCAGAAAGTCCTGGGTACCCATCTCCTCTCAAATATGTACTGACTATGCAATTTTGTGCCAGTCATTTAATCTTTCATTGCCCCTGCACTGCTCTCTAGAAATCAAAGTTGTGGTGTCCTTAACGATCTTCATTTAAAAAACAAAACAAAACCCTAACCTTCTGTCTTAGACTTGATACTAAGTATGAGTTCCAAGGCCAAAGAGTGATAAGGACTAGACAAATAGGAGTTAAGTGATTTGTCCAGGGTCACACAGATAGGAAGTATCTGAGGTCACATTTGAAGCCAGGACCTCTTATTTCCAAGCTAGCTTTCTATCCACTGAGTCACCCAGCTGCCTTGAAGATCTTCATTAGCCCTCTATTAGAGGGGCTGGGGACAGCTGAGTGGCTCAGTGGATTGAAAGTCAGGCCCAGAGATGGGAGGTCTTGGGTTCAAATATGACCTCAGAACTTCCTAGCTGTATGATCCTGGGCAAGTCACTTAACCCCCATTGCCTAGCCCTTACCACTCTTCTGCCTTGGAGCCAATACACAGTATTGATTCTAAGATGGAAGATAAGGGTTTAAAAAATAGAAGGGCTTTCCTTACTGGAGTACCCTTCTTCAATGGATATGCAGATGAGAAACACCTTAACTTTCATTCTATGATGAGCTTGAGAATATTCTTATCATAAATGGCAGCTTAGGGGGCAGCTGGATGGCTCAGTGGATTGAGAGCCAGGCTTAGAGATGGGTGGTCCTGGGTTCTAATGTGGCCTCAGACACTTCCTAGCTGTGTGACCCTGGGCAAGTCACTTTACCCCCATTGCCTAGCTCTTGCCACTCTTCTGCCTTGGAACCAATACGCAGTATTGATTCTAAGGGGGAATGTAAGAGTTTTTTTAAAAAAATAAAATAAAATGGCAGCTTATGGAAAGATTTGCACAAACTGATGTAGAGTAAAATAAGCAGATCTGGGAGAACACTGTACACAGTGTATAATTAGGATTTTTTAATTTTCAACTACATTTCCCAGCATTTCTCTTTCATTCCCATGTTATATCCTTATGTTTTATAGATAAAGTTTTCTGTAACTCTGCCCCCTCTCTCCCTTCTCCCACTTTCGTGGTCCGGGAAACTGCTCTTTACTCTGGTTATTACTTTCCTCTACTTGAAGTGATTATTAATAAATCTTATAAAATATAATACTCAGATTTATTGGACATTAATTTTAATCTTACAAGAGTAACAGCAGTATTATACAATGATCAATTGTGAAAGCCTTAGATACTCTCAGCAATACAATGATCTGGGAAAATTCTAGAGGATTTATGACAAAAATGCTATCCATCTCCAGAAAAAGAACTGTTGGAATCAGGTGCAGCTCAAAGCATGCTATCTTTCACATTAGTTTATTTATGGTTTTATTTGGTGGTTTTGGTTATTTATATGAGCATTTTCTTACAACAATGACCAATATGGAATTATGTTTTGCATAGTAATACATGTATAGCCCAGATCAAAATGCTTATCATCTCTGAGAGGGGGGTAGAGAAGAGAAGGAGACAACTTAGATCTTATAATTTCAGAAAATGTATGCTGAAAATTATGACTTGCAATTGGGAAAATAAAATGAAATGGTATTGAATTTGTCTCTTTTTCAGATCTTGTTGGGTATTGTTTGGGATATCAAGTTCAATCAGTTGACTCTGGACTTCCAGGAGTCTCTGGAATTGAGCTATGGGTCTCTCTACTGCTGGATTTAGCAAGGGAGGGAGTGGTTCATTCGAGATGATAATAGTCTATATTATTACTTTCTAAACATTCACAATTAAGTGCATATTCACAGATCCGACATAAAGGATGAAGAGTAAGATTGATGTCAACCTGTAGGGAAATTTTAAACCTTTGGTTCTGTCCTGTTGCACATTTTTACCAATGGCTTGAAGACATACTTTTATGATTCATAAACTTACTGATTACTCTTCCCTGTTGTAGATCATTGGGGATATTTTGAGTAATAGATACCCTCCCACAAAGACTTCTATTGTTAGAATTAGAAAGCACATTAGCAATCCTCTAGTCCAATCCCCTCATTTACAGATGAGGAAAGTGATGCATGGAAATACCATACCTATGAAATGTAAGAGTACAAGAGGGGAATGTTCTTACTCAGAGAGTGATAGTCTTGTCTGGAGCTTGTAGGATTCCTTGGTTCTCAGATATTCCATTATTCAGCAGAATGTCAAATTATATTTCACATGTGAAATCAAGGCAAATTGTCTTTTTATTATTATTTATAGCTGACTAGGCTTATTTATAGCATGAGAAAGGAAATGGCTGTCAAGGGATCCTGTAATAATTAGTTTCAAAGGTATGTGCATGTGTGCATGTAAACAAAGTAATTGTAAGGAAATTTGCCATCCAATAAGTGCTCTTAAGGGTAAATGATTTTTTACCATCTATAGCTAAATTATATTTCTACTTCTAATTAAGTCGACCAATACATGCCCCTTAGCAATATTCACAATGCTTCAACACTTTAAAGAGTTTGTAATTTTGTCAGGTTGTTTTTATCCCCACCAATACAGATCAAGACTCCTCTATAATTAATAATCATAATAATGTCAATAACATGGAGAGGAAATAAGCATTTATAAAGTGCTTGTGATGTACCAGATGCTGTGTTAAGCCCTCTATAAGTATTATCTCATCTGATCCATACAAGAATCCTACATGGTAAGCATACTTATTTTCTCCAATTTATAAATGAGGAAACTGAAGGAAAATCTTAGTAGCTTATCTTGGAGAATGTTTTGACCGATAGGTCATCATCCAGCTGCCAAAATGACCATGAGTCTCTCCAAATTTGGTTAGTCTGACCCTCACGTGACAAATAAACCATCACTAGCCCTCTATTCGGAACCATTCATATATTCATTCATTCATTTATTCAAACAGCCTTTGTTAAGGACTTGGTGTCTGCTACTGCTTGGGGATAAGACCAAAATGAAATATCACTCCTAACCTCATGGAACCTACCTACCATTCAGGAAAAACATGTATTAAATGCAGAATTTCCCCCTCCCTTTTTTATTTAGAATATTTTTCCATGGTTACATGATTCACGATTCCCCTCCTTTCCTCCCGCTATTTCCTCCCCACTCCCAAAGTTGACAAGCAGTTCCACTGGGTTATACATGTATCTTAAATACAAAATATGTATAATTAAATACAAATTAACTTGGGGAAAGATGATACTAGCAACTGACCCTAGAGGAGCTGGCTCTCTACCAACAAGACCCTTGTGCAGCCAAATTCCTGCCACTCAAGACATCAATTAGAACAAGGGTACTTGTTGTAACTGCTGAGATGTGCTGGTCATCTGAGGTTTCCAACTACTAGTAGTTTAGTTGCTGAACTTAGATTGGGGTGATTCAGATTGCAGAATGGGAGAAAACCTGAAGCAAACCAACAGAGAATCCAAAGCCTGACATGATGAGAGGTGCTATTCTTTTCTGATCTTCAGCACTATCTCATAGTAAAATACCTGGCACATAGAGAGAGCTTAATGAACATCTGCTGATTCATTAATTGAGTGATTGTACCTAAAAGAGAAATCAAGAATTTCAATGGGTGTCATTTTGACTTCTGAGTACTAGGTTTGTGCTGGAGAGAGAACTAGGGCAGGAGTCAGGCTCCCCCCTCCCCCAGGCTTCTCTATCAAAATGACTGTTTCTTAGTACATCATGATGGCATTTTTTTTTTGTGTGTTAAAGGAGCACAGTTAGGGGAGACTTGATTCTTTTAGCCAAGACATTTCTTTTTCTGGGTTCCTCTGTATATTTGTACCTCGAAAGGCTGAGAGAATCATCATCCTCCCAGTTGGATGACTGTTGTAGCTGGTTTTGAGAACTTCAAGCTTTTTACAGAAGAGACAGATCAGGGAGTAATGCTAAAAATACCAGAAATCTGTATTTGATGCCTTTTAACTCTCATAAGGAAAGGGGAAAATCCTAATGAGGCACTCAGGGGTTGAAGAGGATAAAACAGGAAGGAAAGGTTAGGGCAAAGGATCTTAGGATATAGATTTTGAACTGGAAGGAATCTCAAATGTCATCAAGCCTAACCTTCTCATTTTACAGTTAAGGAAACTGAGCTCTAGAGTAGAAGGGATATAGCCAAGATCACACAGGTAGTGTAAAAATGGAGATTTGAACCCCATACTTCAATCCCCAGAAGTCCTTGGCACTTCCCAGAATGCCCTAAAATCTCACCTGAGATCCCCACCTGGGCCAAGAACAAAATGGGTATTTAAACTGACTGTACTGCCTACTTGTTCTCTCTGGTTCTGTTTCTAAGCACACACGTCTCTCAAGATGTAAAGTAAGTGGCTGTGAATGGTCTATTCAGCCCTAGACATGTGCTTTTCTTATTTTGTATTTTCTTATTTCCTTGATTTCTAAAAATCTTTAATAAATCTCTAAAAATATAATACTTTTAGTAGAGAAACTGTTTTAACTGTTACAGTAGTAAGTGAAAAAGGTAAGATATAAATCTCTACCTTTGAGCCCTTGCTTTTGCAAAATTATCATCCTTCTTGGGTCTACATTCCACATAGGATTTTAGATCATTATGTCTTATCTAATCTTAGATTTATTTTATTGGGGATTTCATTGGATGCATAGAATTTCATTGGGGAAAACTGAGGCTCAGTTTCTCCAAGGAAGCACCAGAATATGATGACTATACATTACATGGAGGGCCTAACTATGATGTTTTTTGTATTTTATAACATGCAGCCAAAAATTATTGATAGATGCATTGACAGGCAGTCATGAATGGGGCACTCCCCTTCTGGCACAAGAGGCTTATAAACAAGCAAAATAATAGCACATGAGAGAGACATCTCCCACTGTCCAGTCTGTTATGTCCAAGAACTCAAAGTCTCATGATTCAGCAATCTGATTTCTGAGGTCCTCCAATGTTGTTGTCCTTTTCTTTGGAAGTCTGGAGTCATGCTGGTCCTCAAAGTCATATCTACTTTCTCCAATTCCAGGGTTGCTGATAACTTCTTTCCCTGAAATTGCTTGGAAAAAATAGATCCTAATACAATTTAACAGTCACCAAAAATTTGCTTAGCCAATAGTTAGGTCAAATGATGAAAATTAACTCAAACCTTACAAGTCTAATATTATTCATATAAAGGATATCCAGTTATGGACCTTTACACTAAAGCATTTACATTTCCTTTCTTTACTTCTGTCTCAATCAAATACCTGCTTTGGAAAACTGCCAATAACAAAGTGGAAGGAACAAAATCAATATGTTCCCATTTTTTTGACTTGACATATATCTGTATTAAGATAAAAATTTTAAATGTGATCTTTAATGCTTTCTTCAAAAACTTGTACTTTAAATATTATTTCACTTCCATTATTTGTTATTATATATTATTTACTTTAATCTTTTCCAATTTTAACTCCCAGTCTCTCTGAATCCCCCTCAAGTAGATGAGATTCTGCAAAAAATCTTCTCCTTCTTGAAAATTTTAAAGACCAATATTCAATACTCCAAGTATTATATTTAATAATTATTAATATTTAACTTGAAGCAAAAGGAAGCTAAAAAGCTAGAGAAACAGGGAGAGCTCACCCAGCCTCACATTTGAAAAAGAGAGGGGAAGGGAGGAGTTACCTAAAACTTATATACAATAACATAAAAGACACATGTAAACTGAAAGGGAAAAGGAATTTTGGGACTAGGGAAGAATTTTGGGAGATACGAAATTTCCATTATACATTCTTCATAGCAAGGGAAAAATGATCCCCACTCTGATAAAAATTCCAGGCAAGACTCATAGAGTCAGCAGATGGCATTGGCCAAAAAATTCCATCAACCAAGCTCAGAATCAGCCAGGTGAGAATACTTTCCATTCAAGACAAGGAAAGCCTACCTCAGCCTATGCTAGCAATCTCAATGGACAATTAGTTTAGGAACTACCCAATGCTTATGAGAGTGGAACTGGGAGGTGCATATCTATGTTAATTGAAGATCTAGGAGAAAGTCCAAGGGGGATGCATCTTTTTTCTGCATCTATTGAGATAATCATGTGATTTTTGTTGGTTTGCTTTTTGCTATAGTCAATTATGTGGATGGTTTTCCTAATATCAAACTATCCTTACATTCCTGTAATTTACATCCTTACATACTGTAATACATTCCTTACATTCCTGTAAATCTCACTTGATCATAATGAATGACTCTAGTGATCACTTGCTGGAGTTGTTTTGCTAATATTATATTTAAAATTTTTGCATCTATGTTCATTAAGGAGATTGGTCTATAATTTTCTTTCTCTGTTTTTGACCTACCTGGATTTGGAATGAGTACCATATTTGCGTCATAAAAGGAATTTCATAGAACTCCTTTGCAAATTATGTCAAATAGTTTATATAATAGTGGGATTAGTTATTCTTTGAATGTTTGATAGAATAAACTTGTGAATCCATCAGACCCTGGGGATTTTTTATTAGGGAGTTCTTTTACCACATGTTCAATTTCTTTTACTGATATGGGGTTATTTAAGTATTCTATTTCTTCTTCTGTTAATCTAGGCAATTTATATTTTGTAAATATTCATCCATGTCACCTTGATTGCCATTTTTATTGACATATAATTCAGCAAAATAGTTTTTAATGATTGCCTTAATTTCATCTTCATTGGAGGTGAGGTCTCTCTTTTCATCTTGGATATTGTTAATTTGGTTTTCTTCTTTCTTTCCTTTTTTTTTAGATTGACCAGTACTTTGTCTTTATTGTTTATTTTTTCAAAATACCTGCTTCTAGCCTTATTTATTAATTCACTAGTTCTTTCACTTTTGATTTTATTAATTTCTCCTTTAATTTTTAGGTTCTCTAATTTAGTTTTCATCTGGGGATTTTTAATTTGTTCCCTTTCAAGTTTTTTTTTTTGATTTGCATGTCCAATTCATTGACCTCTGCCCTCCCTAATTTGTTAATATATGAACTTAAGGATATAAATTTCCTCCTGAGTACTGCTTTGGCTGCATCCCATAGATTTTGAAAGGATGTTTCATCATTGTCATTTTCTTCAGTGAAATTAGTAATTGTTTCTATGATTTGTTCTTTAACTGGTTTTGGAGAATCATATTGTTTAGTTTCCAATTAGTTTTCCATTTGCCTCTCCATGTACCCTTACTAATTATTATTTTTATTGCATTATTATATGAAAAGGTTGAATTTATTATTTCTGCTTTTTTGCACTTGTTTGCCATGTTATGCCCTAGAACATGATCAGTTTTTGTGAATGTACCATGTGCTGCTGAAAGGAAGGTGTATTCCTTTTTGTCCCTATTTATTTTTCTCCACCTATATATTAACTCTAATTTTTCTAAGATTTCATTCATATCTCTTAACTCTTATTTATTTTTTGCTTTAATTCATATAGATCTTATAGGAGAAGGTTCAGGTCTGCCACTAGTATAGTTTTTCTATCTATTTCATCCTTGAGCTCCACTAGTTTCTCCTTTAGAAATTTGGATGCTATACCATTTGGTGCATACATGTTGAGTACTGATATTTCCTCATTGTCTATACTGCCTTTTATCAGGATGTAATTACCTTCCCTATCTCTTTTGATAAGATCTATTCTTTACTTTCACTTTGTCAGATATCATGATTATGACTCCTGCTTTCTTTTTCTCAGTTGAAGTCCAATAGATCTTGCCCTAGCCTTTGATCTTTATTTGTGAGTGTCTACCTGTCTCATGTGTGTTTCTTGTAAACAAAATATGGTAGGATTTTGGTTTCTAGTCCACTCTGCTATTTGCTTTTGTTTTATGAATGAGTTCATTCCATTCATATTCCGAGTTATGATAACCACCACTGTATCCCCCAACAGTTTGATAACGTCTCCTAGTTCTGCACTTTCTTCTTTCACTATGTTTTTAAACCAGTGGTTTACTTTTAATCAGTTCCCCTAATTCCTACCATTATTATACTTCCCTTTCAACCCCCTCCATTTTTGTTCCCTTCTTATTTTTTTAGTGTCTATTAAGTTCCATCCCAGCCTTTCCCTCCTTTTTTTGTAGTCCATACCCCACTAGCCCCTTAGTTTTTCCCTTCTCATCCCTGTAGGGTAAGATAGAATTCTATACCCCAATGGATCTAGATGCTCTTTCATCTCAGAATTGATCTCACTAAGAGTAAGGTTTAAGTATTTCATAATAGTACTCTCTTCCTCTCCTTATAATAGTATTCTTCCACTCCCCTTCCCTTGAACCTCTTTGTGTGATATAGATTATTCTATTTATTTTATTCCTTAACATTTCTCTTGGTGCTATTTTTATTACCCCCTCCCTTCTTATTTTCTTTTTTTTGCATATCATCTTAGCCCACTTATCACCTCAATCTTTATTTAAGAATGATTCTTCTAATTACTATAATAATGAATATAAATTTTGAGCTACAAATAACATTTTTCAATATATTAATATAAACAATTTGATCTTATTGAAACCTATAAAGAAGGCAATTTGAATAAAGAAAACATTTTCCCCCTTTCCTCTTTCTCATTTACCTTTTCATGTTTCTCTTGATCTTTGTGTTTGGATATCAAACTTTCCACTTAGTTCTTGTCTTTTCTTTACAAATACTTGGACATCTTCTATTTTGTTGAATGCCCAAACTTTCTCTTGAAAGTATATGGTCAGTTTTGATGGGTAGGTGATCCTTGTTTGAAGATCCAATTCTCTTGCTTTTCTATATATCATATTCTAAGCCTTGTGGTCCTTTAGTATGGAAGATGCCAGATTTTGTGTAATCCTAATTGGTGTTCCTTGATATCTGATTTGTCTCTTTTTGGCTTATTGTAAATTTTTTCCCTTAGCTTTGAAGCTCTTAAATTTGTCAATTACATTCCTGGGGGTTGTCTTTTGAGGATTTAGTGTATAAGGTGTTCTATAAAATCTTTCATTGTCTATTTTGCCCTCTTGTTCAAGAACATCAGGGCAGTTTTCTTGGATAATTTCTTATAGTATGATATCAAGGTTTCTGTTTATTTCTGGGTTTTCAGGTAGACCAATGAATCTCAAATTGTCTTTTCTTGACCTGTTTTCTTGTTTAGTCATCTTCTCAGTAAGATATTTCATGTTTCCTTCTATTCTGTCAATCTTTTGATTTTGCTTTATTAATTCTTGCTGTTTTGTGAGACCATTGGCTTCTAATTGCCCAATTCTGGTCTTTAAAGATTTGTTTTCCACCAAAATCTTTTCATTTTCTGCTATAATCTTTTGATTTTCCTTTTCAGTTTGGCCTATTCTACTTTTTATGGCTTCTGGCTGTTTAATTTTGGTTTCTAATTTATTTATCATATAATTTGATTTCTGTGCTGCTTTCTCCAGTTGGGAGTTCTGTCTTTTAAACTGTTATTTTCTTTTTGAACTATTTCCCATTTTTCTTGCTAATATTCTTCCATATTTTTGATAAGCACCTATTTAAATTCTTCAAGAGCTTGTGGCCAATTTTCATTGTTTCTGAAAGGTTTGGATGCATTTATTTGAAGGTCCTCTTCTTCTATTTCCTCTGTAGCCTAGATTTTTCCTCCATAAAAATTACCCAGGGTCAAATTCTTCTTGTTCTTCTTGGTGTTGGGAAGTTGATTTTTTGCCATCATTATGCTGGTTTTTCCTTCCCTTCTTTCCAGTCAAGAGCCTGAGTGAGGAGAGCAGGCTCTCTGTGTATAGAGCTAAGGAGTGTGGTTTTTCTTGGGGCCACCTCTGGAGTCTCTGGAGCTTCTACTGTTTATAGCCCTTTTCTGCTATATCTCCTCACTGGAGGTCTGTGCTATACTGCCTGTTGGGGTCTCAGGTCTAGCTGCTCTCAGGTGTAGGCCTTTGGTGGTCTTAGTCAGCTGCTAATGACCTTGAGGTTCCCCTGGCTTGCTCACTGATTCTAGCATGTGCTGGCTCTAAATCTAGTGCACTGACTCAGTAGGTGGGGTGTGGGAGGATAAATCAGCTTGTATTTTGGTGGAAGCTATTTCACCCCCTTATAGTGTGGAAATGCTCAAATCCTACATACCTTCAATGCTGTGCCCTACTGTAGAGTCCCTTCATTCATATGAATTCAGTATTTTTGTCTTTTTGAGGTAATTATTGGTAGGTATTGAAGAGAGGTAGATTCCCGTGTCTAAGCTGCAGCCATGTTTACCTGAAAGTCCCCAATTTCCATATTTTTAAATGATCTTCTAACCAGATTGCTTTTAAAGTCCTGTATAAAATAATCTCATATCAAGAAATTAAATTCCAACAAAAATAATTAGATTTCATTAAAGAAATAATAACAATAACAAGCAGTGTATTTATCATCATTATTACTTACATTGAATTCTGATTCAATACAATTATAACACAATAAGAGAATCACTTTCCATACTAAATTTGAAAATTTCAGCTCCCTCTCCTTTCAAAGAGCTGGATCAATTTTTTTTCACTTCATAAAAGCCAATTAATTCTTTTGTCCTTTTAAAGAACCCGAAAAAGCTTTCCAACTTAGCAAATTCTCAAGTTCCTTTTCCCAACTATGGCCCACCTGAAATACTTGGGGTGGAGGGTAGGGCATCTAAGCAGAATGGAGTAAAGATGCTTGGTACCCTCTTCTCTCCCATGCCTATCAAAAATAAATTTACATCTCTTTGTTCATTCCCAAGACCTACTCCAGAAAGAAGGGATCACAATGCAAGTTAGGATGGACATTTCAATTCAGGTGGGGTTTTGAATTTCTAAAAGGGACATACAGAACAACTTCCCATCATTCCCTTCTACTTTGAATTTGACCCAACACTTTGCTTTTAATTATAAAAAAACCCCAGAAGTTTGACATCCTACATACATCACTTGGGTCACTTCAGTCTAAGACATCTATTAACCAAGTAAAATCTAGCTTTTAAAACTGGTAACAAAACCTTCACCTCTATGTTGGATCCACTTGCCAAAAATCCTCACATCATTATTTAAAAATTTTTTTTTCTTTTACAAGTAGGAAGTTTTTAAAAAAAATATTTCTAATTAAATAAATTTCTAATTGATTTTAAAAATATTATCTGTAATCTTCAGATATTGCCTATTATATGAAAAACACAAAATGAAGAAAAAATTAATTGCTCATTACAAAACAAACAAAAATAGAAAACCTAAACTTTTTTACATTTTAGAAAGAAATTGAAAAAAACCTTAAAAAATAAACACACAGTACCACAAAATATACTACTATATAATTTTGCAGAATGCCAAATTAACAAAACATTAAGAGTTGCTAGCTTAAAATTTATCTTTTTAAAAAATAAATAACAAAGTTGAAAAATTCTCAACTGAAATTATAAGAGATCTTAGATCAATTGTTACAAAATAATGTCAAGCCTTAAAAATATATATACTTCAAACTTACAAGATAAGGATTTCTTTAAAAGACTTGATTTAAGACCCAGAAATCTACTTTTCACAGCTGATAGGCCTGACATAAGCAAAGTCCAGTGGTAGTATTTTATTAACTTAGAGTTTTCAGACTGGAAGTCAAGGTTTTTCAAATTCAAGCTCACTTGATGGTGGAGCTGGCTTGCCTAAACTAATAGCAAGGAATTCTATTTAAATTTATTATTTATTATTTCTTAAAATAATTCATTAATTTTATTAATAATTTAAATTAGATGAATGCATTTGTTATTTATTATTATTTAAATTTAAAAGGAATTCTAATTCAGGTCTTTTCTAAGACACAGACTCTTCCAGGCAAAAGAGAAAAACCTAAAACTCTCTCTCCCTTGCTGCCTTGGCTATCCCAAACTCAACTTATTTCCCCTTTCAGTTTTCCAGCTCACTTCCCAAACAGATACACACACACATAAACAAAAAACAAAGAAACAAGCCAGAAGTTGTACAGAATTATGACTAAACAAATTAATTAAAAGCCTCCTCCCACCTCACATTTCTCAAGGTCTTTCTTAAGAGTTAGATGTTACATGAGAGATGTTGTAAAGATTAAAATTTAGGGGAGATGGGGAGACTGAGGCAGGTAGAAATTAGCTTCTCTCTGCAAGGAATATATATTTTTTTGAGGTTTATTAAAGGTTAAAGATTAAGAATATACAAGTAAGAAACATGTGCCTAGGCCAGAGGCCTAGACAAAATAACCTCACATCATGGAAGAGACGCCTCTGCTCCAAAAACGGAAGACCAAAAGGCCCGAGCCCTTCAAAAGCCTTTGCTTAAATATCTTCTCGATCTCGGCCCAGGTGAGATTACAAGGCATTCTGGGGAAGTGGAGCAAAGGCTCATGGGGATTGTAGTCCTGTATTCGAGTCTATTTTTTACATCCCCCGTGTGATCATTTGTGGAAAAATTAATTTTTCCCCAAAAGGATCATAAAAACATAATAAACTTAAAAGATTACAATAGTGTGAGGATAAGAGAAAAAAGAATAAAACCAATAATTTCTGAACACATTGACAAAAAGCCGTTAGGGGGCAGTCCCCTTTGGCATAAAAGTATACATACAAATAAATGTTCAATCAACCACACCCAAAGTTCAATTTTGTGCAACTTGTGGTCTGGAGGCTTCTTCATCAGTTCAGTTCTGGATTCAGAGAGGTAGCATCTTCTTTACCTAAAATTCTTCTCAAAAGGAATTTAAACTTTGCAATTTAAATAATGATATTTTTTACATTCCCCCGTGTTGTGGGTGATTGAAAGATTCAGAATCAGTTAGGGATGCATGGCTGAGGTATGAGGTATATGAATCAATTGGCAAGAGATATGCAAGGCTTTCTCACCAAAAAATGAGATCCATTTCCTCTTTGTATCTGGCCATGATCACTGTGAGTAGAAGGCAAATGAATTGAACAAGGTTAACAATTTTTTCATCTTTAAAAATACAGTAGTACAAATATGTAGATATCAAAATCCCCAAAATTCTCAATAGCCCAATTAATTACAATAGCAAACAAACACACTTTCATATTTCACATAAGTTGCTGTATGACATTTTTAAAACCTATGAATTGATGGACATTTGTCACAATTTTTACAAACATAGCAATCCTTCAACCTTGGTAATAAACATATTTTAAAACAAAGTAAAACTCATCTTGGGTTTAGAACATAATCAAGAAATCTATATATCATCCTGGTAGAAGTAAAATAGTGAGCTGAAGAGTATAAATAAAGGGGTGCTCCTTGTTCTTGGAGGCTTTTCCCAAGGGTACAAATGCCCTGAAATTAACTGCCCAACTTCCATTCACATGTGGGAAGGTTGGGGGTTATAAAATACATTTCACTTCAGCTACTAGAATGGGCCTTACCTCGTGGTAGGGGCAGGCAAAAATAACCAGACTGTTAAAAAAAATTCCAAAATCATATTTAAAAAACCCTTAAAATCAAATCATTTGAGGTATTTAGCACATTACATTTTTCCAAGGTTGTTAATACAATTATAACCAGTTCTGAAGTCCATCTATCCTCAGCAAAATAGAAAAAAGCTGTTTTTTCATATATGGGCTTATTCACAATAATATCTGTTCAACACAGTTATAGGGGAAAAACAACAGAATTTTAAAACTCAGTACATTCAAAATAAATTCAATCAACCTTCAGTTCAAGCAGAATAATATTCAATCCAGTAATATATGAACTTAAAATCACAAAGTTATATCTTAAACAAAACAATGCAATAGAATACAGAGATTTTTTATAAACCATTGGAGTCTGAAATGCCTTAGAATATAGCCTTTAGTCTCTTCAAAGTTCCTTGGGGTTTTTTGTTTTGTTTGTTTGTTTTTAATTATCCATTTAAATGTCTATTGTCCGAAGGTAGAGTAGTAAAGGCTAGGCTATGGGGTTCAAGGGATCCGTCCAGGGCCCCATAGCTGGGAAGCATCGGAGGCCAGATTTTAGCTAGAGACCTCCCGGCTCTGGGCCTGGCTTCCAGTTCGCTGGGCCACTCATTTTCCTCCCCAAAGTTAAAGTTGAATCTTTGGGCTGAGTCTGCTCCCAGACAGGCAGGTAAAGTCAATGAAATTGCCAGAAGAGTCAAAAATCCTTTTAAACAGCCCATTGCTATTAAGTTTTTGTTTGAAAAGATCTGTTTCTTCTCTCTAGTCTTTTCTCTCTTTCCCCTCTCTGATCCCGCAGTGGCCAATACCCCCAGCCACGTGGAGGCTTAGCCTAAGGGAAAATCTCCTTTCCCTCTGGTCTCTCCCCTCTGCCCACGTGGCCAATACTGTTACCAGCTGGTCGCAATGAGTCCTGAGCGATCTGCTCCAAGGATCTGGGTGATGAGCCGGCTGGGTCGGGCTCCTGGGTCTGGGGCACAGAAATAGACAGGCAGCGGGCTGGTGAGAGGCCAGGAGCAGGAGCGGCTGCGGGGGTGGGCAAGGCCGGGACCAGGTACCAGGTGAGGATGATCAGGGCTGCAGGCTGCAGGCAGGAAGCGGCGGGGCCACTTTCTAGGTACTAGCTATTAAAACTGAATTTAAGATCAGAAAAGAAATCAGAAGACTGAAAGTTCTTTTTCCCGTAGTGGTTAGCCAAACTGTAAAGATTAAAATTTAGGGGAGAGGGGGAGACTGAGGCAGGTAGAAATTAGTTTCTCTCTGCAAGGAATATATATATTTTTTGAGGTTTATTAAAGGTTAAAGATTAAGAATATACAAGTAAGAAACATGTGCCTAGGCCAGAGGCCTAGACAAAATAACCTCACATCATGGAAGAGACGCCTCTGCTCCAAAAATGGAAGTCCAAAAGGCCCGAGCCCTTCAAAAGCCTTTGCTTAAATATCTTCTCGATCTTGGCCCAGGTGAGATTACAAGGCATTCTGGGGAAGTGGAGCAAAGGCTCATGGGGATTGTAGTCCTGTATTCGAGTCTATTTTTTACATCGTCCATGTGGTCCCACTTACTCCTCTCAGAGAGTTCAGGGGATCTTGGCCACTTCCAGTTTTCAGATAGTCTCCTCATTTCTCAAGAACATATTTTCCATGAAAAACCAAGTCTTAGAGACTTCAACACAGAACCCCATTTCAATGCCCATTACCAAATGTGCCTACTTACTCTAAGATTTAAAAGAGTGAAGCCCATAAACTGTAGTGAGTTAAAATGGTGGAAGATATAAATTGTGATAGATATAAGAGAGGGTGAGTAAATTTGACCGCAGAAAATATGTTTCACTACAGTGTCTTGGTTTTTAAATCAAATATAAGGTGGTCGCCAGGGAAATATTCCCAATTATTTAAATACCCAAGTCAACTGGGTTTTATAGAGATTTTAATTAATACAAATGTGGAATTAAAGAAAAGAGAGAAAGAGAGAAAAAAGGAAATAAGTATGAAGGGCCTTAAGCCAACATGGCCTAGACCTGAGTCTTAAGAGAGAGAGATCAGTCAGTCAGTCTTTTAACACTCACCACAAGGTCTGCCTAAGCAAGGATTCTAGTGACACCAGGCCAGCATCATCTCAGCTGCTTTCACCAGCTCCCTCCTCCATCTGAATGTTTCAGAATCAGTCCTTCCTCAATCTGAATGTTTTAGAATGAGTCCTCCTTAATCTGAATGTTTCAGAATGACTTCCAGCTCTTCTCTGAGCTCTTATTTTTAAAGGGCAAAATCTCCTATGTCACCTCCCCTAAGTTCTTCCATCTACCAATCACTGTAGCTGTTTTCCAAAAGACAGCCCATTTTGAATTCACAGCTGAGTAGATTAATCTCTTTAGTAAGTCAGAAAAATAATGCTGCTGTGTTGACTAATTTCATTAAGAGAAAACCTCTGAGTAAATTTTCACCTTTTAGGTCTAAGTAGTTTATAAGTTGCCCCACCTTTATAGGCACCTAGCATCCCATTGTATCAATTCCAAAAACAGACATGGCTCAAAGAACTACTTTCCTTTATAAGTATGGTTTTCAAGTACTTTCATTGTTTAGCAAGGAGTTTTCTCCCCTAAAGCATTCTTAAGTATGGGTGGAATCGAGGTCCTCCCATAGCAAGGAGTTTTCTCCCCTAAAGCAGACTTAAGTAGGGGTGGAGTAGGGATACTCCCATAGCAAGGAGTTTTCACATTCAAGTAGAGTTCTCACTATCTGGTAGGAAATTATTTCAAGTAGGGAATTGGAGGATTCCTCAATGTGGAGTAAAATTTTTAACATTCATAAGTCTGTGAAATTTTAAGGTTTACATTACTCAAATAAACTTTTCCATCCATTTCACTCTAGGTTAATCAACCCCAGTATTCACAATGAATCAACTTTGGAGTTCTCATTACTTACATAATGACATATTTAACATACATACACCTGACATACAAGACCTTACAAAATGATACATTTACTATCCACACACAAAAGACTTATCTTTCACATATACACACAGGATATAAATCTTGCCTATAAAAGGTCTCATCAACAGGGTGATAACATCATTTTGTGAAACCCCAAATTTACCTTTGTCCAATGGGAACTTGCCTTCAAGAAACTCCCAGACTGACCCTCTGAATAGGTCATCAACAAGTAGTCCCATTGTGGTCAGCCATAATGGTTATGATTAAATTTATTTCAAAAGACTGATTTTTGGGTATGAATATAAATTTATAAATTATATCAGGTTTATAGGTTAGGCCAGCATCATAATCAATGAAGTGATATAAATCTCTATGGTGTCTCTTATGACTAAGGATCACCCCATCTGGGTCAGACAGCCTGATGAATAGATTTTTTAGGAACTCATTTCTCAGCCTTTCCCTTGACCATCCCAAGATATCTTTAATTGGTGACCATCCACTTCAGCTCTTCCCCAAACAGACAAGTTGATGGATAGTCATGTCCATAGGGAAAGACCCTTATTTCCTTCATATATTATCCAAAATCTGTTAAAAGGTAGTTCATTCTTTGGGATTCCCAAGGAGAAAGCAAATGCAAGAAGTAGAAGACTAGATGGAAACTCTGATCCATATCCCAGACAAATGCATACATACTGATTCTCCCTACTACATAGTAATTAATACAGTATATAAAAATAAATTCTCAAATTTTCATTTTTTTTCAGTAAGACAACAAGCATTTGTTAAGGACTTAATATATAGTACTGTGTTAAGTGATAGGAATCCAAAGAAAGATTTTTTAAAAAGGAGCTTTCAAGGAATTCATGTTTTAATGGGAGAGAAAACATCTAAATATGTCGTTACATATAAGGTGTCTTCAGAATAACATCTGAGAAGTTTTACTGGTTTATAAAATTTAATACCATAGGTATAGAATTTCAATCTTATTTGTGATACTTGCTTTTTAATTTTAGACCTAACTCTTCAGCTCCTTAATGTGGAAAATGAGGGGATTGTTTCAGAGATCTCTTGTGGCTCAGGACTGATGATGTTATGACCAATTAGAAGATGTTCAGAGGTTATATCCATATGAGCTTGGACAAATCACCTAAAATTTCTGAACTTCTCTATCCTCATCTGTAAAATGGACTAAATTATCTTTATTGTTTCTCCTAGTTTTATGGTTAAACAGTATCAGAAATCTTTCATAGGAGGAAAGCTGACTTTTCCATTTACTAGATATGTACCTATTGAAAGATCATTTATATATCTTGAAGCTCAATTTTTTCACTTATAAAATGGGAATAACAAATCATTTTCTTCTCAACATGAGGCTTTTCAAGGAAAATAGTTCCCAAATATGTGTTCCAACTTCACAATTCTCTTAGGATGAAAGAAAATGAATTAAATTCATGGAAATTACAAAGAGTGAAATGTAAGCTCTTAGAGGAAGAACTTCAGAACCATTAGATTTATGATAAAGTGGAATGGACTGCCTTGGAAAGGTTCCCTTTCAGGAGTGGTCATTAAGTAAAAGCTGAATGATGACTTTTCAGGTATGTGTTGAGAATGATTTATTTTTAATGGAGAAGGGGTAAAGTTTATTTTCACCACCTAATGAGACTCTTCCAATGCTGAAATTCTGCAAAATGAGGAGGGAAATAATTTAATGAATTTTGTTAAGCCTTAGCTTTCTTTTTCTAATGGATTTCCTTAAAATGGAACAATGGAAATGATTGTTATGTCGTGCTGGTATCCACAAACTTTCAGTCAGATTCTGTGGTCTCTTACCTTCAGTACCTATTTTTATTAACTTCTGGCTCCAAACTAAAACTCTACTGGGTTGGGAATCTCAAATGGTTATTTGATAATTTATTCAATAAACAATTAAATGCCTCCTTTTTGGCAGGCACTATGCTCTTGTCATCCAGTAGTTTACATTCTATATTTTACTAAAGACCAATAATATTTTTTAAACCCTAGAAATTCATTGTCTATTGAATGGTTGAAGGACTCAGCTAGGAGTATTATAGAACCATAGAATAGAGATAGAAGGTACCTTAGAGGTGGCTAGATAGTGCAATGGATAGTGCTGAACCTTGAGCCTGAAAGACAAGTTCAAATCTGACATCAGATACTTATTAAGCCTCTGTTTGCCTCCATATCCTCATCTGTAAAATGGGAATATTAATAGTCCTGTTCCCCTCTACAGAGTTGTTATGATGATAAAATTAGACTATTTGTAAAGAGCTAAATTCTATACAAATGTTATCATCATCATCATTATCATCACCTAATCTAGGGTCCTTAAAGGTTCTAAGAGACACAGGTAGGATTTGAATCCAGGTATAATGACACTAAATTTAATGCTCTTTCCACTGTATTATGAGACTTGGAATCTTAATTGGGTACTAGGAATATAGGAGGAAGGTCAGCTAAACACTTGGGGCTACAGATGATGGGCAAGTAGAGTCAAGAGGTCAGGGAGATTCTAGCAGTGGTCCCATAATAGGGTTCTTAACAATTCAGAATTTACCACATCTTCGATGTCAGGGTTAATGAAATTCAATCCTGAAATCTCTCTAAATACCTTAGAAGCAAGAGAAATTATAATGACCACCAAATACCATGTTTAGTTCAGCTCCTAATTGGAAGTCTATGTCAGTTGAAGTCTGTAGAACTAAACGGGGGCATGGGCACTGTAAACACAGAACAACCAGTGTGATGCTCTATACGTGACTCCTTAGACTCAAGAGTCTCCCTTGGTTCTGAATTGAGAAGTCCTTCAATTAAAGATGACATTGAATTTGGGGCTTAAGTTCATTATTTTTTTAAAGGTTGATTAGGAAATTCTTTTATTTAAACAGGAAGATCAAATGGAATGATGTAGCTACTCAGAAACAACACGAAACAGAGGAGATGAAAATGCTTTTATGAAATCAAACTCCCACATGGAAGGTACATGGGATGGGGTCCATACCATGAATAGAGGCTGGTCCTCCAACTTCCCAGGACACAACTCTCTACCTTTTCATTTTAGAAACTGAGATGAAACTTTAATGGCAAATTGGCTGGTCACTCTGTGTTTCTGCCTTTGGAAATGAAGCAACTATGGACATTCCTATTTACCCTCAGCTGCTCATGCTTCCCTAAAATACTTATATTTCTATATATGCCATATAGTTATACATATTTCTCACACATTCAAATTAGAATTAAAATTCTCTGGAGACTGTATATTAATTTCTAATTATTTATTAGAGAGTGAAAGTGGGTTGGAGAGAGAAAAAAACACATCATCACATGGCCAGTTGCCTAGATAATCTGAGTTTGCTGCTATCAAAGATTTCTCTGCTTACTCAATCCCCAATTTATAACCCCCGTGATGATACTCCCTTCAGGTCTCCCTGGATGGACAGACCCAATCTCAGTTTGGGTCAGAGGTTGGTCCTCTGGATTCCAGGAGTCATGTGGGATAAGATGCCAGCATCCTCCAGGATGCCAGGGAGCCAGAGGTTTCTCCTTATACAGGACTGCCCTCTAGCCAAAGGATCCAATCAGAGAATCATTGTATGGATCTTGTATTGACATTATATCACTCTATTGACATTCTATTGATACTGAAAACTGATACCGATAAAATGTGAATCTCAAGGCTGTTTCAGTCTTGCAGGATAAAATTTCTCAGAGATGAATTTCATGGGAGAAGAAGTGAAAAGAAGTCCAAAGTAGTAGTGTAGCTGGTGGAAAATGGAGAGAAGAAAGTGCCAGAAGTCTTCCTCCTTTAATGGAAGTCCTGGAGCCCATGGCTATATATTCTGACAGATAAAATGATTGATGTTAAGATCCTAGGGTTTTAGAGCTGGAATGGATTTTAGAGGCCATCAAGTCAAATACCTAGCTGCCTTGTAAAACTCAGTAGTTCCATGAAGAAGCCAATTCATCTACCCAACCATCAATCAACAAGTGTTTATTGAGACATTACTCTTGTCTACTGTTAATGGAGATGCAATACACTTCCTGACCATCAGGAATTAAAACAGGACTCTGGTTCTCACCCTTTATCATTGTGTGCCAGACACAAATGAATGCAGTTTGAGACTTATGGCAGGGCAACTTAGAGTTCTGTCATTTGCATATCTGGTTGGGTATTATCTGGATCATTAAGTTCAACTGGTCATCTAGGGCTGCGAGGAGTTTGGAATGGAGCCATGTGTCTCTACTGCTGGATTTAGCAAGGTGTCATTTAGTATTCCTGAAATTCACATTCTGCATGGTAATATTTGAAATATTCCCAGTTATGTTCATGTTCAATACAACTTAAACTGAAAAAATTCTCTGTGGTGATTAAAATTATCTTGAAAAACTGATTTTCTACATTTTAAAATAATTTATTAATTGACCAGTCAAGAAATCATGATGATGCTCAAACAACTCTTTTGACCATCAGAAGACAAATGGAAACTCTGGGCCCAGGTACCTATATACATCTTTGGGAGCACATTATTCAGCTCTTCCCTTTGACATCTCAAGACATCTTTAACTATTGATAGCTCAGGGGGGCAGCTGGGTAGCTCAGTGGATTGAGAGCTAGCCCTAGAGACGGGAGGTCCTGGGTTCAAATCTGGCCTCAGCCACTTCCTAGCTGTGTGACCCTGGGCAAGTCACTTGACCCCCATTGCCTAGCCCTTACCACTCTTCTGCCTTGGAGCCAATACACAGTATTGACTCCAAGAAGGAAAGTAAGGGCTATAAAAAAAAACAAAAAAAAACTATTGATAGCTCAGTAAGAGGGGTCCATCAGACCCTCAGCCCTTCCCCAAACTGACAGGGGAAGTTTTGCACATAGGCAGGAAAAGTATTATTATAGAAATTTTCCTGGGGGTCAAAGTCTGTGAAAGGACCACATTCCTCAGGACAAAGAAAAATTTAAAAATCTGCAGACTGAAAGGACCCAGATCAGAGACCTAGCACAGGAATTCTTGTTAATGTAGCCTTTATAATCCAAAATAATACAGTATATTGAAGTGAACACAAGCACTGAGCAATCCTGAGATCAAAGATGAAGTCAAGCTGATCCTCATGGCAATGACCAAGGGTCAGTTAAAGGCAATTCTCTTGTAGTGACCATATCAGAAATTCACAGGGCTAATGATTACTAAAACCTTCAAATAAAAGAAATGATTAGGGGTGTCAATGCTAAATTCGTGAGGCAGAATATGACTTAATTCAGCTTTCTCAAAAGGTGCCCCTTCTAGATCTCTAGTAAGATAATGGACTGACTTGCAAATAAAAGCTGAAGCTGGGAGCTCCACAAGGTGGAGGCTGAGAGGCTTTTTCCTAATCCTATAAAGGGTTGGACTACACATATGAGTGTGGTCACCGAAATTAATATCTCCAGTCAGAGTGACTTTCTATGGTAATTTATTTAAAAAAAAAACAGTGAAAGTAAGGGGTAATGAGAAAGAATAGAGTAGATGATTACTCCAGCCAGGTTTGAAATAGGCAGGGCTTCAGAGTCCCCAGAAAAGAGGATCCAGAGGTAAATTAGACAAGGGTTTTAGCCAAAAGGCCGGCCTCACCAGAGGTAGTACCTCCAGAAAAGCCAGGTAAAGGAGTCAGCCTTTTTCACTCAACCACGTGGTAGTTCTAAGAGAAAATCAAAGAGCACTCTGAAGTCCCAAGCCAGAGTTCCTTCAAGGTCAAGTTCCAAGGTGAAAAGAGTTGGTCACAGGAAGTTCCTGCCACTTTTAAAGACCCTTCCTTTCGTCACTTCCTGTGCCTTCCTTCTGCTTTACGTGGACCAATTGCAGCTATAGTTTTGCTTAGGTCAGCCAAGGGGGCAGTCAGACAATTCTGATGCAACTCTCACTATATATAGCACAAGTGGGTCACAGACCTCCCCATACTTAAGGATAAGAGGGGTGTTTATGCTTGTGGTGATGGAATCTAAAAATGGGCAGGGGTGTTAATCCCATTTTCACAGTTTTTGATATGCTACTTGTAACAGCATATGAAAAAAAAATTCCTTAAACCTAATTTAAAGTAGTTCAATACAAATTCATTCATGAGGTAGGGCTGGGGCAATTGGGGGGATCAGGAAGGACTCAAGTTGAAGCAGGTGCTTAAGTTGGATCTTCAAGGAAGAGAAGGACTTTGGGGGGTTGAGGTAAGACCAAAGGTAAGGAGATGGGAGAAAATATTAAGTGGGAGGAAGAGAGGGAAGGTTGGTTTGGCTGGATGACAGATAGTGGGTGGAAAGAAATATCAACTACTCTATAAGGATGGGTTAAGATCAAGATGTTTACAATTACAAGAGCTAAACAGAGGAGTAGATATTATATACTAAAGATAATAAAACAGTAGAATTAATTAAGGGAATCATATAGGGTCATCTCTGGCTTGAAGAACACTGCTTTGATAACAATGTGGGAGATGGACTGGAGTGAGGAGAGACTTTTGGGAGGAAGACCAATGAAGAGGCTGTGGTAGTCATGCAGGCCAGTTAGTCAGTCAGTATTTATTAGGGTCTATTATGTGTTAGAAACTCTGTAGATGAGGAAGCCTTGAACTAAAGTAGGAATTGTGTGAGGGGGAAGAACAAGTCATATGTAAGAGATGTAGTAAAGGGAGAAATGACAGGATTTGTCAATAATTATATAGGTGGGGTAGAGGGGAATGAATAACTTTTAATCAAGTTTGTATTGATTATTTTGATTTAGTTTGACTATTGGACTTTGTCCCTTTCCTTAGATAGAACTGACTGCCCTCGCAGCTAAGCATAAGCAAGTAGTATAGGCATTAACTTAAGCCTAAATTGCCTTTAGATTTAGAGTATAAAGACTTTAATAATGAGTACCATTTAGTAGTAATTTAGAATCAGAAAATATTTTTGTAAGGATAGAATAATAACTAGATGAAGTTAGAATATATAAGTCTTTAAGATTTAAGTGAGATATTAAAGGCTAAGTCCCCTTTGCTGACAGTTGGAACCTTCAGGATAATTCCCTCCTTCTTGCAGCTCCAGTAGCCCCCTGTAACCACCCACTTTCTCTTTCTAGTATGCTACATAGACACAGATTAATCAAGGTTGGTCTGGTGACAATGCTAAACATTTCCCAGATTGAGAAACGTGAGTTCTCACCCAATGAAATATTAGATTTAGAAACTGTCCCATCCTAATGGTAAGCCCCCAACAAGCCCAGCAGCCAAATATTGCACAGGAGCAAAAATCCTTGTCCCCATGGTACTTCCCCAAGTCAGTAGATCTCATGAATAAGCATCCTACTCATGATTATGTATTAACCTCATGAATGCAGTTCCTCTTTTTTCTGTTATAAAAATAAGCTATATAAATCATCCATTTGTCTCTGATCCCTGAGGAATCACTAGACCTGATTTACATAGTAACCTGATGGCTTTTCTATTGGATCATTGTGCTCAGAGTAGTCTATTTCACATAATCAATTTAAACTGCTAGCACCTGAGAGAAGACCCGAGGAAATCGACTCCAGTCTTCCCCAAGTGGCCCTCTCTGAGGAATTTGCCCAAGAGGGTTCCGGTGATTTCATACTGAGCGATTTCCTCTGGGAGAACTGCCTTGGGGACCTGGACTTTCCTCTTGGCCCAGAATCATCCCTCTTCTGAGCTAAGGTAAGCCTCTACTTTGGGAGGAAATCATCAGCTTTTTATTATTCAGCAGAGATTATTTAGATTAGAAATAAAATGAGCCAGGTGTAAAGTTGTAGTCTAAATTAACAGAACCCTGCTATTATGAGAAGTTTCTCTTATAGGAAAAGAGAGAACGATTTCCTTTTTTTCCTTCTTGGTAAGGGAAATATTCATTTTGTTTTAAGGAGCTTTTCTCTTCTTCAAGTTAAGGAAGATGCCTTGATAGTGTTAAAGAAAGAGTCTCAGTCCCTTAAAGTTTATGGGAAGGTTCCAAAAGCATTAAAAGGCAATCCTAGGAAGGCCCTAAATGCATTAAAGGAATACTATAGGTACCTCCACTAAAATTTTGTGTACTTTAGTAAAAGAATTTAGAGAAATTTTTTTCCAAGAGGGATTTGACTCTCAACCCTAAAGGTGAGGAACAGGGAGGGAGACTTTACTAAAATGTGCTTATTAGAGTCCGTTAAAGAGCCCTTATTAATAAGTACTTTGGAAATGAGCACTCCTGATGGACAAATTAAAGATATTTGACAATATTAACAAATTACAACTTCTTTGTTAACTGTGGATATTTAAAATATCAATTGCCAAATTAAAGATATTTGACAATAGTAACAAATTACAACTTCTTTGTTAAATGTGGATATTTAAAATATCAATCACCAAATTAAAGATATTTGACAATATTAACAAATTACAACTTCTTTGTTAACTGTGGATATTTAAAATATCAATCGCCAAATTAAAGATATTTGACAATATTAACAAATTACAACTTCTTTGTTAACTGTGGATATTTAAAATATCAATCGCCAAATTAAAGATATTTGACAATATTAACAAATTACAACTTCTTTGTTAACTGTGGATATTTAAAATATCAATTGCCAAATTAAAGATATTTGACAATATTAACAAATGACAACTTCATTTATATGAAGAAGAGTCGTATTTCTTTAAAATATCATCTGGTATAACTGTGGTGTTTAAAATTGCATTAATGTAGTTTGTAATTATCAGGAATCACTGACAATCCCAAGGATTTCATTTTTGAAGATCTGATTGCTCATATGAGATTAGTTGAACAGCCAAAGTCCAACCAGATATTGGAAGGAATGAAGAAAGCCAAGGCATTCAGACAACTTCCTTTGAACAGCTAATATATAAACAAGTCCCTGATCACTTTTCCTGCTTGGGTGTCCTGCCCTTCTTGTTTCTCTTCAAACACCATGGAGACTCTCCTTGGGTGTTGTTGTAACCTTTTAAAATCCCTTTCATAGCTCCTTAGCCAGTGGTTTCTCACATGCATGCTAAACTTTTCTCTCTCAAAAAACCAATCTAATTTTAAGAGATCTGTCTTCAAAATTATTTTCCAAATTTTATTGATTAGATTTAAAATAATTGTATCAAATAAAGAGAATTGATTTTAGATTTTCATCCACAAGGATGAAGACTTTCTCTTATTGGTACAAGAAATTCTGCTTTCACTATCAAATCTAGAAGGGAAGATAGGTAAGTCCCTGAATTCTAAATCTCTTAGAGAAAATTTAGAAGAAATTTAGTCCTGATTTATTAGTTTTGTTGAGTCTAAATGTGTGTTCAGTGTGAGTCTATTGTATAAATAAATATGTTTGAAGATAGGACATTTGGTACCTTAAGAGATAGAGCAGATTCTCAGCAACCTAAGAGAATGCTTGCTAAAATTAGAGCAACTACTTCCATTAATCCTTTTAGAAGCTAAATTAGTACTCCAACAAATAGAAAAACAACTACAAGTGTTAGAAAAGTCTTTAAGATCTTTGGAGACACAAACCTGATATTCTTTAGACTTCTCTTTTTCTTGCATTATGGAATTTGGATGAATATTTGACACATGATTAGAAATATGAATCTTCTTTTAATTAGGATAATATGCTTTGTTAAACACATATTATTTATGAAATTTTTGCCTAACCTTCTGTCAGTATCACTTCTAAGACAGAAAAATGGCAAGGGCTATGTAATTGGGGTTAAGTGAGCTGTGCAGGATCACAAAGCTAAGAAGTGTCTGAGGTTAGATTTGAACCAAAGTCCTCCTTACTCCAGATCTATCCACTGTGCTATCTAGCTGCCCTTGTGATTTTTTTTTCTAAAATAGTGTAAAATGCTGAGAGAGGCCACTTTCATATTGAGTTATTAAAATGAATGTGACAACAATTTTTGAAATGAAAATGTAATGAGGAAGTTCCTTTTGCCTTAAATTCTTATGATTTACAGTTGATTTCCGGACAAACTACACCCCCCCCCCCCAAGTTGTGATCTGAATTTGTAACTGTGCTTAAAGTTACTTTGCAATGGACTAAATTCATGTTATCTGGATAAAGTAGGCTTAGCTATCTTATGAATTGACAGCTAAAAGACAGTAAGATTGTTTAAAAATAACATTTTCCTCTAAACTAGCCCCCTAAAGGGATAGATTTCAGCTTTATTATTTATAACTGCCCTATATTATATGCCCTAAATTAGCAAGTGGTTCTAGTAATAATTGGGAAATCAAAAACTAAACATTCTGAAGTAGTGTAGAAAACAGGCCTCTGAAATTCTTTAAATCAATCTTTAAGAAAATCTTTAAGAAAAAAAGCCTGACATGGGATAAACTGTTTGGCTGGTCAGTAGGCTGGCTGACTGTTGTCCTTGTTGATGACTGATTGGTCTCGAAGAGGACCAAAAGCACCATGTAACACTGATACTTGAAGCAAAATGAAATGCTACTTCTTTAATTGAGTCTATTCCAGATTAGATAACTCTGTCCTGGGTTTTAGAAGTCATTTAATGAGACTAATAAAATAATTAATTAATAAAATAACTAATATGTAATAAAATAATAAAATTAATTTAATAGGAGACAAGAAAGATGATTTTCCCTGTAACAATTTAGAATGCAATCTACTGAATTGTTGTCAGTGGACTATAATAAATTTCATGTTTTAAATAGATGTTATTGGGCATGCAAAATTCTTGTATTATGAAAAGCATAGGAAAACTGTTAGTAGTTTTTGGATTTTTAACCAATAAAGAATGTGAGGTCATTTCTCCAGGAATAACATTGTTTATTAACAGACACATGCATCTGCTAACAAAGAAAGGCTCTCTCACCAGCTTCCTAAACAAAAAGAGAATAATAAGGGAGAGTAAGGGAGTTGTGTCCTCTTTCTGATTGGCTTGACAACTTGATCTTAGAATCTCCTCTGGCAGTCCTCATTGATGGAAATATCCATGGAGGAAGTAGACTTAGAGATGTCTGGATGAAGTGGATGAAGGGGAGAGTTTGGTAATGGCGGCACTTGCCCAGGTCACATTGAAGATTTTTTAAAACTGGGAACAAGAATAGCAAAATACTTTCCCTTTGTCAACTGTGTTTATGGAACCCCTGTGATTGCCCTCATCCCTTGGGAACTTGCCTTAAGGGGAGTCTCAGACCAACCTGGTCATAGACTGAACAATGGACCACCAAGCATCCATTAAGTATCCAGAATAGGAGTGATAGAAATACTCAAACCTCAGTCATCCTTTTTGTCTTGTGTTCCTGAAGGCTAGGAAGATGACTTGGAGGAACTCTGGCTTTTCCCTTCATTCTTGATGAGCACAGAAAAGCACATCCCAGCTTGCTCCTGATAACCATCTGCTTCATATCCCAGGCATTTGATTATCCTCTAAATAAGAAAATTTTGACCTTGAGGCATAGGACAGGTTCCAAAGACCCAGTAACATGCCATCATCATCCCATCTCTAGTCACATAGACCCTATTGTTGAAAGAGCATAGAAAGCCCAGAACACACCTCCTGTAGAAGGCAGTGCTTTGTCTACACACTGTCTCTCCTGGCCATTTCAACATGAATTCCAAATGAATAAATTTGTCTTTTTATTTTTAATCTAAGCTTTGGAATCTTGCATTCTTACAAAGGGTAACCTGCCCTGAACCTTGGGTTTTTACCATAAAGTTCTCCTACCACACCTGGAGCCCTAACTTTTATCCCAGTCATTTCCTAGGGAACTAAAACCTAGACAAGATTATTTTACAGTCTAGAACCTGAAGAAGGAGTTCATAGAAGACATCTCTGCAAGGAACCTTACAGCCAAAATGGAGAAGGATTTTACTAGGTCACCAAAGACTACAGAACTGGGGTAAGTATTCTTTATTTTGCTCTTCTTTTCTTTCATTTCCTTTTAGATGTTTTTTCCCAAACTGGGTATAAAATTTGTCATTTTAGTTTCCCCCTGGAATTCTAATGGTATTTACCCGGAGTGAAGTTATTTTTTAAGATTGGCAATTACTTTAACATGAGAACTAGAGAAGTCTGAAAGGAGAAGATAGTCCTCACATCTTACTGGAGCAGAAAAGAATTGACCCATTTGTGCTTTATTTTGTTATGAAGTTAATATATACTATATTAATATAATATCTGTTAATTTGAATAGTTGTATCAACATATTCCAGAGTGATTTTCTAAGTTTGTATAAAATATTGTATGTTCAGATTATAATTATTTCTCAATCTGATATCAGAAGAATTTAGGAAAGAAGAGTAGAGCCTGATAATTTCTATGGATATAATTGTTAACAACAGAAGATAATTATATTGAATTCTAAACATGATTGGAGAAAACTGCCATTTGAGTTTAAAAAAATTTTAAACCCTTACCTTCCATTTTAGAATCAATACTGTGTTCCAAGGCAGAAGAGCAGTAAAGTCTAGGCAATGGGGGTTAAGTGACTTGCCCAGGGTCACACAGGTAAGAAATGTCTGAGGCCAGATTTGAACCCAGGACCTCCCATTTCTAGGTCTGGCTCTCAATCCACTGAGCCACCCTGCTGTCCCCTTGAGGTTAAATCAGGTGGGAATATAATTGGAAGGAATACTATGGAGAAAATTGGTTGGAGATATAAACAGTTGTATGGATATCTTCTGGTAACTGTTGGTATAATTGCAAATCATGAAAATTTCCTATAAAGAAACTTCAGTTTTATACCTGCTGGTTCTATTCTTGGCTGTACATCATTGCCAACTTATACCTGGCATTGATACTCCAAATTAGGGGAGCATTTTCCCCTTATTTTAGTTATTTTCCTCTTTCCTTCTATTATGGCAAGTTTTCTATAATCATGAAAAGTAAAGTCTTAGGCTAAAGCTGAAATGTATAGGAATTGAAGATGCAGTTATGTAGAATTTTATTCATTCAAATAATCTAAGATTTGAAAGACATGATGGACTTGGGGAAATGGGGTAGTTTTATTGTTAAGATATTGGCAGCTTTGGCTATCAATAGGAAAGAATGACCTAAGTGATTATTAACCCAGACAGAAATCCATTTACTGGGATGTATTTTAATGTGGTATTATTTTATATACAGAGAGAGGAAGCCTATCCTGAAAGTGCAAAAGAGTTAAAGTAATCTGGAAATATGCATTTTTCATAATAGTATGAGCAAAAATGTCTAATCCATTTGAGCATAATTATGGTGGTTAAATAATTAATTAAAGTGACTTAAAAGATGTGGTTTTTAGATCCTCAGTATCTCATTTTCCTAAAAGGGGGAAGTGAGAATGTTGAATTTAAGGAATATGAGAAATATTTTAATTTTTAAATTTAATTTTTAATTTTGAGAATTTTTTATTTTAATTTTAAAATTGTTTTGAAATGGAAACCTTTGTGCAAGCAGTCTTAATATTGTTTTGGGTTTTATAATAGAATGTTTAATTAGAATTTTATTTAGCTGGTATTTTTATTTATTTTCCACAAATGGTGAGTAAAGTCATTTCCAGGTTTACAAACCTTGATATATCTGTGATTACAATTTTAATTTTTGCTCTTATAGTTCAGTTTACTTAGTATCTTTTTTAAAAATATTGCTTCTTTTAAAATTTAAAATTTAAAAATATTACCATCCATACTTTGGTATGGTAAGGCAAGCTATTTTCTGATCAAGTATATAGCTTATGTGTATTTGTAACAAGCATAAATGGATTTTAATAGAAATAGTATGTTAAAAGCTAGCTAATGAGGTTACTTTTAATATTGTTCTAAGCATCAGTATCAAGTAATCTTTAAGAACTGATAACATTTCAATCAGACCAAAATTACTGAATGTCTGCTGTGGTAGACAGCATAATTTAGTCCTATATGAAATTGTGAGCAAATATCCAAAGAGTCAATCAATTCTTATTGGAGAATTTGATTATAGATTTCTCATGTTTTATCTTCTAGCAACGAAACAGTTCTGAGAACCTGTCTATGCAAAGGAGACTTCTACAGAAGAAGAAGGAGAACACTGAAGCTTACATTTGCACTCAAAGGATTTGAAGGACATGATGGACTTTGGGAAAAGGGGTAGTTTTATTGTTAAGATGTTGCCAAAGGCAGAGTGCCTGTCTTCTGGCTATCTGTCAATGTGTCACTGTAGATGGGGAGTGCCCTCAGATGCCAACTGTCCATACTTATGCCTCTTGTCTCCTACCTTTAGTAACAGAGGGTCAAACTCTCTTGTGTGGTCAGTGGCACCCTGACCAAAAGGGGGAAGTGTCCTGTGTGCTTATGGAACCCTCCAGTTTGCTCCTGACCCTGATTTCCTCTATTCATGAGAAGTATTTACTGATTACATCAACCAATCCACATCTCTTTATTTTTATCACTGTCCTGAATCATTTTTGGACTGGTATAAAAGTTGTCTAATTCTTTCAGGTATAGATGAAGTTCTCTCACAGTGCTTGAGGGTCTTCTGGTCTTGACCAGAGGTCTGGCTTTATTTTGGGACTTGGTCTCATAATAAACCTAATTCTTTATGCTTTGGAGACTTTGACTTAGTTTCATTAAATTGAGATCTTGTGGCTAGAAATTAGACAACACTGTTTCCCCAGCCTCTGGTACAGTCTCTTTCCTAAGCCTGCTTGTAAATAGTCAGTGTATGTTTCTTGTCCTGAATTCCCCAAAAGGTACATAAGACCCCAAGTTCTTTTGCCCCCTGGAAAATCTCCTTTGGCAGAGACATTATTCCCAGAGTCCCAGAGCTTTTTCTCTGTGTAGTATTCAAGCTTGACTCTGTGTTATGGCCAAATCTTGAGCATTTATCTCTCTTGTCCTTAAAGATTTTAAGATTAAACATTAAAGACTTGTTCTTTTTAACTACTTTAGTGGTTCTGTGTTTTTCAGGGTTGACACCATAGAAGAATATCTGAGCCAGGAAGAATAGAAAAACTTAAAAAAGGTAATTAGGAGCACATTATAGAAAAATTGTGGAAAGAAAAAACTGGGACCCCCGGAAAGAGAACAGTTTTAGGGGTAGTGCCCACCTATGGAATGGAAGCCCAGGATCTCAAAGTTAGATTTTGTTTTCTTTAAATTCTCTTCAGATCTTCCTGTCAGCCTCGCTTTTCCACTAGCTTTAGTTAAAAGTGAAAAAAATTTTTTTTTCTTTTAACTTATAGAAACAAGGGCTTTCCTTCCTGCTTTTAAGCTTTTAGCATTTTTCCTTCCTGCTCTTATCTACAAAGTATTAAATTATAACTAAGCAAAACTAAAAGCTAAAACTTAAAATAGAAAATTATTTTAAATACTAACAGTTGGTAAGTCCAGGTTTATTTAGACCCCAAAACTAACGTTTGTAATTTATTTTCAAATATTGTTTCTTGCTCTCTAATGGTATTTTGCTCCCTACAATTGAAAGCAGGAACCTATAATGCTTTAAAATTCAATGGAGACTCTATATTAATTTATATTTATTTATTATTCAAAGTTTTGAGAAAGAGAGAGGCCATCCTAACTAAAAAACTCCCAAGCTATGCCATGCTTCTCAGTGGTGGCTCAAGTGGTGTATTAAATGCTCCAGAGCAGTCTGGGAGTCCAGAGTAGGGAGAGTCCCAGGAAAAAGAGAGCTCTCTACTGCTCCATCCTTTTCTTATGAGGCCAATGACATCACTCCAAGCTTAACAAGTTCAGATCCTGAGTTTTGACTCCCTGACTTGTCACCTACCACATGGGGATTTCTACTACCCTCCTCTGGAAGTCAGGATTCCAGCTACCCACACAGTTTATTGATATCCTGCCATAATACACATGTACAAGGAAGGGGTTTTCAAGCAGAATAAAGGAGTACACTTCATGTTAAATTAACACAGCCATGTGTTTATAGCTACAAAAATGAATTTTATTCTTTAAGGTATCTTATGATCAAGGTTTCTCTAAATGCAATCAATTTCTCAAAATGGAATCAATTTAAACTTTAATATTTAAATATTAATATCACATATTAATATTAAATATTAATATCACACATTAATATTAAAAATTGGAAAGTGCAGTTTGTTTAATTTAAAGCAGGATTGTTAGCTTTCTTCAGATTCTGAAAGATGAAAAGCAAGCAAACAGAAGGGAATAAGTATGGTTTAATTAAAAAAATTATTTGTGACATAGCAGATCTCAAGTATTAATTTGGCTTAATTTATTTTTGTAAGTTGTCAAATAGGTTAGGAGATGTCAGAACTAACCCCTTCTGTGGATAGGATGTGGGCCATTTTGGACCTCCTAAAGATTTTGTAAATTGCTGGAAACATCTTAATGGATTTTTTTTAGAGGTTTGTCCCACAATCTTCTTCATATAGTGTGATTAGGAATAAGAAGTACAGGTTCTGTCCCTTTCTAAGGGAATGAGATTTTGGGTATTCTGATCTAGAAAGTACCTGAATTATAGCTAAGCAAGTAATAGAGTATAGCCATGACAGATAAAGTAGTGAAAAAAGTCACCAGAGTTGAAATTAACTATACAGTTGGGAAATTAAAGGTATTAGTAAGTCTCTAGTTTTGTTTTTAAAATGTGTTAAAATTATAAAGGATAAATTCAGTTGAGCAAAGAGTGTAGGTTATAGTAGGAATATAAAGAACATAGGAACTATGAAAAATATATGTAAAAAGAGGTAAAAAAAAGTAAAAAAAAACATAATAAAAAGAGGGAAGGGAATTGGAAATTGACCTGTCATCTGCTCAATCTTTCACCTGTGGTAGAGGCATGGAGAGAGAGAGGACTTGTAATCCTCATCCCTCTTACCTCAGTTTCCCATCCTGTTATCACACACCTTTTGGGAAAATAAGAAGGTGGGGACATATTCACACTCTTTGGATGGTTTTGGGGAAAAAGAGATAGGGAGCTAGGAATTATTATCATAGATCTCATTTATAAAACTCAGATTTGATTTGGTTGAATTATATTCTGAATTAATGGCTCCCCTTTGTTAGGAGAATCACGATAAATTGGAGTCTAGAGCAAGGAAGAGTCACCTAACCTTTTTGATCTTAGATTAGCTGAATATTGTGTGCCTTACAAAGTGCTTTAAATAATTGACCTTTTAAGAATAGTGACAAATAACTAAAAGTATTACTTACATATTCTGGGTGATATCATTTGGGAATACACATCCAGGGGTAATTGAATTTATTTCACTTTTATTTTTAGCTAGGTAGTTATGATAAGTCAGATTTACTTTGCTATTCAGCATTAAGACAAAGTGTTGGGCCAAATTAGCTCCCCTTCCCAACTTATGTAGCCATCTATAATTGGGATAATTAGAGATATTAGAGTCTTGTTAGAAAAGTGAACTTTTATTCTTAGGCAAGAAATTTAATTGTTAAAAATATGTGTTTTAAAAGAATGTTTTTTAAAAAATTCTTTAGAAAGCATTTCAAATTTTCCAAACAATTTGAAATAATTAGGCTTGAGAAATAATTCTGAGTGCTATATATTGCCTAACTTTTAAGTCAGCTACAGGGGAAGAAAAATAAGCAACTGGGAGTCAAAACTACTTTTCCAGATGGTTTTTAAGGAACCTTTGTTATAGGGTGCTTAGCTTTGCCCTATACTATGCATCAAATGCTTTATTCATTTTGTCTGTTATAATCTTCAAAAATTGAAATTTAATGTATTCCTTTCTGTTATTCTCTGAGAATACTCTAGGATTTCAGAGGGGCCATACCCTGATGGCATCAGATCAAATTCCATAGTTTTCTTTTTTAGAATAGATACTAAATATTGGTTCTAAGGCAGAAGAGTGGTAAGGGATAGGCAGTGGGGGTGAAGTGATTTGTCCAGGGTCATACAACTAAGCAGTGTCTGAGTCCAGTTTGAACCCATGTCCTCCCAGCTCTAGGCTCCATGCTTTATTCATTGTGTTACTTTGCTGCCCCCAAAGTCCATAGTTTTACATAGAAAACAGCACTTTAGGCAGTGATTTATAATACTCATCTCAGCATAATACTCAGCATACTTTAATCTAATGACAATAACTATGAATTAAAACTGTTAGAGCTGTATATATTACTATTGCTAAGGGCATGTTTATTTTTGAAAATACAAGTTTAGTGAGGAAAATGAATTCTCTGGTAATTTGGGTGACTAGGTTATAAGATCAATGGTTTAAAAATTGTTTAAAAGGTACTGTTTTTGATAGGTGTATTTTTTATTAGGATTATAATGATAATTTTAAAAAAAGTCTTTGCTACTTTAACTGATGTTTGAAGTTTGTTATTGAACATACTTATTGTTTTGTGTTTGTAGATAATATGGTATAAGATATTAAATTTGAAAGCTGCTAAATTCAGAAGTGAAGGAATTGGTTTCACTCCTAGCTAGAATGGGTAGATTGTAAATGAGATCAGCTCAGCCCATAATAAGGAAGTAAGCTACACCTAAATTTGATTAGCTGTATTAAAGCCATGTGTGATAGCGTGAATGATTTTCTATGTAAGGTAATTTAGGAATATTGAATTAATGTCATCTGATGAACACTGGATCTTGTTAAAAGCAGCTTTTTCTTTAATTTGTTAGATTATAAACTGATCTTTTAAAAGAAGGTGAAGAGGGAAAAAACTATGTATTTGGAAAAATATATGTTATTTTATCAGCCCTGCAAATCATGTGTTGTGATATTCCAAAGTATTGTAATTCTGAATTCTAAGTTGAGTTCTAAATCTAAATCTAATTTTAAGTCTAATAAAGATTCATTCTGAAATTTGAAAATTGTATAGTACACACCAAGAGAAATGATGAGCCAAATCATTTTTTAAAAAAAATCTGGAAAGCACTACATGTGGGTAATGAAGAATGAAACAATAGAATCAAGTGAACATTATATACAGCTACATATTGGCTATTTGATGAATAACTTGTGAATTTCATGCATAGAATGAACTAAGAAGTGGAAACATGAAAGACATATTAGATATATCTAATAGATATATATTATACAGCAAAATTATGCATGAACATCTTTTTCCAAGAATGAACATCCTTTTCCAAGAATCTTGTGTTATCTATGTGGAAACAAAAGTTGTTACGTCCAATGATCAATAATGGCAATACTTTAATCTGATTGGATAATTTGCAATTAAATACAGAACCCTTAGCCCCAGCTAGGTGAAGAATTTCAGGGTTACTTCTTATAGGCATCTTTGTGTCTTCTTTATGCTATCTTCTTTTCTTTCCCCCTGCCCTATGTTTTCATGTCAAGGATTTCCTTCCACAGATTAAAAATCAAGATCTATGTATGTTGCGCTGGGTTCAGCTGGATGCAGCACACTTCCTATAGTTAAGTCTCTCTTTTTCCTTTTATGCTAACTTTCTATAATCATGGCAGGTGGTCAGTGAAATATATGAACACAATATTAAATCTTTAATAGACTAAGACTAGAAAACATCTAACCTACAAGTTTGTAAGCTCTAAGTTATTCAACCTGAAATTATAGTCCTTTACATACTGTGTAAACAACTAGATAGATAGTATTTTGGCTTGTTAACTAGTGCTAATTATATCCTTCAAATATCTCAGGATTGTATGGAAATTATTAAACAATGACGTGAGAATCTGTAAAACCAGAATGTATCTTCACTATTTAATGAGGGTTAATCAAAAACATTTTCTGTTCTGTTACAAGAATTTTTCTGCAGAGAAAAATGATTTATGGTCTATCTTTTTTTACCTGAAATAAATTTCTAAGTATACTTAGAATTTTTATTTAATAGGAGACTAACATTTGTATATAGGGTATGTTTTGTAATGCAAGCAAATTGCACAAAGGTTTGAAAAGATTCAAGAGCCATAATCTATGTGGGTACCTAAAATCTCTTTGAGCATTGTCATTAACTGTTCTATTATAGACAACTTAGCTGATATAATTTGTAATAATTTATCTAGTCTGTTTACACCTTACAACCAGAATCTCTTATTCTAATAGTAGTATAATAAACAATTTTGTTTAAAATCATCTGTGTAACCATTAAATTTAGACATAAAAGTCTCTTATTTGAAAAAAAAAGTTGATATCTATATGCTCAATGTATGGGATTATTTCTTTAGCAGTGTCTTGTCCTCCTATGGGGTGATTGAGGGGGTCAGGAATGAATAGCTAAAAGTGAGTAAATAGAATAATAACTGAAGTAAAATTTTTTAGGGAAAGTAGATGATTATGTCAAATACAATTATTCCTGATGGTTAAAAAAAGGCCTCAAAGATGTAAAAATGAAGTCCAGAATTTTCTGATTTCTCAGTTATTTGAATTTTCTGAATATATTAAAATAAAAATTTACTAACTTTTATATCACAAGCCAATTATAGTTAACAAAATGAAGTTTCTCCCCTTCCTGGGATTTGAACCTAAGGTAAAGAATAAATTAGATAATCACCAGATATTGGCAAATATTTTTTTTAACTAGAAGAGTTAGTTCTAAAAGTCAGTTCTTCATATGTTCTTTAAATTCTCCTTTGAGTTTGTTATTAATAATTTATAAATCAATTTAGATTGAGATAAAGAGCATCAAGAACATAGAAAATTCAAATTCTCTAGCACAAGAGTTCATAAACTGATGTTCTTCATATTAATAAGATTAGAATATACAAGTTTGAATTGGTTCTCAAAATATTTTGCTTTATTGATAAGGCAAAAAATAGAATGACTATTAAATTGTAATAAGGTCTATTTTTTATTTGAAAAATTTTATTTAATTAAATGATTTAGACTATTCTTCCATGATTACATGATTCATGTTCTTTCCCTCCCCTCCTCCTACCCCCCCCCCCTTCCATAAGCAATGAGCAGTTCCACTGGGTCTTACATGTATCATTGATCAAGACCTATTTCCATATTATTAATGTTTGTAATAGGGTGTCACTTAGAGTCTCCATCCAAAGTCCTATCCCCATCAAACCCATGTGATCAAGCAATTCTTTTTCTACTGTGTTTCTACTCCCATGGTTCTTTCTCTGGATGTAGATAGCATTATAAGATCTATTTTGTAAGAAATTCTAGCAGAAAATATTCACCAGTGACCTGGACAAGAGAAGCAAATCTGTCAGAGGAATTGCTCTAAGAGCCAGCATATTCCAGCATGGGAATAAGAGGGAAATTTCCAAAAAGACCAGGTGATAGCAGGATGTGAACTCAGAAATCGGAATGCTGCAGGAGATGCTGATTCCTAATATATGACAGATTGAATATGGGAGGTTGGATTACTGACTTCCTCTTTTTTAGGACTCAGATTATTCATTGCAAAAATGATGCATTGAATCAGATGACTCCTGTAGGACTTTTAAACTCTAGTTATATTCTTTGTTCCAAAATACCTTTCAGCCATAATATTCTGTTTTCCCTCTCTGGTCTGAAATTATATGTTCTTTGTTCTACTATCCCTTTCAGTTCTAATATTCTACATTTTATTATCTTTATGTTTTTAGTTTAAAACAGGCCAAAAATATCATTTAAGTATCTATTGTTTGCTAGGTACTGGGTTAATTAAGCATTGAGAATACAAATTAAGGCAAAAAATAGTCTCTGCTCATTATAAATTCAGTCTAGTGGAGGAAAAAATGCAAACAATTATGTCTAAACCAGTTGTGTGTGTGGATAGCATATATACATGATATAAGTTTATTTGTGTATATGTGCATATATCTAATATGTACACACAGATAGAAAGTCTTCTTCCACTTCTCTCATCACTGTCTTCTTCAACTCCAGCCTTGCCTACCCCATCCAGGGTGTCTCTGGCATCCCCATTCCATTTGTATACATACATACATACATTCATACATACATATATATATACATGCCTACATAAATACAAACAATACACTCATATGCATGATTTATATTTTCATCTCCATGGACTAACTCTCTCTCTCTCTCTCTCTCTCTCTCTCTCTCTCTCTCTCTCTCTCTCTCTCTCTCTCTCTCTCTCTCTCTCTCTCTTTCTCTCTCTCTGTCTCTGTGATGATAAATCAGAATGAAACACTATGATTATGGGGGTTTGGGAAAATTCTGATAAAGAGGTGGGATTTTATGAGGGATTTGAAAGTAGCTAATGAAGACTAAGACTAAGAAAGAAGGGAATTCCATTTTTGGAGAAAGTCAGCAAATCTGCATAGAATTAGATAGTAGAGTGCCTTGTTTGACCAACAATACAGTCCCATGTCAGTGGAATCCAGAGTAGATGAGGAGGATTAATTATAAGAAGATTGGAAAGATAGCAAGGAATCAAGTTATCAGTCTTTAAATGTCACCCAAATTGTGTGACCTTGTGCAAGTCATTTAATCCAATTGTCCAGTCCTTTTTGCTCTTCCACCTTTAAACTTAAGAATCAATTCTTTTTTTTTTTTTTTTTTTTTTTTTTTTTTTTTTTTAAACCCTTACCTTCCGTCTTGGAGTCAATACTGTGTATTGGCTCCAAGGCAGAAGAGTGGTAAGGGTAGGCAATGGGGGTCAAGTGACTTGCCCAGGGTCACACAGCTAGGAAGTGGCTGAGGCCGGATTTGAACCTAGGACCTCCCGTCTCTAGGCCTGACTCTCAATCCACTGAGCTACCCAGCTGCCCCCTTAAGAATCAATTCTTAGGCAGAAAGTAAATGTTTTTTAAAAAGGTCAATCAGATTATTGTATATCTGATCCTACCCTTCATAGGGAGTCAGTACAGTTTATTGATTAGAAGTATGATAAGATGATCATATGTGTGCTTTAGGTAGATCAATTTGACAGCTGAGTATAGGATGGACTGGGGTGGGGAGAAATGTGGAGCAGAATGGACAATCACCTGGCACTATTATACTATTACAATAGTACAGGCATTTAGATGATGAGAACCTGCATGAGAGGGTTGCAAATATTAGAGGAGAGAAGGATGAAAATAAAAGAGATGTTGTGAAGTTTGAATTGATAGCACTTGGCAGTAGATTGGATGAGGGAAGGTGAGAGGGAAGAATTGAGAATGACATAGTGGTTGTGAGTTTGAATGACTTGAAATATGATGATGCTTTTGAAATCATAGAGAAGTAAGGGAAGGGGTCACTTTTGAGGGAAATATAAGTTCAGTTTGGGGCCTGTTTCAGATATTTGCATAGCATCCAGTTTAAAATTTCTAATAGGCAGATGAAGATCTGAGATTGGAGGTTACGAGAGAGTTAAGGGTTGGATAAGTAGACCTGAGAATAATCAGCAAAGAGATGATAATTTTATGTATGGTAAGTGATGAGATCACCAAGACAAGAATTTAAAAAGGGAATATATCTAGAACAGAGAGGTGGAGGATACCCAGAATTAGAGAATATGACCTTGATGAAAATCCATGAAAGGATATTGAACTGGAATGGTACAAAGAGAACCAGGAACAATTATAAACCTAGTGTGAAGAGAGTGAGTCAAGAAAAATAGGGTTAGTGATAATGTCAAAGGCTACAAAGGGGTCATGAAGGATAATAATTGAGAAAAAGGTCATTATATTTGGCAATTAAGTGACCATTAATAATTTGGAAGAGATGATAGAGATACAAATCTTTCTTTTTTTTACCTGATTTTTTTAATTGATAGTGTCACTCAAATATTCAAATGAATCTATAATCTCATCAGTTTGGGAGTTCTCCAAAGATATTTTTATTGACAGCTCTTCTTTCTTTCTTTCTTTCTTTCTTTCTTTCTTTCTTTCTTTCTTTCTTTCTTTCTTTCTTTCTTTCTTTCTTTCTTTCTTTCTTTCTTTCTTTCTTTCTTTCTTTCTTTCTTTCTTTCTTTCTTCTTCTTCTTCTTCTTCTTCTTCTTCTTCTTCTTCTTCTTCTTCTTCTTCTTCTTCTTCTGCGTTTTTACTTTTAAGCATTATTTTATTTGGTCATTTTCAAACATTAATCATTGGAAACAGAGATCATTTTCTTTTCCTCCCCCCACCTCCCACCACCCCTACCATAGACAATGCATGATTATGCTGGGTATCAAATGTGTCCTGGATCCAAACCCATTTCCATGTTGTTGTTATTTGCATTAGGGTGTTCATTTAGTCTCTCCTCAATCATATCCCCTCATCCCCTGTAGTCAAGCAGTTGCCTTTCCTCGGTGTTTTTACTCCCACAGTTTGTCCTCTGCTTGTGGATAGTGTTTTTTCTCCTAGATCCCTGCAGATTGTTCAGGGACATTGCATTGACACTAATGGAGAAATCCATTACCTTCAATTGTACCACAGTGTATCAGTCTCTGTGTTTAATGATTTCCTGGTTCTGCTCCTTTCGCTCTGCATCACTTCCTGGAGGTTGTTCCAGACTCCATGGAATTCCTCCACTTTATTATTCCTTTGAGCACAATAGTATTCCATCACCAACATATACCACAATTTGTTCAGCCATTCCCCAATTGAAGGGCATCACCTCGTTTTCCAATTTTTGGCCACCACAAAGAGCGCAGCTATGAATATTCTTGTACAAGTCTCTTTCCTTATTATCTCTTTGGAGTACAAACCCAGCAGTGCTATGGCTGGATCAAAGGGCAGATAGTCATTTATCGCCCTTTGGGCAGAGTTCCAAATCGTCCTACAGAATGACTAGATCAATTCACAACTCCACCAGCAATGAATTAATGTCCCAACTTTGCCACATCCCCTCCAGCATTCATTACTTTCCTTTGCTGTCATGTTAGCCAATCTGCTAGGTGTGAGGTGATACCTCAGGGTTGTTTTGATTTGCATCTCTCTGATTATAAGAGATCTAGAGCACTTTTTCATGTGCTTATTAAAAGTTTTGATTTCTTTATCTGAAAACTGCCTATTCATGTCCCTTGTCCATTTATCAATAATTGGAGAATGGCTTGATTTTTTGTACAATTGATTTAGCTCTTTGTAAATTTGAGTAATTAAACCTTTCTCAGAGGTTTTTGTTATGAAGATTTTTTCCCAATTTGTTGCTTCCCTTCTGATTTTAGTTACATTGGTTTTGTTTGTACAAAACCTTTTTAATTTCATGTAGTCATAATTATTTATTTTCCTTTTTGTGACTCTTTCTAAGTCTTGCTTGGTTTTAAAATCTTTCCCTTCCCAAAGATCTGACATATATACTATTCTGTGTTCACTTAATTTATTTATAGTTTCCTTCTTTAAGTTCAAGTTATTCACCCATTCTGAGTTTATCTTGGTGTAGGGTATGAGGTGTTGATTCAAACCTAATCTCTCCAACACTGTCTTCCAATTTTCCCAGCAATTTTTATCAAATAGTGGATTTTTGTCCCAAAAGCTGGGGTCTTTGGGTTTGTCATAGACTGTCTTGCTGAGGTCACTTGCCCCAAGTCTATTCCACTGATCCTCCTTTCTGTCTCTTAGCCAGTACCAAATTATTTTGATGACCACTGCTTTAATAGTAGAGTTTGAGATCTGGGACTGCAAGTCCTTCCTTTGCATTTTTTTCATGATTTCCCTGGATATCCTTGATCTTTTGTTCTTCCAAATGAAATTAGTAATGGCTTTTTTCTAATGTAGTAAAGAAGTTTTTTGGTAGTTGAATGGGTATGGCACTAAATATGTCAATTAATTTGGGTAGGATTAGAGAGACAAATCTGATGGAGAAGATGAGATGAAATGGAATCACTTGTGCATGAAGAGGAGTTTGTCTTGATAAGGAGAAAATATTTTTCTTCACATAATAAGAGGAATAGCATCTGAATGATTTGAGACAAGGTGGGAGATAAGGAGTTCTCTGTGAATGACCTAAGTCTTTTTCTTTTTAATAAGACAAGACCTCCCAAAAGAAACCCAGAAACTACATGATCATAATCATAAAACACTCTTTTATATAAAAAAGTCAAATCTAAACAATTGGAGAAATATTAATTACTCACAAATAATCAGTCATAATTAAAATGACAATCCTACCTAAACTAATCTACTTTTTCAATGCCATCCCAATTAAATTACCAAAAATTTATTTTATTGAGCTAGAAAAAATAATAAAATTCATTTGGAAAAACAAAAGATTAAGAATAGCAAAATAATTAAAAATATAAAGGAAGACAATCTGACAGTAGATTTTAAACTATATTATAAAGCAGTAAATATTAAAATTATTTGGTACTGGCAAAGAAATAGAAGGGTAGATCAGTGGAACATAACAATATACAACAAACAACGGTTAATGATAATAGTAACCTGTATTTGACAAGAATGTAGATCAAGGCTATTGAGATAAGAAATAACTCTTTGGTAAGAATAGCTTGGACAACAGGAAAGTAGTCTGGCAGAAACTTGGTATAGATCAAGATCTTATACCTTTCACTAAGATCAAAATGCATACATGATCTAGGCATAAAAGGAGATATCATGGGCAAATTAGAATAGGGAAAATATTTATCTGATTTATCAATAGGGCGGGAATTTATGAGTAAACAAGAGATGGAGACCATTGTGAGATAAAAATGGTTGATTTTGAGTACTTTATCCTGAAAATATTTTGTACAAATAAAACAAATGTTACCCAGATTAGAAGAAAAGCAAAAAAAAAAATTGGGAAAAAATTTTCCTAGTCAGTCTCTCAGAGATCTCATGTTGAATATATATACAAAACTTACTTAAATTTATGGGGAAAGAGTCATCTCTCAGTTGATAAATGGGCAAAATATATGAATGATTTTTCTATGAAGAAATCAAAGTTATATATAGGCAAATGAGAAAATGCTCTAAATCACTACTGATAAGGGAAATGCAAACCAAAACAGTTCTGAGGGATCACCTCATATCTTCAGATTGACTAAAATTACAAAAGGGCAAAATAGAAAATTTTGGAGGATATGTGGAAAAGCCAGGACACTAATATACTGTTCCAACTGAACTGATCCAACCATTTTGAAGAACAATTTGAAATTACTCCCTGAGAGCTCTAAAATGGCTGTCCTTAGACCTAGCAATACTATTATTGCGTCTATTTCTCAAGGAAATTGGGGAAAAAGGAAAAGAATTTATATGTTTCAAAACCTTCATAGCAGCTTTCTTTGTGTTGTCAAAGAACTGGAAATCAAAGGGATATTCATCAATTGGAAACTGGCTGAACAAATTGTGGTATATAAATGTTCTAGAATACTTCTGTATCATAAGAAATTATGGGCAGGTTAATTTTTTTAAAAACTTGGAAAAGACTATATGAGATGAAGAGCAAAACAAGTAGAACCAAGAGAGCAGTATGTGAAGTGTGAATCAAACTTTCTTTGTCTATCAATCAGCAACTTTTAATTTAATCAACCAAAACTGAAAACACCCCTACTTAACACTTTGTTAGCCAACAAGTAAGAGAATTCACAAGCCACTTACTTGAAGACTTTACATCCTCAGGAACTCAGTCAGGAACTAGTGAATCCTTTTGATAAGAGAGGTGTGAATCCCACAGACACTGCCCCCCACACTCCCATTGTGCTAGGCAATTTGGAAGCTGAGATTGGTCCCTGTGAAGAGGGGAAGAGAGAGGTAGTCACTATAAAAGCCCTGGTCTTCTTTGGTTGGGGGGGAGTCTTCTGGAGATAGTCTTCTGAAGATAGTCTTAGGGAGGTTGTCTTCAGAAATAGTCTTTAGGGAGTAGTCTTCAAGGGAGCTTCACTGGAGACTTCAGATTGGATCTTGGGCTTGAACTTTTGGTTTGTGACCTGCCTCTAGAAGATGGCTTTGGACTTGGATGTTGGCTCTTGGACTGTTTCTTGGGTGAGTGAGAAGCTGGCCTTCCTTTTCTGGTGTCTGGAGAGAAAGTAGTTTCAGAGAGGCCTTTCCTTCTTGGAGGAGGCCTTGTGAGTAGAACTCTGAGTCCTCTAGTGGAGGGTTAACAAGCACTGCTGGGCTGAGCCAAGCACTAAGCAATATTTAGTGTTTTAGGCTAGGCATCTTCTCTACCCTCCTTTTGTATTTTACCACTTTCATTCTTTCCTTCTCTTTGTAAATAAAAGCTACTAAAAGTCATTTTGACTTGGGCTATAATATTTTTGAATTGGTGACTACAACATTAATTTAGAATTCTCACATATTTAGTCAAACTATTAATTTAATTCCTTATAAGTGTATATAACTAGAGATTTACTCTTTGAAGAATCACTTGTGTATGTTCACTTTCAGAGAATGAATTGAAAAATGGAAACATGAAAGACATAATCTCTATATTTCGCTGGATGTTGCAATCTATGGTTTTGGGAGGGGACTGAAGAGCTGAATAAAAAATCTATCTGTCTGTATGTATGTATGTGTCTGTATTTCTGTCTATCTGTCTATCTATGAATCTGTCTGTGTGTGTGTCTGTGTGTCTATCTGTCTATCATCCATCTATCTATCTATCTATCTATCTATCTATCTATCTATCTATCTATCTATCATCTATCTCCATCCATCTCTCCATCCATCCATCATCCATCCATCCATCCATCCATCCATCTATCTATCTATCTATCATCTATCTATCCATCCATCCACCCACCCATCTATCTATCTATCTATCTATCTATCTATCTATCTCCATCCATCTCTCCATCCATCCATCATCCATCCATCCATCCATCTATCTATCTATCATCTATCTATCTATCCATCCACCCACCCACCCATCTATCTATCTATCTATCTATCTATCTATCTATCTATCTATCTATCTATCTATGTGTCTGTATGTCTGTGTGTATGTCTATCTATTAGTCAGAAAGAAAATATTTAAGATGAAAGTAAGGTGTAAAAATGTTTTAGCTTTTGGGTTAGGCATCGAGAGATCATAGTGCTTACATTTAGGTGAGATATTGGATGGTGTTAGTTTGAGGGGTTTCAGGGCACAGTTAGTGGGAGAATGTTGGTTTGAATAATTTTAGCTGGGGGTTGAAATCACTGGGATGGGCAGGATGTTTACTTTTACATTCTATGCTTGAGATTCTTTGGCCTCTTCTAGCTGGCAGGTCATTTGACATTTTAAGGTCCCTCCCTGCTCTAACATTCTATGTTCTGTGTTATATGGTTCTTTCCAGCTCTGATATTCCATGCTCAATTTTCTATGGTCCCTCTAAGTCCGATCTACAATGATAATTACTTCTACAGCAGCTCCTGTGAACATATGACCCCCTTTTAAAAGATGAATTTATTTGTCACAGAGTAAGCAATGTGTTTGCCTGTTGAAGGGCTACCCATCAGGTCACTAGAGTGAATTAAGCATTTGGAGACAGGTGGAAATAGAACACGGCCTCAGATTAAGCACACAGCCATATTTGGCAAAATGATGAAAAATGTTCCAAGTGGAACTCTTTGATTAACAGGAGAGAAAAGAACCTAAATCCCTCATATTACATTCCAAGTCATACACAGCAGTGCAGTGCCAGCTAAAAATATGCTGTCTTGCAACTAGGCCAGTAACGAGGGACGTTTTATTAACTCTTCATATTTTCTGATTTTTGAAGGTACAGCATCTCTACACTATCCCAGACTGACTGCTTCGAAGTCTCATTTAAGGCATTATGATTTCTTCATTTTGTCTTCTTTATGAATTTCCTTTTAATAGATCTACTCTCAAATTGCTACCTTGGTGACTATGTTTATCAAATGGATTAGGGAGTGGAGAAAAATGAAGTCATTTATTTTTCCTTTGGGGCAATCAACTGCTTCAATTTATTCTGTTTGTTTCACTCCATTCAGCCTTTGGATTATGAGTCTCCAGAAACTAAAGTGTGCTCGTCTGCTGTCAAAGATGGCTATAAGAAACCAGAGGCTCCAAAGTAGGGAATCTCATAATCCTGTGGGAGGCTTCAAGCCTGTTTGATGATTGGAGAATACCTAGGATCCTGACTCAGCAGATTCTTGTGTGTGCCTTACCAAGGCCACTGGTAAAGCATTGCTGTGATTTTGGGGCACTCGATCTACTATCATTTTTAAAGTGCTCAGTCTATACCACTTACTGTGTTGGGGTCTAAGAATGCAAAGACAAAAATGAAACAGTGCCTTTACTCCGGAAACTTACAGGGTGATACAACATATACACTAATAGATACAAAGAAAAGAACTTTGGGATGGAGGACACGATGCTGTGTGAGATTAGCAAGGCTCTGTGTAGAAGAGATGGTGCTTGAGCTGAATCTCAAAAGAAAAAAATGGTTTCTCCATAGTAGAGGAGAGAAAAGAGTCTATTCCAGCCATGGGGATTAGTCTACTCAAAGGGAATGAGAAGGAGCCAGGGTCAATTGACCAACAGTAGAATGGCCTTTCCTGTTAGCATTCAAGCCACATAGATGAGAAAGTTTTCCTATACAATGATGGGATTATAAAAGGGCTACTTATTGTTTTTCTTTTTCTTTTTTTAATGAGTCTTTGAAAAATCTCTCTCAGAATTCCCTTCTCCCAAACCTCTACCTTTTAAAATCCATAAATACCTTGAAGGTTCAGCTTGCATGAGATTCTGTTGGCCAGAGCAGCTAGGTGGTGCAGTGGGTAGAATGCTGTTTCTAGTGCCAGGAAAATCTAAGTTCAAATCTATCCTGAGACAGTAACCTTGGGCAAGTCATATAATTCTTGGCTGCCTCAGTTTCCTCAACTCTAAAACAGGGATAATAATTATCATTCCCATTGCCTTATAGAGTTGAGAGTATCAAATGAGATATCTGTAAAGTGTTTACCATGGTGTCCAGTAATAGTAAATACTTAATAAATGCTTGTTTCCTTCCTTTCCTAATTGTAATAATGGTAAAAATACTCTGTCCAACTTGAAATGATTTTTTATTTACTATGAATAGTCTATATACTATGTATATTCTTTGTATTTATCTGTGTATATGATATATCTCCCTTTCTTCCCATCCCCTGAAACATAACCTCCTTGAAGGCAGGGGCTAATTCACTAATGTGTTGATATCATATAGTACTATATATATATATATATGTATATGTATATGTTATCTATATATGTAATAGGTATTTTAGGGTTTCTCAGTTCCTAAACTTTTTCTGTGTCATATACTGGTCTTTGTTGTCCTGCAAAATCTTCCCCAAATTCCCTTTTAATTTCTTATGCTGACTCATGAGATATCAAACCAGCAAGGAGAAAGTTGTGACACTTCGGGATGCCTGTAATTAGTAAATTATTGTCAAATTGAAGTTTCTTCAAGAACCAGCTTAGGTACCACCTCTTCCATGAAGCTTTCCCTTGATTGCTCCCTGACCGAAATTGAAGTCTGCCTAAATTTTCCTAGATCATATTTTTGATATCTCTCTTTTTGCCTTTGCCACATTTGATCACTGTTTTTTTTTTGCTTATTTTAGTAGATGTCATATCCTCTCTATTAGATTATAAACTTCTCAAGAAAATGGCACACACCATCACTATAGTGTCCCATACTAATGTTGACTCTGCATTACTATAGACATGAACCAAAGTCTCTCGTTTTAACTCTGGTTCTTACAGTTATGTTGATTCAATCACTGGTCAATCATTATACCCAGGAAAAACATAGACATTGTCTCTGAGTGTGAACTGCAATAAATGTTGCTGACATTTATCTATCAATTTAAAGTCTACAAAGTTTCCATAATAATAATAATAGTTCTCATTTTGTACTTTCTTAAAGTTTTTGAAGAATTTCTTTCTCACTTAAAATGAAGCAAGTGAGATATAAAGAAATTTCAGGGTCCCAATCTGCTAATTTGAATGTAACTCTTTTAGATTCAAAAGATAGCAATTTACTAATTATTATATATTACACTGCCTTTCAGACATTATCTTATGGAGCCTCGCAACATCCCTGTGAAGTATGTTCTATTGGTATCACTATTCTCATTGTATAAATTTGAAAACTGAAGTTCAGAGAAGCTCTGAAACTTGTCCATGGTCTTCTGGAGGACAATTTGGAACAACTATACCCAAAGGGCTAGAAAACTGTACATACACTTTGATCCACTAATACTACTCCTGGATCTGTATACTAAAGAGATCATAAAAAATGAAAAAGAATCTACCTGTACAAAAATATTTATATCAGTTCTTTTTGTGATAGCAAAGCATTGGAAGTTGAGGGAATGTCCATCAATTGGGGATTGAATTACTGTTGTGTTATTAGAAATGATCACCAGGATGATTTCAGAGAAATTCAGAAAGGTCTACATGAACTGATGCAGAGTGAAATAAGCAGAACCGGGAGAACATCATACACAGTAACAGCAATGTTGTATGAAAACTTCACTACTCTCAGCAATACAGTGATAAAGGACAGTTCTGAAGGACTATGACACAGAATGCCATCTACCACCAGAGAAAGAACTGTTGGGAGTCAGATGCAGATCAAATCATATTTTTTTCCACATTAATTCAATTATGGTTTTATTTTGAGACTTTGTCTTAGATGAATATTCTCTTATAAACATGACTAAAATGGAAGTGTATTTTGCATGATAATACATATATAACTCAGATCAAATCACTTATCATCTCTAAGAGCATGGAGGGAAGGGAGGGAAAGAGACAATTTGGATTTTATAATTTAAAAAAACACATTAAAATTGTTATTGCATGTAATCATGAAAATAAAATATCTTTCAATAAAAAAGAAATTTGCCCATGGTTCCATAGGTAGTTGATGTCAGGAAGAGGATATAATATTAGGTATTCTTGATTCTGAGCTCAATCTCTAGCTGGGTTGTAATAAGAAATGAGTTGAATCCATCTCATCCTCCTGTTTCTTACCTTCTATCTTTGCCTGTTAAAGTCTATCTTTTAAAAAGATATTTTAGTTGTCACCTTTTCCTTTAATTTTTCTGGATTATCCTAGATGAACATACTTTCTCCTTTCCCTATTTCCCATAACTTTCTGCCTTGAGAGCTCCTTTGGGAAGGACAGTGTGGTGTAGTGGATAAAGATGTAATGTCAGAGCCAGGGAAACCTTTATTTGCATCTTATCTCTTATAATACTGGTGTGACACTGTGCCAGTCACTTAAACTCTTTATATTCTAGGCAATTCATTAAGACTTTTAGGTATAGAGAAGCTACAGATCTGCTTCAGTCAAAAAGATTTTCTCATGTGGGAGTTCCTTATATTAATGGAATCACAGGTCCAGATCCTATCTTCTCCACTTACACTTATGATATTTTTCTGATTTATTAGAATTATTTGTACAGAATCTCCACTCCAATAATATTGTAAGTTAAGTGACAGGAAGGTGTCAGAGTATCTTTCTTTGTATACTCATGTTCTAGCACAAAGTCTTACATGTAACAAATATTTAGTGAATGTTAAAAATGAATTAAATGAGGAATTTATGAGGCCTCAGCTAGTTGTAAGCCAGGAGGTGCTAATTGGGAGATTAAAGAATGGAACAAAATATGGTCCTTGTCCCCAAGTAGTTTATAATCTAGCTTGAAGAAAATGAAAACTGGCTACAACAACTAGGGGTGTTTAGCTTGTGGAAAAGAAGGGGTAACATGATCGCTATTGTAGAGTGTCTAAATCTTGTCATGTAGAAAAGAGATTGATTAGATCTCTTCAATATGACTCCAGAGGGCAGACCATGGAGCACTGGATCGAAGTTGCATAGAGGCTGATTTAGGATCATTGTAATGAAATTTAAAACAAAACCATAAGCTTTCTACTATTTAGAGTTATCCAATAATAGATTAAGTTGTCTTGGGAAATGGTGGTTTCTCTTTCACTAGGGGTTGTTAAGGTTGTTAAAGGTTGTGTAACCACTTGAACATTTCTTAGAGGAGACTCTTGTTCAGGTATGGGTTAGAATGGATCACTTCAACTGGCTCTAGACTCAATTTTTGTGTGGGCTTCAGTTTTCTCATCTGTAAGATAAGGGGAAGGTTTAATGAATTGATCTCTTTGCCCCCTTCCAGCTCAAGCTTTATGATCCTGACTTCTGGTGTCCTTTAAAGCTCTATGAATTTCTCATTGTGTTGCAGGAGTGGTTGAATCAAAATTATGAAATTTCTATGTATGGAGAGTATTTCAGAGCTGTGGTGATCAGTATTGGCCTGGTCAAATGCCACCATTTCAATTGGAACTTGAAGGACAGGAATGACTTGAATAGTTAGATGAAAGTTATGGCATTTTCGATGAAGGTATGAATTTGAGAAAATATAAAAGGAACTTATGGAGGTAATGAATACATTAGTTTGTCTGGGGCAGGCTTTTTGAATAGAGAGAATTATTGGTTATATTCAGGATGCCATGATCTTGAGTAACATAGAAATAGGAAATCTGAAAATGAATTAATTCAGTCTCTGCTTATCAAAGCCTTTTTGCTTTGCTTCCTTCCCTCTCTCTTTCCCTCCCTCTTCCTTTCTTCTTTTCTTTCATACCTCTCTTCCAACCATCCTCCCTCCCACTCTTCTTTCTCCACCATTAGATACCTCCTCTATAAAGGTTACTTAGAAGGAGATTGGCAAGGATCACACAGAAAGAGAAAACATTGTTAGATTTCAGTCTACACTGGTGGAGGAAGATATCTGCATGGGTGAGATCATCAATCTATCACTGCCCATCAAGAAGCTTTGGTAATTCACTATTACTTTTTAGAGTAAAGTATTAAGTGCTATGTTTGACATATAAAATCCTTCACAGCATGGTTCTGATCAACATTTATTGTCTTTCATGTGCTCTTTTTTTTAAACCTTGCCTTCTATCTTAGATACCAAGTATCAGTTCCAATGCAGAAGAGTGGTAAGGGTCAGGCAATTGGGGTTCAGTTATTTGCCCAGGGTCATAAAACTAGGAAGTGTCTGAAGTCACATTTGAACCTACTACCTCCTTTCTCTGGGCCTGGCTTTCTATCCACTGAACCACCTAGCTTCCCCTTCCTTCATGTACTTCTGAGGACAAAGTGGATTATTTGTGATTCCCTATCTATTATACCATATCACACCTCCCCATTTCTTTGTACAAACTGTTCCTCCCTGCCTGGAATGTGCTCCCTTCTTAGGTGTAGATCTTCATGTCCCTAGATACCTTCAAGGCTCATTTCAGGTACTATATATTTCTCAGTCACCTCTCCTGATTCTAATTCATACTCGTCTGATGAATCCCTAAATTTCCTCTCTACATCTATTATGGGTACATATCATTTTCCTTTCATTAGAATGTAAACTTCTTGAGGGCCAAAATTATTTTGACTTGGCCTTTTTATTTCTAGGACCTAGGTCAATGCTTAAACATCAGAGATGCTTAATAACAAAAGGTTTTTCCTATAATTTAAATTTTCTGAAATTACACATAAAAACAATTTTTGACATTTTAAAAATAATTTTGAGATTTGAAGTCTCTCCTTCCCTCTCTCCCCACACACATTGATGCAGTAAGCACTTGGATATAGATTTTATATAAGAAATCATATAAAACATTTTTCCATATTAATCTTTTGTGGAAGGAAACTCAAAAATAAATTAAGGAAGTGAGAGTTTGCTTTCATCTGGATTCAGACTTCATTGGTTCTTTCTCTGGAAGCACATGGCATTTTTTTATTATGAGTCTCTTGGAATTATTTTGGATCACTGTATTTCTGAGAACACCTAATGTTTAAAAGTTCTCTATTTATTTAATTGAATACTCATCCCCCCATCCCCAAAAGATTATGCTCAGTTTTTCCTGAGTAAATGATTCTTGTTTGAAGTGCTAGTTCCTTTGCCCATTGGATAATCATATTCCAGACCCTCTGATTCTTTAATGTAGAAGCTGCTAAATTTTGGGTTATTTATATTGTGGTTCCATGATATATATATTTTTTTCTTTTTTGATTGCCTGCAATATTTTTTACTTGATCTTGGAGTCCTGAAATTTGGCTATAGTATTCCTGAGAGTTATCCTTTTGGGGAATCATTTAGGAGGTGATCTGTGGATCCTTTCAATTTCTCTTTTATTCTTTGGTTCTAGAATACCAGGAGAGTTTTCTTGATAATTTATTGAAAGATGATGTGTAAGCTATTTTTAATCATGGTTTTCAGGTTAGCCTAGGAATTTGTTGATTATCTCTCATGAATTTGTTTTCCAGGTCAGTTGTTTTTCCTATGAGATATTACACATTTTTTTCTATTTTTTTCATTCTCTTGACATTGTTAGATAGTTTCTTGATATCTCATGGAGTGATGCCCAATTCTAATTTTTAAGAAATTATTTTCTTCAGTGAGCTTTTTTTACCTCCTTTTCCATTTGGCCAATTCTACTTTTTAGAGTTCTTTTTCTCCATACATTTTTGTACCTCTTTTTTCATAGTCAATTTTACCTTTTAGGATGTTCTTTTCTTCAGTGACATTTTGTATGTATATTTTCTATTTGGCCAATTCTGCTTTTCAAGAAGTTTTCCAATTTAAGGGATTTCCATAACTCTTTTGTCAGTTGGCCTATTCTGTTTTTTAAGGCATTAATTTTTCCAAAAAAATTATGTCTCCTTTACCAAGCTGTTGACTCTATTTTCATGGTTTTCCTTTTTCACTCATTTCTTTTTCTCAATTTTTCTTCTATATCTCTTATTTGATTACATTTTTTAAAGCTTTCCCATTAATTCTTTTTTGGGATTGAGATAAATTCATGTTTTTCTTAGTGGCTTTGTATACAGCAATGTTGGATTTGTTAACTTCAAAGTTTGTGTTTTGGTCTTCTTGTCAACAAAAAAACTTTTTATGTTGAAATTCTTTTTTTGTTGTTGTTGTTTGCTCATTTTCCAGCCTTTTTCTTTTCCTTTTAACTTAAATAACTGTTAAAGTTGGGCTCTGTAAGTGTGATGAAAGGAGCACTGTTCTAACCTTCAATTTTTTTTTGTGTAACTACCTTCAGAGCTAGCTCTGGAGATCCATGAGCTTTTAGTTCTTTCAAGGTGGTATGATCTATAGAGAGGTGTGTTTAATGCTCTCCTGGTCTATGCTGTTGTGAGAAACCACAAGTTCTCTTTTTCTGCCTTGGGACTGTGACCATGGTCCCCTGCTCCTGTGCAGCCAGAAGTGCTGTTGTTCTCCTCCTTGCTATGAGACCGATACCTAGGACTGGAATTAGATCTTTGTATGGGAAATGCAATGAGTCTTACACCGAGAGCCAGCAAAGCGAATCCTGAATCTTTTTCTGAGTGGTTTTCTGATCTCCACTTACCCTCTGTGGCTGAGAACTCTGGAAACCTTTAAAGATGATTTAGCCACCTCCAAGGCCTATTATTGTAGTGAGGCCTATGTTGACATGCTGCTTCATGTTCTAATTCCATAGCTGTGCAATAAATCTTTAGTGTTGGCTTTTTTAATTGTTTTGGGCTGAAAAATTATTTTATTCTACTTTTGTGGGTTATAGTGCTTTGGAATTTATTTTGAAGCATTATATCCTAGTTGTTTGGAGGGTAATTTGGTAGAAATCAAGTTTGTCTGTGAACCTTCTGCACCATCTTGGCTCTGTACCATCAACACATCTTTAATGAGTTATTTTACCTTATTTTGGTAATTATTCTCAGATCCAGGTCCTGAGTCTCACAAGAAAAAGTTTCTGACTTAATATTGATATCGACCTAATTTTGTATCTCAGTATACAACTCCCCACTTCATTTGTTCCGATGAGGGGAATTAGACATATTTTAGATTATTTCCAGTGTATTCTATTTGAAACATCTTTCATTGGAAAAAAGGCAGACTTTCCAGCCTATTTCGTATTAGGACACATAGGATGTATTTTGTGATATCTGTGACCTATTTGAGAACATTCTGTTGCTATTCATGATTTAGTGGCCAGAATTGAATTGATGTGTGTATATACACATATGTGCATGTGTGTGAGGTGTGGGGTGGGTGGGAAGCTGTCTGTAGAATAAAACAGCTTTTCACTATATTACTGCCACCTCCTCCCAGAGCAAGGGCATTTGACAAGGCAAATTATTTAGCTACAGCCTTTACCTATGTGTTCAAGCCATCAAAGGGAAGTTGTTTCTACGATGGATGAGGAATCTTTGGAGAGAGTGGTATTTATACTCATTTTTACACAGGGAAATATAACTTGCTTCTCTAGGCTGTTGAAATGGAAGCTGCAAAATGATGTAAAGGGTTAGGCGATGTGTTTGTGTGTATGTGTGTGTGGGTGTTACATTGTCTTGTCACTGAGGAACATAAATCAGAGACTGCAGGTAGAAATTTCAAAGGAAGATGAAGAGGAAAGAAAGAAAAGCATTTTTTCCCTTTTAGCAGAATTTAGGCTCTCTTCTCCTTCTCTTTCTACCTTGGAACACACATACCCACCCACAAACTGGAAAAGCATATTAATCTCTCCCTCACTTTTTGGCAGGGACAGGGGGTCATTTGGATGAGTCTCATAATTGGTTTTGATCTCATTTTTTTGTGGAATCTTCATTTTAAACAGGATGCCTATGGGAGATGCTGATTCTCCCCCCCTTCAGAAGGGCAATAAAAGTGGGATGATTAGATGGCATTGATTTGAGGAGCCAGAGGAAACTGCAGGAAAGAATGATGTGTGGCAGGCATAAACTCACAAATGGGCTACTTTTCACAGTCGTACTTAGTCCCAGGCATAAGGTAAGGTTTAGTATTTACATGACACTTTGCTGCCTCCCAGGTTCAGTACAAAGAAATCTCTAAAGGAAAGCTGATCAATGCCAGAGCTCCAGCTGGCAGAAAGGGTTCAGTGCCATGGGAAAATGGGAGAGGAAAGCTATGGTGGAATGCCTGGCCAAATCAAGGACAAGAAAGAAGCAACTTCACTGAAGAAGGGGGTCAGATTCAGGTTTACTAACAGCCTCATTACATCTTCAACAGGATTAATAAGGCTGCTAGAGGGGAAAGAGTCACAGGACCTGGGTTCAAATCCCAGTTCTACCATTCATTATTTGTGATCATGAATTTTTCTGGTCTTTTGCTTCTTTTGTAAAGTAAGCAGTGAGACTAGATGAACTCTCATGTTTCTTCAACATCTAAATTTCTGAACCTGTGAACTATCACTTGAGTAGTCCTTTAGAGAGGATGATGTGGCTTCATGGATAGAGAGATCTTAAAGTTAGGCAGACTTGTACTGCAATATGTTGAGACCAACTGTCCCATGAATTGATGTCTTCAATACTTAGAAATTTTGGATTGGATAGGAGAGAAGAGAGAGCCAGATAGAATATCCTGCTTGATGGTTATTGTGATTCAGTGGAATAAGCAAAAGATTTGGATTCAGTCTGTAGCACAATTGTGGCTCTGCCACATATTAGCTGTGCTACCTTGAATAAATCACTTAATCTCTTGATCTCAGTTTCCACATCTGTAAAGTGATGAGCATTAGATTAGATGATTCCTCAGACCTTTTCCCATTAACATTCCATTAATAATTCATTACTTGAAATAGAATACAAGTTACTAGCTTCTTATTTAGAATTGATGTTTCTTGACCTTTTCATTTGTTGTTGGTGGATATGGCATGTATTTGGGATTCCATCCATTTGGGAGCAAATTCTACTAGTACCTAATTCTTAGGGAATAGTGTGAGATTAAGAACTTAAATAACTTGCCCATCAGGGGAGCTAGGTAGAAATATGGATAGAAGGAATCAGGAAGTCAGGAGGTCCTGGGTTCAGATCTGACCTCAGACATTTTCTAGCTGTGTGACACTGGACAAATCACTTAACCCACATTGCCTAGCCCTACCCTTTCTGACTCAAGAGTTGTTACTAAGAAGGAAAGTGTTTTTTTAAACTTAACAATGGTAGCACAACAAATAAATTTTTGAGTTGGATCAGAATTTGTCTTCTTGACCTAAAGTACAGTACCCTATCTACTATGCCATACTATGTCTCTTCATTCAATGATGCATGTGTTGAGTTCCATATTTCCTAAAACATACTTTTAAATGCATAATGGTTACATGTGATGCATTTGGATTTGAGCTTTAGTGGAGGAGAGAACATCTTTAAAAATGATTTATTTGACTCTGTTTAGTTATTATATATTTCCTGGATACATCTGTATGTTTTATATCTCGCTTCTCCCCCATCCTAGAATATAAGCTAAATGTAGACAGAAAACATGATTTTCTTTTCTTTATATGTTCCATAGTACTCATGTACTCTGTATATCTTAATCCCTTAACATTTTGGTGAATGAATGAGCGAATGGCATACAACAGGATGGCAAGAAGACAGGATAACCATGTATCTGCCTATTGTGACTAAGGTTAGATACTGTTGAATTTCTGAGTCACATCTCCCAAAGGCTTCCATTTGAGAGGTTAGGGTGAGAATTCAGCAGCAGGAGCAGCAATTATCTGCAAAGAATGAGATCTAGAGTTTTGGAGGAAGATGCATATTTCTAGGGCATTGTGAGGGTGGTTTGGGGGTGGAAAATCCTAACAGTTGAAATTTACATAATGTGGCTCTCTCCATGGTCCTAATGACCATTTTCTGTGAATTTGTAGTTTGCCACAATGATAACAAAATCCTCAAACATCTCAGAGAAAAATGAAAAATTAAGTCCACCCCTGGATGGTAGGCCTACACCAGAGCATATCACTGGCTATTTGTAAATGCTTGTGCATTTGGCACCTAAGATCCAGATGCTTCGAAGACTTTTTCACATATCTTTTGCCTACAATTGAATGGTCCTATTCAGACATAGTCATAAGAGCTAAGCTTTTGGTGTCTGTGCTTCAAGTTTCATGTCTAAGGCATTGTTGCTGGTTTTCCATTCAAGTACTTCAAGGATATATACCAGTTCTGATCTCATAATCTCCAATCCACAACAATGTCCCATGATTTTTCTTTTGAATTGAAATTTTTTATTTAATTAATTAATTTAGAATATTTTTCCATGGTTACAAGATTCATGTTCTTTCCTTCCTCTCCCCTAGCCCCTCACCCCGTTACCAACATGCAATTCCTCTGGGTTTTACATGTGCCATTGATCAAGGCTTATTTCCATATTATTGATATTTGCACTAGGGTGAGCCTTTAGAGTCTACATCCCCAATCATATCCCCAGTGAACCACATGATCAAGTGGTTGTTTTTCTTCTGTGTTTCTGCCCCCCCCCCCAGTTCTTTCTCTGGATGTGGATAATGTTTTTTCTCATAGGTCTCTCATAATTGTCCTGGATCATTTCATTGCTGCTAGTAGAGAAGTCTGTTGCGTTCAATTGTACCATAGTGTATCAGAATCTGTGTACAATGTTCTCCTGGTTCTTCTCCTTTCACTCTGCATCAATTCCTTGAGATCATTCCAGTTCACAAGGAGTTCCTCCATTATTCCTTTGAGCACAATAGTATTCCATCAATGTCCCATGATTAAAAATTGCTTGGAGAAAGCCCATATCAGTCAGAAGCTTTCTGGAACATGTTCTTTTTGATGTTTAACTGCTGTGGATGGGAGATGTAGATTTATTTTATGTGACCCAAATTTGTCATCCTCTTCTTCCTCTCTTGCCCCCATCTCTTCTTACTCATGAAGTGAAGTGAAAAGAAGACAACAAATGAACTTTCCAATCCTGCAGTAGGACTTGTGCATGGAAACTTTGGGTGTGCAAGTATTTTTTGTTTTTGAAAATCAACAAAAAAGCAGATTGGGGTTAAAATGGATATTGTATATATAAATATATATATATAGTATAATGTATATTATATACTGAAAATGATGTTATGAATCAGAGGTTTGTAACTTATAGGCTGTGAAGAAGGGAGTTTGGCATATTGGACATAGCGCCTTTCTGGTCTGAGAATCTGGAACGTTGCACTGAGGTCTTGGTTGAGTTAGTTTCCAAAAAATTAAACAACTCCAACAAACATTTATTAAGTACCTAGACTATGCAAGGAACAGTGCTGAATGCTGGGAATACAAAGACAACGTGAAAACATGTAATTTCAGTCATGTCCAATTTTTCAGACCCCATTGGGGTTTTCTTGGAACAATTTGTCATTTCCTTCTCCAGCTCATTTTATAGATGAGGAGCTGAGGCAAACAGGTTAGAATGACTTATCCAGGGTCACACAGGTATATGAGGCTGCCAAATTTGAACTTTGGAAGATGATCCTTCCTGACTCCAGACCTGGTATTCTATCCCTTGTGTCATCTAACTGCCAAACTAGTGCCTTTCTCCAAGTAATTTCCATTTTATTAGGTGGGCTAAGATAAATATAGAGACAATCTTTTTAAGGTAGGACAGAATAGTTACAGATAATTGGATAAGAAAAGGCTTCTTAGACTAGACTGCCCAGGATTTGAGCCTTGAAGGTGATTAAAGATTCTAAGAGGTATAGGTGCAGGAGAAATGCATTCTCATTTCACAGAGGTGGGAGATGGAGTACTAAATTCAGAGAATAACAAATAGGCCAGTTTGGCTAGATCATAGGGCAGAAGTAGTAATAATTCATGATAGGCTTGGAAAACAACACTAGGGGCAAATGGAAAAGAGTCCTGAAAGTTACTAATTTATCAGAGAGGTAACAGTTATCCATTGAAAGTTCTTGAGCTCTGAAACCTTGAGGAAGTAACTTCATGTTTCTGTGCCTTGGTTTTCTTCTCTGTGAAATGTAGGTTTAAATATTTCTTGGAAATTGAAAAATCCTCTAATTTTATTTCCTCGCGGTGTCTGCCTTTCTACCATCTACTACTTTCAGCCTTGCTCAAGAGGCACTTCCCTATCCCAGTTCCACCTGTCCATGATAGGCAGGAGTCAACATGTTGCCCACATGCCCCAACATAGCAGATGGAAAAAGACTGACTTTTTGGCATGCTATTTCTGACAGGTTGCCAACCTGCATTCTCAGCCTTACCTGGCCATGGGATGTCACATTCTTGACCTGAAATTCATTTGGATTTTACTTCTCTAAACCCTTCTTGCCAGCCTTGGTCACTCACTAATATTCTTTTTATCTTTTTTCTTCCCTGAGTCTCTGTGATAGGAGTCACCAGAATGCCCTTTTAGAAAGTTCTTCCCCTTGGCAATAAGTCACTATTTCATTCTGCAGATTGGGCAGGATTTACCTTTAGGGAATTGTTAAGGGATATCAAGGAAGGAAGGTTATTCAGGGTCTCTAAGATTCTAGTCAATTAACATCATTGTTGTAGTTACTGCTGGTGGGCTTATTTACTCAATAGGACCCTCCTGAAAAGTAGGAGACAGTTTTTTTTTTTGTAAATCCAATTGCATTTTAAGTGTGTGATTGTTATTAAGAGATTTGGCCTTGAAGTAAAAGCTTGACTTTAAGTCTTACCTTTGACATATGCTCTCTATGCAACTCTGGGCAAATAATTGAATTTCTCAGTGTTCTAGGTAGTCTATTAAGACCAGAGGTTGCAGAGAAGGGACCAAACTACATTGGGAGAGGAAGTTTTCTCACCCTGTAGTTTCCTGAACTAATGAGATCACAAGTCCAGACACTATCCCTATGTTTTAGGAACCTTTTTGTAATTGAACTATTGTACTTGTTCTGCCATGTAAATTCAGGTATTATTGGTCATTCAAGGTCAGGGACAATTTCCTTTTTCTAAATTCCAATTTCCTAGTAGAGCAATAGGAATTTAAGGAACACTCATTGATTGAGGAGGCACTGGTTTTATTTGTTGTTCCTTATAGGAAGCATTGAGATATCAGGCAAGGACTGGATAAATGGCAGATTGAAAAGGTGCTAAATAACCAATATACCTCTGTTCTAGATCAGCATTGACATTCTAGATTTGCTGTAGAGCATACATCAAACATATTGCTCCTGTCATTTACAAGGAATAAGCATCTTACACTGTATTAAATACATACTTTTGAAACAATTAAAACAATCATAGAGTTAAAAGTTGTCCTAAAGGGAGATTGGACAGGTAGTATGACATAGCAAAAAGGGATTTTTATTGGGAACCAGGAGATCTGGAATCTATTCTAGGCTCTGGCACTAAATTAATATATGAACCATGGTGCTTCATTTTCTATTCTTTGGTTCCTAATCTGTAAAGCAAGAGTTGAAGATGTTGCAGTATACCTTCCCTCTCTCAGCAATTTGGCAGAGGAGAGAAGATGAAAAATATGAAAGATATTACAAAGGAAAATAGACAGGACTTGGTGACCAATTGGATATGGGAGATTAGAGAGAGTAAGGGAGAGGTCAGGTTAATTAGATAGTAAATCTACTGGATAATCATGGACTTGACAGTAATAGAAAAGTAAGGAAGGGGGGCTTTCAAGAGAAAGATAATTAGTTCACTCTTGGGCATATTGAGTTTAAGATATTTTGGGAACATTCATTTCAATATATTCAAAAGGTAGTTGGAGGTACAAGATTAGAGGAGTAAAGAGAGAATAGGGTTGTGAGAGGAAAGGAATAGAGGCACCAATTAAAGTCAACTTTATCAAGGTGTTTAGCCATGAAAGAGAATAGAGAGATATAGAATGATAAGTAGGGGGGAAAACCAATTTTTAAGGATGACAGAGATATGAGAGTGTTTGTGGGCAACACAAAAGAAGTCATCATTTAGGGTAAGATGGAAGATTAATGAGAAAGTGGGGATGATTGAGGTTATAACCTGATAGAGATGATGAGATAGAGTGGTACCATTTTTGCATGTAGATGGAACATTGATAAGGAGAAGGTTCACCTTTTTGTGAGATAGGCATGAAGAAGAAAATAGTGGGAGAAGTCTTTTTTTAAACTTTAATTAATTTAGAATATTTTTCCATTACAAGATTCATCTTCTTTTCATCCCCTCCCACCAACCCACTCCTGCAGCTGAAACACAATTCCACTGGCTTTTACACCTGTCATTGATCAAGACCTATTTCCATATTATCAATATTTTCACTAGGGTGATCGTTTAGAGTCTGTGTCCCCAAACATATCCCCATCTACTCATGTGGTCAAGAAATTATTTTTCTTCTGTGTTTCTATTCTGGGGGAAGTATTTTAAATGGCATGAGCACTCAGTGATTGGCCTCATTTTTTTTTTCAGAAAAATAGACTAGGTCCTCATTTGAGAAAGTGAAAGGAGGAGAGGGAGTCACAGTTAGTTTGAGGGAGAATGAAAAGTTTTGGAAAATCTGTTGTGTTCAGGACAGAGGGGATGAGAGGAGAGTGTAGCCAGTGTAGGAGTGATGGCCTGGTAAATAACTATGGAATGGAGGGATAGGAGGTCAAAGTGAGTTTGAATAGGATTAGGAGTCATAAAATGGAAGGAAAGATGAAATGATAAAAATAATTTGATCAGAAAAGAAATTTCATAATGACCTATGGGGCAAGTATCACAGAGGACACAATGGAAAACCTGGGAATATCTGGAGTAGGACATTAGGGAGAGGGATGAGTTCTGCCTGAATAGATTGGGAGGAAGGGAGCAGGCAATGGTTGATCACATTGTCCTTAGTCCAACAGGAAGTGAATTGCTGATAAAAATACAAATGCACAACACTCATAATCTTCAGCTGCTTGAATTTTGGTTTATGTTATCCAGTCTCTTAACCTCAGACATCTATCTGAAAGAGGAATAGTTTACTTAGTTCATTTACTGATTATTCCAGTCACACAGTCACCAGCCCAGTCAAGGCACTTATCGCCTTCAATCTATACAATTGCAATAACCCTTCATTAGTCTTCCTTTCTCTACTCTATCCTTCACATGTTTGCCAAAGTGATTTTCTTAAATAACAGGTCTGGCAATGTCACCATCCTTCTTAAACTCCAATGGTTCCAGATTACTTCTAGAATCCAATAAATACTCGTTGACTTGATATTGAAAACTCTTCACAATCTAGGCTCACACCATCTTTTCAGATGTATTACTCATTACTCTCTTTTCACATATATTCTGCCATTCTCTATTTCAGCCAAACTGGCCTTCAGCTGATCAATCAACAGATGTATTTCATGTGCCCGATATTGTGTTAAGTACTGCAATACAAAGCGAATAATAAAATAATTCATATCTTCAAGGAATTTTAATTTTAATTAGGGGGGCAATAGGAACACACAAAGATATCTGCAAAATAAATACAAGATGATTTTGAGAGAAAAGTCCCAAACAACTGTGGAGGTAGGATTGGGAATTGGGTAATCTTTCATAAAATTTTTTGTAACCCCTACCTTCTGTCTAAAAATTGATATAAATATCAGTTCCAAGGCTGAAGGGTGATAAGAGTTGTATAAGAGGAATCAAATGACTTGTCCAGATCACATCGAAAGTGTCTGTCACTAAATTTGAACCCAGATCCTCCCAGCTTGAGGCCTGACTCTCTACCCATTGAGCTACCTAGCTGCTTCTGCTTGGCCTGAATTTTGAAGGAAACAAGATATGTCAAGAGATGAGCAGGAAATAGATTCAAGATATGTAGAATATAGTCCCATGCTAAACTAGACATAAGAGACAATGTTGAACATGAGTAGTAGAATGTGGGCTATGTATGGCTAGATCATGGGAAAGGAAGAGAATAATCTGTTAGAAACCTGGCAAGGGAGGAGGTGGACAGAGGGCGAAGAGCTTTAAATGTCTTTATGGGGAGTTTCTATTTGATCTTAAAGGTTGTAGAGAGCCATGGACCTATGCAGTAAATAAATTAGAGTGAAGAGACTCTCAAGATAGGAAGAACAATTAGAAGGCTATTACAATAGCACTGTTGAGAATAGATAAAACTTGATGCAACTTGAACTAGGGTGGTGATGGCTGAATTAGTAGAGAGAAGTTCCCCAAGGGCAAGGTCTACATCACTTTTGTCATTATATTCTCAGTACTTAGCATAATTCTTGGCACATAGTAGGTGTTTAATAAATGCTTAATGATAGATTGACTTATTGATAGGAAGAGGTTTTTCCTGGTGATCCTGCTGGAGAAGATGCTCTAGTTTCACAAGTACTAATATAAAAGCTTCATGGACCACCTTCTAAAAGTCAGGAGCATCCTTATTGGTTCTTAATAAGGATATCTTGATGATTTGTTTGAAATTTACAGTATTCAGTTCAAAGGTAGGGAAATAAGAGTGGAATTATTTTGTTATTGTTGAATTTAACTTTTAAGTGAAAGAATCATGGTGTGGTGTTCTGGATTTTGAGCAATAGGACCTTAATATGAATTTCTGGGCTGTTTTTTACTACTTTTGTGACTTTGGCTAAATCATCTCTGTTGTCTGTTCCTCATTTTCTTTTTCTGTAAAACAAAAGTATTGGACTAGATGATGTGTCAGGTATCTTTCAATTTCAGGTTTTTGCTAATTTTTCAGAAAGTAGATATGGAATTAGGAGACAGGACTTTAAGTTCTACTCTTGTCACTGACTACATAATCCTCAAGAAATACAAATATTTCTCTGGGCCCCAATTTCCTCATCTGACATACAATGAAAATGCTTGATTTTTTTTGCTAAAAATTACCTCAAAGTCCTGCCATCTGGTATACAGTGCTTTGGCACAAGTACAATTCAACAAGTCTAAGACAAGATGTAAGTGTAAGATGGTAACATCGGTGCCATTATCTCTCCATAAAGAAGCCCTTTGGCTTGAGACTCCTTTGCCCTATCCTATAGTGACATTTGAATGCCTGGATGGGAACATTGGGGAACAATCCATTTTTTCCAAGATCTTTTCCTGACCTTTTCTTGTAGACCTGCAAGGACTCATTTGATTTTGCAGAATTCACATCAGAACTGGAAAGAATTCCATGGAAATTCCTCTTTCACTGCATATCTGTTAAACTGCAAAGAGGATTCTAACTGTTCTAGCAAATTAAAAAGCTAATGATTCTACCTTCCAATGTCCATTTTTCTCTTTAGCCATGGCATGCTAATGGAGATCAGTGGGTCTCCTGCTCCCTCCTTCATAATTGTCTATCTTAGTCTGGGCACTGACCTGCTCTGTCACTGAGGCATGTGAAAAAAGTCACAGATGGTTTCTGCAACACTAACCCTTCAAGCTGGATAGTTTGGTCAGTCCATCTGGCCTTTGATTTCCATTAATAGCTTTTCACCTGAGCCATAGAAATAAGGGTCAGAAATACCATATCCTCATTTCATTTGTTTAGTATTGCCAGATGAATCAGTATGAATATTTGAATGAAACAGTGCCTTCCTGCTTTGAAATTCCTAGCTCACTACAATCCCTGAAACCTTTTTGCCTTCATGGCTCAGACATTAAATTTTTTAACAGTGATTGGAACAATGAAAGACAGACTACAGTGCTTAAAAGTGCTTTGAATTAAGGCTGAATCTAGGTTTAAATACTGATTACTACTTGGTTATGGCATGTGGGATCATACATGAGTCACCAAATCTCTCATGTGTAAAATGAGGGGTCATTAAACTAAATGTTCCCAAAGGTCCTTTGTAGCTTTGAATTGTATGACCTGAATGTCATAGCTAGCCTCAAAACTTAGGTCTTTTTACTACAAATCCAGGGCAATTTCCACTATAAAACACATCTCAAAATTTAGTGAAATTATATTCTTGCTAAAGTGATATATTTTAGTTTATTATCAAGCTGTACATGAGGGTATGTATGACTCTTTAAAAAGAAGCAATTAATTTGATCTATATAATTGTCCTATGGAGCATCTGGAAAAAAGAGGAGGAAGAAGAGGAGACAGAGGAAGTGATGAAAATGAGAAAGAGAGTGTAAGGGGGAAATGGGGTTACTTTTTAAAGGGTTGGACTTGATTATTTAACAGTGTGATCATCAGTAATTTAATTAATTCCAAAGAGATGGTATTTGCAATTTATTTACAAAATGTAGAAAGAGTGAAGCCCCAAATCAGAGAGAGGATAAGGTAAGATATCTAGCCTGAGCACTAAGTAATTTACTCCCAGTCCCTCTGGGCAGGGAGAATTAGTTTCAGCCAGCCTCAGCAAAGCCAAGGACCTGGGAAGTGTCTCTCAAGAGTAGATCTCTCTAGAGGAGAGTTTTTTTTTTCAGAAAAATGCACAGTTAAGAGTCAGCCTTTCACTCACCATGTGTTAGTCCAGTCAGCAGATTCTTTATCAGACTCACCAGGAAAACAGGATCTCAGGTTCAGTCAGGAGAACCTTCTGCCCCTCTTTACCTACCTCAACTTGAAAGCATGATGAATTCCTTCAGTCTCCACTTCCAAAAAATGAAGAACTTACTCTCACAGGAAATAACAGCTTGTTTTCAAGATGCTTCTTTTTCATCACTTCCTTTGCCTTCCCTTAATTTTATGTCTACCAACCACAGCTCACACTTTGTTTTAGGACTGCCTAGAAGGCAATCGATTCTTATTCATCATCCACTATCACACATGTGGGTCACAGACCTTCCCCACTCGATGTGTGAAATGGGGTGTTTGCACCTTTGGTGATTAAATCTAAAAATGGGTAAATGTCCCTACTTAACTTTTATGTACTGTGTTCTAAAAAGAGACAGGGGTTACAATTTAATCATTACAATCAGGGGAAAGTTAAGTATTTTTGTTGTTATAATCAGGGGAGAACCAAATCCAATCTTCAAAAGAGTCAAGAGAAAGAAGAGAAAAAAGAAGAAGAAATGAATGAATAGATGAAAGAGTGGTTAGAACCTGAGGAGGAGAAAAAAGAGTAGTACATTAATTTTAAGACCATGATCTTGGTCTGTGAATTAGAATCTCCTGGGAACTCCTTAACCTTTAATTTGGTCTCCAAAATTAATCAATTGCAATAGACTTTACTTTGATCCTCTGAATAGGCTTGTTCGCTCTCATAAGGGACTGCAAACCACAGCTTATATTGTCCCATAGGAAAAATACAGCAGAATGGATGCCTTGCCTTGGTATAGGTCTTTTTCTTACCCTTTCTCCTAGGCAAAACATGGCCATATTACATTGCCCAGCTTAAGACCCCTCTCCTCCTTTAAGGCATTTGCTAATTGCTCTATACCTGTGTTGGTGAACCTATGGCACATGTGCTAGAGGAGGCTACATCCTTCCCCCTCTCTAAGGAGGCCAAGGACATTTTTCATGACACCTGCCCCTCTGACTATCAGCCCAATGGAAACACTTCCTCCCTTCCATGTCTGGGGTAAGTGGGAGGCTCACATGTGGCCTGAGGGTGTAGTTTGAGTGCTTTGTTTCTTCACTATCACTGCTCTAGAAGTCAACCAATTAATCAACAAACTTAATTAAACACTGCAATCCAGGTATTTAGCTAGTCCATAATAACCTTAATTTTCTATAGAATTCCATAGTTCTTAAAGACCTACAATTCAGCATTTGATGACATAGTCCCTTGACTTATTCTCTAAGTTCTTAATTTTATGGTTTAATTTGCACTAAGTTTTGGCAATCTAACAATTTGTATTCTAGTCATAGTTCTTACATTAACTGTGTGACTATGTTCAAATCAAATTGCTTCACTGATCAGGTAGACTTACTCTTCTCCTCTGCAAAATAGAGATAATATAAATCACTCAGCTGATCAATGAGCACTTATTAAATATTATCTCCATGCCAGGCACTATAGTAAGCACTTAGGTTATAAATATGAGACGTTCCAAAGTCTTACTGCAGCTTTAACTCTAGTAGCTTAGTGCTCTTGCTATGGGGTGTATTTTGGTTTATTGTCAAGCTAGTCTGGGTGTGAATTTGCCCTTCAAAACATAGGTCATTGATGAGGTCTATAGAATTGTCCTGTTTTAAACTTGAGGAAACAAGTTCAGAATGACTTGGAGGATGCATGTAGATCTTGCATCCTCCCCAGAGCTAGCACCATGGTTAGGTACTTGTAAGTTATTGAGAAATCTTTGACTAGTTCTTTTTCCTTTCCACCATCTGAGATTAGTCTGGTGAAAAGTTGGTTTGGGAGGACAATCTAGTAACCTCTATGACTCCTTCACTACTCTGTATGAACAAGAATTCCACTCTTCCTTCTTTCTTTTCATATCTCAGTAGTCTGATACTTCAACAATCCCTAACTTTGTCAGTATGGTTACCTTCCTCCACTGATAGAGCTGGCAACCCACTTCCTGCCATAATTGGCAGACTGTGAAAGGGGGTGCAACCAATGCATTTACCATCCTATGCTGAATCTAGTGATGTGCCCTTTGAATATACTTAGGCTGTTCTTCAGATCACAAACCACAGACTGTTGTGGTAAACCAAGCCTTTCCAGTGTTTAATTTGAATAGCTTTCAGAACTCAGGATAGCTCCCATTTTGTGATATGGAAGCAGAGGAAAATTTTAGCCTATTTTATATACTTGTTTTCTTTTTTTATTAGTGAGAAGGGATGACCGGGAATTATAACTGCATCTATGGCATAGAGAACTCTCGAGCATGAAACACCCTCAAAATATATAGTTTGCCAAATGATCTGTAATTTGTAGCCTTAGAGAATATATTTAGGGGCAGAAGTTAAATAATTCATCCAGTATATGTCAGACCCTAGGCAGGAGTCTAAGTCTCTCTGACTACAAAGGTGGTATACTCTACCCACGGAATCATGCTGACATTCATGTTTATTTTTTCCTGGACCTGTGATTTTTATTTTTGTCTTCGATATAGGGGATTTCTAAAGAGAAAACTCTAGCAATGAAGATGTGCACCTGCTCTGTAATTTAAAAATCTTACGGAGGAGAAAGTAACTTGGAGAGTTTAAGTGACTTGCCCAGAGTCACACAGTATGCACCAGAAGAGGCAGGGCTTGTCGCCAGGTCTTACTGATTCTGAAGCTTTTTATCCACTATGAATCACTGCCCTCAGTGCCATGGTGATGTTACTCTTGATTTTCTAGACCTAAATTGTTCCAAACACCATTCTAGGATGAGGAATGTATTGTGAGCACCCAGAAACATCATCAGGGATGGGCAGAGAGAATTTTTTTTCATTTCCTAATATTAAGGGCTTCCTATCACATCCAACAAAGAGTAGTTATTGAGATCCATTCCTTTTCTATAGGCTTGCATGAAACCATTGGTGAGTAACCAAGAGGAAGCCCCAACCTTTTGGTTTGTTATACACTCGAATTACTTTGTTGTAAATGATGCCATGAATAAACACACTAAAGGAAAGCATCATTTTTTGTGTGGGTTCATATAGCCGACTATAAAAAAATATAGTTGGCTGGCAGTAAAATCTATCAGAGTTTTTCAACAGCCCCATATTTTAAGCATTCCATCCTGGGCGCCAGCAGCTGCCTCTACATATGTTCCTTGATTTTATGGGCGCATTACTGTGGCGTGAAAGCCGTTGGAGCATTGCAGGCACATTTTTATTGGGAGTGATTTCAGTGCAACACCATCCTGCTGGCCCACCCTGGCCTTCTGCTGCTGGGATGGGAACTACAATTAACAAATGAGAGAAAAGGTAAGAGACAGGAGTGGGTGGCTCTGAGGTGAAGACTGCCTCTGTTCATTAGTATAGGAAGTTTTCTTGGGCTGCTCCATAAGTATATCCTCCAAAGCTGGTCCTGTTTTAGATGTGTAGTCAAAGGAAAAAAAAGCAACTCAGGAGGTCCAAATTTTGATTATGAAAGAACAGAGGATAAAGACATAATAACCCTAAAGAGGACAGTAAGATTGTAAATGAAGTTGCTTATGTCCTATTAGTACCATAATGAGTATGTTATTATGGCCAGGTCTATAAAAAGAATATAACTATCATATATTAATAGCTAACTTCTACTATCCTGAACATACACTCTTTGATGCTAGAAGACCACCCTAGTTTAGTGCTGACAGATTTATTACTAGAAGGTTGACTTTTAGACATTTTGGCTGGGGCAATCAATGACACAGATCTTTGATTAGCATGGGCCAAGGGAATGCCTACATTATGAGTGGCAGCATTTTAGTGTAAAGAGCCCTGACTATGGCATCAGGGGACCTGACTTTAAAACCCTATTGTAGTACTCATAACCTTTGTCACCTGGGAAATCATTGAACCTCCTTAAAATTCAGTTTTCTTAGCTATAAAAAGACAAGATATTCTCCAAGGCCTATTCCAGCTCTATCAGTAAATCAATAATCTTTTATTAAATGACTGCTATGTACTATTTGCTGAGGATACAAAAATGAAACCATTCTTGCTCTCAAGAAGCTTATATTCTGTCAAGGGAAATGATCATGCCCAAAGTAAGAACTATCTCTCCATCCATCCATCCATCTATGATCTTTATCTATCTATCTATCTATCTATCTATCTATCTATCTATCTATCTATCTATCTATCTATGTACCTATCATCTGTCTGTCTATCCCTCTATTCCCCTCTCTTGGTCTGTCTGTCCATCTATCTCTCTAATCTATTTATTTTCGATCTATTTATCACACTCTCTATGGCAATGGTAGAAGGGAGGAAAATATTAGTAGCAGGGGGATCAAGGCACATCTTGGATCAGAAAATGGTGTTTCTCTTGAGTTCTAAAGGAAACTTTTGTTTTAGAATAAGACAGTTGAGGAAGGAGAATTTCTAGGCATGAAAAGGTGAGCTTGTGAAAAGGCATACAAATGTGAGGTGGTATGCTATTTGAGAAGAAAAGAGAGACCAGTGTGGCTAGAATGTAGAGTGTAGGAGGGGAATTAAAGTTCAAAATGTCTATGGGTTTTCTAAGATCTCAGATTTGGAAGAGCTTTCAGTGGCTATCTATTCCAACCAATAATTGAATAAGAATCTCCAGAAAGTGAACTTTCAGATGGCTTGCACACCTCCATGGAGGGAGAAATTGCTATATCTTGAAGTAGCAAATTTCTCCATTATAGGATTTAATTCTTCCAATTAAATTTTCTGTTTTATTGTGAACTTAATTGTCTTTTAAAAAATAACCCTTACCTTGTCTTAGAACTGATACTAATTATTGATTTCAAGGCAGAAGTGTGATAAGTCTAGGCAATTGGGGTTAAGTGACTTGCCCAAAGGCACACAGCTAGGATGAAATTAATAACTGTCAACACAGATATTTCAATATGCAAAGTAGAACAAGAGGCCTCTATGAGGTTCTATGAACTCGTTATGCACACTTAGCTTCTTTTTAAAACAAGCATGCATATATAAAGTAATCAGAAAAATAGTAAATTGCTCTATTATGATTTTAATTGTTCAGAAATTTTCCTTACCTCAAGGCTAAATTTCCATTATGTAAAATTCACCTATTGCTCCTACTTGTGTCTTCTTGAGCCAAGCAGAATAAATTTAATCTCTCAGATATGCTGGATTTGGCTTTGTACTATTGATTATTTGGGTTCATATATGATAGGTTTCTTTGGATCATGGAGAGATGAATGTTTGTAATGAAGACATTTTTGCTTCTAATGTGAGCTTTTAACCAAAATGCTTTGAAAGAAACTCTGAAAGGAAACCACATTTGCACTGAGAAGGAACAGGATAAAACCTAGCAAGTTATGCCAGTCATGAAGCCTTGGCTCTTAGAGGCATAGGCTGCTCCTAACTCAATGCCGGATGCTCCCCGACTAATTCTGCTCATTCTTGGATGAGTTCCCCAACAGTTGGCAGAAGAGTTTCAGGAGCAAGTGAGGGGCTGCCTCCAATGCTATATATGCCCTGAATCCAAGCTGGAAGCAGTAGTTTGGATGAGTGAAGGGAAAGATGCCACCTGCTTGAAGTGTCACCCCAGGAGATTTTCAAGACCCCAGGCAAAGGAAGGAAGGGTTTACACCATGAAAATCTTTGCTGCATATGTCTCTGACTGAGTGTCTGGGTACCATGGTGATCGACAGACACTTTCTGTCAGTGTCACTTGGCAAGGGCAGCCATGGGGAAAAACAGCACATTCTGTCTAACATTTTCTCATTTGCAAAGACTCAGGGTGGGAGAACAGAATTCATTTCATTCCAGCAACTATTTCTCAACATCCTCAGTTTCTTTAACTGATCCTTATATCATTTTCAATTCCATAACCTTGTATTAAATGCCTGCCATGTGCCATACACTATTCTAGGCAATGGGTATCCAAAGACAAAGTCCCTTCCCTCAAGAAGCTTCAATTTTACTCTGAGGTAGGGAGGTTATAATAGTTACACAGGTACGCAAATAGAAGATAACTTGAAAAATGAGTTGAGTCCTGATATCTGGGAGTAAAAAGGAAGAATTTATAGAGGGGAAACCTGAGCTGAGCTTGCAGGAGATGTTCTTAAAGAACTGATGAAATGATAACTTGAGGTGGGTTCCAAGTTGGGGTTGCAAAAGGTAGAATTAAGGATAAGGCATGGGAGGAAGGGAAAAAAGGAATACTTTATCTATCTATCTTTTGATCTATCTATCTTTTGATATATCCATTGTTTGATCTATCTATCTATCTATCTATCTATCTATCTATCTATCTATCTATCTATCTATCTATCTATCTATCATCTATATCTATCTATCATCTATCATCTATCTATCTATCTATCTATCTATCTCTATCTATCTATCATCTATCATCTATCTATCTATCTATCTATCATCTATCATCTATCTATCTATCTATCTATCTCTATCTATCTATCATCTATCATCTATCTATCTATCTATCTATCTATCTATCTATCTATCTATCTCTATCTATCTATCATCTATCTATCTATCTATCTATCTATCTATCTATCTATCTATCATCTATCATCTATCTATCTATCTATCTATCTATCTCTATCTATCTATCATCTATCATCTATCTATCTATCTATCTATCTATCTATCTATCATCTATCATCTATCTATCTATCTATCTATCTATCTCTATCTATCTATCATCTATCATCTATCTATCTATCTATCTATCATCTATCTATCTATCTATCTATCTATCTATCTATCTATCTATCTATCTATCTATCTATCTATCTATCTAGAATCTCACATCCTTTGTGCCAAGCACTGGACTAATCACTTTTACTCATTAGCTCATTTGATCCAACATTCCTGGGAAATGAGTGTCATTATTACCTCCATTTTATAGCTGAGGAAACTGAGGCAAAGACAGAGGTTGAGGGCCTTCCCCAAAGCCCCACAGCTAGTGAGGTCTGAAGTCAGACATGTTTAGTGCTCTGTCCACTGTGCTCCTTACCTGTCTGCAGATATCAACAGTTTACCCAAAGGATCAGAAAGGGAGAGAGGGAATGTTATGCTGGGGAAACCAACTATGAGCAGGCCAGTTTTGCTGGAACATGCACTACATGTGTAGAGAGAGTAATTTGTAGATAAGTCCAGAATGGTAGGCTTTAAATAATGAAGAGAGGAGTTTATATTTTTAACTGGGTGGTGAGAGTGAGAGTCCATGCATCAACCTTGGCCTACTGGTTGATTTTCTCCCCACAAGTTCCTCTCCATTCCATTCTATCCTAAACTCAACTGTTTTAAACACAGATCTGACGACAACATACCTTCTCTTACTCTATAAACTCTAGTGACTCTCCACTATATCTAGGTTCAAATAAAAAATCCTTTATTTGGCTATTAAAGCCTGTCGTAACCTGGCCTCTTTCACTGGACTCTCTTCCATGTACTCTGAGATCCAGGTATACTGACATTGTTATTGTTCCTTGACTGAGGCACTCTCTCTCCCAACTCTTGACCATTCTCAATGGGTGTTTCCCAGAACTGGAATTCTTTCCCTTCTCATCTGTGCCTTTTGACTTCCATAGTACCATTCAAATCTCAGCTAAAACCCCACTTTCTGCAAGTACCCTTTAATTGGGGTGCTTTGCTTTTGAGATTATTCTTAACTTATGCTCTATATAGAACTTGTTTGCATTTAGGTGTTTATATGTTATCTCAATTATTAAACTGTGAGCTCCTTGGAAGCATGGACTATTTTTTACTTTCTTTGTATTTCTAGTGATTAGCACAGTCACGTACCACCTAGCAGGTGTTTCATAAATGCCTGTTGACTGACAGAATAGCTGAGACCTGAATAACTTAACTTTAATAGTTTTTTGCTTCTTTATCTCTAAATTTAGATATATGGGGTTGGGTAGTTAGATGGTTCATTGCATTGAGAACCAAACACAGAGATAGGAGGTCTTGGTTTCAAATCTGGCCTCAAACACTCCTTAGCTGTGTGACCCTGGTCAAGTCATTGTTCCATTGGTTCACCACTCTTTTGCTTTGCAATCAATGCATAGTTTTGATTCAAAGATGGAAGGTAAGGGTTTAAAAAATAAATTTGAGGAAGATTGATTAGTTGGCTTCTATTGTCATTACTAAGCTCCAAGTAGCATCTCTTGGCCAGAAAAGAATTCAGTCATTTACCCTCTGTGTGTATGTGTGTGTGTGTGTGTGTGTGTGCGCATGCACAAGTGTGTGATCCTTAGGATTTCTTGTCTGTTTGGGGCCTTAGTGGCAGATAGCACAAGAAATCAGAAAAAAATAATATTCACCAAAGGGAGAGACAATCAATGGTGAGATGAATATGTGAAGTCCCTGTGATTCCACAGCTATCAGGAGTCTGAGACCAACCCTCAATTCACCAATGGTGCACTGTCTTCCTATTTCCTCATCTATGCAAAGAAGGATGGGGATTTGAATTCCTTTCTAGGTCTAGTATTCTTTGATTAAAAATCCTGGCCCCATTTTAATTAATGCAAGTCCTTGTTTGTGTCTTACACCTGGAAGCCCTGGCAGATGCATATTTTAGAGGGCTTAGTTGGAGCTTTCTAAAGCTAGTCTCTGAGTTTCTTTACCCACATAGGTTAATCCCTCCAGAGACATAAGAATAAGAATGAGGAGATCCATTAATGAAAGATGAGGCAAAGGCAGTTTGGCTGGCCCAGTAGTACCCATTTATTACTTTATGCCTCCCGACCCCCTATAATCCTCTCTGAATGGAGCTGCCAATTGTACTGCATAATCTATCCTACTTGGGGAAGACAGTGGCAGTAATGGGGGTTAGGAAGAAGGGACAGCCTGAACATGAAATCCAATAAGGATACTGAGTTCCATCTTTTGAACTAAGGAGCACAGTAATTAAAGCAATATTTACAATGCAGTAAAGACAGCTAATTACTGGCAAATGAGATTGGGATGATGCTTCTTCCCAGTGAAACTACTGGGATCAACTTTCTTGTAAATCCTCCAGCTGCCTAGTTTGTTAATTATGATCTTCATAATCCCCTTGTTGGTAATGGTTACCTAATTTATTGCCACACAGTAAGAAAGAATGATTGGAAACTGAGGTAGAAAGGAAAACCGTCTCGGCTGTTGTTTTGGATTACTTTGGCTGGGGACAGACAAAGGGACAGAAATGAAGATAGCTAAATACAGTATACAGCATTCTATTTAAGGCACTAAAAGGGTTGCCTTTGGGTTAAGTAATGTCTGCATAAATTACAAGGGCAAATGGGTAGGCATATTTCATAAATACCTCCTGAATACACATAGGAATGGCAGAGGACATTCATTCTTATCACTTAGTGGGTGCATTGCACATAGTAGGTATTTAAGAATTGAATGTTCAATGTTACCTTTAATTTGACAAGCATGATATTAGTGCCTTTATTTAAGACTTGATCAAAAAATATTATGACAGTTATCCACCATTGTAGAAGGGACTGATAGAGTCTAAATGCAGATAGAAGCATACCATTCTTTACTTTATTCCCTTCATAATTTTTTCTCTGGTACAAGCAATATGTTTTCTTTCACAACATGACAAATGTTAAAATATGTATTGCATGATAGCACATGTACAACTTATCTGCCATTTTGGGGAGATGGAAGAGAAAGGAAGGAGGGAGGGAACATGGGTTATAAAATGTTAGAAAATGACTATTAAAATTGCATCTATATGTAATCTGAAATTTAAATCTCCTGTCTTGGAATCAATACTATGTGTTGGTTCCAAGGCAGAAGAGTAGTAAGGGCTAGGCAATGGGGGTCAAGTGACTTGCCCAGGGTCACACAGCTAGGAAGTGTCTGAGGTCAGATTTGAACCTAGGAGCTTCCATCTCTAGGCCTGACTCTCAATCCACTGAGCTGCCCAGCTGCCCCCCTGGAAAAAGAAATATTTAAAAAAAATTACACAACCTACTACCCGGAAAGGATACCCTGGGACACTACACAAGAGACCCTGTGATGATGATATTAGTTAATTAGCCTCTTCTCTTTGGGGTTGGTCATAGTTCCAAATCCACACAACTGCTCAATAATCTAGTCTATATCACTTAATACTTATTCCAAAGATACAATAAGGGATTTTGTCAAATGCTCTGATGAACTCCAGGGAGACATTATACACTGAGCTTCTCTGACCTACTAGTCTCATAACCTTTTCAGAAAAGGAAAAAGGCATGAGCCAGGTCTGATGGAGTTATGCTCTCTACTTGTGATCACTGCTTCCTTTTCTAGCTGGTCAGTCACCATTCCTTTAATTGAAGTCAAGTTCACTAAAACATATTTTTCCGATGACATTTTTCTCTTTGTGTTAAGGAGTGCAGTTAACACAGTAGGCAAGAGAGACAGGATACAAAAGAGTTTTTGGCAGACTGGCATGTTGAGTCACATTTAATAGAATGGTACTGAATTTTGCAGGGATAAGGTAGGATTTCATTGAGCTTGGGAACTCTTTGCATGGAAGTTCCCTCCACCAATACATATAGATAATTTGTGTGTAATTTATAGTCTTAGATAGTTTCTGAGGAAGAATGGAAAGCCCAAGGGACAAAATTTGAATGCAGGCTTTTCTAGTCCAATTCTAGGTCCTTAACTACTATTCCTGTTGGGGCAGTGGAGTACACTCCAGTTATCTGCATAACTTCTTAATTACTTCTATTTTCAAAATGACTTGGAGTCAGGAAGATCTAAATTCAAATCTTTCCACAGACCCCTATTGTAGCTTTGGAAGTCACATAGCCTAGAAATCTCAGTTTCTTCATCTGCCAAAAAAAAAAGGAAAAAGAATGCCATCTACCTTATAAATTATGTTATAGATTTGTGATGATTAAATGAAATATAAATCACATTGAAAATATTGAAACATATAATTTAAAAAATATTATTGCCTTATACTTAAGTTTATAAAAATATGTAAAAAATAGAAAATGGAGGCATGGCTAGTTGGCAAGTAGTTCAATAGAAAAAAGATTTGAGGACTTTAATAGAGTTGAAGCTTAAAATGAATGAATAGCAGTATATATCAGCCATCAAAGCTCATTAGATCTCAGGCTGAAGTCAGAGAGACATTGCAGAGAGGAATGTTTTACTATACTTATCATTTCTGCATATGACATTCATTTAGGGAAAGGCATTGACAAACTGAGGCATTTCCAGTTGAAGGCAGTTGGGATGGTGATGGGTCTTGAGATCATGTCATATGAACACTGATTGGGTGATTGAGGATATTCTACCTAGAGAAGAAATGGGCTAGGAAGAGTATTATGTACCTATTTAAAGGACTCTTACATGGAAAATAGATTATATATTTTTTCCTTTTAGACCTATCAGGCACAAATAGCAGCCATGGGCATATTTTTCTAGAGGGGTATATTTAGACAATATAAGTAAAAATTTCCTCTCCATTAAACAGATCAAAAACTAGAATCAACTAATTTTGAAGAGCCTCTTGTATTTCAGCTCTTTAATTAAAGGCTGGATGACAAATTATCAGATATATTATAGAATGGATTTTTATTTAGGCTTTGATTAGACAAAGTGGCTTCTGAGCATCTGTCCAAATCTGAGATTGAGTTGCCATGGTTATTAACCCTGGACACTCCTCAGAAAGAAATAGGGAGTACCATTAGGTTTGATAATATGATGTCATTAATAATAATAATGTTCCCTCATTGGATATACTTCTTCCAGGGGAATGTGACTCATCATTACAGAAGTTCAACAATGCTTTCTCCCTTGGAGCATGAGCAGTGTGATGTCCTATCCCTCGGAGCAGATGGAGATGGCACTTGAGTTTTGCAGTGGAAGGAAATATCAAGTGATGGTTGTCTCCCTAGTCCATGGGATTCAGGAAAACTATACTTATGGCAAACTGAGAATACTATAGCACTTGGGTCACCAGCACAATCTATTATATGTTGGGCACCAAGTACAAAACTGGGGATAGAAAGACAGAAGTGAAAGAGTTCTTATCTTTTGAGAAGCTTATTAATTGAAATGGTTAACAATTTTTTAAAATAAAGCATTTAATAAAAATTATCTTATGGGACCTCATAACAGCCTTGTAGGACACAGTTTATTATCCTCATTTTACAGATGAGGAAACTGAGTTTGGGAAAGGTTACATGACTTACCTCTAGTCTCATAGTTAGCTATTAATTATCTGAGGCCAATTTGAGAAATCAGGTGTTCCTGATTGGAAATTCAGTGTTTTTCACCAGGCCACTTAGCTGTCCGTCTTGCTATGGTTACAATCTATATAGGTTTATATGAAAAAGATTTATGGTGGGATTGGGGATGGCTACCCAGGTCTTGATAGGGAGAAAGACCATCTCTTTAGATGTGGAGGGTATAGTGTGTGACCACTGACAGACAGACTGGAATAAGTTTGGAGGTTGGGAAGAGTGCATTTTCTGGATGCCAGTTATGCCTATAACCACTCATTTGCTTCTACCTGCTAAAAGAATACTAGAATTGCCCAAATCCCTTAAATTTGGGCACCCTGGGATAAACCTCCTGCCATACTCATTGAGTTAGGGCTCTTCCCTATAATTACATACCACTGGGCAGCACAGAGAAGAAGGAATCGATTCCCCATCTAAGTTCTCCTAGTTGAATGACTGCTTCTTTCTTTCGACTGTAAATCCATTCTCCCGAGACAAACACGTTTTTTTAGAATCACATGTCAATGAATCATTTCTCTTCCTTCCCACCCCCCCCATTTGATGGCTATTTTATTTCTCTCTCGTCTGCTCCACATTATCACTGCCCTTTTGCACCATCAGATATTAAACTGATATTAACAATCAGGAACTGCATTAAACTGTCTGAAAGTTAAATAATCTAGTAGCACATTTGAAGGTTAGACATACCCGTTGGGTGTGATTTCACTGAGCACAAACTTATCTTTCCGATCCTCTAGAGATACAACAGGCAGCATTGTTTTCTGGAAGATTAATTATCATTAGGTGATATTGGAATATGTACCCAAATAAATGTCATTGGGCTCGAAAGTTATAAAAGTAAGGTAAGGAAATTGTAATGAGCCATCTAATGTATGGGGACTCCTGCTCCTTTATTACTTTCCCAGTTAACTTCTTCCTGAGTTGCAAACCTTGTTTCATATTGGATGAGATGATAGCATAGAGTGGGAGAAATGAGAAGAAAGTTGGAGGCAGGATTTTGGTTTCTCTTCCTTATCCTTAAAGGCCTTTGGAAACTTGGCCTGTTCCCACCTTTTCTCATACACTTTGCTACCCTCCACACCCCATATGATCTAGCACTATTGGTCTTCCTGTTTCTCACATCTCCCTGCTCTGTGCCTTTTCACTGGCTGTCCCCCAATGCTTTCCTTCCTTGCTTCCACCTTATGCTTTTTCTCGCTTCATGCACCTCAGCTCAGTTGCAAGAGACCTTCTCCTCCAGTGCCATTCCAATGAGATTACCCCTTATTTACCCTCTATATTTCTTGCATGTATATACTTATTCTTTTGTCACCTCTATATGTGAACTCCTTGATGAGAGGAATCATAGTTTTATCTTTTTAATTTCTATTTTTCCATGTGGATACAATTTTAATAATAATTTTCTAATGTTTTGTGAGCTATATTCTCTAACTTCTCACCATCCTGCCTCCTCAAGATAACAAATAATATGATATAGATTGTACATGTGTTATCATTCAATACATATCCCCATATTCATGATGTTGTAAGACACATATAGCTTACACTACAGAGAAATTAATGGAGTAAATACTTTTTTAATTTTTCATTTCTATTTAAATAATTAATTTAGAATATTTTCCCATGGTTATATGATTCATGTTCTTTCACTCACCTCCTTCCTCCCTCCTCCCAGAGCCAACAAGCAATTCTACTGAGTTTTCCATGTATCATTGATCAAGACCTATTTCTATATTATTCATATTTGCAAAGGAGTGATCATTAAAATCAACATCCCCATTCATATCCCCAACAAACCATATGATCAATCATATGTTTTTCTTCTGTTTCTTGGAGTAAATATATTTTTTATCTTTTTAAATATTCTTAGCACATAACACAGAACTTAACACATAGTAGGTGTTTAATCAATTCTTGTTAATTGTCTTCAATTTGTTACTTGACCTTGGGTACATAATAGCATTTAGAGCTAGACATTTATTTGAGAACAAAGGATATAGAAAGGCATTTTTGAAAAGGCTATCCAAGCCAATTCCTTCATTTTATAGACCAGGAAACACTATCATAGCCTTTGGAAGTTGCAAAGGGTATACAGATAAGAAGCAGAGCCCAGAATTTGAACCCAGGTTCTTCATCCTAAGATCCAGGTTGTGGTTCATTATACAGCAGCTTCCTGACACTTTACCTATTTGGTAAATCCATAACAGAAAAATTCCCTCCTCTACTTATCTTCCAAGGATGGAGATAAATCAGATAGTATCTATGAATGTGTTTTGAATTTTGAGAGGAAAGGATAATATCATGATGATGAATTTCTTACCATTGGAAGTATTCATGCAGAAGCAGAATGACCACTCATGTCTTGGACTGAGAAAAATGTGTTCTAGTCTGAGGCAATAAAGCATCGGTGGCCTCACTCTGTGACCAAGCTATTGTTTTACTTAGGCAGAGGCTCAATGATAGATAATGAGCCCATCTCCAAGGCCTTCCATGGTCACCAAGTAGAGCTCCATCCAATAACCCTGGCTAGAAGTGAAATGTGGAGGCAGAGATCTGTCTGTTGGTCAACTGGAATTTATTAAGGGACTACCATGGGCAAAGAGCTGTGCAAAGAGCCAGGGATACAGAGAAAGGGGAAAAAATAAAATCAACACCAGTCCTTGCCCTTGAGGAGCTCCCAGAATCATGGGAGAGACAAATAAACAAATAGGATTTATGTTGGATGAGTCCATTTGTTCCACAGGACTGAGGGACTTCCTGGAAGCAAATGGGGAAGTTTCTGTGTTCTTTGGAGAAGTCTTTCTCCTCCAAATGCTTGGTTGTCTTCCCCAGATCCATGCTTGTGCCCCAACTCATCCAACCCAGGGGAAGGAATCTCATCCACTGTGAATTTCTGGCTTACCACCAGTAAGTCATTCTCTGGAATTTTATAAAAGCATTTGTGCAGAGGGTTCCCGTTGGACTATACAAATTCTGATATCTTATCCAATCTATACTATCACCATTCAGATTGCCATTTGCAAGTTTCAAATGGATTTCACATGCTATATGTCAGTTGAGCTTCACATCAGACTCTACAACATAGGAAATACAAGTATCTTATTTTCCCGAAGGAGAAGACGAGGATCAGAGAGATTCTTTGATTGATGAAAGGTCTTGGAACTTGTCAGTGGCAGAACTGGGATTTAAACCCAGGTGTCCTTGTCTGATATATTTCATTAACTTTTTAAATTAAAAAATAACTTTTAAATGTAAAAAAGAAACATCAAACCCCTTATCTTCTAGCTTAGAATCAATACTATGTATGCTCTAAGACAGAAGGGACATAAGGGCTAGGCAAGGGGGTTAAGGGACTTGCCCAGGGTCACACAACTAGGACATGTCTGAGGCCAGATTTGAACCTAGGACCTCCTGTATTTGGACCTGGCTCTCAATCCACCAAGTCACCTAGATGCCCCCATTTCCCCCATTGTCTTTAAAAACAAAAACAAAAACACAAATCTTAACTTCTTTTTTTTCTTTTGAAAAATTATTTATTTATTTAATTAATTTAGAATATTTTTCTATGATTACAAGATTAATTTTCTTTCCCTTCTCTCCCCACATGCCCTTCCCAAAGCCAATGGGCAATTCCATTGAAAAAAAAAAACCCTTAACTTCTGTCCTAGTATCAGTTCTAAGATAAAAGAACAACAAGGGCTAGGCAATCATGGTTAAGTGACTTGATGAGGGACACACTGTTAGAAAGTATCTAGGGCCATGTTTGAATCCAGGTAATCTCCCAACTCCAGACCTTTAGTTCTATCCACTATGATATTTAACTGCTCTATCCCATTATCTTTAAAAACCAACCAACAAACAATGAAAACCCTTATATTTTTTTCTTAGAATCAGTACTGAGTATTGGTTCCATGGTAGAAAAGCAATAAGGTCTAGGTAATTGGGGTTAATTGATTTGCTCAGGTCACACAACTAAGAAGTTACCTGAAACCAGGTTTGAACCCCACTGCCTTTCTGAGACACCTGGAAGATAAGGGTTCAAATTCTTCCTCTTTTCCATATTATTTGTCAAGTCACTAAACCTCCACAGGCAAAGGTATACAGGTAAATGTTAAATCATAATATATGCAGAAATATTTTAAAATTTAATCTGAATTATTAATATTTTTTCTCCATCACTTTCTTAATTCTGATCATCAATAAAATAAATAATAAGGAAACAAATAAAACATGGATGTATCAAATATATCAATAAAATAAACCACTTGTAGTTTTTTTTTAATTTTCAAGGTTAAAATACTTAACACTGAAAATTTAAGAATTAGTTCTTTCAGGCCTATGTGAGCTGGCTCCAGTATACTATTGTAACAAGCTTCAGTTTCTTTATTTATAAAATAAGAAATTTGAATAATTACTATCTAGTTGCTATTTACTATTACTATATAATTACTAACCTTTTCAATCTAAATTCTTTGAATCATAAGTTTTCAGAAGTTATGCAATTCTGTATGTACTTGAAACAACATCTATTCTATTGATTTGATGCATTCTTCCAGCCATTGCTTGAAGACCATTTTTGAGTGGGAACTCCTATTTCCTAAGGAAGCTCTTCATTCTTTTTGAAAGTCAGTCCATAAATATTTATTAAGTGGCTACTATAAGCCAGGCACTAACTACTAGTGATTCAAAGAGAGGTAAAAGATAATCCTTTCTCTAATGGAGCTCATCATCTAGGGGACAGGCAGCATAGAAAGAATTCAGCACAAATAAATTAAATATAGGATAATTAAGAAATAAGCAATTGGGTGGTGCGATGGATAGAGTCCTGGGCCTGGAGTCAAGAAGACTCATCTTCCTGAATTAAAATTTGACCTCAGACATATTGCTAGCTGTATGGTCCTGAGCAAGTCACTTAACCTTGTTGGCTTCAATTTCCTCATCTGTAAAATGAGCTGGAGAAGGAGATGGTAAATCATTCCAGTATCTCTGTCTAGAAAACTCCAAGTAAGGTCCTGGATTATTAGGAATCACTTAACATGTCAGGGTTACATAACAATAACAACAATGACAAAAAGGAAATAATCATCAGATAGGAGCCACTAGAATTAAGATAGATTGGAAAAGGAATCCTGTGGAAGGTGGGATTTTATCTGGGACTTGAATGAAGCCAGGAAAATTAAAACTGGAGATACTTTTCTCAAATGAAACCTAGCTCCATCTTGTTTTAGCCTCCAATCACTATTTAGAATTATTGCAGTGCTTCAAGCACAATGATTCCATAATTTCTTCAGCACTCCAAATCTTCATATACTGTACTTATTTTATTTAGCCTGAGCCCTACTATTAACTAGCTGTGTGACATTCAAAAAGTTATTTAATCTATTTTGCCCTGAGTTTCTTTATCCATAAAATTAGGGGGCTCAATTATGTTGTAAGATTCCTATGTCTTTGAAGGTTTATGAGTCCATGGTATAAATGTAAAGGGGAAGGGTTAGGGTCCTCTTTTCCTCCACCTCCAAGTTGATATAATAAACAGAAGCTAAGGGTGATGTTAATTCATTAACAGTGTAAAGAATTTTTCTTAAAACCTAATTATTCCTTCATGAAGTATTAAAAAAAATCTCTTTCTTGATGGTTTGAGGGGCAGTTGAATTGCTGTCATTCTTTGACCAATTATCAAGGAGTTTACCTTGTATGAATTGGGAGAGGAGAATGATTAACTATTGACTGGGGGAAAGACTGACCATATCATTGGAAGCCCTCAAAAGTCTGAGCTCAGGAATTGAGTCTAGTCTAGGGGGAATCAAGTAGTCAGAGAAGGACTTCTCTCTCCCCACCACCATGAGCATAACTCATGTCATCTTTTAGAAGAACTACTTGTCCAGGAAAAGCCATTTCATCCAGCACAAAACAGAAACACACAATCTCTCCAGGTAGAAAGAGACCCAAAAGACTTAAACTTGGGGAAAGAAGTCGCTTCCAGGATCAGGAGCTCTGGCAGCAAAGAAGAGATCTGACCATGCATGTGAGGGAGAACTGGCTCTTACCACAGATAATCAAACTAGAGAGAGAGACAGTCTTTGCTATCCAGTTGTATAATCTGTCTTACAGAGATAGAGATATGGTGCCTAAACCATAGCAGTGTGAGGGGTTCAGAAGGAGAGAAAGGATTCTGCTCACCTGAATTCTCTCTCTCCCATGTATGCTCCTTATTTTGTTGTACTCCAAGTTTATGTAGACATTGTAGGGATTGATGGGAGCATCTGAACCAGTTTTATGAGGCAAATGAAATCTTACTATGTGATCTTAGTAAATACTCTTATTTGAATTAATTGTGTGTCTCATCTGGTGGGCTTCATTGGTGGGGGCTCATGTAACAGAGCATTAGGACCCTGGACTCACAGATTAATCTTAAATACTTTGAGACTAACTACTTACTCTGGTGACCCAACCTGCAAATCTGCCAGTGCTGATTTGGCTGCTAGCCCAGACAAGTTGCTATGCATAAAACTTCAGAATTCTTATTGGTTGAATTCCACTATAATCATCTATTGATTATCTACAGGTTAACTATGCAGGTTGTAAATTATGTAGTCCATTGTTCCTTTATTCTTCCATGGACATTAATCTTTATGCCCCTTCCTTTCTTCTTAGCACTTTTTCTCAAAGGAAAGGAAAGGACTGAGGACTATTTGTGAGTTGTCACAGTTCAAGACTGAGAATACAGAAATTAGCAGTTAAAATTCCATTTTGAATTATCTGTAGATTTCAATTATCTGTTCCTTTCCCTCTCCTCCATTACCATGACTTATGGAGATTTGACTGTTTTTTGTTTTTGTTTTTGTTTTTGTTTTTCTTTTTAGCTGCTGGTAACCAAGCCATTCCATCAGTGATTTTATTCAGCTTCATTGCCTAAATATTTATTGAGCATCTACTATATACAATGTTGTATGCAATGAGCCATGGGGGATACTAATATGTATTAGATATAGTCCCTTCCTCTTAAAATTGATTATAGGAGATAAGGAATATATATATATATATACATGAATAACTGTAATATAAAGTAGATATGAAGAAAGTCTATAAGAGCATTTAAAAGGCACTTTGGGAAAGGCAGGAGAGAAAGCATCTGACAGGTAGAAACAAATCAAGGAGAAAGGCTGGTTAGTGGAGGAGGCAGCTTTTGAGCTGAGTCTTAAACACTGTGTTATGTTCTTCAAACACAAGGAAATTTGGGCAGGAGGGAATTACTGATTGAGAAGATGGCATAAACAATATCTTGGGTGTTAAAAACCATAAGTTAGGCTCAGGGAATGGCAAATAGTCTGCTTTGATTGGTGTGTAGGGAAGAAAAAAAGAGAAATTGCTGAAAAGGAAGTTTGGGGAGAGATCATGAAGGACCTAGAATAGCAGACTAAATATCCTCAAATTCTTTCAATTGGCAATGAAACATCACTGAAAATGTTTCATCAGAAGTGGGATATGATCAGTTGGACATTTATTTGTTGGAAAATGAAGGGAGGAAGAGAGAAGTAATATATAATATAGAAATATAATATGATATGATATGATGTAACATAACAATATAACATATTATATTATAATACTATATATGCTATGATATAATATAATACAATATAATATAAAATGTAACATAATGTAGCATAACATAACATAACATAACATAACATAACATAACATAATATAATTTAATATAGTATAGTATAGTATAGTATAGTATAGTAAAGTAGAGTAGAGTAGAGTATAATATAGTATAGTATAGTATAATATAATATAATATAATGTAATGTAATGTAATGTAATGTAATATAATATAATGTAATATAATGTAATATAACATAAAATAACATAGTAATAGGGTATGTATGATATATGAGATATGTTATAGTGTTGTTATATATTATAATATACTATAATGCTATATCATATTATGTTATGTTATATTATAGGAATGAGTCATGAGGTAATGAATACTCAAACTAGGATATAGCAATGCAAGTGGAAAGGAATGGATCGATATGAGACAATGAGAAGTTAGATTCCTGAAGATTTGGTGATTTATTGGTTGGGAAGTGCGTAGAGAGGGAAGAATTGAAAATGATTTCCATGAGTCTAGATGACTGGGAGAATAGTGGTCCATTCTGCCTCTCTTCTCTCACTTCTTACCTCTTACTCTTGTCCTGGGAATAACAATTATAACAATATAAACACTGCTATTGGAAAATGCATGCTAATCTGTTGAGTTAGTCCCCTACTCACAATTTGGCTTAACCAAAGCATCTTCTCACCAACAGCCTTCCCACCTTTGAGAAATTTCTTCCCCGAGGCTCTGCTCCATTAAGTGATGATTCCCTAGAACTACCCACCATTTCAGGAAGGTTCCAATCTATTGCTTCCCTGTACTTTTGCATCACCTCACATTGGACATAGTCTGACATACACTTCATGAAAATCCCTTTGGCAGCTGATCCACTGAGATGCTACTCTGCTTGCCAAAAGGCTGACCAACATGTTGAAACCAATTTAGCCTATCTTCCGGTTGGAGCCAGAGCCCTACGGTTCATGATTTGGAGTCCAGATGGGAACTGTAATCTGGGGAAGTAAGATAGAGAGTTAGAATTGGCCCTGTTAGATGCAGGCAGTCTTCTCTACATGCTTCCTCTTGTTGCCACAACTTATTGCATCCCTCATTGGTATCATTAGTGACAATGTTCATACATGTTGATTTAGATTACATTTGACAGCTGGCAGACATTGTTTCCTTTCTCAGAAGACCTTCTAAACTACTTAAAGACAACTTGGCTTCACCAGAAAGGTTAGTCCTTTACTCAATCATGTCCCTTCCATGTGACCTGCAACAGCTGTTCCTTTCCCAAGAAAACCCCTTCTTCTTGAAACATTAAAAGCAGTTCTAATTAAATGCTTATAATGAAACCATCAATCTATGTTAGTGAGGTGGAACTGTAATGTAATTAGTTATTGATACCCCAACTGGGGCTTTGTTTGGGTTAGCATGGAGCTGACTTCTTGCTCCCTTGGGTTTTCAGAATATACAAAGCCTTTGTAGGAGATAGACAAGTGACACAACCCTGGTGTTTTCTCAAAGGATATTTTTTATGTTAAAAGGATACATGAGGGCAATTCAATAATGTAGGTTTAGGATTAAGAATCCTGTGATTTGATGACTGCCAGGGAGGTCAAGACCTTTAGGAATATCTATTTTCTAGCTATCTTTGGATAGGAATGATTTCTAGAGAAATGTTAATAAATATTATAAGGGGACAAAAAGCCCAGGGACATAAGGGGGACTGGGACTCATGTTTATGTGCCTCATTGAGGTTCAACTTACTTTGCAAGGTAGGTAGTGCAATTACTATTATGTTCAGTTCTACTTCATCTTAGAATTCTGTGCTTAGAGTCAGGAAGAACTGAGTTCAAATTCTGCCTCATACACTTATTAGCTATTTGATCCTGGGAAAGTTGCTATATTTCTCTCAGTTTTCTTATCTGTAAAATAGGGATATAGATAACACCTGGATCATAGGGGATTAGGAAATTGAGGTTGAAAAATGCTATATGAATTTTCCACTTTCATAAATGAAGTCTGAGAATCAGGGTTGAATCCCAGGACTTTTAATTGCTGATGTTTTTACTCTTCTGTCATCACATCATGCTATTCTTACTTTTCTATGCTGCCTTTCAAGCTCCAGCTCTTTAAAAAACTAATTTTTCCATCTTTAGGATACCTGTTGGATTGGAAGATCTCTGATAGTAAGAATCAATGTATTTCTTTTGAATATTCCTTATAAATCAATCTTTAAGGGACCATTAGATTTACATTTCCAATGATGAATTCTGTATCAGAATCTTAAAAGCAAAAGAAATTAATTATTTTTGATGAATCATCTTGCACTTGATATAGAGTCATTCCATCACATCTATTTGGTGGAACATAAAAAGAACATTGCCAAACTGTAATCCTTCCAACTGATCAGATATTTAGTGAGCACCTATTTGTGTTCAGAGCACTATGCTAGTGCAAATACAAAACATAGAGCTTACAGCCTTGTCAGGGAATATGACTGATTATTTTAGTACAAAGTAGTGGTAAATGAAAGTTGATGCATGGCAAGTAATTGACATTTGTTCAGTCATATGACATAGAAGCATCCATAGAAGGTATGCTTCCAGAGCTATATTTTTTCAGACTTTGAAGTGGTATCTACAGAGATAATAGGATCATATATTTGGAGATGGAAGGAATCTTAGAAGTTATGGAGTCGAACATCTGCATTTTCCAGATGTTGAAATATGTAACTAGGGAAATGAAATGATTTGCCCAAAGTCACAAAGTAGTGAATGAATGGAACAAATTTTGAGCCTAGGTCCTTTGAAAACAAATTTAAGATTTTTTACTGCCCTTGAAACAGTTAAATTCAGTTTAATTCAGTAAAAATATTAGAGTTCTTGTATTAAGGAATACATGGTAGTAGGCACTGCTAGAAATAGAATAATAAATAAGATCCACTTTTTCTGCCCTCAAGAAGTGTGTAGTATGTCCTAGTGGGTACCTTCTCAATTATAAAAAATGAAATAATATTATTAAATTAGTTAACACCAAGCCTAGAACACATTAGGCACTTAATATATACTTATTCCCTATTCCTCTTTCTTCCCTCATCCCTTCTTGGGTTCTTTTTATGTATCTTCCTCCACTTGAGTGTAAATTTATTGAATATAGGGATTTAAAACATTTTTGGTTATATTTATATTCCTAGCCTTTAGCACAGTGCCTGGCACAAAGTAAGTTCTTAAAATTCTTGCTGACATTGTCAAATAAAGGAGATGCCATGTCCACATATCAATACTTCAAGGTTCTGTGATTTCATCTGTGGGGACCCTCCCTGAACTGAGAGAAAGGAAACTCTCTATAAACCAGAAGATGTTTAGAATTAAAAAATATATAAACTGAGTATTTCATGTCAACCAATTAAATTTGCTTTGTAAACATTAAAATAATATCAATGCATAAAATATAATACTTTCATCACATCCTCTGTTTCTATCAGGGTTAGGGTTTCATTCCCATTCTCTTTTCTTATATGGTCATCTTTAGTATGTCCCATGTTCTTCTGCATCTGCTTTTCCCAGGGCATTATGTCATAAGAATCACTGCATATTTCTTTTTATTCCACATCCTTGATAACCTTAATCACTGTACTATTCTATTGTATCAATATATCCTGATTTGATTAACTGCCTTTAAATTGTTGAGCACTTGGGTTGCTTCAATTTCTTTTGCAGTTACAAATCATGTTAGTATTAAAATCTTGGAATAGTTGCACTGAACGCATTTGAATAGATGGTTTTAATGCTAACTCTTTCCTTACAACACACTCAGGGTATATTCCTAATAATGAAATGCTGGTAAGAGGTATGATTTTTATTGTGCAATATGAGATTTCTTTCCAAAAAAATTCTGTTTGTGTGCAAATTCTATTAATGAATGAGAGTATTCCCTCCACTCCAGCATTGTTTTAAAATATTTTCCAGTTTTGCACATGCACTTCAAAAATTTTTTAATTTGTATTTTATTAGTGAATTTAAGTATCTTTCAAATGATCATTAACAATTTATGTTTCTTCTTTTGAAACCTTGTTTTTTTTTTGCATTCTATAAAGTGAGTGGCATTTGAAAGTGATCGTGGACAAACTATCATCCCTCTATGGTCCACTTCTTCATGAGTCTCCGAACTTAGATAGAAAATAGGCATTTAGGTTATTTCTTGTGTCCTACTTAGAGTCTTTGTATCCATTTTAATTTAATTTAATTTAAATTTAATTTTTAAATATTTTTCCATGTTTCCATGATTCATTTTCTTTCCCTCTTCCCTCACCCCCCCTCCCAGAGCTGACAAGCAATTCCCCTGGGCTGTATAAATATTATCACTTGATCTTAAAGTCTTTTATACATTGATATCATCCAAAGTGCTGATCTTGTGCTGCCTTGGAGTAACTTTTAAGACTATAGGAATGACACCTGTGCTATGGGGTAGTATTTGGGAAGGACCTTATGGTATATTGCCAGGTAGTGCAGTTGATTGAGTTCTGGGCTTGGAGTCAACTCATCTTCCTGAGTTCAAGTCTGGTCTCTGATACTTACTGGCTGGATGACTCTGAACAAGTCCTTTAACCCAATCTGCTTAGTTTCCTCATTTGTTAAATGAGATGAAGGAGGTGCCAAAACACTCCAGTGTCTGTCTGGAGAAAACCCCAAATGAGGTCAGGAAGATATAGATATCACTAAAATGATTGAAAAATGACTGAATATTATAAGAATGATAAAAAGAGTAAAAGTATAAAGATGAATGCCCATGGGAGTTCACACATAAGAGAAATCACTTTTATTTGTGGATTGAGGGATTTCCTGGAGAAAGTGACTTTGAACCTGGAAGTTTGTTTTATGCCTGTATCATATGGATATTCTGACATGAAATAAAACTTCTCAATTGAGAGTGAAGAGTAAATCTTGATTCATGTCAATCTAGTAAACATTTATTAATCCATTTAGCTCCTATGTGCAAGGCATTGTGCTAGACATTTAAAAATGAAAAAAATATCAGAGTTCTTGCTCTGAAGGGGTTTGCAGCATCCTGGGAAGATAGACTAAGTATACAGTCAATAGAGTAAATGTTAGAGTGTAATTTCCTGTCTTTGTTTTTCCCAAACCAAACACTGTGGCAGGCACACAGCAGGCACTTTACAAAGCTTTTTGATCAATCAATTGATTTATAGGAGGAAAAAGACCTTGACAAAGTAAGAAAATTTCAGGAGAGAGATCACTTCAACTGGAAATGTTTGGGAAGGCTTCATGGAAGAGGTGAAATTTGAGAGAGGACTTCGAAAGAAAAACAAGTCTTGGTTCATAGTGTTGCCAGATCAGGGGAAGTTCAATTTTCTGTTAAAATACCTGTGCATTCATAGGACAAAAGATGTAGTCCACTGGAACTTTTCCATTGGAATGTGAGTCAGAAGCTTCATAATGACAGTTTAGATGCTGAAGAATTTTTTAACTTGTTCAACTTATATTATTGATTATTCATTATATCATTAACTAACATTAATCATTGCATCACATTATTAATTTTAAACCTCTCGAATGCTTCAAAGCTTCAGAGCAGCTTGGTGTCAGATGTTCTTGCAGATTTTCTTATTACTATTAGGGTAAACTCATCAAAATTTTCTAATTTCTCATTTCTAATTTTTTAGAAGAACGGTTTCATTTGTTCTTTCAAGTTCATCTCTCTTATCGTACTTTTGTTTTTCTCATCCTGTGGTCAACTGAAAAGACAGAAAAACAATAGCATAGGGGGCAACTGGGTGGCTCAGTGGATTGAGAGCCAGGGGTCCTGGGTTCAAATTTGGCCTCAGACACTTCCTAATTGTGTGACCGTGGGCAAGTCACTTAACCTCTGTTGCCTAACCCTTATCATTCCTCTGCCTTGGAATCAATACACAATATTTATTCCATGGCAGAAAGGTAAGGGTTTAAAAAGATAATATCATAACAGGTTTTATACTACTACTTTACATAAAACCCAGAATGTGAAGGGAAAGCAATTGGAAAGGAGTGATTTTCCCCTGATTTTTAGCTCTTTTTAGCTTTCACTTCCTCTCAATAATATCTCAGTATAGGTTTGTTGAATAAACACATTATTTGATGAATTTGAATGAAATACCCAAGTTTACTAATTGAATGTTTTATTTTAATTATTGTAATTTTTTAATATGGTTTCATCTTAATCTGGCATTGGTTTCAATTCATGCATATCTAATCATAACTTTTAATACATATTTATACAGAAAATAAGCTAAATATTTCAATGGATCTGGGATCTCAGTGAGGCAAATATTTTCTCCATCAAAGTAGCTCACAACTGATCCATATCTGTGTGTCCTGTGTGACTCATTCCTATCCTTCCATCATTTTGCCACAAAGCTTCTACACAATGTTCTTCTTTACGTGTTCTTGATATCAAACGTGTATTAATGGAGCTCTACATTAGTTATCTCCAGCTCTCATTATGTGAATGATAACAAGGTGGAGTAGAAAGTGGGATGGATTTGACATAAGATCTCAGTTCAAATCCTAAATCTGCCATTTGCAACTTGTAAGATCTTGAGCAAATCATTTAACAATTTTGACGTTTCAGCTTCGTTATCTGTAAAGTGAATGGAATGGATTAAACAGCTACTGATGTTCCTCTCATATCCAAATCTGTGTACTTACCATGTTAATGCCCATCATTTTGATTCATGTCATTTTTGCCTTTAAATCTTCAAGGATGGTCAAGGGCAGTTTCATAAGAAGGTAACAATTTTTCACTCTTTCAGAACATTCTAACACTTTGCCTCAATGCTAGTGTGGGAATGAAAAAATTTTGAGACATTATATCCTTCTGCTGGTTGATAGGATATTATTTTTAGATGCCTCTTTATTTTAATCTTCACCAAGACATATCATTAAGTAGCTGTCATTAAAGGAGTGAGGAGGAAGGATTTGTTTTACAAGTGGGATGAGACTAGATGGACTCTAAAGTTCTTTTTATCTTTCAGATTCCATGTATCCACAAATTTATTTATTACATCATAGCAGGGATGTTTATCTCAATAGATAAGGGCAGGTAGTGAAACTACTTCTGGGTATTTTGAAAATCAAACTCATTTCCTCAATAAAACTATGTGATTTGATTTTAAAGATTGGCTTTCTGAATTAATGCCCACTGCATCTTTTCCTCAATTTCACTTCTTGGGCTATGAGGTATTTGACAGACTTTGGGCTTTTAAAAACTGGCAGGTTTATAGGACTTGTGAAAACAGATAGAAGGAAATGGCTTTCCAACATGAGACAGATGGGGTGATTTGACTCTAATGGGCCACATGTTCCTGGTTATCCTAAGTTGAGTGTGTGCCACCTCCCTCTATCGATTTGGTTTTGATGGAGAAGAAAGCTCTGATGAGGCACAGAGGAGGAGTTCAGAAGGGAACTCTAAGCTGACTTCCTTTCTTTGCCTCTGAAGGTAGTGTTGTTTAAGACTGAGTCAAATTTGGATTATATTTACTTATGTGAATTAGACCATGAAGGGACAAAACAGATGAAAACACTGTGGAATTGAAATAATGTTTAAAAGATAAATTAACCTTACATAAATGAGAATTTGTTTTCAAAATATGTAGTTTCTTTTTTTATTTTTTATTTTAATTTTTTTAACCCTTTACCTTCTGCCTTGGAGCCAATACTGTGTATTGGCTCCAAGGCAGAAGAGTGGTAAGAGCTAGGCAATGGGGGTCAAGTGACTTTCCCAGGGTCACACAGATGGGAAGTGTCTGAGGCCACATTTGAACCCAGGACCTCCCATCTCTGGGCCTGGCTTTCAATCTACTGAGCTACCCAGCTGCCCCCCCTAAAATATGTAGTTTCTTTGGTTCAATCACTCCCCTCTCCCAAACATATAAATTTATGTGCTTATTGCTTCAGTCTATACTGCTATTCAATAGAATCTGAACTCCATGAAGGAAGGGGCTTTCCAACTAAAAGATATATTGCCAATGTTGAGCACAATTCCTGGAACATAATAACTATGTTTTAATTTTTGATGACTGATTTCATTTCCCTATTGTGTTGCTGAGGTCCTTGAATGCTATGCCAGGGGACTATAATTTCTAGAAGGCCATACCAATATAATAATTTATTTGCTTGAAATAATATCTTTTGCCTTTGTAAAAATTAAAATTAATGAACAATACTTAAAATGTTATATTTTATAAGATTTATTAATGATAACTAGAAGAAACAAAATGAAAAGGTAGCAAAATAAAACCATGTGCTCATGGCCAGTCTACCTGTTCAAAAAGTCCACTCCACCAATGTCCTGACCCAGGAAGGAAAGAGAACTAGCCAAGGAAGACCAACTTATTTATCCCTTGTCTAGTGACTTAAGGACAGGAAGTCAGTGGGCTCCTGGGAAATGTACTTCAAAGGCACAAGATTTCCAATTAGACACCTTCTATGCTTTCATTAATAACTGTTATTAAAAAATAGTATGATGAATTTAAAATTATTATTTCTGAATTCTGATGGTTTTAGCTATTCAGAAATTTAGTTCTTTTCTCAGTATTCACCCTGTCTCTCCAATGAGATGGTAAGGTCCTTGAGGGTAAGAACTTCCTCGTGTTTTCTCTACCATGTCCCTCATAATACAGTAGCAAGTATATAATAAGCAACCAATAAATAACATAGTGAGTTGGTTGTGATTCAGAGGTGGTGCTTTTAGTGTTTGCTTTGATATTAAAAAAATTTAAAATCCAATAGATAAATTTTAATCAACTGACCTTCAATGTATTCCTTGGCATTTAACCTTTGGAAGAAAAAAAAGTGTTATAAGCAAGCAAACAATCTAAAAAGCAAAGGGGAAGACAGTGAAGAGGGGGGCTGTGGTGCCAATAATCACCTCCCTGAGTATTCAAGTCACAAATTTACAGGGGAAAAACTCTAATCTTTCTTTAGGGTGATTATAAGATTAGAACCGTTGGCCCTGGAGCTACAGATGAGGCTTTATTTATTGTTTCTTGAAATCCTGGTCACCAGGCTATTTTTTATAGTGTCAGACTCTCTGAAACATAGGGTTTGCCCAAGCCCTTGCTGATAATTCACCTCAGGTGTAAATCTCCTGCTGAATTGTGTTGCTGCAGTTGGTGATAAGGAGTCATAGGAACCATGTTGATTCATGGTGGAAGGCATTAATATACTTTGTTGCACCAAGGTGGCAGAGCCTGGACAGAATGGTGGAGCAACTCAGAAGACTGAAAACTCTACTTGCAGAAGCCTCCACTTCTTTGTCAGAATAAAAACTTTTTATCCACTCCAAAGGTAGTTTTCTTTCCTTCTGAGTATACACCTAAGCTTCATAGTATATAGTGGAAGGCTAAGGGATCTTTGGTATAAATTCAACTTAATAAATTCAATTAAGCAAGCATGTATTAAGTACTTCCTGTGCTTCAGATTTGTGCTTTAACAATGGGTAAAAAGTCCCTGCCCTGTAAGGATTATCTTTTAACAAGGGATACCTGAAAGCTGATAATAAAATAATGAAACACCACACACATATGTATAATAATACAAAGTAGTGATGGAATGCTGGTGAAATCATTTAACCTCTAACTCCACAGAACTCTCTAAAATCATAAGATGCAGAGAAAATTAGTCTACAGTGGCAGAAAATTCTTTCCTAATTTCAAGAGATTGAAAGTATTAATAATTGAGACTCTGGCAGAAATATCAGCTGGGTATAGGATTTCTCAACTAAGTTGTGCTTGATAGGAAGGTTATTCTTGTGGTCAGAGGTGAGGAGAGTGTACATTCATTGAGTCAGATGCTTTGTCTTAAACAGTGCCTGATCTCATACAAATGGTATTGGAATAGAGATTACAAGACTGATGCTCTTATCTGCCATCACTTAGTGGGTAAGTTTGGATGAATCTTCTTAATTCCCTACAGTTCAGTTTCCACACTTGTAAAATAGAAGTCATAATATTTGTTTCTACCAATTTTCAGGGATGTGGTGAAGAGAAATGAAATAATACAAGTGAAAATGCTTTTAGCTATTATGAGGCGAGACTTGATATGAATCTGGAGTTGTATTATTTTTATTATTATTAAGAACATGAAACTCTAACACCAATAATCTCCTGTGGAATCCCTCTGAGGCATATAAACTAGATGGGCAGTTATGAACCTACCTTCACCCCAATTTTTCATCTAGTTTGAAAACAGCTATTTTTTTAATTCTAGAAAAATTGTATTTGCTTTGTCTCTAATGAAAAAAATGAAGAAAAGAAAAAATGAATCAGTATGTAGTTTTGAAAATTTTGAAGCAATTTATTTTAAATTACCTTTGGGTCCAAGGAAGACAAGCCAATGTGTGTTATTTTGTGGTTCAGCATTGTTCAACTATACAATCCTAGATGAACAAAAATGCATAGCTGAATTTCACTTCTAAAACCCAATGGATTGTCCATTTTGGATAATGTCTGACTATGACTACTCACCAATGAAGGGGAATGGTATTTGGGGAAAGTATGAGAACATTCTTTTATAAAGAAGTGATATTCAGTTGAATTATAAAACAAACAAACAATTACTAATACTCACTATACACCAAGTTACAAGTTCTTGGAAATACTGAGACAATAAAACATAGGCTGCCTTGTCCTTCGTTGCTCATCAGGCACTGTTCTTTTACTATGGCAATTGTTCTCAAGTGATGCTCCCTCTCTCATTGTCTCTTTCAATTGCCTGGCATTACTTGGAAAGAAGGCATAAATGTACAATACATTGGCATGAGTGTAACTTCAATTCAGGCAACATTCATTAAATATCTGTGGTGGGCAGAGCATGGATCAGGCTCAGGAATACACATACCAAGGCAAGGCATTCCTGCTCTCAATAGGCTTAGGTTGTCAAGAAGGGGTTCTTCTGTCCTGCATCCTTTTGGCAATTTGGTGAAGCCCTTGGATCCCTTTCTCAGATATACATTTTAAATGAATAAAATGGAATAAATGAGATTATAAAGGAAACATTTTATTGCAATGCAATAATCTATTTATCTAATTTATCATCTATGTATCTATATCTATCCATCCATCCATCCATCTATCTATCTATCTATCTATCTATCTATCTATCTATCTATCTATCTATCCATCCATCCATCCATCTATCTATCTATCTATCTATCTATCTATCTATCTATCTATCTATCTATCTATCTATCTATATCTATCCATCCATTCATCCATCCATCTATCTCTCCCTCTCTCTCTCTCTCTCTCTCTCTCTCTCTCTCTCTGTCTGTCTATTCTTATAAGATATTTTGTTGTATGTGTATATGTTCATGGACCCCCAGGTTAAGGACCACTTTCTTAGAAGGTTGTTAATATCCACATCCCTAGATAATTTAATTAAAAATAATTTCAAAGTGAACAGAACACAACATTTGGTGTAACAAGATAGCAGCCATCCTCTGAACCATATTATAGAGTAAGCTAGAAATTCTAAAAATTGAAAGTGAGGAGGGAGACACTCAGGGTAAGGGAGAACAATCTAGAACATGTATAGGGGTGGAAAATTGTATGGGAATCAACTCAGATAAGATTGGCAAGAATGGAGACATTTGAAGTAGAATAATAGGAAACAAAGTGAAAAGGTAGGTGGGAGTCAGATTGTGGATGCTTTCTCAATGGGAATAACATATTTTTTATTTCATCCCAGTAACAATAGGGAGCCAGAGAAGATTTTTGACTAATGGAGTGATGTTTTTGAAATATGATAATAAGTGTGCTATTATTTTTTAATGATTTATCTGCATCCTGTCTGATTGACTGCTTGGATAAAAAAGTCTCCTTTAGAAGAAAAAGAATACAAAACTTAGTGGGGAATAAGAAGATCTGCTAACTAGCTCCTAGCACCTCACATAATAGAAAGATGTCAAATGAATCAATAAGCTAGCTGTGTGCTGCTGTTGAAGTGTTTTTGCCTCTCTGGTCTCAGTTTCCTTCAGTACTAGTCCTGTCTGCACTGATTCCCCAGCATGTGGTGAAGATCAATTGGGGATAATATATGAGAAATGGTTTCTGTTCCTCTTGCAGAAGTCTTAGTTATTGCAGTTATTGTATGACTAATGAATTCTGCTTTCCATCACTGCTCACACTAATGGTGGCATTATGATTGTACCTAGCTTTGATCAACTGTGATATTGATTTCCTCTCTCTATTTCAAATTGTCTTCTGAAATAGCCCTAATGAAAGACTGGAAATGAGACGACCAGTTCAAACAAGATGAACTACATCTTGAATTTTGGCCCCAGACCTTGATAATTTCTCAAGGTCAGTCTCTCCATTTTATTTTGCACTCTGTGGATTATTTTTCACAATCTAAAGCTTGTCTTCTCTTCCTTGTCTATGGACACAAGTGAAAACATCGAAGCAAAAAGAAATCTTGTATTTTTCATTCCTCTGTTTTAAGCTGGGTTTTACCAATGCCAGAATTTCTTGATTGATATAGTCTAATTTGGATGCCTTCAAATTCTGATGAGCACTTTGAATTATAGTCTTTGTGACCAATTTCCCAAAACACCCTTAAACTAAAGTTGGTAAGGGCCATTAGATATTAAACAAATTATTTAATGGTTTCACTCTGTTATTGATTGGTTTGCAGGGTTTTCTGCAGGGCTTTTAATAGATTTCAAGAACTTTGGCAAGATAAGAAGGTTAATGTCATCTGCAGCCAATCATCTTTTTCACCTCCAATCTTCTATAATTGCAATAATCCTATGGGCTAATGGTGATCAGATATAAGTTTCAATAAGCTACTGTCCAACTGGAGATGTTTAGCTCAATAGGAAACTTGAAGGAAGTGGTAGGGGGATCAAATATGATAATTGTCTTCAGATCTTTGTAGGGTTGTTACATGGATGGGGATGAAGCCTATGTAAATTGACCCTGAAGGTACAACTAGTAGCAGTGTATATAAGTTGCAAAGAGGCAGATTTAGTCTTGATATAAGGAAAACCTTCCTAACCATCATAATCTTTAGAAATGTAGAATGGACTGCCATCAGCTTCGGGGGCCATTCTAGCCATAGGTAGTCTTCAACTAAAGGCTGGATGCCCATTTTCCAGCTGGTCTGTGTTTGTATAGTCTGTCAACATTGGTGTCACTGAATTTCCCTCTTTCTGAGGATGAGCTGTCATGGATTCATTTAATTCCTTGACTAATACTGTCTGTGACAACCTTCTAGTAAACCAGCTAATTACCCTACAGAGGCTGAAGAAATCCATTTTGAAGAGGTTCTGTGGAAGGGCTTCTCATTCAGTTTCAGGACTAGGCAGCTTCTGAGACATTTTCCAATGTCAAGATTCTGTGATAATCTTCATTTGCTGGGATTTTCTTCTGCTAGCTGTTTACTTCAGTGTAATGCAACTACCTCTCTTTTTGATGCTACAATTTGGCCTTTCTTAATCCCATGAAGTATTATTACTCTTTTCTTCATGAAATTACTTTGTTTATATATTGTATTTTTGGTGTATTTTATATTCCCTCCCAATAGAATGCAAACTGATTGAGAGCAGTGAATTTTTAGTATTTTTCTTTGTACTCCTAGGACCTGACATAGTACCTTATACACTGATGGTGAGTTTGTACACTATAGGTGACTATAAGGCTTGTTGAATTGAATTGGATTGAATTTATTTTGGTATTTCTATTTTAAGAACATATGTAAACAATTTAAGGAAAAACTTAAAAAATGTTAAGGTCTCTGATCAATGCAATGACCAGTTGTGATTCAAGAATATTGATAAACAACACTGTTACCCTCCTTTGTTCAGAGATCTGACAGATTCAATATACTGAACTAGATTCGTTTTTGGACATGGCCAATGTGGAAATTTGTTTTCCCTGTGTAAAGTATTTTAAAAATTTTAAGGTCTCTCATCAATGCAATGACCAACTGTGATTCCAGAATATTGATGAGCAACACTGTTACCCACATTTGGACAAAGAGATAACATATTTAATATACTGAACAAGACATTCATTTTTGGACATAACCAATGTGGGAATTTGTTTTGCTTGTGTAAAGTCTTGTTCAAAGTGTTTTGAATTTTTTCCAGAAAAGAGGTAGGTGAAAGAGGAAAATACCTTTAATTGAAAAATTAAATTAAATTAAAATATGAAAATAACTTTCTAGCACTATTAAATAATAGATCTAACAGCAAAGCAATAGTCATTATAGCAACTGAACATGATCCTTAAAGTCTTACATGAATAAAACCTGTTCTTCTGAGACACTCTGCTGTCATGATTTTTTAGTCTCTGTAGAGTACTAGGTGTCTAGTCTCCCAGAAGGTTGTCACAGAGACAAAAACATAGAGGGGAACAAATAAATCACTAACACCTGGTCTCCTGTAGAAAGATGGGAGTTCATTGGCACCAGTGGTAGCTGTCTGCACAAACATAGCAGTCTGAATCTGGACATTCCAGAGTCTTTTCCTACCTCCCTAGAATTATGTCTCAGGGCTACATTCATGGTATTGATAAGTATTTGTCAAAGGAATAAATTAAGCAAAAACAGGAACTAAGGTCACATTTTTGTGGAGCATCATAAAATCTTCTAGTGGGATGTGCCTCTCTCAGTTTTCTGTCCTTTTCCAAGTATCCTTTTAAGTAGACCATTCAGCTCTACTCAGACACTTTCAGGGATGGAGAGATTCTATAGATTAAGACTATCTGTGAGTATACAATGTAAATACCAGCAATGTTTTGTGGCAATCAACTATCAATTGTAAAGATGTTGGAAGAGCTTCATTATTAAATAACTCTTTTATGACCTTAGAATCTATAGGAGAGACCCTTGTTTGGGAGAGAATCTTTAACACTATATATTGCTCTATTATGCAAAACATTCTAAAAACATCAACCAAAAATAAATACACTAAGATCTTGTACTCTTGGAACCTCTGGTCAACTATGTGATTCTAAAGTTGTGGGCTAATGTAAAGAACTGTTAGTAATGGTATTCCTATTCTCATATTTTCATGGAGTAAACTTGATTTGCCTATGGTCCTGGGTATTGTTGAACTCTGGCATCTGTTTTTACATGTCTGCAAACTGTGGTTTGCCATCCCATTGTATAGCTAATTCACATGATTTTTTAAGGATGAAAAAAATCATCATATGGTTGAGCAGTTATTAATGTCCCTACAATTGTCTCTTGGGGGTTTTAATATCATCAATGATAATTTTCTCTTGCCCTCTATAGGATATTTTATAAAGTGATCTCTCAAGGCTTTCAAGAGTGTGCTACTTTCATGCTAGATTTACTTGATGTTTGTTTACTTATTCTGGTCCAGTTGTGTTTTCTAACTTCATTTTAGGGGGCTGGGTGTGGAATTAACAAGACTTTAGTTCTAATCCTGCCCAATATAAACAACTATGAGTCATATCACTTCTTTTATCCTGTTTTCCCATTTGTAAAACAAAGTTATTGGACTTGACTTCCCCTATATTGCTTTTCAGCTCTAAACCTATGATCCTATAATCTCTCTAAATTCCACTTCTACTAACATTTTTTTTCATAGACTTAAGTACAAAAACCATTCTCAATGATAGTGTTGTTGACCCTGAAGCCCTTTGGCTATGAATCTTGGGAAACCACAATCTCTATGGAATTAAAGTAAAAGATGATTTGAGGAGCAACAGAGAAGGATGTGATGGCTACAAGTAAGTTGCAGAATATTTCCTTTGATGTTCTATGCTCAGGAAGTAACTAAAGGAGGGGAAATTATGACTGGAAAAGGAGATGAAGAAGCCTAAAGGATGGGGAAAAACATGATTGGAGAAGGAGATGGAGAAGTCATATTGTGAAAGAGAAAATAGATTATGTACTTCACTGATGCCTGGAAATAAAAACACAGCCAGAAAAATACCTTCCTCTTCTCCTACATATACACATTACAGATAATCTCTTTTTAGATCTATGAATAAAAATAACATTTATTAAGTGATTATGATATTCTGGAAAATATGGTAGGCATATAAATACAAAAAAGGTTAGGCATATAAACACACAAACTAAGTCAGTTGTTTTTCAGACTCCAACACCATGCCTCCAATGCTATCTCACCCTGAAACATGTCTCAGTGCTGAGGGCTTCTTCCCCTTGAAACATCTATTTGCCATATGAGCCTTATTTTCTCCATTGAGTTACTCTCAGTAACTCTTTTGGAGAGTGACCTAGGATGGCCAACCTTCATTCCCTTTGTTTATGTGCTTCTTATTTCCTGGACTCTAACATTCCAGGTACCTCATCTCCCCACCCTACTTTTCAACTACATGTATTTTTTTTCCTCATTAGAATCTAAGTTCCTTTAGGAGCTGCACTTATTTTTGTTTGCTTTTTCATCCCTAGGATTTAGCAGAGTCTGGCACAAAGAGTCTGGCTCACTTAATGAATGTTTGTTAGCTACATACCTACCTACTTTTTCCTAATGTAGCTTATATTTGACAGGGAAAAATTATAAAGAAAAACTAGTATCTAGGAAGGAATTTTGGTTACAAAAGTTATAGGAATAATGAATGAAATCATGGAACAATTAATTGACTTGTCCTTTCCAGCAATGGCAATATTGCTTTGATTACTACCGTGGTGAAGCAAATGCAGAAAACAATGCTTGAGGCAGAAAGGAACCTACTCAGATCCTAAAGTATGAGCTTGTGATGTGGGGAGGTTAGAAAATAGGTACACAACATGGGAGATAGATATAAGAATTGTGAAGGATAAGAAGATGTGGATGGGTTGATTTCTGCACTGATGGCAGGAAAACTTAAAAGAATGAGACCAGAGATCCATTCAATTTCTGATGTAAAATGGTCCTTGATATCCCAAGGAATTGTAGTGTGCATACTTTTGTGTTAAGTAAAAGAAGATTGATAAAATATATTAATCAACTTACTAAGTATTTAGGAATAAATATCCTCATGAAAGTTTGCTTAAGATGGGTCACACTTGAGAACAATAAGTTTAGAAGGCATTTTTCATATTTTAGTATCTGGCCAGCCAGATTTTTTCCCTTTAGCATGGACTCAATGAAAATTAAGATCCAATTAAACCCTCAGTGTTCTATTACTTGGAGTAGCTATGAATATAGTGCTATTTTCTGGTTATTGAATGCACTTCAGAAATCTAATGAATATCCCCAAGGCAAAAAAATGTAGGATCTAGGGAAGTTTTTTTATTCAAAGAATTTATTTTCCCAATTACATGTAATAACACTTTTCAATGTACATTTTCCAAAATTATAAGATCTAAATTTTCTCCCTTCCTCCCTTCCCTTTCCCTTCCTGGAGATGGTAAGCAATTTGATCTGGGTTATACATGTATTATCATGCAAAACATATTTCCATATTTGTCACTGTTATAAGAGAATACTTACATAATTCCGAACACCCAAATAAAATAATTAATAAATGAATATAAAAGATAGTATGCTTTGATCTGCATTCAGGTCCAATAGTTCTTTCTCTGGAGATCTTTGACATAAGTCCTTTAGAATTGTCCTAGATCACTGTATTACTGCTAAGTGGCTGTCTTTCACAGTTGATTATTGTATGATATTGATATTACTGTAATTGTGTACAATGTTCTCTTGGTTCTGTTTATTTCACTTGGCATCAGTTCATGTAGTTAGCTCTTTACAGCTTTTTCTGAAATAATCTTGATCATTATTTTTATGGCATAATAGTATTTCATCACTAAAATATTCCACAATCTGTTCTGCCATTCCCCATTTGATGGACATACCCTCAGTTTCCAATTCTTTGCCATCACAAAAGAAGAGCTCCTATAAATATATTTTTATGAGTATGTGTCAAGGGGAGTTATTTTTTATTTTTATTTTATTTAGTCAATTTGGAACATTATTCCTTGGTTACAAGAATCATATTCTTTCCCTTCCTCCCCTCATCCCACCCTTCACAAAGCTGACATATAATTCCACTGGGTATTACTTGTGTCCTTGATCATAACCTATTTCCATGTTGTTGATGTTTGCACTAGGATGTTCATTTAGAGTCTACATCCCCAGCCATATCCCTTCAACCCATGTAATCAAGCAGTTGTTTTTCTTCTGTGTTTCTACTCCCACAGTTTTCCCTCTGAATGTGGATAGTGTCCTTTCTTGTAGATCCCTTCAAATAGTTCTGGATCATTGCATTGCTTCTAGTAGAGAAGTTCATTACATTTGATTGTACCACAGTGTATCAGTCTCTGTGTACAGTGTTCTCCTGGTTCTGCTCCTCTCACTGCATCAATTCCTGTAGGTCATTCCAATTCACATGGAATTCATCCAGTTTATTATTCCTTTGAGCACAATAGTATTCCATCACCAACATATGCCACAATTTGTTCATCCATTCCCCAATTGAAGGGCATTCTCTCATTTTCCAATTTTTTGCCACCACAAAGAGCCCAGCTATGAATATTCTTGTACATGTCTTTTTCCTTATTATCTCTTTGGGGTACAAACTCAGCAATGCTATGGCTGGATCAAAGGGCAAACAGTCTTTATGTGCCCTTTGGGCATAGTTCCAAATTGCCCTCCAGAATGGTTGGATCAGTTCACAACTCCACCAGCAATGCACTAATGTCCCAACTTTCCCATATCCCCTCCAGCATTCATTACTTTCCTTTACTGTCATGTTAGCCAATCTGCTAGGTGTGAGGTGATACCTCAGAATTGTTTTGATTTGCATTTTTCTTATCATAAGTGATTTAGAACACTTTTTCATGTGCTTATTAATAGTTTTGATTTCTTTAACTGAAAACTGCCTGTTCATGTCCCTTGCCCATTTATCAATTTGAGAATGGCTTGATTTTTTGTACAATTGATTTAACTCTATAAATTTGAATAATTAGACCTTTCTTAGAGGTTTTGTAATTAAGATTATTTCACAATTTTTATATCCCTTCTAATTTTGGTTCCATTGGTTTTCTTTGTACAAAACCTTTTTAATTTGATATAATCAAAATTATTTATTTTACATTTTGTGATTTTTTTGTCTTGCTTGGTTTTAAAATCTTTCCTTTCCCAAAGATCTGACATATTCTGTGTTCACCTAATTTACTCATAGTTTCCTTCTTTATATTCAAATCATTCACCCATTCTGAGTTTATCTTGGTGTAGGGTATGAGGTGTTGATCCAAACCTAATCTCTTCCATACTGTCTTCCAATTTTCCCAGAAGTTTTTATCAAATAGTGGATTTTGGTCCCCAAACCTCATATCTTTGGGCTTGTCATAGACTGTCATTCTGAGGTTACTTACCCAAAGTCTATTCCACTGATCCTACTTTCTGTCTCTTAGCCAATACCATATTGTTTTGATGACCACTGCATTATAGTATAGTTTGAAATCTGGGACTGAAAGGCCACCTTCCTTTGCATTTTTCCCATTATTTCCCTAGATCTACTTGATCTTTTGTTCTTCTAAATGAACTTTGTTATGTTTTTTTTCTAATTCAATAAAAAAAATTTTTGGTAGTTCAATGGGTATGGCACTAAATAAGTAGATTAATTTGGCTAGGATTGTCATTTTGATTATGTTAGCTCGTCCCACCCATGAGTAATCAATGTTTTTCCAATTGTTTAGATGTAGTTTTAATTGTGTGGAGAGTGTTTTGTAGTTGTGTTCATATGGGTCCTGTGTTTGTCTTGGTGGATAGATTTCTAAGTATTTTATATTGTCTAGGGTGATTTCAAATGGAATTTCTCTTTCCAATTCTTGCTGCTAAGATGTGTTGGAGATATATAGAAATGCTGATGATTTATGTGGGTTTATTTTGTATCCTGCAACTTTGCTAAAGTTGTTCATTATTTCAATTAGCTTTTTAGTTGATTCTCTAGGACTTTTTAAGTAGACCATCATATCATCTGAAAAGAGTGATAGCTTGGTCTCCTATTTTAATACCTTCAATTTATTTTTCTTCTCTAATTGCTATAGCTAGTATTTCTAGTACAATGTTAAATAATAGCAGTGATAACAGGCATCCTTGTTTTACTCCTGATCTTACTGGAAAGGCTTCTAGTTTCTCCACATTGCAGATGATGTTTGCTGATGGTTTTAGATAGATACTGTTTATTATTTTTAGGAAAGACCCTTCTATTACTATGCTTTCTAGGATTAGGAATTTTTCAATAGGAATGAGTGTTGCATTTTGTCAAAGGCTTTTTCTGCATCTATTGAGATAATCATGTGTGATTTTTTTCAGTTTACTTGTTAATATGGTCAATTATGTGGATGGTTTTCCTAACATTGAACCATCGCATTCCTGGTATAAATTCTACCTGGTCATAATGAATAAACCTTGTGATTACTTTCTTGAGTCTTTTTCCTACTATCCTATTTAAGATTTTTACATTTATGTTCTTTAAGGAGATTGGTCTTTAGTTTTCTTTCTCTGTTTTTGACCTGACTACCTTTGGAATCAGTACCATATTTGTGTCATAAAAGGAATTTGGTAGAATACCTTCTTTGCTTATTCTGACAAATAGTTTGTGTAGTATTAAGATTAGTTGTTCTTTGAATGTTTGATAGAATTCATTTGCGAATCCATCTGGTCCTGGGGATTTTTTCTTAGGGAGTTCTTTGATGTCTTGTTCAATTTCTTTTTCTGATATGGGGTTGTTTTCACATTCTATTTCTTCCTCTGTTAGTCTGGACAATTTATATTTTTGTAAATATTCATCCATATCACCTAGATTGTCATATTTATTGCCATATGATTGGACATAATAATTTTTAATGAATGCCTTAATTTCCTCTTCATTATAGGTGAGGTCTCCCTTTTCATCTTGGGTACTGTCAATTTGGTTTTCTTCTTTACTTTTTAAAATTAGATTGACCAGTACTCTGTCTATTTAATTTGTTTTTTTCAAAGTACCAGCTTCTAGAATTATTTATTAAAACAATAATTTTTGACTTTCAATTTTATTAATTTCTCCTTTGATTTTTAGGATCTCTAATTTAGTCTCAATATGAGGATTTTTAATTTGTTCACTTTCTAGATTTTTAATTTGAATGTCCAATTCATTGACCTCTGCCCTCCCTAATTTGTTAATATATGAACTAAAGGATATAAATTTCCTCCTGAGTACTGCTTTGGCTGCATCCCATAGATTTTGAAAGGATGTCTCATCATTGTCTTTCTTCAATGAAATTATTAATTGTTTCTGTGATTTGTTCTTTAACCAATTTTGGAGAATCATACTGTTTAATTTCCAATTAATTTTTGATTTGCCTCTCCATGGATCCTTACTAATTATTATTTTCATTGCATTGTGGTCTGAGAAGGTTGCATTAATTATTTCTGCTCATTTGCCCTTCTTTGCAATGCTTTTATGCCCTAGTACATGGGCAATCTTTGTGAATGTACCATGTACTGCTGAAAAGAAGGTGTATTCCTTTTTCCCCCCTATTTATTTTTCTCCACAAATCTACTAACTAATTTTTCTAAGCTTTCATTCACTTCTCTTACCTCTTCCTTATTTATTTTTGGTGTGATTTCTCTAGTTTTGATAGAGGAAGATTTAGGTCTCCCATCATTATAATTTTCCTACCTATTGCATCCTTGAGCTCCACTAGTTTCTCCTTTAGAAATCTGGATGCTATGCCATTTGGTGCATAAATGTTGAGCACTGATATTTCCTCATTGTTTATACTGCTTATTATCGGGATGTAATTACCTTCCCTATCTCTTTTAACTAGATCTATTTTTGCTTTGGCTTTGTCAGGTATCATGAGTGTGACTCCTGCCTTCTTTTATCAGTTATTGCCCAATAGATTTTGGTCCATCCTCTAACTTTTACCCTATGCATGTCTACCTTCCTTATGTGTGTTTCTTGTAGATAGTATATGGTGAGGTTTTGGTTTTTAATCCACTCTCTTATTCGCTTGTGTCTTATGGGTGACTTCATTCCATTCAACTTCAGAGTTATGATTACTAGCTGTGTATTTCCCAGCATTTTGATTTCCACACCTAGTGGAAATCTTGCCCTTTCTTCTTTCATTCTTTCCTTCTACTGGGGTGTATGGGGTGTTCAGAAAGGGGTAGTAACTCTGGTATGGAGGGCCTGTTGTGCCCTCCTAGGGCAGCTCTCTAGCCACTGACCCCCACCTGACACCCAGCTCTCACTTGTGGCTCCTAGTAGCTGCTAGCATGCAGCAGCGGCCACATCCCCGGGCAATGGCTTCGACAGGCCGGCTAAACCTTGTGAGGGTAGCCATCGGGTTGTTGTCGACCCCTGGTGAACCAGGGCTTTGCTCACCCAGCATGTGAAGACTGTTTCGGCGGAACAGACAGAAGGAACCAATAAGAAGTTTCAACGGCTGAGATGGCGACGCAGCAAAGCACTGTGGAGTGCTTAGGGTGTGTTGGAGCACAAAGGACAACACGGCCATCCAATGCAGCTGAGGAAGTCTCCAGGTATAACGACCTTTCGTGCCACTGGACCCAGGCTTCCAACGCCGAGAGAGTGGAATTGTCTCTGTGCATCGACTTTTCCAATTAAATCTCTTTCACGCACAAGTGTCTTTGTGCACACTCATATATCTTGAACTTCAAAGTCACATGAGGGTACACCATAGATCAAAACGCACAAAGACAATCGTCATTCTCGGTTACTGAGAGACAACTACTACTACTTTCCTTCTACAACAGTGTTTTGTTTATAACCAGTCCCCCTAATTCCCACCTTTATTTTACTTCCCTTTCTACCCCCCTTCCTTCTTATTCCCCCTTATTTTCTTTACAGTATTTTTAAACTACCCCCACCCTCTCCCTCCTTTGTATTGCTTCTCTCCCGACCAGTTTGTTTGTTACCATTCTACTTCCCTATAGGGCACAAATCAATTCTCTGATCCAGTGTATTTGATTGTTCTTTCATCTTTGAGTCAATTTCAAAGCATGCAAGAATTGAGTATTTCCTGTCTCCAACTTCTTTACCCTTCCAGTGTATTGATGTTCTCCCTCTCCCTACCATGTGTTTCTTTGTGATATATAAATTTACCCCATTTTGTTTCTTTTTCCATTTCTCTTAATATTACCCCCCCTTTTAATTCAGCTTTCATCTCCTTTGCCTCATCTTTCATTTTATTTGCTCATCCTTCATCTCCTTTGTCTAATTTTCAAGCTGATTAATTTTGGCTTTCAAGACATTATTTTTTCGTTTTTAATTTAAGTGCCTCTGTTTCCAGATGACTTATCTTGCTTTTAAAGTTCTTTTCCCAGGCATCTTCAGCCTCTCTTAATTGTGTTTTGAATAGTATTTTGAGTTCTTCCAATGCTGGTGTCCAATTTTCTGGAGTTTCTATGTTTTTGCTTGGTATTCCTTGATATTCTTCTGTTACATTTGCTCTTTGTTCATTGCCTGGATAGAAGCTGTCGATTGTAATTTCTTTTTCTGTTGTTTGCTCATATTTGCCCCTTCTTTATCCCCTGTAGTTGTCACCTTTGGAGCTTAGCAAGGCAAGGCACTCAGAGCAGTCAGTGGGGGAGGGGTATTGGAGCTTGAGCTTCCCTGCCCACTGAATGCTTGATGAGATTAAGTCCAGCTGAGTTGAAATTGCAGTGCTGGATGTGCCCTGAGACCAAAACCCCAGGAGGTGGGGTATGGAGTGTCTCTGCTGCTGGGCCTAAGCTGCCTCCTCTGTGCTTCTCCTCAATCTGCCTCCCAGCCTCCTGTGCCTGGCACAGCTTTGCCTGCAAGGTACTCCCTCCAGACTAGCGTCCTTGCCCACCCAGAGATTCTGGCCACTGCTGGAGACTCAGTACTGTGGGTGGGGGAGGGGTCCTGGGACCTTCCTTCTTCCTTCCCCTTAAACTCAAGTATTCTTAAATTCAGGCTTTTGGGGGATGTACTTTTTAAGTTGACTCTAGCAGGAGGATTCCTTAGCTCTGTCCTGTTGTTAGATTTGGTTTTCAGTCCCCTAGGAGAATTTTGTTTTTAACTGGTGAGGAAAGGTTTTCAGGGGTCTGAAATTTTACTACCTCTATGCCACCATCTTGACTCCATCTCTACTTCCAATTATTCTTGATCAAGGTGAGCTATTGATGGTATTCTGTATTGTCTTGCCTCAAACCAAGTTTATGACTCATGATGATATCTGAAGATCTTAAGTCATGCTTCATGATGACTATAGGTTTAAATTCTGTAGATGTTGAGGATATAAAGGCAAAAATAAAAATTCAACTGCCCTCAAGGAACTTATCTTCTATTGGACCTACACTTTTTGTGAATCCTTCCTTTGCACAAATGACATTCCCAGTTGTAATATTTGATATATTCTCCTTTCTATTATTAGATGTAATTTTCTTGAGGGCAGTTATTGTATCATTCTTTTATGCCAAGTGTTAAGCATATTGCCATGCAAATACTTAATAAAATGTCAGTTAACATGGAAAAATATTTGATAATTTTAAAAAATTAAAAAAATAAATATTTGTTAAATTGGCCTCAAGATGAGAGAAGAGGATTTAGGTGGCTTGAAAGAGAACCTCTATCAGCCTATCGATATTACTAATGAGCAGTATAAAAGACTGGAAACAGTAATGGCTGGAAAGTATTATTTTTGAGGCTTGGATTCCATCCCCCTTCTTGATTCCTCCTAGCACTCCAATTATAGAACTTCATTATCTGAGTGGATTCATTACTGACTCATCAAAGCAATTTCATTATCTCACTCTCTGTGGATAAAGCTGAGCAGAAACCTATTCAGGATTAGAATTCCTTTTCCTTTAATTGAACTTATTTTTGTTATTGGTATTCTGATTTTATTGTTCACAGAAGGCTCAATATTGTCTGACCCTTATTTTTTATGAAAAGAATTTTGCTTAATCAGTATTATTTTGCTTTCCTTCCTCACCTTTTAGAACTCTAGATATAGATCCTCTTACCTAGGAGATAGTTATTAGAGGTCTCAATTATGTTAAAGTCAGAAGACATCTTGGAGCCCCCAAATTCAAATCTAGGTTCAGCTCAAGGGTCACCTTAACAAAGAAGTCTTTTTAGACTCAGTTAAATACTGGAGGTATTGTAATTAGTAGTACCCATAATATCTTTTAATTTATTTTTGAATATATTTTATAATCTTTGTATATGCATTTTTTAACCAAGATCACACACTCTCTCCCTCTCTCTCCATATATATCTACATGGATATCTATATGTCTGTCTATCTATCTATCTATCTATCTATCTATCTATCTATCTATCTATCTCGTATTCCCAGAACCTTGAATCTAGCACAAAGTAAGTACTTAGTGGCAGCCAAGTGGCACCAAGGATAAACCTTTAAGCTTGGAGTTGGGAGGACCTGGGTTCAAATCTAGCCTCAGATACTTCCTAGCTGTGTGACTTTGGGAAAGTCACTTTACTCACGTAACCCTTGCCATTTTGTCTTAGGGTTGTTATTAGGACAATGTAAGAGCTGAAAATAATTTAAGTGCTTCATAAATAGCTCTTGAAGGGCAGCTAGGTGGCTCAGTGGAAAGAGAGCCAGGCCTGGAGATGAGAGTTTTGGGGTTCAAATCTAGTCTTAGACACTTTGTAGCTGTGTGACCCCGGGCAAGTCACTTAATTGCCTAACCTATGCTTCTCCTTCAGGAACTGAGACAGTATCAATTCTAAAACAGAAGTTAAGAATTCTATTTAAAAAATTAAAAATACTTATTTAATTGAATAAAATTTACTGAATTCTTCCCTTCCATCTTCCATTTTTGTTGTTTCTCTAGCCTTGGAAACCAAGGTTTTTTAATCTCTCAAGAAAGCAAGGATGATGTAGTGGCTTTTGAAGGAACTTAAAATTTAGGTGATAATTAGATTCTGTCAACAATATCAAACACATTTAAAAAAAGAATCAGTCACCCTATGCCTGAAATTTTCTACCTCCTCAACTAAACCTATTTCTTTTTCTGACCACTCAAAACTCACCTGAGATCCTGTCTTTCATAGGAAGCCTTTCCCAGTTCTTCTATGGTCAGTGCTTCTCTGAAATGACTTTTCATCTATTCTGTATACATTTTATATGTACAAAAGAATGTGTATTATGTCTCCTCCAATAGAATATGAGATCCCTGAGAGCAAAGACTGTTTTCACCTCTCAGCACTGTGCATGATGCATAGTAAGTGCTTGATAAATACTTGTTGAGGGCAGGCTATGGCTCAGTGGAAAAAGAGACAGCTCTGGAGACAAGAGATCCTGGTTTCAAATTTGGCCTCAGATACTTTCAACTGGGTGATCCTGTGCAACTCACTTATCCCCAATTGCCTAGTTCTTACCACTCTTCTGCTTTTGAACCAGAACAGTATCAATTCTAAGACAGAAGGTAGAGGTTTAAAATACATATTATGGTAGTTGGTGGGATCTTGGGATATTTGAGAAATATATCCAGGTAGTTGGTCAGTCAACACATATTTTTTAAACTCTTACCTTCCATCTTAGAATCAATCCTAAATATTTTCCCCCCTGACAAAGATGCTAGAGTAGTTTGCAATTTCCTTATCCAGATTAGGAGAGGCAAAAAAGTTTAAATGACTTGCCCATGTTCAAACAGCTACTAAGTGAGGTTGGATTAGAACACATAAAATGAGTCTTCCTGATTCCAAGCCAAGTGGTCCATCCACTGTGCCATTTAATTGCCCTAAGAGAAAAGAATTAGAAAGTCTGAATGTGCTCCTTGATTTACTGTCTAACTGATAACTATATGCCCAAGATATTAAAAGACCAAGTTAATAATTTTATAAAAGGCAGTTAATAATCATATAAGATATGCAGGGCAGGTAGTGATCTCTACTTTTGGTGGACATGACCACACCATGGTAGTGATCTATCACATTGTCAGAGTCAGACAAGTCTCGTATTTCTGATTTCCTAGAACTTTGAGATGCCCTTGTAGATTATGTAGTCCGTTATTGGGAAGATCTTCTCAATTTCACACAACTCTTGTGTTCCAGATCCATGAGTCAAGGAACTCTGTATTTGTGACTTTGGTATAATCTGGTATTTGCTTTGGTCCAAAAGTTGTAGTTTAAAAAAGAATGATACTGTGGATCTTTGTCCCTAGTTAGCGACACATGGACATTCTTCACGGAATACAACATGAAGTAATCTTTATTAATGTGAGATTATTATTTGCTACATTTAGGGACGTTCTTTATAAGTGAGGTTTTTCATGGTGGGAAGCTCTTGTTGAAATCTTTCCATCAGTGCAGTTTATAATTTATTTGTGCTCCCCAGTGAGTTGACTGAGACCCTAGAATAAGTAACTTTGATCTAATCCCCTTCTTTCTTATTTTCTTATCTCTTATCTTTCCTCTTAGCATCAATTCTAAGATAGAAGAGAAGAAAGGACTAGGCAATCGGGATTAAGTTAACTGCTCAGGGTCACACAGCAAGGAACCATCTGAACCCAGGTCCTGCCAACTCCAGAAGCCTGGTACTATATCCACCGTGTTACTTAACTACCCTCTGAACCCCCTTATTTTACAAATTCATCAAGTGAGGCACAGTAAATTAGGTTACTTTTCCCAAGTCCCAGAGGGAGTAAGCATCACAGGCAGGGTTGAACTCAGGTCCTCTGACTCCAAAGTAAATATCTAGTGCTTGTTGAATTGGATCACACTCTCTATTGTGCTACACTGCCTCCTTTGTACCGCTTTGTTATGTGTCATATAGCTGGTAAATGGCAGAGATGTAATTTGAACCCATATTTTGGGGACTCTATACACTACTCTATCCATGCTCCATGGTGGTTCTCCTGTGATGCATAGGTTATAGAAATAAAGCAAGATCTATTTTGTGGAAATTTACAATACAATTCAAAAGTAATTGTTTATTTCTTTTATTTTTGAAAGCCTCTCTACTCACCTGTAAGATAAATTTGTGAAATGTGCTGGTTAACAATCTTGCTTTTTTTTTAGCCACCCCTACAACACCATCAAGACTGGTAGACAATTTACTTTATGTCAGAATCTATGTTTCAGGAAAACCAAAGTATATGAGGCTGACTTGAACATAAGTCCTTAGTTCCAATAGAAGAAGAAGGGATAAATCTTTCCTCTCTTCCATTCCATCACTCCTGACATTTAGGCAGTAAATACAGATTAGATCAGCTAGTTCTCAGGGTAACAACACTCAATTTCTTTCTGGCCCCCTTTATTCCTTTCTCTACCAATCACTCATTATACACACATACATATCATATGCAGTTGTATATATAAGTATACAACCATGTAGGTAGGAATATACACATATACACAAATACATACGTATATGCATGTGAATACATGACATTTGCTTATCCTTGAACATATGTTGAGATAAAACACTGACAAATAGGAATGGAAAACCTGAGTTTAAATCCCAGATCTACCATTTGGTAGATCTTTAAACTAGAGAGCAAGTGACTTAATCTTCTGTAGAATGTCTTTATCTATAAAATGGGGATAATAGTGGTGACACCATCTAGGATAGCTTGACGGAGGGTTTTGTAACTCAGTGATGCTTTGGGTCCTGAATGTGAGTGAATATTTTCTCCATTGAAACTGTACACAATCCATCCCTATGTCCTCACATATATGGTTCTTTTCCCTGTATGGGTTCAAGCCTAGGCTTTGTCATTTACTGACCTATGACTTTGGGTAAACTATTTGATTTCATTGGTTTGGTTTTTTGATAAAAAAAAAAGGAGAGTTGATTTAGATGGCTTCTAAGGCCCCTTTTACCTCTAAATCTGTGATATGCTTTATGTAAATCTGCTATAGACTACATTTCCAAACTTTGATTCCACAGGAAGAACACAGGTTCAGTTAATATTTTCATAAAGTAATACTATAATCCATATGTTGATTCATTTAATGTATTAGATTATAGCCATCATTTATTTTCAATGATAATTTGCTAGCATTTATAGTGTCTAAAGAACTCATAAAGGAACTGACTATATGAAGGCAAAAAAAATGCCCCCCAAAAGAAACAAAATCAAGATGCTTATATTCACTTGAAAGATAAAGAATTTTATTTGTGTGTGTGTAAGAGAGAGAGAGAGAGAGACAGAGAGACAGAGAGTTACAGAGACAGAGACAGAAAAGAGAAGAGAGACATAGAGAAAGATGGGGAGAGAAAGTGAGAAAGAGAGAGATGGGGAAGAGACAGACAGAAAGAGACACACATACACAGAGAGACAGAGACAGAGACAGAGAGACAGAGACAGAGAAGAGAGACATAGAGAAAGAGATGGGGAGAGAAAGTGAGAAAGAGAGAGACACAGAGAGAGAAAGAGAGAGACACACAGAGAGAGACAGAGACAGAGAAAGAGAAAGAGAGACAGAGACAGAGAGAGAAAAAGAGAGACAGAGAAGAGAAGAGAGACAGAGAAAGAGATGCAGAGAGAAAGTGAGAAAGAGAGACAGGGGGAGAGAGAGACACAGAGAGAGAGAGACAGAGACAGAGACAGAGAGACAGAGATAGAGACAGAGACAGACAGAGAGAGAGAAAGAGAGAGACAGAGAAGAGAAGAGAGACAGAAAAAGATGGGTAGAGAAAGTGAGAGAGAGTCAGGGGGAGAGACAGACAGAAAGAGAGAGAGACACACACAGAGACAAAGACAGAGAAAGAGAGAGAGAGAGAGAGAGAGAGAGAGAGAGAGAGAGAGAGAGAGAGAGAGAGAGAGAGAGAGAGAGAGATACAGAGAGAGAAAATTATAATTTGAGGAGGTACAAACAATTATAGGATTATGATTTGGATCATGAAAGATTGTACAAAAGTGGTGGAACGTGAACTCAGCCTTGAAAGATTGTAAGAGAGTCAGGAGTTAGGAGGAAGTATATGGGACAGTAGTATTTTCAATGGGACAGATTATGCCAAGGTATGGGAAAACTCCAAGTTCCAGGAAGAGCCTAAATAAAGCTGTAATCAGGACTTACTTCATGAAGGTATTAAATCCTTCTACCTATCATGCTATAGATACTAGTTCACTTAGTCATGGCATACTCTGTGTGTGTGTGTGTGTGTGTGTGTGAAATATATCTATGAACTTTGCCAAGTCTTGCCTATTGTTTCATGAAATCCCATAGACTTGAAGAGGTAGAAACCTCAAGGTTTTTTAAACTTTTGAATTCTTACACTAGTTTTACCAGTATTATTCAATATTCTTGTTTTAGATAGAGAAGCCTATAGTCAGAAGACCTGGGTTAAAATATGAATTGGACATTTCCTAGATATGTGACCCCAAACAAGTCACTTTACTCCAATTGACTAGCCCTTGTCACTCTTGTCTTAGAACTTAGACAGAAGGCAAGGGTTTAAAAAAAGAGTTATAGACATACCCTACTACCTGGTTTTATGGTAGATGAAGCAGCCCTGCTTTGCACATAGTGCTTTACTCTTTAGATATCTAGCCTGGCATCCTTTAGCCAGTTTAAGCTTCCAAAGATATTCTTAAGTGAATGATCTGACTGCAACATCCTTCTCTAAGATGTTTCTTTGGGAAGCACTAGAATTGCATCTAGAATATAACTCATTTGATTTCACAGAATCAAATTGGAGAATTGGAGAATTGGAAGGAATGTCAAAAACCCTCTACTCCAATCCATCCTCTAAACAAATCTCCATTATAATATACCAACTAAGTTATCACCCACTTTTTCTTGAAGACTTCTACCCCATCTCTCTAGGTTTCCTGGTGTGCTTCTGGATAGCTCTCATACATTAAAAAAATTATTTTCTGATCTCCAATCTAAATTTGCCTCCTTGCAACTTCCATCCATTGGTTTGGTTCAGCCATTCAAGACAGCACTTTGGAATCAGACTAAGAAAGTAAATAGCTGTCCATACTGTCTTGAGGTAAAAACCCTGCTACTAGTCCTATATTACCAAATAGAAAAGATAGAGGGAAAGATTCTATTTATAACAAAATATCTAAAGCAGAATTTTTTGTAGCAGGAAAATCCTGGAAACCATGTAGATCCCTTTCTTTTGGGGAATGGCTAAATAAATTGTGGTGCATAAATGTAATGGCCTTTTTCTGCACTGTAAGAAATGATGAATATGAAGAATACAGAGAATATTTGAAGATATAAGAAGAGAGGCAAACCGAAGAAAAGGGAACAACAAAAATGACATAGATAATTATTAAGACAATGTAAGTTGAGAGAATAGTGGGAGCTGCAGCAACAAGAACCCAAACTAACAATTGGTTAATTATAATGACCAAGTTTATTCTTTTTTTTTGAAACCCTTATCTTCTGTCTCAGAATCAATACTGTGTATTGGTTCTAAGGTTCTAAGGCATAAGAGTGGTAAGGGCTAGGCAATGGGGGTTAAGTGACTTGCCCAGGGTCACTCAAGTTTATTCTTGTAGAAGAAATCAAAGATACTTTCCTTTAGCTATTTTGAAGAGGAGGAGGAAGACTATGGGTGCTATGGGTGTGAAACATTGCATATATTGTCTGCTTTGTATTGTTACTTTTGAGGAAAGTGCTTTCTTATTCTTTGTGACAGATTGACTTTCTGGGTAGGGGAGGGAAAAGCAAATGGAAATTAAGGTGCTATAAAGCAAAAGTTATCAATAAAAAGTTTAGAAATCAAGAAAAGGAGACAGTTTTTGTTTTCCACCTCTCTTCCTATTGCTAAACTTTTTCTAAAAGGGGGAAAAAAACCACTGAAATACTAGTAAATAAAGCAGATCTCTATAATTTCTCCAGAATTAACTGCTGGGGGAAGGGTAAAGGATAATCACATTTTACAGGGATTTTGATAGCAGGATACTTTATCTTTTTACAAACTATACAGAGATGAGAATTTCACACAAAATAAGAAAATAAATCTAAACAATAATAGGATATAGTTAAATCAATATTGATTATTTAGAATGAAAGTACTTTATGGGTGGCCATAAAACCTTTTAGGATCTTAAGGGGAAAAAATATTGGTGTGAAAGCAGAATAAATTACTACAGTTTAATCACTTGGTAAATAACTAAAATACTTTTGTTGAATTTATGGTGTCAGAAGAGTAACCTCCTATTAAATATAGAAAGCATTAGCAATTCAGCTGGGATGGGTTTCATAGCAATTGCATTAAGAGGCATTGCTGTCTTTGAAGCTTTCCTCGGGTATTATTCTTTGTTATTTTCTCCAGCGTGTGGGTCCATTTTCTGAATCGTCTGTGTTCCCAGAACTATAAATGACTATTTAAAAAGAGTCTGTCAGTTTCAAAGCTTTCATTTAATGGCCTTACCTGTGTTACTAACAGTGAAGATTATTGTCATTGAAAGCAATTTTAAACTGAAGTTTGCCGTTTCCCATTTCTTTTCTCCTGCTTCAACTTTTTTCACCTCAGACCTATTGCTGTCTTCTCTCTATCTGTGCTATGTGAAGACAAGATTCCAGAGGGTTCCATGGTACCAGGACAATATTAGGTGGAAAGACATAGAATGGTCAGCACAGAGAATTTTCTAGCTCTTTCTCAGTAGTTTAAGGATGGAGACTACCTTGAAAGCCTAGAGAGCCAGACCACATCATGTGGTCATTCACACTCTCCCTATAACAGCATACTATCCAAGGGAGCCATTTCATAAGTATTTCATCCCAGATTACTAAGTAACTATGAAACAAACATTTCTGAAGTATCTACTATATGTTCAAGAATCTGCTAACTGCTGGGAGGATTCAAGGTTTAGATTAAATTTCCCACCAGGTTTCAAATCTCTGGACTTCTTAACCATGCATGCCTCAGAAACCTCTTTATCCTGGAAGATCATTTCAGCACTGGAACTCAAACTTCGGAAGTTCCCTCTACTGCAGGAGCCCCTTCCGTCCATTGGACAGCTCCTTCTGGAACCTCCATTCACAGAGAATGACCATTCCAACCATATCTTCATTTTATACTAGGATGTACTCCTTTCAAGTTGTATGGAACCAACAATTTAGAGCAAAATTTAAAAACATTTTAAAAATGTCGCACCTTTGTTGGATGGTATATATGTTGGTTATTTATTGCTGTATGATCTAATTTTGGTTTTCCTCAATTAGATTTTTGGTAGACAGCCACTTGGGACACCAGTAGTGAGCCTCATGCTTTGAACTTTCCTCTGGTTTGTCATTTCTTCATGATCTACTTCATCCCATTTTAGAGATCCTGAGATGGTGTTAGAAAACCTTTTGATACTTGTTTTCAACTTAACAGAGAGAAGGAACTAAACACCTCTTTAGACATTCTTATTAGTTATTCAATATCTCATTCTCTGGGCTTTATTTTTTTTTCCTTTATGAGAGAGGAACTCAACTTTTTGTTTTGTTGTTCTCAGGAAAAATGTGTAAGCCACTTTTCCCTTTCTCCACTGTAGTGGTAGATAGATATTGTAATATCTAGATATCATAATATCTATCTTTCTTTCTATCTATCTATCTATCTATCTATCTATCTATCTATCTATCTATCTATCTATCTATCTATCTATCTATCTATCTCTCTATCTAAACAAACATATTTTTAAAAAGTTAATTGGTGTTAAGTGACTTGTCAGGGGCCCCACATCTAGGAAGTATCTGTGGTCACATTTGAACCCAGTTCCTCCCAACTCCACACCTGGTGCTCTATCTCTACCTGTCCCTCTATACATTATTCTTATAGATTGGAGCAAAGCAAATGGATAAATAACAGAAAAATGCATAAAACTTCACAAGAGTTTTGTGGTTATAGTTCTAATATATTCATTCTATATGGTATTAGAATAAGAGTATTAAAATTGGAAGGAACAAAGACTTTTAAAGAGAGAATCTAGTTTAGCCTCTCATTGAATGCTGCAATAGATAATATTGAAGGAGGTATATTTGATGGGTACTTGACAACTAATAGATCAGGCAGCTATCTTTCTTTTGTCTTACCTTCCTCCCTCTAAACCTCCCTTCCTCCCTCTTCCAATCTCCCTTCCTCCCCTCTGCTTCCCTTCCCCCCTTCTTCTTCAGCCTCCTTCTAAGTCACTCAGGGTGATTTAATGATATATCACATAATATAGTCTTTATCTTCTTTTATCTCAAGTAAGGGGTTTATTGGGGAGGACAAGAAAAGATAGACTGCATGCCTTATAATTTCTCTCTTTTCCACAATGCACAAATCCTGCCTATGTAATTCTTGACAATTACTCAGTTTCTGCTTGGGCACCTCTCTAGTCTAGTAACCCTTTCAAAATAGAAAATTTGGTAAGTTTGGCAGGATGGGTTTGGAGTGAACTCAGAATGATTCCTACTGATTTTTGTTTACTTTTCAAAGTTCTCCCCAAAAATCTGTTTAATAATCCATTTTAGACATTTGCTAGTAGTTAGTGTCAATGAACTAAAATATGACTATTGTATGTTTAAGACAAATTTTTAAAAAATGAAATAATTGGAGAAATTGAAAATGGGAATTCTCTTCCACTTCCTGAAAATAAACAGTCATTTTTGGAAATTTTATTTATCTTTTTGCCCTTCATTTTTAAAATTTATTTTAAAATATTAATAACAAATTTCTACATACTTTTCCAAAGTCATTTAATCCAAATTGTCTCCCTCCCTTCTTTCCTCCCCTCTCCCAGAGCTGCAATTCAATCTGGGTTATGCATGTATATTCATGCAAAACATGTTTCCATATTATTCATTTTTGTAAGTGAATAATCTTATAAAACCAAAACACCCAAACATATACCCAAATAAACAAGTGAGACATCATATGCTTCTGTTTGCATTCAGTTCTTTCTCTGGAGGATGATGGCATTCTTTGTCATAAGTCCCTCAGAATTGTCCTGGATCATTGTATTGCTGTTAGTAGCAAAGTCCATCACTTTGATCATTCCATCATATTGTTGTTACTGTGTAATGCTTTCCTCATTTTGCTTATGCATTTAGTTATTTTTAAAAGATGCAAACATTTTAAAAATGAAGAGATCAGTAAAGAATTAAAATATAGAAAAAAAACAAAAATAAGTTGATGGAGGACACTAATAGGGCAATTTATCACTGCCTTGTTAAACTTAATACTAAAAATGATGTAATAGAAGTTGCTTCTTACACAATTTTCTTCTGCTTTTTATATTGAAATGCTTTTATTTGTTGATGTTTGTTAATTTCCTAATAGAAAAAATTTAAAATAACTTGTGTCTAATTCTACTAAGCCTTTAAAATATTTGAGCCAGTTTTATTAAAGCATCTTAGTTCTAGAGAAGTCTTTCTTTTTCCCTGAAGTCAGTCATCCTACATACCTCCTTGCCTGCAGCCTAATTACTATTCCACCTCAGAGACAATGCAGTCCTCAAACCTTGCAAACTGATACAGTGGACACCTCAGACCTTTTATTAGAAATGTGCTGAGTTGGGCTGGTACAGGCAAAGGAATCTGAGATAAGATTACTTAAGTTTTTCCCTTGACCTTAGGCCAGCAAGGAAGTGGACTGCTTTTCCCTATAGGTGAGTGGAAGGTAGAGGGCTTTGTGAGGATGTGAGGGTGTCTGTAGTGTTTTGAGAAGCAATGGAGAGACACACAGAGAGAGACGGGGAGAGAAAGAGACAGAGACAGACAGAGAGGCAGAGATAGACAGAGATAGAGAGAGAGACAGAGAGACAGACAGAGAGAGACAGACAGAGAGAGACAGAGAGAGAGAGACAGACAGAGAGAGAGAGAGAGAGAGACAGACAGAGAGAGAAGGTTAGTACAGGGCAATGCAAAGTACTCATTTTAAATTTTACACAATTTCCAACAGAAGTAAAGGAAGGTGTCAACTCTCTAGAGTAATTTATTGTTACTATGGCAGTATTTTGCCTTACATGCATTAGTCAGTGTGTTTCCAGCTTCACTGGAGTTATGAAATTCCCAGGGAGTAAATCTACATTATTGATGGTGAAGGACACACCTTTATTATTTCTTCTGCCATGCTCTGGGATAAATCAAGCCCCTTTGTACTCAGAGTCAATAGAAGCCTTATTGGCTTTCAATCATTAACTCCCACAGCAGTCTTCTAGAAATGTGTTATCTGTGGCTAGAGAATATAAAAGGGATATTCATTTTATTCCTTGGGTTTTATACATACATACATACATACATATATAGGGAGTTCTCATAGGTTCCGGTATATTTCATATGCTCCCAAATCATCATAGTTTTAAAGCAGGAAGGGACTCCTATGGAGGGTCAGAGGATATGATATCCTAGAAGTGTTCTTAGAACAACAACTGCTACCAGTTTTATCTGAACCAGGAATTAAAGACATACTGGACATACTGAGGGAAGGCAGCTTCTAGAACCGCCCCCATAAGGAGAGTAACCAAAAAGAAATCCCTAAAGAATGGGGGCTTGGTTTAAGCAATGAAGAAAAATGACTACCAAGAAGTGGGAATAACTCCCTTAACCTTTTGGGCTCTAAACTTCAGCCACTTTCTTTAATACTCATTTACTCATAAAAAAAGACTCATTTATAGAGAGTACATGAACATTTCATGTCAGATAAGTATACTTGTAGCCAAATTATTGATCCTATTTAAATATTATAAAACAACTTTATATTCATTAAATCAATGGGATTGGTTACTTTTCTCAGTTTTTTAAAAAATTTTAAACATTATTTTATTTGGTTATTTACAAACATTATTCATTGGAAACAATGATCATTATCTTTTCCTTCCCCTGCCCCACTCCCACCATTTCTCCCCTAGCCGACACATGATTCCACTGGGTTTTTCATGTGTTCTGGGTTCGAACCCATTTCTCTGTTGTTGGTATTTGCACTAGAGTGTTCATTTAGAGTCTCTCCTCAGTCATTTCCTCTCAGCCCCTGTAGTAACGCAGTTGCTTTTCATCGGTGTTTTTACTCCCACAGTTTTCCCTCTGAATGTGGATAGTGTTTTATAGATCCCTGCAAGTTGTTCTGGGACATTGCATTGACAATAATGGAGAAGTCCATTACATTCGATTGTACCACAGTGTATCAGTCTCTTTGTACAATGTTCTCCTGGTTCTGCTCCTTTCGCTCTGCAACACTTCCTGGAGGTTGTTCCAGTCCCCATGGAATTCCTCCACTTTATTATTCCTTTTAGCACAATAGTATTCCATCACCAACGTATACCACAATTTGTTCAGCCATTCCCCAATTGAAGGGCATCCCCTCATTTTCCAATTTTTGGCCACCACAAAGAGTGCAGCTATGAATATTTTTGTACAAGTCTTTTTCCTTATTATCTCTTTGGGGTACAAACCCAGCAGTGCTATGGCTGGATCAAAGGGCAGACAGTCTTTTAGTGCTCTTTTGACATAGTTCCAAATTGCCCTCCAGAAGGGTTGGATCAGCTCACAACTCCACCAGCAATGAATTAATGTCCCTACTTTGCCACATCCCCTCTAGCATTCATTACTTTCCTTTGCTGTCATGTTAGCCAATCTGCTAGGTGTGAGGTGATACCTCAGAGTTGTTTTGATTTGCATCTCTCTGATTATAAGAGATGTAGAGCACTTTTTCATGTGCTTATTAATAGTTTTGATTTCTTTGGCTGAGAACTGCCTGTTCATGTCCTTTGCCCATTTGTCAATTGGAGAATGGCTTGATTTTTTGTACAATTGATTTAGCTCTTTGTAAATTTGAGTAATTTAAAACTTTGTCAGAGGTTTTTATGAAGATTGCTTCCCAATTTGTTGCTACCCTTCTGATTTTGGTTATATTGGTTTTGTTTGTACAAAAGCTTTTTAATTCGATGTAGTCAAAATTATTTATTTTACATTTTGTGACTCTTTCTATGTCTTGCTTGGTTTTAAAGTCTTTCCCTTCCCAAAGGTCTGACATCTATACTATTCTGTGTTTACCTAATTTACTTATAGTTTCCTTCTTTATGTTCAAGTCAGTCACCCATTTTGAATTTATCTTAGTGTAGGGTGTGAGGTGTTGATCTAATCCTAATCTTTCCCACACTGTCTTCCAGTTTTCCCAGCAGTTTTTTATCGAATAGTGGATTTTTGACCCCAAAGCTGGGATCTTTGTGTTTATCATATATTGTCTTGCTGAGGTCACTTGCCCCAAGTCTATTCCACTGATCCTCCTTTCTGTCTCTTAGCCAGTACCAAATTGTTTTAATGACTGCTGCTTTATAATAGAGTTTGAGATCTGGGACACCAAGGCCCCCTTCCTTTGTATTTTTTTCATTATTTCCCTGGATATCCTTGATCTTTTGTTATTCCAAATGAACTTTCTTATGGTTTTGTCTAAATCAGTAAAGAAATTTTTTGGAAGTTCAATGGGTATGGCACTAAATAGATAGATAAGTTTGGGTAGAATGGTCATTTTTACTATATTGGCTCTTCCTACCTATGAGCAGTTAATGTTTTTCCAATTGGTCAAATTTAGTTTTAGTTGTGTGGAGAGTGTTTTGTAGTTGTGTTCATATAGTTCCTGTGTTTGTCTTGGGAGATAGATTCCTAGGTATTTTATTTTGTCTAAGGTGATTTTGAATGGGATTTCTCTTTCTAGTTTTTGCTGCTGAGCTGTGTTGGAGATGTATAGAAATGCTGACAACTTATGCGGGTTTATTTTGTATCCTGCAACTTTGATAAAGTTGTTGATTATTTCAATTAGCTTTTTGGTTGAATCTCTAGGATTCTTTAAGTAGACCATCATGTCATCTGCAAAGAGTGATAGCTTAGTCTCCTCCTTGCCTATTTTGATGCCTTCAATTTCTTTTTCTTCTCTAATTGCTACTGCTAGTGTTTCTAGTACAATGTCAAATAGTAGAGGTGATAATGGGCATCCTTGTTTCACTCCTGATCTTATTGGGAATGCATCTAGTTTATCCCCATTGCAGATGATATTAGCTGATGGTTTTAGATATATACTGTTTATTATTTTTAGGAACAACCCTCCTATTCCTATGCTTTCTAGTGTTTTCAATAGGAATGGATGTTGTATTTTATCAAAGGCTTTTTCTGCGTCTATTGAAATAATCATGTGATTTTTGTTGGTTTTCTTGTTGATATGGTCGATTATGTGGATGGTTTTCCTAATATTGAATCAGCCCTGCATCCCTGGTATAAATCCTACTTGATCATGGTGGATGACCCTTCTGATCACTTGCTGGAATCTTTTTGCTAGTATCCTATTTAAGATTTTTGCATTTATATTCATTAGGGAGATTGGTCTATAGTTTTCTTTCTCTGTTTTTGACCTGCCTGGTTTTGGAATCAGTACCATGTTTGTGTCATAAAAGGAGTTTGGTAGAACTCCCTCTTTGCTTATTATGTCAAATAGTTTGTATAGTATTGGGATTAACTGTTCTCTGAATGTCTGATAGAATTCACTTGTGAATCCATCAGGCCCTGGGTATTTTTTCTTAGGGAGTTCTTTGATGGCCTGTTGGATTTCATTTTCTGACATGGGATTATTTAAGAATTCTATTTCTTCTTCTGTTAGTCTAGGCAGTTTGTATTTTTGTATATATTCATCCATATCACCTAGATTGGTGTATTTATTGCCATATAATTGGGCAAATTAATTTTTAATGATTGCCTTGATTTCCTCTTCATTGGAGGTGATGTCCCACTTTTCATCTTTGATGTTGTTAATTTGCTTTTCTTTTTTCCTTTTTTTAATTAGATTGATCAGTACTTTGTCTATTTTGTTTGTTTTTTCAAAGTACCAGCTTCTAGTCTTAATTATTAAATCAATAGTTCTATCACTTTCTATTTTATTGATTTCTCCCTTAATTTTTAGAATCTCTAGTTTGGTTTTCTTTTGGAGGTTTTTGATTTGTTTGCTTTCAAGTTTTTTTATTTGCATTTCCAATTCATTGCTTTTTGCTCTCCCTAGTTTCTTAATATATGCACTCAGGGATATGAATTTACCTCTGATTACTGCTTTGGCTGCATCCCAAAAGGTTTGAAAGGATGTCTCACTGTTGTCATTTTCCTCGATGAAATTATTAATTGTTTCTGTGATTTCTTCTCAACTAAATGGTTTTGTAGTATCATATTGTTTAATTTCCAAATAATTTTTGATTTGGTTTTCCATGTACCGTTATTGATCATTATTTTTATTGCTTTATGATCTGAAAAGGCTGTATTTATTATTTCTGCATTTGTATGCCATGTTTCTGTGACCTAGTGTATGGTCAATCTTTGTGAATATGCCATGTGGTGCTGAGAAGAAGGTGTATTCCTTTTTGTCCCTATTTATTTTTCTCCATATGTCTAAGAACTCTAATTTTTCCAAGATTTCATTCACTTCTTTTACCTCTTTCTTATTTATTTTTTGATTTGATTTATCTAAATTTGATAATGGATGGTTCAAATCTCCCACTAATATTGTTTTACTGTCTATTTCTTCCTTCAATTCTCCTAGTTTCTCCATTAGAAATTTGGGTGCCATATTATTTGGTGCATACATGTTGATTAGTGATATTTCCTCATTATCTAAAGTCCCTTTTAACAAAATATAATTACCTTACCTATCCCTTTTAATCAGGTCTATTTTTGTTTTGGCTTTATCAGATATCATGATTGCAACTTCTGCCTTCTTTCTATCAGTTGAGGCCCAGAAGGTCTTAATCCATCCTTTAATTCTGACCTTGTGAGTGTCTACCCGCCTCATGTGTGTTTCCTGAAGACAACATATGGTAGGGTTTTGGATTCTAACCCATTCTGCTATTCGTCTATGTTTTATGGGTGAGTTCATTCCATTCACGTTCAAAGTTATGATTGTGACTTGTGAATTCTCTGGCATTTTGATATCCTTCCCTAATTCTAACCTTCCTTCTTTAGCTCTAAACTTTTTTTTTTAAAGAACCCTTACCTTCCATCTTGGAGTCAATACTGTGTATTGGCTCCAAGGCAGAAGAGTGGTAAGGGCTAGGCAATGAGGGTCAAGTGACTTGCCCAAGGTCACATAGCTAGGAAGTGTCTGAGGCCAGATTTGAACCTAGGACCTCCCATCTCTAGGCCTGGTTCTCAATCCACTGAGCTACCCAGCTGCCCCCTAGCTCTAGCATTTTAATCCAGTGATTTACTTTAAATCAGTCCCCCTTGTCCCCTCACTTGATATGTTTCCCTTTCTAGCCCCTCCCTTTTTGTTCCCTCCCCCTCCCCCCTCTTTCCCTCCCCTTTTGTTTTCCCTCCATCCCTCCCCCCCTTGGTTTTCCCTTCTCCCTACCCTTGTTGGGTAAGATAGAGTTCAAAATCTCAATGGATCTGGACGTTTTTCCCTCTCAGAGTTTATTTCCCTGAGAGTAAGGTTTAAGTAAAAGCTCCCTTCCTCTCCTTCTTATAGGAGTTTTCTTCCCCTCCCCTTCCTGTGTGAGTCTTTGTGTGAGAAAGATTATTCTATTTGATTTTTCTTTTCCCCCTATTTACACATTACATTTTCCATATATTAATATATATAGATTGATATAAATGTAGTCCTTATAGAAGAGAGTTTGAATAAATGAAAAGATAACAATTTTCTCCTTTTTCCTTTCCTTCATATTTACCTTTTCAGGTATTCCAAGCTCTTTGTTTTTCGATATCAAACTTTCCACAGAGCTCTGTTTTTTTCTTTGGAAAAAGTTGGAAATCTTCTATTTTGTTGAATGCCCATACTTTCCCTTGGAAATATATAGTCAGTTTTGATGGGTAGCTGATTCTTGGTTGAAGGCCCAGCTCTCTTGCCTTTCTGAAAATCATGTTCCATGCCTTACGATCATTCAGAGTGGAACTTGCAAGGTCTTGTGTGACCCTGATTGGCATTCCTTTATATCTAAATTGTCTTTTTCTGGCTTCTTGTAGGATTTTTTCTTTTGCTTGAAAGCTTTGGAATTTGGCAATTACATTCCTGGGAGTTGTCTTTTGGGGATTTAGTGTAGAGGGTGTTTTGTGAGTTCTGTCAGTGGCTGTATTGCCCCCTTGTTCTAGAATCTCTGGGCAATTTTCTTTGATTATATCTTGTATTACGATGTTGAGCGCCTGGCTTGACACTCTCAGATGTATTTCAATGCCTTTGCTGGTCAGAGGAGCCTGCACTCTGAGGGGGAGGGGCTGTGGCTTCCAGGAGCTCTGAGGGCTGGTGATATGATTAACCTCAGACTGAGTATGCCCTGAGGCAGGGACCTTCCCTGAGACTCAGAAGGAAGGATCTAGTCAGGGGGCTACAGGCTCCCCTCTGTCTCTCTCTGTTTCCCTGCTGTCTGGGTGCCCCCGTGACTGGCTCAGGTTGTTTTCAGGGTGTGGCTTTCTAAATAGCTGGTCCTGAGGATTACTGTTGTTTCAGAAGACCCTGCACTCTGAGGAGGAAGGTGCCTTGGCTTCCTGGAGCTCTGAGGGCTCCTGATAAGATTAACTTCCTCTGGGTTGGACTATGTCCTGAAGCTGGGACTTTCCCTGAGACTTGGACTGAAGGATCCAGCCAGGGGACTACAGGCTCCCCTCTGTCTCTCTCTGTTTCCCTGCTGTCTGGGTGCCCCCTCAACTGGCTCAGGTTGTTTTCAGGGTGCGGCCTTCAGAATAGCTGGCTCCCAAGGCCCTTTTGCCTGCCCTGTGGTTCCTGCTGCTGCCTCAGCAGCTCTGGGTTGGGGGGGGGGATGGGTCCTGGGACCTTCCCTCTGCTTACCCCTTAGATCTGAGTGATCTTGGGTTCTGGCTTTTGGGGGGCCATACTTTTTGATCCAGGTCCAGGAGGAGCGTTCCCAGGGTCTATTCTGTTGTTTGTTTTGAATTTTGGTGCCCTAGGAGCATTCAGTTTGAGATCGGTAAGGAAGGGTTTCTGGAGCTCTGAACTTTAGCTTTCTCTAAGCTGCCATCTTGACAGGAAGTCACTTTTCTCAGTTTTGATATTTGCAAATTTGAAGGTTAGTTTTATACATCTTCATTCAAATTACTGTTTAAAAACAATTATATAGTCTTGTCACTTCATTTGATATTGTTCTGAGACACTGAGACAATGCCACACTCTTGAATGGACTTTCTCTTTCTTTCTTTTTTCTTTTTTTCTTTCTTTTTCTGTTTCTTTTCCTTCCTTCCTTCCTTCCTTCCTTCCTTCCTTCCTTCCTTCCTTCCTTCCTTCCTTCCTTCCTTCCTTCCTTCCTTCCTTCCTTCCTTCCTTCCTTCCTTCCTTCCTTCCTTCCTTCCTTCCTTCCTTCCTTCCTTCCTCATTGTTAATAGTTAAAGGAAGTGAGAGGGAGAAAAACACTTGATATTTTAAAAAGTGTTACTAAATTCATAGTATAATAATTTGAGGAGGAATTAAAGCATTAAAAATTAGGAGGATTAATAAAGACTTCTCACAGAAAGTGATATTGAAATTGAGCCTTTAAGGAAATAAAAAATTTAAAAAACTAGGGATGTATAAGGAATTCTATTCTAGATATACATCTAGTCCTACAAAAACATAGAGGAAGAGAATATATATTTCTAAGACAATATCCCTTTTGCAATATTTCACCTTGTATGTTACTTGTTTTTAGAAAGATACCGAAGCTACTTATAATTACCATGCTCTTCTTAATTGCCCTTAATCCCTCTGTGCCCATTGATCCCTTCAGAGCATTAATTACCCAAAGATTGTTGCTTGCAAATATTCACAGGTGTGCAAAATTGCCACAAAAATGTTAATGATCAAAAGATGAAGTTTTCTACTGAAAACAATCTGGTAGTCAGTCAGTAAACATCTATTAAGCATTTATTAAGATGTGTCAGGATAAGTAGTAGTGCTAAGTAGTAGCTGGTTGCCATGAAACACAAAACAAAGTATTAAAGGAAGGTATTCAGTATGTCAGGTCTATTTTATGTTGAGGATGCAGGAGAGAACAGACATAAGTAGTACTGACCAGGGTCAGGAAGAATAGTGACAATTGGGATCTTCATGGATGGAGGTAATATCTGAATAAGGAACTCATGGATCCATTGCGAATTATTAAACCACAAGTAGATTATCAAACTACAAGTGAGACAAGCATCCATTACACTCATTAATGTCATATTTATGTGGTACCTATTAACTTATATTTATTGTAAAGATCGTTACAATGCTAGTGTCAAGGAATAGAGATGGTAGTCAGATTGTTGGCATCCAATGTTTCAATGAGAGTTATCTTCTAAATGACTGTGGTCATAGGGGATGTGGTTTGAACTTCAGTTGACAGTAGGCTTGGGTATAGTGAGACGGCACCTAATTCAATTACACAAACATTTCACTTAACTTAAAACAGATTTTTAATGCATGTACTTTTAGTCAAAAATGCAATATGCTTGGATGTCATCCCATCATCTCTATTGCTGACTGAGGATTTTATGTCTTGAATGTGGTATGTTTGAAGTCTCATTTATCTTTGTCTTTAGGGACCAGTGCTCAAGGCTGCATTATTTAAACTCACTGGTAATAAGAAAATTCATGGCTATTTAGTGATGAAGCAGCACTTACAATTGTATCTTAGAGAGGTAGAGAAGGGAAATAGAAAAAAGAATGTTGATGTTAGAAGAATGGCATTTGAACCCAGTCTTAGACACTTACTAGTTATGTGGCCATGGGCATTTCACCCAACTCCTGAAGCTCATTTTACTCACCCACAGAATGAGAATAACGATTAAAATCTGACCTAAATGGTTCCTATAGACAAAGAACTTTGTAAGCCTGTGAATAATTATAAATTGTGATATTATTCTTTTGTGGTAGCAAAGAAACTTGAAGCAATAAGTGCCAATTGATTAAAGAATGGCTAAAAAATCTTAGCACATAAATGGAATGGAATATTAATGTACCATAAGAAATGATGACTATAGAATACAGAGGATGGGAAAGCTTATATGAACCAATGAAAAGTAAAATAAACAAAACTAGGAAGATATTATGTACAACATGATTTCAACAATGTAAATGAAAAGAATAATAACTCCCAAACAAAACTGAATGGCATGAAATTATATTGGTGAAACTTGGCCTTGGATGAGAAATGAGAAGATGTACCTCTCTCCTTTTTCCCCCTGCAGATCTGGGAAACTAGAGTTATAGAAAACAAATATAATCTACTGTTTAGTTGATTAATTTTGCTGACAATTTTGTTCATCTTTTCTTCTGAAAAATTTTGTTTAAAAGGGATGACTTTTAAAGTGGAGCAATTTGAGGGATATAAGTTGAAAGAAAACAAATCAAAAGATACCAATACGATAATTTTTTTTTGCAATATAGATAGTTATAACATCTAGGGCACATTATTAATAGCTTCATTAATTTGGTTTCTGCTGTATGCCAATCTTACCATTCACAATTATTAACTATAGGATGTGGATTAGCTGTTTCTCATCTATGACCTTTGGACAACTTCCAAAGACCAAAATATTATATACCAATGGAGGGACTTTCCATATTGGAAATTCCCAATCTATTGAAACCACAGATGCTCTGACTTGGTTACCTTTGGGATGCATTTCTTGGTGTCAAGACTTTAGTCACAGTGTTCATTGAGATTCAATATGGGTGATACTTTTTATAACAATAATATAGATTTTACAAGGACTTTTGCAGATTATCTCACTTTGTTCCTATGCCATACCTATCAATCAGGGAAGAAAATATCCAGTACTTTTTGTAAACTCCAATTTAACAGATTAAGCAAATGAGACTGAAAGATATGCTTATGCCCACACAGTGAGGAAGAGTCAGAGTTAGAATTTGAACTTTTAACTTCACTTCTTCCTCTTCAGTCACCTCCTCCACAATATCTCTGACCACCTCACTTCCCTCATCAGAGACAATGTCCTGGAGAAACCTACACCTCAGAACCATGTTTTGTTGATGGATGACTACATCTCTCCCATCACCACTTCAGGCAATCTCTAGATATATTTTACTTAACTATTATCTTTACAGTCATAAATTGCACACTTTCTCACTAACATCCTTTCTGTTGAGCATCTTCCTGTTCATCATCTTTCTGCTTCAGCTCTAGAACTGTGACCCATAATCAAATAAATTTTCCCATGATTAATGGCTCATATGTTTCATGCTATACTCCTGTGACTCAACTTACTATCCATGCACAAATTCCTCCTCCTGGCTACCATTCCTTTATGCATGTCATCTCCTCTATCAGAATGTAAACTCATTTGAGGTCAGGGACTATCGTGTTTCTAGGTAAGTGCTTAATAAATTGTTTATCATTCATTCAGCTATTCATTCAACACCCATTGTTCTTTCCACAATACTATATTTCTTTTAATATTTGAAAGGAGGAATATTTGATTAATATTATTTGAGCCTCTCGACAATTCTGTTCAAAGCATGGTGCAGTGTCAAGAGAGATGATTTTGAAGTTAGGAAGACCTGAGTTCAATTCTTGCCCCTAAAATGTATTGGCTGAATTGCTTTGGTCAAATCACTTAATCTTTTAGTGTTACAGGTATCTGCAAGTTTCTTAATTATACAGCAGTTGCACCAGTTTCCTCACCGAGAGATTCCTATAAGAGAGAACAAATAAGAGAACACTAATAATCTGTGAAGTAAATGCAACAGTAACAGCAATACCTATTTTACAGATAAGGAAATTGAGGCTGAGTGGGTTGAAAAGACTTATTCACATAGCTATTAAATATCAGGTGTGAAAGTACAACTCACATCTTTTGGATCCAGGCTTAGAACTGTACCTATGAAATATCCTTTCTCTAACAATTTTGCCATTCAAAGTAAGGAAGAGTCAATTGCCTTGAATTATGTGGAATATTAGGAAGCAAATATTCATTAGTGTAACCCACACATACAGAATTATTAGAACATGAACTCACTGAGAGAATTGTTAAATTTTTTCCCTTTGTATTTCCAGCACCTAGGACAGAGTCTGGCATAGTAGGCTTTCAATAAATATTTATTGCTCTTGCAAGGAATATACTAACTAGTGATGGCATCAGGCTACCATTACATGCCATTTTTGTTTTTTATGACTCTCATATTTTCTAGACAAGGTGGAAGGAGATGATCATTCTCTTACTATATTTACTTGATTGTATATTTTTAACACATCTTTTGTCTTAGTATCAATTCTAAAGCAGAAGGGGCTAAAACTAGGTAATTGGGGTTAAGGGACTTGCTCACAGTCACACAGATAGGAAGTGGCTGAATCCAGATTTTAACTCAGGTTCTCCCTAATCCAAACCTAGTGCTCTATCCACTATGCTACCTAGATGCTCTGTCATTCCCCAATATTTACTTTAGCTATGATGCAAAGCTCTCCTTTGAGCTCTACCCACAATAAGGATGTTTGTTGGATGTCTAACAAGTTTTAAACAATCAACAAAAATTGTGGTGGAATATTACTGTGCCATAAGAAAGAACAATTTCTTAAAAACTTGGAAAGAATAACACAAAATAATGAACAATGAATTGAGTAGAATTAGGAGACCATTTTACACAGTCATAGAATTAATCCTGGAAGAAGAAACCATGAATGTTAACTCCAGAAAGTGAACAGAAAAGTGAAATATGAAGGACTAAATTTATATATGCATGTTGGCCTCCTCATTGATATCTTCTGTGATGTGGGAAGGATTGGGAGGGGCTGGGACATTAGTGGATAGGATTTATTATGCTGATATGGTAAAAAGTGAGCTAACCATATAAGAGATTTGTGATTTCATTTGTGTGCTATCTTTTTCTTTGTATATTGAAATGCTTGTTTAAAAAAAAGCAAAGTATTATCACTGATATTTTTTCCTCCTTTTGATCACTAGCTGGTTTTTAGAAACTTTTTCTTGTTTTTCTCTTGTCTTCTTTGATATCTCAATTTATCCCTCTGGAGACCCAAGGTGTCAGCATAAATATAAACACAAGTCACTAAGTTTCCAAGGCACTGACATAAAATGAATCAATAACAACAGTCTAGTGTTGGTTAGGTACAGGCGGGTGTCTGCTTCTTTAGGACACATCAGCATAGGAGGCTTTTCTCAATGAAAAGATATATGTGTTCCTCTCCTGTTTGAAAGGGGGCATGGATGGTCAGTTGTTTTTCAGAGACATCTTCATGATGCCAAGAGAATTTGAGTAAGGCTTGCAGCACATTGAAACTATTATTTTTTTGAATTTTTGGATGAATGAGGTCAATAGATACAGAGGACAGATAGGCATGGATATATAGCTATATCTATCTACTATCTATCTATCTATCTGTCTATGTATGTATCTATCTATCTATCTACAATGGAAGTGTTCAAAACCATAGATACATTGGAGTATTTGAATTATTTGAGTCTTTAGCTTAAGATAATTTCTTGGGTGGGCGGTGGGTAGAGACCATATAGCTACCATGATTTTGCTATGTCCTATTGTTGGAAATTTTAATCTCAGATATGTATGAATAGTGTAAGCAAAGGATATTTAGCTTGTAGTCAGAAGGCTAGGGTTTGAATTCTTGCTTTGCTATATAATACTTGCATATCCTTCAGCAAATCATTTTAGTTTTCTTGGCACGACTGTCCTTATCCAGAGAAAGAAGACAATGGACTAAATATTCTTTAAAGCCCCTTTTTGTTTAGGATTAGAGGATCATTGATTTGGAACTCAAAGTCCATTTATTCCAAAACCCCTTATTTTGCAGATGATGATCTGGAGGTCAGAACAACTTGTCCAAAGCCCCTCAAGTATCACATAGAAGAGCAGACATTCATACACTGATAAGGCGTTTGTCCTTTCTAAGCTATAATAAGTTTTTCTTCTTATACTAAAGGAAAATTCAAGAATGGAACATCACATACCTATGTAAAAGCAGACCAAATTATTTTCCAAAGTCAATTTTTCACAAATAGTGAAAGAAATAGATCAGTTCTTAAACTAGGGTCTGTGAACTTATATTAAAAATATTTTGAATAGATTATTTTGACAAAATTGTTCTATGTCTCATTTAAAACATAAATCTCAGGAAGGGACCGTTGGCTTCACCAGACTGCCAAAGAATTCCATGACCTATGCAAAAATGTTAAGAACCACAGGACCAAAACAAACTTTTACTTAACATTGTCTGTAAATTAGAGACCTAGAAACTCAATTTATAAATACAAAATATTATGAGTTTGAGTTATATTAGGATTTTATTCCATTATGTTATTTATTCAAAATATCTCCTCTGATGATTAAATACTTTGATTCAGCCATGGGATACAGTTAGGACAAAGTTAGTCATATGACCAAGAAGAGAGAAGTCAGTGACAACCTAGAGGCCCTGCATCTGAGCACTCCATCAGACCACACTACTTAGAGGAGCCAAGATTCTGGAAAAAACTGGAATCAGAGTGAGAGATATCTGCCATAGACTGGGGCAACAGGCAGCCTGCAATAGCATCATAGTATTCTCTGGCTTGGTTTGCCATTGTGACCAATGGCCAGAGTGCTGGTAGGTGTATGTAGTGTATAGAGAGGACTAACACTTCTGAAATGAAGGTTTACCAAGCCCTTTTCAGGGATGCTTATCTACTTTTGGTGGCTGCCTACCTTTTACCCAATTCTCACTTGTGGCTCCAAGAAACATTAGCATGCACTATGATCACATCCATAAATTGTCTTGGCAGATGGGCTAAAGTAGATTGAAGGCCTGAAAATCTTCAGTGAGTTTGATGGATGTCTTCTCTAAGCTTGCGAAGATTTCCTCTGGCAGAATGAGTGAATGAGAAGAACAACTTGTTCCAATGACTATGAATGCAGTTAAAAGACACCATAGAGTGCCCAGAGCTCAGCCAGTTATCCAAAGTGTCAAAGATCTTCCCTAGGCATCCTGACTTTTGCCTTGCCACTGGATTTTGATGATTCTGGAAGAGAAAGTAAGGCTGATGACTTTGTGGAACTCTGTGTCACTCAAATCCAGTTCATGTGCAAGTCAAAACATTACCCCTTGATGTTATCAGTCCTCTTAAATGAAAGATGAACAACAGCAATAACTTTGATGCAGATGATAATTTATCATATCAACACAATTGGGAAGACTCTTCATGAGGATCAACTTCAAGGTTATTTATGGTACTTTAAGAATCTATGAGATCAGGAAATTGCTTAAATGATTTAAACAAGATAATTGGGTAGACCCATAATCACAGAAGCTCTGACTTAGAAGGAACCACAGAAAGTATCAAGAATAATCTATTTCTGCAGTAAAATCTTCTTTATACCTTACCTGACAAATGGTTATCCAAACTTGTCTTGAAGACCTACTAGGAAAAGAAGTCCAGTACCACCAGAGGAAATGTTTTTCAGAATCTAGAAAACAGTCAATGTTTCTCTAAAAATCTTTTCTTAAAAGGTCACTATTTCATTTTTAGTTTCTGAATAAACTATTACCTGATATTCTTAACTGGTAGTTCTGTTCCCCTCTCCCAAATCAATTAAACCCTAACATTCTATCACTGTACAGGAAACACACACACATTATTATTATTATTATTATTATTATTATTATTATTATTATTATTATTATTATTATTTGAAGAAGAACAGAGCATGAACAATGTGGGGCATGAGGAAGACCTTCCCATAGCACATAACCTATGGTTTGAGGTTCTTGAAGAACACAAAGGATTATAACAGGCACAAGTGAGAAGGGAGTATATTGTTCTTTTATATTGAACTTGTTCTAGTTTCCTTTCCACAATATTCCAGGTATATAGTCTATAAAAAGGGGTACGGGTGGAATGCCTCACTCAGAAGTAGCCACAGGCTATGTCTTCACTATTATAATTGATAGTCATGTTTTCATCTATTAATTCACTTTGAACACCTCCATTTGCCTTTCTTGTTACCTGATGAACCTACATTTATAGTTAGGACACAGTAGAGAATTTGTTCCACTCAAATAATGCAAGGGAGAAATGGGCTGGATTTTTTTTAAACTTTATTTTATATAAGAGTTATTAAAGCAGATCAGCTGGAACAAGCAAATTTGGGGCTAGATTAATTTTGGAAAGTGATTCCTAATGTTAACTAATGCCCATTCCAAAAGCCCATTTATTAGGCAGCGTTAGTGTCGAGAGGTAATCTAACTCTGCTGTTGCAGTCTCAGGGAAACAATACATCTCTTCGTTTACACTCTGTGCAATTAATTTGGGCCTTAATTGTATTAGGTAAGGGTTGGAGAATCCAAAAAAGGTTTCAATGATGCTGGGAACACATATTTATTACCTTGGTAAAAGGGCATTCTCTCCTGTCACCCATTTATTCTATTGTTTTAGTGGCTTCATGGGGACATAAATCATGAGGCCAGGGATATGATATTCCTTAAACCTTGGCTCAGAAAAATGCCCCCAAAATGGCCTAGGACTTGGCTGACAGTGCTTTCTATCCCAAAGTCTTATTTGGGCCCTGAGTTGAGAAGGGAGACTTTTTGAGAAAGATTTCTGGTAATGTTCTAGGTGGAATTTTTGGGAAGGATTCAAATCTAATCAATTCAATATTATTGAGATTTACTGAGTGACTGCTATGTATCAACAACTCTTGTGAGTACTAGGAGATAAAGAAAAAAAAACAACAAAATAATTCTTGACCTCAAGGAGTTTACATTCTTCCTCCAGTACCTCCCACTTTCTAATCTGTGCCCTATTTAGTTGCCAAAGTGGTATTCTCAAAGTGGTATTCTAACTATACCATTCTCTTGCCAAATAAACTAAATTGGTAAAGAATTATCTCTAGAATAAAATACAAACTCCTTTGTTTATTATTAAAAGCTTTAAAAAAACCTCCCCCAGTCTGCCTTTTTAGCCTTCTTCTACCTCTTTCATTATGATTTCTTACACCTCTCCAGTTCATGCTGTCTATAGTTCATCCAAACTTGACCACCTTACTGTTCTTCATATATTCTCCTTACCATCTCCATTTCTTTGCAAAGGTTATCTTCTATACCAGAAATGCACTCTTCCTGAGATTCCACCTGTTAGATTCTCTTACGACCTTCAAAGATCTGCTCAAATACTAACTCTTATATGACTGAGATCTTTCTATATCACCACAAGCTGCTCTTCCTATTTTGGGTCTTTCCACATCTACAGGGTGGTGTGAGTAAAAACAAGTAGAACAGTATGATTGTATGGTGGGGTGTACAGAGGAAAGTAGACTGCAAGAATACAAGAAGACTAGAAAGGGGGCATCTGGGAGGTTCAGTGGATAGAGTGCTAGACCTGGATATGGGAGATCTTGGGGTCAAATCTGGTCTCAGACACTTCCTATCTGTGTGACCTTGGGCAAGTCACTTAACCCAAAATGCCTAATCCTTACCTCTCTTTTGCCTTGGAATGGATACTTAATATCAATTCTAAGATATAAGGTAGGAATTTAAAAAATAATAAAAGAAGATTGGAAAGGTAAAAAGTGGAGCAGGTGGTAAAGGACTTTAAATTCCAAACATTGGGCTTAATATTTGATTCTTGAGACCATATAAACCCACAGAAATTTGTTGATCAGGGAGGTGGCATGTTGAGTTCTACACTTTGAGATATTACATGGACATTTGAGGGGAGAATGGAATTTGAGACTAATTAGGTTTTTATTATAGCTTTGTTATAATGTATGAGGACTCAGTTAGGGTAGTGAATGGAAGTAAGTGGATAATCGAGAAAGATGCAGAGAAAGAAATTATGAGGTTTGACAACTTATTGTATATGTAGGGGATGAGCAACAAAGAAAAGTCCAACATGACCCAGAGGTTGGGAGGTTATATAACTGGAAGTATGATGATCTCCCTACAGAAATAGAGAAGTCCAGAAGAGGAATAGATCTGGGGGGAAATGTGAGCTCAGTTTTGGACAAGTTCAATTGTGTATAGGCTATCGAATTTGAAGTGTCCCATAGGCAGTTGTTGATGTGGAGCAGGAGCTCAAGAGAGAGACTAGTGCTAAATAAATAGACCTAGATATCCTGTACATCGAAAGAATAATTGAATCCATTTGAGCTGAAGGGATCACCAAGTGAGATCGTATAATTAGAAGAGAAGAGAGGCCAGAATAGGGCCTGAGGGCATTTTCAGTTACTGAGCATGACATTGATTGAAACTGAGAAGGCATTAGCAAAATACAGATAGTAAAAGAACCAGGAGATGTCATAAAAACCCAGAGAGAAGAGAGTACCCACAAAGAGAAGGTGCTAAACTGTCATATTATGTAGAGAGGTCAAGAAGGATGAAAATTGATAACAATTAAATTGGAAAATTAAATTGGTAAATTAGGGGGCAATCAGTTTCATTTGAAGAAAGTGAGAAGCCCTATTGCAGAGGAGTTGTGAATGACAGGAGAGGGAGTTGGAAGCATGGTAGCATCTAATGAGGAATTTATTAAAGAATGTATAGATGTAGGATGCAGGAAGAGACAGTAGATAGAAAGATATTGAGGACTGAAAAGAATGGTGATGATAAGCGCAATAATACTGGCAAAAATGGAAGAGAATGGATTCAAGTGTCCATGTAGAAGGACCAACATATCTGGGACTGAAGAAGTAGATAGTAAGCATAGAAATGGGATGATGTCAAAAGGATATTAGGAGAATAGAGAGCTCTAAGCAAAAGCCCTAATTTTTTAGATGAAATATTAGGAAGTCCTTAGGAGAGAAATAATAGCAGGAATGAGTGATATGTTAGGACTGAGGAGAGAAGGTTTTAAATAGCTCCACTGGTGAATGAGATTGGAAATAACCAGGAAGGAGTAGAAGGCTTGCTCTGCTGAAGTGAGGGTCCATTTGAGATTAGCAAGACAAAGTGAAAGAGGAAAAGGTTTTGGTAAGTTTGTTAGTATTAGAGCAGGCTTTGAAGAGATCCTAGTTGAAGGATTGGGAATATCTGGATGGGGATTTCCAGGTGGTTGGTTTGACAGAGATAAGGATGAAGTAATAGAGATTTCAAATTGGGGAGGTTGTTTATCAGTAGCCAAAGGCTCACTGCCACAGGGATAGGGAGAGTAGAAAGGGGTTGGAGTATACACTGGTGTAAGGATAAAAATTAGGATTTTGACTCAAGATGAGAATTATAAAAGTGGTTGCCATTTATAAAATATTAGCCCCTAAGTCAAAATGACTTTTAGTAGTTTTTATTTACAACAAGGTAGAAAAAGTGAAAGTTGTAAATGTAGATAAAGAGATAGATCCTTAATAAGCCTACCAGCCCTTCTCCTGTGAAGTCTGGCTCAGCCTCCAGCAAGGGCATCCCCAAGCCCAGAGCTCCCGGTGGATTTCCTGGTAATCCTCAGCCAGAAGTCCTGGTGGTGTCTTCAGCCAGAGTTCCACCAACGCAGAATGACTTCAAGGAAAAGAAAGCAGCTCCACTCACCCACACAGAATCTAGGGAAAGAGTCTCCTCCAAAGCCAAGGCAGGAATCTCCAGAAACAATCTCTCCAAATGCAGGAAAGGAATGCCAGAAGGCCATGCTCATCTCTTCTTTTATACTCCTTTTCCATGTCATTTCTTGTCTCTCCCCCTTCTTCACAGAAATCAATTGCAGTCTTTCAATTTGCTTAGTACTACCCAGGGCTGGGCAATCCCCTTTGGAGGTGAGAGTTTTTGACTTATGAACTTTCTTACTTAAGTGTTGAGTAGAGGTGCTTTGAGTTCTTGATTGATTGAGTTAAAGATTGCTGATTGATTTCATTAAATTAGACAAAGAGATAATTCTATCTTCACACTGGGGTTACTAAAAACTCAAGTCCACATTTAATTTTAGATCTGTTAATGAGGACAGGTGATTAGAAGATTCAGGGTTGACTATTTGTTATAGAACAACCCTTAAGCGCCCAAGCCAAACATGAATTGTGACAAGTGTGGTGAATTTTTGTACTTAGATTTGTTTTGACATTGGAGGAGTTTGGGCATGGTTAAGGGAGGAGGCAGGTTTTTTATTTCAGTACAGAAGCTCCAAAGAAGGGCAACCAGGATGGGGAATGACTTGAATTTCATGTTACATGATAAACATTGGAAGGAACTGGGGATGCTGAACCTGAAGAAAAGATTTGGAGTGGGGGAGGGAAAACAATAGTTGTCTTTGAGTACTTGAGGGTCTGTCATATGGAAGAAGCATATTGTTTGGCCCTATGAGGTAAAACCAGGAACAGGCAAAAATTTAAGAGAGAGAAAATAGGCTTAATATCAGGAAAAATGCCTACCAGTGATATTTCAAAAAGTTCAATATAATGATTTGGGAGGTGGTGGATTTTTCCTCCCTGGAGGGTTTTAAACAGAACCTGAATCACTATTCATCAAATATGGGACAATTAATCTTCTGGTATGGTTTGGATTAGACGGCTTCTCAGGTCCCTTCTATTTCTAAAGTTATACTGTGAAAGTCAGAAAAAAAACAAAATAAGGCAGATATTTACATTTTTAAAAGGATGTGACATGACATTGATAGAAAATGAATTATACATAAAAGGGCAGTTAAAGTTGAAGTTTAAGGGAGAAACATCACAATGGGTGTGTGTACTATTCCAGGTGTTAGTTCTGTAGAAGGACTCATAACAGATGTTATAAAGATAAGCAGGGACTCCAGGTGACTATGGATTAGATTTCTCCATTGAACAGTGGCCTGTTACCAATATTGATCAGCTCAATTGATCAGGAAAAATTGATTAGGTCAATGGAGATTTTGTCAAGGACAGGAGCCTAATGGAATGTGAACTAAGAGACTACTTATGTCTCTCCTGTATTCCCTGACCACACTTTCTGACTGCTTTGATTTGGTCATCATCAACTTTGAATCCCTTCACTATGCAAAAGTCAATCACTCTTTGCTCTGACTAAAGTTTCTGAGGTCAAGGAGATTAGTAGGCAAGCAGCAAACAGGCTCTCTTGTAAACAGATCTGAGTTAATCTTGGTGTAGGAGAAAGGATGCTCGATTTACTCTCTGGTTAGAGCCCCAATCTTGCCACTTCATGGCCACTTCATCATGGGAAAATTCCTTGACTTTTCTGAGTTTTAGTATCTTCATCAGGAAATGGATAATAATACCAATCATTACCCATATAAAAGAACTTTAATTAAGAAAATCCTTTTTAGGCATAGTGTGCAGAGTGTTAGAATGGCATCTAATGCCTACTAGCTAGCTGTGTGAACATGGTCAAGTCACTTAACCTGTCTGATCTTAAGTTTCTTCATCTGTACAATGTGGCTTAATAACATATATACTAACTATAACATGAAGCTGGTGTCAGGCTCAAAGAGCCTTTTATGTAAAGCTCTTTACCAGTCATTAAAGCACTATACACATTTCATATATTATTCCTGAACACTAAAGAATGACAGCAAAGCAAACTGTTATTAAATTCATATTCAAGTAATTTATTAAGGAATAAAGACTCGGGTAAAATTACTTACTATATGATTGGACCTTGTTCCAGTACGTCGATACTAAGGAAATCAAGACTGAGACCTAATGTAGTGACAGGCATTCTTTTTAGGTAAAAAAGGAGCTTTGCTAGAAAGAGCTTAATAAATGTGAGTAAAGAGGCAGAAGCGGAAAGAGTGCAATTTTTATTAGGTTGCCCCAGAATCAGTTCTGTAAAGGCAAATGGGGAATTTATCTACAAGTCTGATAGTATGGGATACTTTACTCGACCTAGTAAAAGTGATAGTGGCAAACAATTCTGGATCCAGAGTTAGAGCACTTCAGTTTAAATCCCAGCTGGGCCACTTTTGGCCTGTGGGACCCTGGACAAATTCAGCAACCTCCCTGGGCCTCAGTTTTCTCATCTTAAAAGGGAGGGTAGGATTAGATGATCTCTAAAGTTTATTTCAGCTTTGTCTATGATTCAAAGACTCAGAGATATTCAGTGGCTTCCCCATAGGGTTGTTGTGAGGGTCAAATGAGATAATGAATGTAGAGGTTCTGCAAATCCTGCAACACTATATAAATGTTAGTTATTATTATTATTCAGTCTAGGGGCTCTGGGCAGGTGAGAGTAACCTGGAAGTGGCCTGAGACTCTCCATAAAAGCATACTCTATTGGCTTTGAAAAATAGCCCAATTATACTCAATTTCAGCATGCAGAAGAATGATCCCACAATGTAACCACAAACAATAAATCCAGCACACATAAACACTCCCCATGCAATTAGTCCTTGCACTAAATTGCTCCAGTCCAAAAGAAACTAATAGTTAGTTCTATCTGTCACTAAGGGGAGAGATAAAACATTCATGTAGGAAGATAATTCCCTGTTGTCCAGGCCATCAAAAAAGACAGAAGTTGGATTTCTTGTTTAGTGTGTCAGCCAGCTATCAACAATTTCATGTTGTGATATAGAACTGCAATGGGATTAACCCATTCCTATCTGACTCAGTGTGAGGATCTAAGCCAAGGTGCCATACAATGGGATGCTATCCAAATGGCAGATGCTTAGTAAATGTTTATAGAACTGGGAAAATACTGGACTGGGAGTCAGAAGACCTGCCAGTAAGGCTGTTCTACTTTCACAATATCTTTAAAACTAACCCCTTTCTTTCCCCTGACTCTGCTACCAACAACGTGTGATGTTATCTCTTTTTATTTGGGCTATTAAAATAGCCTGTTGGTTGGTCTTCAAGTTTCTGTCCACACCAATTCATTATTTACTTAACAATCAGTTATTTTCCTAAAACAAAGGTCTGACTGTATCACTTCTCTACCCATTAGCCATCAGTAGCTTCCTATTACTTCCAGGATAAGATATAAAATCCTCCATCTGACTTCTAAAGACCTTCTCAAGTTGTTCCCTTCCTTCTGTTCCTTCTGTTACACTTTGCTTATATGTCTTTCTTATTCATGTACTCTATGCTCCAGTGACACTGGTTTTCTTTGAGTTCTTCAATCAAAATATTCCCTCTCCAGTCACTGAGCCTTTTGCACTATCTCTTATTCCCAGAATGACCTCCCTCCTGACTTCTACTTATCTTCACTGTTTTCCTTTAAGACTCAACTCCAAACCTACTTTCTTCAAGAAGCCTTTCTTGGTCCATTTCCCTCTGATACTGCCACCAACTTACTTGAGTAGGATCTATATTCATGAAGGATCTGTTCCAGGACCTAATGTGAATGGCTTAAACCATGGATATAACTGACCCTCATATATTTGTGCTCCCTCTCTCTTCACTCCTGCCCCATGGCTTGGTATTCTACCATCTCCCAACATCCCTTTAAAGAAAAAAAAGTAAAAATAGAAGGAAAAGATACTGCCATCAGGGGCATACCACTGCTGTAGATACACCTTGCACTAAATTGCTCAACCAGTGCTTTGGGTTGGCCATGGAACCATAGATAAGGGGACCCGACTACATATATCATATTCGTACATCATTGTTTTCGTGTTGTTTCATGAAATGTACTCATTAGATTGTGAATTCCTTGAGATTAGAAGTTGTTTTCTAGGCCTTTTTAATCTCCAGTGCTTTAATTGGTGCCTGACACATAGTAGGTGATTAATAAAAGCTTTTCAACTGGCTGTTGAGTGGATGACCTTGGACAAATTAGTTTGTTCACTGTGCTAAGCATATCTAGTACAAAAAATGAGGATTCGAGTAGATGATCTTTAAGGAATCTTCCAGCACTGATATTTTGCATTTCAGTGTCCCATTTAGCTATAGAATTCTTTTTCAAGAGTTGGTATAGAATAGTGGAAAGTGTATTGGACTTGTCTTTGAATCTCAATTTAGATCCTTCTTTGGATTTCTGGGAAAACTAGTTAGTCTTGTGAATATGCTATAATTTCTTTACCTATAAAATGAAGGGAATAGTCCCTGGGCTACTTGCCTTAAAAGGTATTTTGAGGAAGAGAGATTTAGAAACTTTATAAGCACTATAGATAGACATGAGTTATTATTAGGACCCTCTGATCACCTTTTAGAGCTCTAAAACTATGTTCAAGTGATAAATGTAAAGATGGGAAGGCTCTTGTCTCAGCCAATCAACCAGTTAATCAATGAACACTGAAATGTGCCAGATTCTTCACTTGGCACCACGTATACAAACACAAAATTGGGACAATCCTCTTTCTCAAGGAGTTTCCATGGATTTTAAGACCTGTAGAAAAGGTAGCCAGACAAGGATGTTTTAATCTTGGTATTCACAGAAATTATAAGTGAATCATAGAGTAGCTAGGTGGTTTAGTGGATAGAGTGCTGGGCTTGAAGACAGGAAAACTCATCTTCCTAAATTCAGATCTGACCTCGGACACCTGGGCAAGTCACTTAACCTTTTTTGCCTCAGTTTCCTCCTCTATAAAATGAGCTGGAAACGGAAATGTCAAACCACTTCAGTATCTTTGCTAAGAAAACTCCAAAGGGGATCATGAAATTTTGGACAAGAATGAAATGACTGAACAACAACAAAAACAACACAGGGCAGAGAACTGTTATGCCTTTTCCAGTAGTTTTCTTAATATTGACTTATCATTTTCCCCAGAGAAAAAGCAAAATCTAGAAAGCAGTGATGGCGGTGATGGCAAGGAAGGTAGATGTTGTAGTGAAATTATATCATTTTACAGATAAAGAAACTAAGGCCTGGAAAAGCTAAATGCCATCCCAGCTCATTCCACCTTTGTTGAACATTTATTAATTGCTTTGTATAACTAGGAAAAAGCAAAAAAAAAAAGTGAGGCTGACTCAGGGCCCCAATCCTAAATCCAGTGTCCTTTCTACAATATGTCATGCTATTTCTCTTCTAACTCAGATATTTCTTTATTCTAAGGTCTCTTCCAGCTCTGACATTCTTTATTTTCTTCTGTAGGGATCTTTACTTACAGCTTTGATATTCTGTTTATGATCTAAGATTTGACACAGTTTTAACAGTCCACACTCTGGGTTCTAAGTTCTCCACTAGTCTGGGGTTTCTGTCCCCACTTTGTTACGATTCATGGCATTTGTCCTCTTTCTGGATGAGTGGGATGTCTTCAAAACATTCAATGATTTCCTGTCTTTTTTTCTAATGATAAGCGAGATCCTCTCAGATTAACAACAGTGGAAGGCTCAGGGAAAATGGTACCTAATATAACAGCCTATCCCAAATGAGTCCACAAAATCAACTTTACCCATATATCTGCAAATAAATGCCCAATGAGCTATGAGCTGCTAATCTCTATGAGGGGAAGTGTTGCCCTTTGGGACCCTCATCCCCTTTAGAGCTTCCTGGGAGCTAGATGTTGTAGGGGCAGTTAGGATTATAAATGGTGAGTAGATAGGACAGTGATCATTCAGAAAGGCTGGTAGCCCAATTTCACTACTAGATGACTTCACCTGTTTTCTCTGACTATGTAAGTCCTCCCCACTCTCTGAGCTTTAGATCCACTCCTAGAGTACCAGATAGCCAAGACACGTTCACATCTTTTATTGTTGAAAAGAAAATAGGAAATAAAGCTTGGGAATGCTCAGTGCAGAGGAAGAATCCAAGTGCACTAGAGGATGCAACAACTGGTGAATAAACACTGGTAAGGAAGGTGCTTTCACCCCACCTATTACTTGCACATAATAGGTCCTTATTAATGTTTGTTAAATTATATAGAGTCAATATCTTCCTTAATGCATTGTACATAGTAGATTTATGAGAGAACTTCCTTAAATTGCACTCTCTCAGCTGATCAGGAGTGAGCTCAAGGGAAAATATGGCCCCTATGTCTGCCTTGACTTTCTTTGGCTCACATCCCTAGAAATGCAGCCTTTAATGGTTTGAGTATAAGTAAGCCCACCTCTACTTTGTGTGGTATTATACTGGTTCTGGAGGGCACAGAGGACATGTCTGTCTCTGAAGATATATCTGGAAAATTGAGGGGTATGAAAGATCAACTGGTGGTGGGGCACCCTTATTTCCCAGAGGAAAATGATGCCCGGGGTCAGCTGAGCCAGGGTAAGGCACAGGGCATTCCTTGGTAATCATTCTATTTCCTAAATATTTAATGAGCATTTTAAGAGTTGTGCTACGTGATGCAAATAATGGGCTATTACCCAGCATTCCCTGGGCCAGTGTATCAAGGTAATGAAGAGCACAGACCACACTCTTGCTGACCCCTCAGCACCTTAGTGTAAGGGATGGGAAAAGGCTGGTAGAGAGGACACTTGATGCACCTCTAAATCCCAGGACCCCAAGCATTAGAACTCTGTTCTTTGGGTTTTTTTAAGCCCTTATCTTCCTTCCTTGTTAGAATCAATACTAAATATCAGTTCCAAGGCAGAAGAATGGTAAGGGCTAAGCAATGAAGATTAAATGACTTGCCCATGGTCACCCAGCTAGGAAGTATCTGAGGTCAGATTTGAACCCAGGATTTCCTGTCTCTGGGCAGCCATCTAGCTTCCCCTCCTTTGCTTTTTCATTGAGAACCAGAGCAGACTAGCTAAGGGACATCATAGTACTGATTTGGCTTAGCCAGGTTTTTTCCCTTAAAACCATAAACTTTTCTTGAAGTGACTGATTAGGAAAAACCTATCAATCATTCAGTCAGCACTTATTTATTTAGCATTAACTATGTGCTAGAAATTGGGTTGAACACTGAAGATGGAAAGACGTGTTTTATCAAAGCTAGCAAAGAGCTCATATTCTAATGAAGCAGAAAATATGTGAATAGCTATAGACAAGATATGTACTATGTAAGTAAATGGTAAGACCACTAAAGGAGAAGATGCTAGTGCTCTCTCTGTCTCTCTCTGTCTCTGTCTCCCTCTGCCTCTTTCTTACTGTCTGTCTCTTTCTCACTGTCTCTCTGTCTCTCTTTCTCCATTTCCCCCTGTCTCTCTCTGTCTCTGTTTCTCTCTGTCTCTTTCTCTCTTTCTGTTCTCTCTGTCTGTCTTTCTCTCTCTGTCTCTCTTGCTGTCTCTGTCTCTCTGTGTGTCTCTCTCTGTATCTCTCTGTGTCTGTCTCTGTCTTTCTCTGTCTCTGTCTTTTTCTGTCTCTCCTTGTCTCTCTGTTTCTCTCTATCTCTCTGTCTCTCTTCTATCTCTCTCTTTGTCTATCTCTGTGTCTCTCTGTGTCTCTCTCTTTCTCTGTATGTGATTGAGAAAGGCCTCTTGCATGACAAGCTCATCCAGATGACCTCTCCACCCTCTCATAAGGATCCTTTTCATGTATTCCACAGCCCAGTAAATAAAAGTCTGGAGAACAAGAAGGAACTTTGTATGCTAAAGTCCAAGACAAAGAGTGAAGCATATGATCTTTGTTATTTCTTCAGTTTAGACAGATTCAACATATAAACACGTACCTACAGTGGTTCATTGTAGTGTGTATATATATATATGTATCTTTTGTCAGTGTATGTATAAATATGAATATATATTATGTATACAAATATATAGTTATAAATACAACAAGGAGCTTATATATCTATCCATATTAAATCAGCTAGGCAGTACAGTGGATAGAATGCCAGGCTTGGAATCAGGAGACTCATCTTCCTGAGTTTAAATGTGACTTTAGACACTTATTAGGTGTGTGATGTGGGGCAATTCAATTGACCCTTTTTGCCTCAGTTTATCCATATGTAAAACAAACTGGAGAAAGAAATGGTCAACCACTCCAATATCTTTGCCAAGAAAACCCCAAGTGGGATCATGAGAGTTGGACAAAAACAGAACTGAACAACATGTGTGTGTGTGTGTGTGTGTGTGTGTATGTATTCTCACCCACCACAGGGACTATTGTCTACACTTTAGACATGAGGCTTAGGTGGAGAATGATTAGGAGATTTTTCCAATGTCAGGCAGGATTTGAACATAGGTCTTCTTGACCAGTTCAGCATCTCATCCTTTATGTAGGTGTCATCATCTCAAACCTCATTTTTTTGAACTGTGCAGAATGCCTTGTGAAAGACAGATCATAGGAGATATTTTATCAAACTGGTATGAGGCTCAATTTAGAGTCATTAAATCCAGCAAAGTAAGACTGAAGGAGTCATTTGGCATATTTGGCATATTATTTGAATTTGGCATATTTATCTGAATGAGAAGTTGAACTAAAATCCTCCTGACCCCAAGACCAACATGTTTTCCACCATGCAACATTGGCTAATAGAAATGACCTTCAACCTTTCCTAAGACCAACATAAAAGAAATATAAATCCTTGATGCTCCTTCTTTATAGAATATTCACTTGAACTCCATAAACCCCAATCTTCTCTCTCTTAGGTTGTACTTCCTGCTCTGAGCCTGGCCTTAGGGAATACTGGGAATTCTCAAGAGGTAATGGTTCTCCAAGGTGCCAGACCAATCCATGTTATGTGTAACTGGTGACTGTATCTAGAAGGCAGCCTTGGCTTATCTCACCTGGGGCAGAAACAAAACCAATTCCTAATCTATGTCATCTTCTTAACAGAATGCGGATTCTGCTGCAGTCACTAAAAAGAAAATATTTTTTCATCTGTTTGAAAATTGGAGGTTTTGGTGTTTTCTTTGAAAAGAGAGTGGGGGTCAAGGAGAAGAATTGGAGCTATGAACTGATTCCAGTTGGTCCTGAAAGGTTTAAAAAATTAAATCTCTCCCTTTTGGGGGTTGGGTTCTTCTCTGAGCAAAATGTTCTCTTTGTCTCAGTCAAGCTTCTGGAATTATCCTTTGTATTTTCCTACAAACAAACGCTGTCCAGTCTGAAGGGCTTGAATGACAGGGTCACTCTAGCTGGCCTCCTTCCATCTTTTGAACACCCAGTGGGGTAAATAAAATTGTTTGTTTCAGAACAAAGTGACCAAAGGAGGCCACAAAATCTGTCATTGCTGGTCAGAGCTATACCAGAATGGGCAGGGAATAAAACCCCTTACCAAATTAGTGGCCAGGTGTGCTAACAGCAATAAGAAAGAGTGAATGGATCATATAACAAGGGCTGGAGATATTTCCTACTGAGTCCTTGCCTTTGGAAATAGAAATTGTCTTGTGGTTAGTTCTACCAATCAGAGGAGCTCTCTCTCTCTCTCTCTCTCTCTCTCTCTCTCTCTCTCTCTCTCTCTCTCTCTCTCTCTCTCTCTCTCTCTCTCTCTCTCTCTCTCTCTCTCTCTCTTCTCTCTCTCTCTCTCTCTCTCTCTCTCTCTCTCTCTCTCTCTTTCTCTCTCTCTCTCTCTCTCTCTCTCTCTCTTTCCAACTTATATCTTAATTAAAGCTAAGCAACTCCAATTTAATCCCTTTTTAAAAATGGCTTTATTAATGCCTTTTCTATATTACAGTCATTTCCAGAGAGAACCATGCTTTGGAATAAAGATAAATTGACAGTATCTGGTTGTAAACGCAACATTGTGTGCCTGTAGCCCTTCACTGCTCTTCTCAGAAAAGTACTGGATCATAGATTTAGACCTGGAAGGGACTTCCAAGGGTGAGGCTACTCCTCTCATTTTACAGTAAGGGATCTGAGTTCCCAAAAGATTTGGTCAATTTTCTAAGGTCAGACAGCTAGTAGCAAAGCTAGGATTTGAAACCAAGTTCTTTGATTTTAAATCCATCTCTTGTTTGCCTTCATCTTTGTCTCTTCTTTTAGATAATTAATCAGCCAATCAACAAATAAGCATTTATCAAGCCCTTAGTAGGTTCTAGGGAGTGTGCTAAGGACTGAGATACAAAAAAGGGGCAAAAGACAGTCTTGTTCTTGAGGAGCTCACAATCTAATGGAGGAAAGACTTGCAAACAAATATGTACTAACAAATGATGGAGAAGAGAAATAGGCAATCATTAACAAAAGGAAGCACTAGAAATAAGAGGGAATGGGAAAGGATAACTGGAGGAGATGGGATTTTAGCTGGGACTTGGAGAAATCCAGCTGCCTTTTAATGTTGGTTTCTAAGCTCTGACCCACAGGACCTGCTTTGGTCACCTTTATGACTATTGAAACAAGATTACTCTCATCTACCCATTTTGTTGGGGGAAAATAGAAGATGCTAAGACATTCCCTGTATTATGGGGTCATTGCCATTTGTCTTGACCTCTGTCTTGCCACTAGATACCAATTACTGAAAGGGATGGTGAGAATGGTGACTCTGGCATCTCTGTCTCACATCAAATTCACTTGCAAGACAAAATCCCCCATCATCCCCCTAACTCCAAAATCATGAGTCTTTTTAAAAAATAGAGCCCCATTGAGGGAAAGGTATGTTTTATTCTTGTCTCAATCCCCAGTAATCATCCCAATGGATGGAAGTTTCAAAGAAGAAAATTTGAACTTCTAACAATTAGAGCTAGAAAGGACAACCTCAAAAGGGGATAGATTCTCTTTCCTGGAGTCCTTCAAGTAAAAGGTGGGTGATCACTTGTCCACTAAAGTGGAAACTCTTTGAAACCAGAGATTGCTTCCTTTTCAGTGTTTGTACCCTAGTGTCTGGCCCATAAATAAATGCTTGTGCATTAATTAATGCTAAAAAATGAAGGATGAACAATAATATTGCTTTCATTTGCCTTAATGGTCACTTTATTCTCAGTTATTACACAGTGCCTGATGCACAGTAGACAATGAATGCTTGTTGCTGTTTTTTTTAATCCTTGTGATATTTATGTGGGATTTATCAGTAGCGTTGGATTGAGTTCTGGGTCTTTGCAAGGTATACTCATTCTTGTCATCCCTCATATTGGATTAGAGTAGCACATTTATATCTTAATGATTTTTGCTTAATCCCAAATTGGTCCAAGCTGTTATTCCTAAGTCTTTCTGATTTCCTTGCATGTATTGTTTTTTTGTGGCACAAGAATATTCTATTATATTCATATCCTACATTTTTTCAGCCATTTTCCAAATGGTGGGCTCTCATATTTTCATATTTTTGGTAGCACAAAAATTATTGCTCTTTTTCCATATGTGTGGAACCATATTTTTCTCAAAATACTTTGACAGAGAACCCTCAGCTTTTCAAACAAGTATTTTAACAATGCCTATAACAAGCATATATACATATACATTTGAATACACTTATGTTGTTATTTTTTTTGCTTGTTCATCTCAAATCAAGAATGATAGTATCATAGATTTCAAGCTGGAAGTGACCTTAGAGACCATCTATTTCAAGCACTTAATTTTACATTTGAGAGGTACAGAGCATGAATTACTCGCTCAGGATCACATAACTAGTAAATTTCCAAGGCAAGAGTCAAACCCAGGTCTTAACAATTTGAATTCCAGTGTTCTACTTGTTTGCTTTGTTATTTAAGAAATGCCTGTGGACAATCAGAAACCCAGTAAAGGAGAGAGAAAGAGGGAGGAAAAGTGCAAATTCAGTAAAACACACAAGAACAAACAAGTAGATAAAGAATGTCCATTTTCTAGTTGTTAAGTTGGCTGAACACCTCATGGAGCTAGTTTATCAGGACAAGTATCTTGGGCAGGTCCTTCAAATAAACAATGATTTGGATCTAGAATGGAAGAGAAAGGCCAGAGCAGGCCAGTGAGCACTTGAGAAATTGGGCCATACTTATAATGACCCTAAGCTATTCCCTTAAAAAAAATCCATTGTTTTAACACCAATATTCTCCCAGTGATGCAGCAGAGAGAGCTAAAACCTGTACAATGTCACAATCTCTAAAGATTCACAAGGCTTTGGATCACCCAAGGGGCAATGGAGAAATATGATAACCCATTGTAGGAATTTCATAAATGACTGGCTAATTGAAGATATAAATAAATTGTAGTGTATTTCCCACAAGTCATTGCACATACAAAGCAATATCAAACATGCTATTAAAGAAATGGGTGACAGGAAAATAAAGAGGGAAGTCAGTCATGTATTGAGGGTGAAGTCAAGACCAGAAAGCTCTTAAGCTACATTAAAATCCTTGCCATACTAAGATATCCAGATGAAGAGTCTTCTAACCTTTTTGTTTATTCCTGTTGTTCATCCTTCATTTGGAAGAAGAGCAGTAACATTATGTCTTGACTTTTAAGTGAATTGGATTTAAGGGAGGTAGCACTGCACAAAGTCATCCTCCTCCTTCTCTCTCTTCTGGAGTTATCAAAGTCCAGTGGCAAGACAATAAAGTCAAGAGGACTGGCAATGGCCCAGGATGCAGTGGATGACCTTGATTCTCACCAGCTCCAAGCACTTCTCAGCACCTGCTTCATCTACCTTCTGATTGTTGGAACAAATTATTTTCATCTACCCATTCTACTAGGTAAAGTCTTCACCTCTTCAGGGTAAACATTTCCCTAATTCAACCTATGGGTTAGAGACCTTTTGTCTTCCCTTGACTTGGTTTACCCCCTCTGCCAAGATAGTTTTCCTTGGCTGTGGCTCTTGGGCATACTACAGTTTTTTGGGGCCTCAAGTGAGAGTTGGGCAAAGGGTGGTAACCAAAGGTGGAGGAGCCCTAAAAAGAGATCTGCAAACCCTCTCATCACCTATTTATGCTCAGGCAGGACTAATACCTCTTGCATGAGGGCTTGCAGAGTCTTTTTCAGGACTGCACATCCACCTTTGGTGTTCACCTCTCACTGAACTCTCATCTTTTTGTTTCTAATATTTGGGTGGAAGATTTATGGGAACATAAGCACATAAGTTGCATAAGCTAAGGAGCTGTGGGTAGTCATTTGCTCCATTGAAGAGAATATCCAAATAATTGAGGTCATGAATTGAAGTCTCCTATGTCCCCCCACATTTGCATTGAAGTCATTTATTATTCGAATGAATATGAAGAGCCTTATCAAGCTCTTCATGTATTTTCCTATTTCTGGGGACTCTATAAAAGCTGTTTGAGGTCATGACAATTATCTTTATATTGTTTTTTAAATTAATGTTTATTATAAAGACTAGCACAAAACCACCAGGTTTCCCATGAAATATTTCTTATTACTTTTGATTGTATGCCAAAACGAAAGCTCACAAACTTTATTTTTCTCCCCACTGGAGAGAATCTGTGAATTTATTCCTTCTTTTATCTGTCAGTTAGTCAACACTGAGAAAGTATTTATTAACTGCTTAATCTGTACCACACATGTGCTAAATGCTGGGGATGTAAAGAAAGACATAAACATTCCCTGCCCTTAAGGAACACGCATTCCATGGTGGAGCCATATCACTTGATTATGTTTTCAGGTTTTACTTATAGGGAGAGGCAGTGTATAGAGAGCTAACCTCAAAGCCAGGAAAACTTGGATTCAAGTCTTGCCTCTGACACATCTTGACTCTATGATCAAGGGAAAGTTATGACCTCTCTGTGATCTAAAAAATTCTTAGACTATAATTTCCAGAGAAAGGTGATGAAATGTAGTGGTAAAGAGAGTTTCCTCATATGGGAGTCCTCTGTAAAACTGAAATCATTTGTACAGGTCCAGATCTGATCCCTGGATTCATAGCAAGACTCATAGCTAGCTCTGATCCTTTTGGAGTCATGTGCTAGCTCAAGTTTTCAAATCCTTACTTAAGGAAAGGGACAAAGCTATCAAGATAAAATTCTCTCCCTATTGAGAACCTGAGGCTTCTAGGGGTTCAGAGGATAGAACATGGCCAGTAATCAGGAAAACTTGAGTTCAAATGAGACCTCTGACACTTACTAGCTGTGAGACCCTGGACAAGTCATTTAACCTCTCTTGTTTTAATACACTGGAGCAGGAAATGCCAAACTACCTCTCATCTTTTCCAAGAAAATCCCATGGGCAGTATGGTTAAGAAGTGTTGTATGCAACGGAATGCCAATAACATTGAGAACCTACTTTCCCCTAAATAATGAGATCCTTGATAAGGGGAAACATCTCTCTACCTATTTCCTCGTGGTTGCCCTTATAGGTTCTAGAACATCTATTTAGACCTTTATAGAACTCTTTGTCTCATCAGTGATCTCAGTTGTTCCAGCTCCTTAGAAGTCTCAACTTGCTCTTTACCTGTTCTCTTTCCTTGGTGATTTATTTAAGTCAGAGCCTTAACTAGCTACATTGGGACCAAGAGAAAACAAGTCCTCCAATCAACTTTTTAATTCATCATGTTACAATAATGTGAAAAGCAAATGTGACAATGGAACTGAGCTGGAGGGGAAATTCATTTCTACCTTGCTCCACATTTGAGTATTATTAATAATGCTTATGATCTAGTAGAATCCCCCAAATTTACTTTGTTATTCTAGTTAAGCTCATCTGTTTCTAAATTGCCAAAGGAAAGTATGTCTTACATTTTTGTTCTCTATAAACTGAAGTGTTCTAGGTGAAGCTCCAGTGACTTCACTCTAGTAACATCTTTACGGAAACCAAATTCACTTTCCAGGCTTAACTGGTTCAACCATCTTGATGAAGATTGGACTCAAATTTTACTCTGGGCTAGTGTCTACTTTTTCCACCAGATGATCATGTGCTTTTACTTCCCCTCTACTTTGATGGCAGCTGCTATCATTCCCTATTGGACTTTATCTAGAAAAAAAACCCATTTTGTTTCTTCTAGTTAATTATATGTCCACGCCTCCTTTGGACCTTTCTACAAAGTTCATGTTTCCTCCCAGTTGGAGGTGTCTAGTTTTCGGGTAATAGTCAGAGTTAAGATATGAGACATTCTGAGCTCAGTGAATGCTCACAGCTGAAATAACTGGCTCTTCCTTGGCACCCCCCAGGATACCTTTGATGATTCATCCCTTAAAAATTATATCTTTGGGAAGGATGACTTTATTAAAGTCCTATTCTTTACAATTCCACAATATCAAGCTTGCTTTAAATATGAGACAATAATAGCAGACAATGTCTGCCCCCATAATAAGGGGAGGTCTTTTTGAAAAAAAAAATTTGGAAGCTTCATTTACTTTTAAATGGATGAATAGATGGATTGATGGATTGATGGATAGATGAGATGTATGGATCTCTGACAAGGGAAGGAATTACTTTACCTGGTCTTCAAGGATTGCTCTGATAGGTTTGAGGCCACCTCATCTCTGGCATGGAGAGGTTTAGTTACTTGTCTGGTATCATACAGGGCAAGTGATGATGATAACAGTGATCATAATACTAATAACTCACATTCCCCTGGCAATTTAATTTTTCAAAATGCTTTTCCTGTAACCATTCTTTGACATAGTTAGTTCAAGTATTATTATTCTCAATTTCCTTTGATAGCTTTATGGATCCTTGATTTCTCTGATATATGGATTCCCTTCACTAGCAAAGATCTTAACCCATTAATTACTGTTCTTTCTGGGCACTTCTCATCCTTGCCTCTGATTTTTTGTAAGGCTTCCAGATCAGATCAATCTACTGAAAGCTCTTTCTTTTAAAATTATAATTCTGTGGATACCAATGTGGCACTCAGATCATTCACCTTTTTTTCTTCCTTCATTCTTTTTTTAACCCTTACCTTTCTTTTTAGTATTGATACTAAGTACTGATTCCAAGGCAGAAAAATGGAAAGAGCTAGGCAATTGGGGTTCTTGCCCAACTAGGAAGGGTCTGAGCCTATATTTGAACCCAGGACTTCCTGTGTTCTCTACCCACTGAGAAACCACTTCTTTCACTATTACATGATCAGAGTATCTCAATTTTTGAACATAATTCTCCTTGATGGTGTGTTTCATGTTCTTTTTCACATGTAATTCATCACTGATGAGATGCAACACTAACCATATCATGCAGCTTGATATTATTCTTTAATAATCATTCTTCTGAAATTATAGTATTCAATGATTCACAGCCAAGTAGCATCATAAGAGTTTGGCAACAGCTAGTGGGTAATTCCCATCTATTGGTGTTTTCCATTTAGAGTTTTAGAGTTGACTGCAGCAGATTGCCATAGAAGAAAGTTGAAATGGATTTAATTCATGCTTCTGACATGTTTTTGTGTGACATTGGGCAAGTCATTAGATTTCCCATTTGTTTCCTAATTTGTAAAATGAGTGAGCTGGACTACGGTATTCCTGGCCTACAGATACTAAGATTGTACATACATCCCTAATGATTTTTTTTAATTTGGTCAATTGCAAACATTATTCCTTGGTAACAAAAATCATATTCTATTTCTCCATCCCCTCCCCCCAACCCTCCCATAGCTAATACACAATTCCACTGGGTATTACATGTGACCTTGATCAGAACCTATTTCCATGTTGTTGATGTTTGCACTAGGATGTTCATTTAGGGTCTACATCCCCAATCATATCCCCATCATACCATGTATTCAAGCAGTTGTTTTTCTTTGGTGTTTTTACTCCCACAATGTTCCCTCTGGATGTGGATAGTGATTTTTCTCATAGGTTCCTCCGGGTTGTTCAGGATCACTGCATTGCCACTAATGGAGAAGTCCATTACCTTTGATTGTACCTCAGTGTATCAGTCTCTGTACAATGTTCTCCTGGTTCTGCTCCTTTTGCTCTGCATCACTTCCTGGAGGTCGTTCCAGTCTCCATGGAATTCCTCCACTTTATTATTCCTTTGAGCACAATAGCATTCCATCACCAACATATAACACAATTTGTTCAACCATTCCCCAATTGAAGGTCATCCCCTCATTTTCCAATTTTTTGCCACTACAAAGAGTGCAGCTATGAATATCCTTGTACAAGTCTTTTTCCTTATTATCTCTTTGGGGTACAAGCCCAGCAGTGCTATGGCTGGATCAAAGGGCAGACAGTCTTTTAGCGCTCTTTTGGCATAGATCCAAATTGCCCTCCAGAATGGTTGGATCAATTCACAACTCCACCAGCAATGCATTAATGTCCCCACTTTGCCACATCCCCTCCATCATTCATTACTTTCCATTGCTGTCATGTTAGCCAATCTGCTAGGTGTGAGGTGATACCTCAGAGTTGTTTTGATTTGCATCTTTCTGATTATAAGAGATTTAGAGCACTTTTTCATGTGCTTATTAATAGTTTTGATTTCTTTGGCTGAAAACTGCCTGTTCATGTCCCTTGCCCATTTATCAATTGGGGAATGGCTTGATTTTTTTGTACAGTTGAGTTAGTTCTTTGTAAATTTGAGTAATTAGAACTTTGTCAGAGGTTTTTGTTATGAAGATGGTTTCCCAATTTGTTACCTCCCTTCTAATTTTGGTTACATTGGTTTTGTTTGTACAAAATTTTTTTTTAATTTGCTATAATCAAAATTATTTATTTTACATTTTGTGATTTTTTCTAAGTCTTGCTTGGTTTTAAAATCTTTCCTTTCCCAAAGGTTTGACATGTATAATATTCTGTGTTCACCTATAATTTACTTATAGTTTCCTTCTTTATGTTCAAGTTATTCACCCATTTTGAGCTTATCTTGGTGTAGGGTGTGAGGTGTTGATCCAAACCTAATCTCTCCCACACCATCTTCCAATTTTCCCAGTAGTTTTTATCAAATAGTGGGTTTTGGTCCCAAAACCTGGTATCTTTGGGCTTATCATAGACTGTCTTGCTGAGGTCACTTACCCCAAATCTATTCCACTGATCCTCCTGTCTCTTAGCCAGTACCATATTGTTTGGATGAACACTGCTTTATTGTATAGTTTGAGATCTGGTACTGCAAGGCTACCTTCCTTCACTTTTTTTTTCATTATTTCCCTGGATATCCTTGATCTTTTGTTCATCCCTTATGATTTGGGGGAAAATGGCTTAAAAAAGTCCACTCTTCTTACAGAAGAAACAATATAATTTGCCTAAGATCAAGCTACCAATAGTCATTTCAAGCTGAAAAATTAATTCTGAATTGGCTAGGTGACATTATCAAGGTTAAGAGTTCTTCTCTTGAATATTTTGACAAATATCATGTTATATGTATTGGGCAGTGAGGTGGTACAGTGAATAGAGCACAGAGCTTGGAGTTAGGAAATCATGAATTCAAATCCGACTGCAGACACTAGCTGTGTGACCCTCGTCAAGTGACTTTACCATATTTGTTTCAGTTCCCTCATCTGTGAAACTAGAGAAAATAATGGCAAACCATCCCAGTATCTTTTCCAAGAAAACCCCAAATGTGGTCAGAATCAGACATGATTAAACAACAACAACAGCAACAAAAATAATTGTTTTCCATTCCAAGCTCATGTGTTTTATTGTAGATATGTAAAATCATTATTGAGAGAAGGGGTCCACAGACCTCACTTGATGGCCAAAAGGGTCCAGGACACAGAGAAAAATTTCCCTATTTTAAAACAAGGAAAAAGTAGAAAATTTTGCTTTAGCCTTAAAAAAAGCCAAATTTGAATCCTGACTCAACTTTCAAGTATGTGTATGACCTTGGTTAAGTAACTTTATTTCTAGTGACCTCAGATTCCTCCTTTGTAAGAAACAAATTGGAAGTTGGTTAGTCTAGATGATTGCTAAAGTTTCTGCTGATTCTAAAACTTGAAAACCTGTGAAGCCATTGCTTCTCCATGCTTTGACAGTGTATTACTGGGTGCTTTCTGATTTAAGCAGTTTGTTTCATTGAAAAACATCAGTATCCACGTTGGGAAAGAGCAAAGTTGAATAGACATTTATCTTTTTTTCCTAGCGTAAACCAATGAATAATTTGCGGGGTTGAATGCTTGCTGGTATTTAAAACTCAATGTCTGGGGAAATTCTTCCAGCCAGAACCTATCCCAAAGTGGCTATTTTAAAGGGATTGAAAAAATATCCTTTAAGTTTCCATGAGTGCATGTTTTCTTTGTTTCCATAGTCCCAAGGAGAGTCCCTGGGGCCAGCAATGTGGCTCTTCTCAGAGATGAGTATTCTGGTTGCTCTAGGGACTCCCAAATATAGCCAATTCTTGTGACCATTTTTCAGATCTAAGTGGCTGGAGGGGAAAGGTTCTCTTTTCCATCCAGAGTCCAAAATGCAAATTCTCTCCCTTTGTGATTGTCAAAGGCCAAAGTGAAAAACAAGAAACAACAATAAAAACTCAGAAAAATACTTAGGCTTTCAGGGATGTAGCACTGCTTATATAAGACAAAAGAAATAAATATTAAAAAGTTGGCAGATTTTTTCTCTCCATTACATCCCGCTGCCTCAAAGCAGAAAAGTAGGGGGAAAAACAAGTGGCAATGAATGTTCTAAAGTCAAAAGCATACCAGGCAATTTTGAAGCCTTCTTGAACAAGACACTACTAAGAGGTTAGCTCTTGAGACACATTTCTACTTTATCTGCAAACACGTCAAAAGTTACAAATACTTTAATCATTATTGTGTTCTATTGGAATTGCAGAATATTAGAGCAGAAGAGACTTAGAGCATAGAATGTTATAATTGGAAAGGATCTTAGGGAATAGAACATAGAATGTGAACACTGGAAGGGGCTTTATGACATGAAATACAGAATGTGGGGTTTGGAAAGAGTATTGCAGCATAGACAATAGAATTCTACAGCTGGAAGAGTCATTAGAACATGGAACAGAGTTGGAAGAAACTTTAGGACATAAAACATGGAATATTAGAGATGAAAGGAACTTTAAAGCAGAGAAACAGGACTTTCTGGAACTGGCAGAAGCTTTAGAACACAGAACATAGAATATTTGGAAGAAAACCTTAGATCATCAGAACATTAGGGTTGTTAGAACCTTAAGTCATAGAACATATAATGTTAAGCAAAACAAAACAAAACAAAAACAAAACAAAAAACAACCCTTAGAAATAAAACACTGAGTTTTAGAGTTGGAAGAGAACTTAGAGGTAAGTCTCTACATTTTCCCACAACAGGAAACTCAATAGTCTGACTCCAAATTATGTTTCTAGCCTTAGTTTACACTCCTAGCTTTTAAATACTTTAGGTTACATGGAAAATGAATTCAGTAGCTATTACCTGAATGTGGAGCAGTGGATAGAGCATTAGGCATGGAGTCAGGAATACTTTTCTTCTTGAGTTCAAACCTAGTCTCAGTCACTTACTAGCTGTGTGACCAAGACAAGTCATTTAACTCTGTTTACCTCAGTTTCTTCATCTGTAAAATGTGCTGGAGAAGGAAATAGCCAACCACTCCAGTATTTCTGCTAAGAAAACCACAAATGTTACTGAACAATTCTTGAATTTTACATTCCATTTTCCATAGATGGCTCCATGCATTTACATCTACTATCTTCCATGCTTGGGGCATACTTCTTCCTCAACTCTCTTTCTTAGAAGCCTTATCTGCTTTCAGGGCTCAAGTATCACATTCTCCATGAAATTACCCAGTCTTCCAAGTTGTTAGTATTCTCTTCTTCCTAATAACCTTTCATTTACTATTCTTTGGCTATAATTTGTGCTCCTTCTAGAATGGATTGTCTTTGTAAACTCAGTGCCCTACTGTAGTCAGTAAGTGTCTTAGAAATGAAAATGAGTTGAAGAAACTGGGGCACCAGGAAGAGGAGTCTCATTGTTGACTATCTTGTTCACTGAATGGTCAGTTTTACTTTTGGAAGTCTATAAAGGTCCAGAGTTTCAATCTCCTTGTCACTAGTGCTTAGTAGGCTGGGAATGTGTTATGGGGACAATGGCATTCCTTCAACTTTACAATGAAAAGTTTATAGTATCAAAAGATCATATTTAGGAAAATAATGGTGAATTTTATTTATTAGCAATATATCTATGTGAATCCATTAATTTTCTCAAATCCTGACCTCTAAAGGCCAGGTAGTTAAGTTCTCACTTTCCTGAAGGCATTTGAAAGCAAATGACCCTTTGTACTTGCTAAACATATCATCTAGATTTGGGATGACCAGGTCTACAATAGGGGAAATAACCACACACAAAAAAAACACCTGATTGAACAACTGATTTTTTTAATTACCAAAGATTGCTAGATGAAGCTGAGTTTCATAAATTGACTGAATTCTGTTTCTTCAAGTATCAGAGAAGGGCAAGTCAGTCGTGTTTCCCTAACTTAGTGAAGCTCTAGGGATCTACATCCCTGAAGAGTAATCTGCTCTTCCCACTGGGAAGAAGTCTCAGAGGAGTTGAGATCTCTAAATCCACTTCTGTTTTAAAATATCCACCAATTGAGGCTGCCCCGGAAAGTCCAAATGCTGTATTGTCAGGCTAATTAGACACATCTCTCAAATGAATGGGAGTGCTAGACTTCATAGAGCATCTTTCCATACAGAGTCACCATGTATGATTGACCCATTCTTTACTAAAAGATAACATGCCCCTACTTATAAACAATGTTATACTCTGGAAAGTGGCCTCATTTTATTTATTGTTTAAAATTCTGGGTACAACAATATAGTTGGAACTGAAAAGGCCTTTTAGCATCTAGGCAATCCCTTCAGATTCATGAATATCAGAGAGGTTAAATGAACAAATTCAATGTAACATGGGTAGTTATGAGGCAAAACTTAAATATGGTTCAACTCCATAAGAATTCTATGAATACTTCTTAACCACAGCCTAGGATGGAGATATCAAAGACAAAAATGAGCAGTTCTTCCCTTCAAGGAGATTATATTCTAGTGGGGAAGAGGGTCAACCTATATACAGATGAGGAAGTATAAAATATGTACTAATTAAACACTAATTATTTTTTAGAGGTTTCAGGAACAGTAATGAGTGAGGGAATTGGAAATGACCTCCTGTTTCAGGCTATACTTTAGCTGAAACTTGGAAAGAGTTAGGGAGATGGAAATAAGGATAGCATTCCAAGGACATGGCACAGATGGATATCGAACCCTTAATCTTTAGCTACAAAGCCAGTTCTCATTCCCTTTCAGTTGGTCAGTAAAAGGCCTCCTAGAAGAGCCATTTTGTACTCCAAATTCTCTTAAAGCTATACTATTTGATGTTCTGTGTTTTAAGGTCTTATCCTGCTCTGATGTTTTTATTATGTAATGATGGAAAATAACTTACCAGCTCTGAAGAGCTATCTAGATACTGAATAAATGTGTAGATATTGAACAAGATTACCTATGTGGCAACTTTCATGAAATATTAAGATAAAAATTTCCATTTGTCTAATATGTGAAGTCATGAAAGATCACATGAGAAAATCTGGTTCTCCTTGGTTTTTCAAAAACCTAGCTGTATGCCCTTGGTCAAGTCATGTCTCTGGGTCTCATATAATCATAGAAGCATAGATTTGAGAAGGATATAAAGGTAATATTGACCAACTTCCCTATTTTCTAGATGAGGAAGGAATTCAGATCCCCAAATGATAGATGACGACTCAGTTTATTGGTAAAACAAACTGCATTGGCTTAGAAGAGCCCTAAAATCCTATGAATTCTGTGCCAGGCTTCCTCATCTTGGATCTTGATGGCAGAAAAAGGAATGATTATAAATTAGATATAAATTTGACCTTCCTGAGAGAAAAGTTAAGAAAACTCCCACCTTTCTTACAATTAGAGCTGTTCAAAATTAGGATGATCTTGCATAGGAGGTAATGAGTTCCCTATTGCTGAACATGAAGTTGAGGCTCCCCAATAATTACTTATTGGGTGATAGAGATAGAGGAAATACCTGTTTAGATATGACTTGAAGTAGATGGCCTCTGGACCTGTCTCCCAAGTATAAAGTTCTGTGAAATATTTTAGAAAGAAGTATTTGAGATATTTTCAGACAAATTTTGAAGGTAGCTCTGAAATGAGCAATTTTCTCTTTGTGGGAAGCATGTGAGAACATTCCTAGGTTTTAGTTCCTCCGTTTGCACCCTCAGAAGATCAGGCAACTTTGTGGGAACGCCCAGAAAACACTGTGGAATCAGATCGACCATCTTTCGTGCTGAATTCTGATTTGCGTTGGCTGTTGGCTCACCATCACTGAATTAGCTATATCTTTGCATTGTGTGAGCAGGCATGCTCCTGATCCAATGCATAACCCTAAAGATGGGAAGAGAATTCCAAGTAAGGGAAAATACATTTTCCCTCTCCTCCTTTCTTTCTGCTTCATAGCAGACAGATCAGGGTTTGTCTGAATTTTCTGAGCACTACGATTTTTGGTCTCCTTGTAGAGCAGGTCTTTTGGTTAGCTCTAGATGGAGCCATTGCTCCAAGAACTTGTAATGGAGGCAACCTGTTCGAGTATTCTGAACTATCTGCCAGGGGCTGGCTCCTTTTACCTGTTTCAAGGACCTCCCATAGACCAGAACCTCACTGTGAAGCAGCCAGGGTCACACTCTTGAGCCATCCACCTGTGTTACAGACCTTAGAGGGAGAAGACCATCTTTCTGGCCTTCAATGGCCTCTTCTTCTATTCTTCTCCTTCTGTCTTTGGCAGTTGGTATGCAAGTGATTAATGGCAGTGCACAAGCAAAAGCAAAAGGGAGAAGTTACTTGTATAATGGAATAGCAGACAGATTAAAGGCGACTGGGTGCCAGGCCCCCTTAATGAGAGCATCCTTACTTGCAAATTTGTTTTCCATTCCTTCCTCTTGTGCCCCCTCCTCAGGATTAACAATGGGAAGAGATGTCGTTAATCAATAGGTTTTATAGAGGACGATGTATTTTAACAGCCAATTGTCAGTTGCAGTCCTTTGCTGCTCAGGGTGTCCCTGAGCTCTGTTTATTTCATTGTTACCTATTAATCAAGGCAGTAGGGGTGATGCAGAACTCAACGAACACCCTGGAGTTTCCATTATTGTTTGCCTTGCTCAACATGGTAACCTTTCTCCTAGCATGTTTTCCTTAAAACAAAACAAATCAAAACCTGTCACCTTGAACTCGGAGTCTTTTCAAGTACTTTACAGGATCAGGGACAATCTTCAGGGTAATTATTGCTATGATTAGCTCTCCATCTTTCAAGAGGAAGAGATTTGGCCTTGCTCTTTAGCAGGCTATTATTTTTTTCTAGCTGTTAGTGATGAGGGAAGAAATTAGTCAGGAAGTTGGGTCAGGGTATATAGTAGAAAGAACTTGGAGTTTAGAAAGAGAAAGAACTGGATTCAAATCTTAATGTTGATGTCTAATGGCATTGCCATGATCAAATCAACTACCTAATCAATAATCATCTATTTAGCACATAGTTTATGCCAAGTGCTGCACTGGCTTTGGGGATAGAGAGAGAGACACACAAAATGAAACAATTCCTGTTTTCAGAAAACTTGAATTTTCTTGGGAGAGACTTGTCATCTTTAGGTCCTTCCTTAATTTCTTCAACTATGAAAGAATATATCCTTTATAGCCTTGTTTATATCCTTTCCAGATATAAATCCTGTGATTAGCAAGAAATTTGTAATTAAGTCTTTTTATTATAGAGAAAATTCACAAGATTGGGGAGGGACTGGAATATTAGGATATCAGAGTTAGAAAGGACCTCAACGATTATCTCATACAAATTCCCCATTTTGTTTATGAATAATTCAAGGTTCAGATGTAATTTACTTGCCAAAGATCCCATAGTCAATGAGTTCTATTATTTAGAGGAGAATCTAGGTTTCTTACTTTCTAGTCCTATGTTTTCTATTAAGTCATTTCAAATCTAATTTCTAATATCACAGGAAGAGAGAATCAATACTGTGTATTGGTTCCAAGGCAGAAGAGAAAGGCTAGGCAATGGGGGTTAAGTTATTTCCCAGGGTCACACAGCAGGAAGTGTCTGAGGTAAAATTTGAACCCAGGACCTCCCATCTCTAGGTCTGGCTCTCAGTTCATTGAACCCTCCAGCTGCTCACTCCTCATTTTCTAATCTTTCAAACATCATTGGCAATGACTCAGCAACTAAATCTACTAATTGTTTCAGGATTTGAGAATATAACTCATCTGAGTTAGGTATTTAAATTTCTCAAGGCCAGTCAGGTGTTCTCATAGGACATTCTTGTGTCTATTGGGTATTAACTCTGTGATGACCATATTTGTTTTATTATCTCCAATGCGGAGGTTACTAGGCAGAAAAAAGAGAATTAAAATGAAAATGGAGCAGCCTTGACTTTTCTTTCTTGTTATTATTGCCTTGTTAATTCTTTGTACTCATTTCTTTGATCAACTTCTCCTCTAATGAATTAAAACAACAAAATCCTCTTTTTTACCCTCCTTAGCTTTCCTCACTAGCTTTAGTTTATTTATTTACTTGTTAGGACTCTGGATATCACTTTTACAAAACTGAGTCATACTCTCACATTTATTCTCTTACTGTCTTTATTTTTTTGTGTATCTTTAAAAAAATGAGTTGGCTGGTAAATTCCCTTTGTGTCCACAAAGGTCTCCAAATCAGTCTAGTTTTTTCTTCTTCATTGGAAGTATTTCCCATTAAGGTATGCCATATTCTTGATAAAAATCACCATAATTCCTTGCAATTCCTGCTTTTCTTAGAATACACAAGGCAATTCTCTTTCTGCACAAATAGGAACCCACAGGAAATGACTCCATCATTATTTCCTGCTTTAGTGCTGAAGGAATAAGAAACTTCTAGTCAGATAACTGCTACTGTCTATGGAGCTGTGGGCTTCTGGGAAACCTTTGCACTATGATTTTGAAATTATTTTTACCTTTCCTTTGTTCTGAAGTGTGAACCGAGCATGAGACTGCATTAGAAACTGAACTGTAGTTACAACCACCTATATACATTTGTAGAGTACATTACTGTATAATATTACTTTTACATACATTTCTTCATTCTCCTTTAACATCAGAATGAGCTAGGGAAATAATCCTTGACCTCCACTCGTCTTAGATGGATATGAAGGAAGGGCTAGCTTGGTCCAGTGTGTAAATGAATAGGAAATAGCTGCTGTAAAATGGGACAGAAACTCCCCAGGACCATGGCAGTGTCGACAACTGCAATTATTCCTCTGATTTCTTTCTTCCTTTTATGAGCTTCTATGCTCTATTAAGTCAGGTAACCTTGATGAGAAGATCAGATCTGAGCAAAAATTCTTCTGGGTGGCAATATCTTAAAAAAAAACAGCAGTTTTTGCCTTTCCCCCCTAAAGATTCATAGACTTTTGGTACAACATAACGCTGCTTTTTCCCCCTCACCAGCAGGGTCATCCTTTGGCATTCCTTTTTTTTTTTAAATTTCTCCCCTTACCCCCATTTTGAATGTAGTCCAAAAATCTTCATCTTTATTTTTAGTGCTCTATTCATCTGGTGATATTCCTTGAATTATTTTTTTTTAAATTCCTTCCCTTCCATCTTAGAATCAATAAGGCAGAAGAGCAGTAAAGCCTAGGCAATGGGGGTTAAGTGACTTGCCCAGGGTCACACAGCTATGGAGTAACTGAGATCAGATTTGAACCCAGGACCTGCCATCTCTAGCCATGACTCTCTGTCCATGGAGACATCTAGTTGCCCTCTTATTGAACTCTTCATTTCTCCTTCTTCAAAAATCAGTATGCTGTTAAGTTTTTCAGTCCCATGGATTGATTGAGGATCCACTGTATGAATGATGAGAAGTTCAAGGTACCAATAAAAAAGATAATAATCCATGTTCTCTTGGATCTAATATTTATAGGGAAAAGATAGTGAGTCTTAAAATAAACAGAAAAATAGAGCTAAACTGACTTTAGAATATATAATTTTGATGGGTCTTGGAAAATAGATTATCAGAGCTGAAGAGATCTTAAGGTATAGAATGTTAGAAATGAAATATGTCTTAAGCATCATCAGATACAATCTCATTTTTGGAGTGGGGGGATATACCTACTATGTGCCAGGCTCTAGGCTAAGTGCTTTACAGATATTATTCATAGAAGAATAAACTGAAGCCTGGAAAAGGGAAATAACTTTTCTGATATTATATAGGTAGTAAGTTGGCTACGTAATAACTAGAATATGTCTTTTTTTCCTTTTCACTGGCTTTTTCCATTACAATGTATTGCATCCCCTTAATTATAACTATATAGTTATTCTAGCAAGTTTGATGGAAAGATTGTAATAACCAGATCACAGTAGGCTTACTCTTAGCAGACTAGGAGATGAATTTTGAACAGTCTGTGACCTATTTCAAAATAATTTACTACATCAACTACATTTAGCTTCAGCCTTTGGTCCTTTTGTTTCCAAAAAAAAAATTTCCTCTATTGGAATTATCTTCTTGAAATATTCATGTTGTCCTCGGTGGACTTTTATTTGGTAATGCTACAAAAGTAGTGCAAAGGGTTCAAGAGTTGTTACTATGAGGCATCCCAGATGTCTGTTTTCTAAATCCCAGTTAGCTGGTGTCTTAGAGGCACTAGTAGGGTTGAACAAATTGATAGACTGAGAACAGTAGAAACTTTGGAGGTTACATGGTTAAACACCCTCATTTTACAATTAAGGAAACTCTGTAGAGGTCAAATAATTCTCCCAAGGCTACACAGGTTATAAATGATGGACCAGAGTTGGGATTTGAAGACAAGTCCTCCTACTCTTAAGTCAAATGCTTTCCCCACTGTACCATATTGATTACAGCATGGCCAGCATGTTTCCAAATCATCACTAAATGGCAGCTAAGCAGACACATGTATATTTGAATTATAGCCACTTTCCTTCATTGCCATCCACCCAATCTTTCTACCTGAGGTATTTCTTTGTTAGTCCATGTTTAATATTTGGACAATCTCTTTTAATTGTTTCTATTTCTATATAGGTTGTTAATATCATAAATTTTGGAATTCCTAAAAATGTTAGATGATCTCCATTAGTTCAGAATCATTCAGAATCATGCATTGGTTCATTTTGAGTCTCAAATGAAGCTTTACTTTTTCTTGATCGCCATCTTTGATACATTTGAATATCTGGAAATTCAAATCCCTGACAATTTCTTCTCAGCCTTTACTGTAGGCTTCTTTTTAAAAAAAAAACCCTCACCTTCTGCCTTGGAATACTGCGTATTGGTTCCAAGGTAGAAGAGTGGTAAGGGCTAGGTAATGGGGGTTAAGTGACTTGCCCAGGGTCACACAGCTAGGAAGTATCTGAGGCCAGATTTAAACCCATCATCTCCCATCTCAAGACCTGGCTCTCAAACCACTGAGACACCCAGATGCCCCCTACTGTAGATTTTTAATGTTGGAGACTGTCTGTAACTCAGTAGATGGATAATGGAATGAAATACTGAGTGCCAGTTCTACTCTCTAGGTAGCGGTGAATTGGTTGTTAAACTAAATGTATAATTCTCTTCTCTAATATTCGGTCAATTAAGATAAGAAGGCTTCTTGTAGTAGCATGGTGCTACCTCATAAACTTCTGGCTATGGAATCAGGAAGGCTTGGGTTCATATGTATGACCCTGGACAATTAATTTTATTGCTCTGAATATTTCAAACTTCTCTATGGGGTTAGTAATAGCACTTACCTCAAGGGGTCATTGTCAGAGCCAAATGAGATGATCTATGTAGTATACTTTACAAATTACAAATAAATATTTAAATGTGAGGGTTTTTTTATTACTGATATCAATAGCTTTTCTGAAAAAATGATTTTAAGTGGCCTGTGAAGAACATTGACATTTCTGTGACTTTTGGTTGGCTGAATGAGTCCTGGAGAGGGAGCAAGTAAGAGCCAGTAATGCAAAAAAAGCAAGCCAGGGAGCCCAGCAACAATGGTACCATTGGACCAGGACTATGAACCATCAGAAACCTATTCAAGAGACTTTTTTCTTCTACTGTCCCAAAAATTCTCCAGAAAAAAAATAATCAGAAAGTCTTCAATGGTAACGACCTGGAAAATGGAAAAGGACTCAGAGATTGGAAAATGAAAGGAGCTGCCTTGGTGGTTCCTAAATTAGCTTAAAAATACAAACCAAGTGCAGAAAGCAGGCAAGAAAGGAAGAACATAGAAGGAAAGAAAAGGAAAGCTAAAATCCATTTGATAATACAGGCTACACCCTACTGCAGCAAATGATATTTCAACAAAAATTTTAACATGCTGAAAAGATTTCAGAAACCCAGGTACAATCCTGTTTATTTCAAGTTATAATAATAATAACCCATGGTTCATTATTCGGTGCTTTCTAGTTGCAGAGGACTCCATATATTATAATCTAATTTGACTGTCACAACAACAGCAGGTAGATGGTAGTGTACACATTATTGGAAGGAAACTGAGGCCCAGTGGGATAAAGTTACTTGATTTCTGGAAAATGTCAAAAATAGAAATTGAAACCAAGTCATTTGACCTAAAGTCCAAGTTTTTCTCCTTTAACACTAGGTATATATTTTCATCGATCTTGGGAGCAACTAGTGAGAAGAAGCTTCTTGTAGTACACACTAGAGCCATTTTTTAAGAAAATGAATAGCTTTAGAAAGTTGCCTGAGGCATTCAGTCATTAAGCCCCTTGACAAACATCACACAGTCATTGTGGGACTTGAACCCATATTTTCTTGATTTTAAGGTTAGGGTTTTTTTTTTTGTCCACCAGATACCACTATGACTCTCTTATACTCTTCTAACAATATGCAACCATTTTTAATACAGCAAAATTCTAGAATCCCTTAAAATATTAGATCATCTCCAAAGACCCAGAATTGTACATCAGTTTATTTTAAATCTCAAATGAAGTCTCTCTTTTCCTTGCCTTCCTTATTTGCCACTTCATTTAGGTGGATTATCACCAGAGTGATGACCTTAGATCATCAGAGATGATATCTGCTCAGCACCTTGATAATTTCTGCTAAAACTGAAGAGTCTTTGACTATTTCCAAGTGAAAGATTATACTCTTGCTTAAAGACTAGCCTAGAATTTAGAAGGACTCAACACTGGATTGTTTATTGGTAATGACAACTTTTTGTTTTTTTTTTGTCTAATCAATGAATGAGGACTAACTATTAAGCTACAGAGTGGCTAGTATTTGTGTGTGGAATATTGGGACTAATGGAAACATAGATCACTGATGCATTGGTTTTTATTGTATTTCTCATGATAATCTTGAAAAAACAATTTTTCCTCTTGTTTTTAACTCCACCCTCTCACTCTCTTAACTCAGCAACAATCTTCATCTTTTATTTTACTAAGAATCAGACCATACAATATGAATTTTCCAAAGTTCCTTACTTCACTTCTTTCTTTTGTTTCCTCTCCCCCTTCTTCTCTTTCCTCTATCTTTCTTTTTCATTACTAATATAGTGTTTCTCATTTTACTACTCACAAATTCATTTGCCCAAGATAACTTAGTGTTCTCCTTCCCTTCCCTTCTATCCCACTTTCAGAGAAGTGACCATTCCTTTCTAGATTTGATGGTTGTTCTACTGGGAAGTTTAAGCCAACATACCATACCATTCTGATCCAAAACACCCTTTTGACAATACATTGCTCCATGTGGAGGAATGAAGGACTTAATTTAATATCTCTTCCAGTGCTATATCTTTGATTGGTGTCCTCATTGATGCTTTTGTAACAACAAATTTCTTATACATAAAAATGTCCATTTATGATCTATTTCAAGAGCATATATTGAAAACTCAGAGGGATTTTAGAGGACAATCCACTCATTTTGCCACTAAACCACCTGGATCCTAGAGATAAGTGCTAAGAAACTTTTCTAGCATCATATAAATGGTAAATGGAGGAATCAGTATTTAAACCCAAGTCTCCTGACCACAAATTCAACATACTTTTGCCTGAAACACACTGAATCCTTGTCTAGAATAATCAAGCCAAATGTAAATGCTATGTGAACTTGAACATCAGGCTAAATAGACAGACTTTTCATATAAGTATGCAAATAGAAAACATTGATATGTGCATGTTGTCTGGTCTATTTGCATTTTTGGTCCATATGTGTGCCTTTTAGCAAATTGGAAGGCAAAACACCCATAGTCACAATAGTTAACAGATACAAAACAGAGGAATCTGGAGGCTAAGACCTGTCTCATCAAGGTCTGGGAACCTTGGGTGAGAGGCATTTGTTTGTCTGTTTGAAGTCTTTAGGATATACTTACTCTAAATCAAATGTGGATAAAATAACAAGAGGAAATAGAAGACAGGTAGTTCTGGCAGATGTTTGAAACCAGCTTCTGTAATGCTGGACAGCTCGTTTTACCCAATCAGTTTTTCTAGCTAAAAAACAGAGGAAAAATTCTATGTATTTATCTACATACTCAACAGGGTGTTAGAGAAAGATGTGACAGACTGGTGAAAGATTTCCATTTCCTTAGAAGAAAAAAAATGATGTAAATGTAGACTTTTAGCCAGTGTAGGTTGGCATGAAAGCAGTGTGATGGAGTGAAAAGATGAATTGGCAGGGTACCCTAGATTTGGAATCAGATGAAGAGGGTTTGAAGACTGACTCTGCCACTCATTTACTATATGACTATGGACTCTTCACATCTTTGGACTTTAATTTCCTCTTCCATAAAATGTGGTGATTGAAATGAATGAATAAGGCCCTCCTAGCTCTAAATCTCATGACCCTATGGTTTTTGAAAGGCAAAAGAGATAATTTCTTAGTTGAAAGAAATTCTGTTACCAGTCTAATAAACTCTCTAAAAATTCAGAGTTTTGAATTCATGACTCTGGGACCTCAGACCTTTATTTATAAAACTTGCCTCCTTCCTTAATATTACTTCAAAGATAGAAGAATGTAAAGGCCTGGGAAATCTCAGGCTTACGTGACTTGCCTAGGGACACCCAACTAGGAAGTGTCTGAGGTCAAATTTGAACACAGGTCCTCTTGACTCCACTGCGTCTGGCACTGTATCCACTGTGCTATCTAGGCACCCCAGATATCTCTTTTCAAAAGCATATTTAGAGGGGAATTAGCTTAAACTGGTCATTAACAAGTAGTTGATTATTTCATTCCATTATTCATCAAACTAAGCAACATTTATTGAGTTCTCACTATTTCCTCAACATTTTGGAAAAGCAAAGATGAGGGAAAAAATCATACCTGTCTTTATAGAGCTTGTAGGTTAGTAGGGTATGTATAGAATTAGGTATATTTATAAATGACTGACATTACTTTAAATATTAAAAATCTGACAAGAATATAAGGTGAACTAAAAATTATGAGATATTAGAACAAAGAGAGAGAGGTCACATCTAATGTCATCTCCCTAATAATTCTAGGAGGATAATAAATTCAGAGGAAATGGGTGATTGTAGCCCTTAAAAAACTAAGACCTTGGCAATGAATTCTATCATTGCCTGGCAAATAGAGAAACAATTGGAAGTGTTAGATTTTATATTCTTGGACTCAAAGATCACTGTAGATGTGGCTTCAGCCATGAAAATGAATGATATTTGCTCATTGAAAGGAAAGCTATGGCAAATCTGGACAGTTTACTAAATACCGAGACACCACTTTGCTGACAAAATATGATAGAGTCAAAGCTATATTATTATTATTCTAGGATGATAGCTCATTATCTGAATGACTATAAACAAATTCTTAGGCTGTATATACCCCAGGCTTTTCTCCTGTAAAATGAAGGCTTGCCTATAACACGTTCTCTGACATCTTGAGGAAGAGGGTAAAGTTGGAGGGAGGTGGGGAGAGAACATGGATTACAGGATGTTAGAATTGTATTTAAATGCATGCTGGAGAAAATATGAAAAATAAAACTTCATTAACCAAAAATAAATAAAATGAAGGTTTTGGACTAAATGGTTTTTGAGGTCGTTTCTAATTTTCAGTGTAGGAACCTATGAAGAAGAAACAAAGCAAATGAAAATGCATTGTATTACATGATAAGTATATCACAGAAGTATAAAATAATGAACTTATTGAATATGGAATGGCACACATAAAAGTAGAGTAATAGGAAAACATGAGACTTAGTTGGAAAATTGCTAGTTATTCACTTTGGTTGAAGAATAGCTTCTATAATAGGGAGCAGTGGGAGCTAAATCTGGAGAGATTGGTTGAAGCCAGATTGCAAATGGCCTTGAATGACAGGTTGAAGACTTTGATATTAGAGGAAGAAACTACATTGACTTTCTATTCCAACCCTGTTCTTTGAGGGATAAGGAGATTGAAAGTCAGGGTTGGTAAATGACTTTTTCAAAGTTATATGAATATTAAGTAGGAGTGCTGGGACTCAGATTCAAGTCCATTGACTCCAATGCCAATGCTTTCTCCACTGACCCTGGTTGATTTTATTTTTAATACATTTTATTTGAACTCTTTTGTTATATGTTCTATATTTTTCAAAATATGAGAGAAATTCTTTATAGCACATAACCAAACATAATGAAGCTAAAGATTTAGCAAAATAAAAATAATTGCTAGCAATTATATCATACTTCAACCTTTTCATGGTATTTTTTTCAAAATTTATCTCATTTTATCCTTACAACAACCATGGGAAGCAGTTTCGAATTTTAGTAGATAAAATAATTATCCTCATTTTATAGATATTGTAACAGATGGAGGATATAAGACTTTTCCAGGATCTTACTATATCCAAAGCTACATTTAAACTCATTTTCCTGAATCCAAGGCCTATCTACTCTTCCACCTAGCCATCTAGCTAATCCAAACTATAGAAGCTATGAAAAGCCTTATGATATGCAATACTCCATATCTGGGAAGAGACATCTTTTGATGACTGATAGTAAAAGTGATAAATTCAAAAAAGTCAAGGCAGAGCATTCACCAACGAAAAGAATCTACATATGATCAAGTTTGAAGTTTTCAGAAAAAATTTTAGAAGAGAGCCTTCCTGAGGCCACAGTGCTATAACTTTATGATCTTCTGAAACTCAGTGCAAAGGTAGCATGATATAGTGGTTACAGAGGTAGCTTCAGAGTTATAAGACCTGAAGTCAACACTTTTCTCTGATAAATACAGTTTCCATAAGGCTGTCTAAGACATTCAACCTCTAAGTACTGAAGGAAGGAGGAAGGGAGAAAAAAGGAAAGAGAAAGGAAGAGATGTGATAGAAGGATGGAAAAGAGGAGGGATAGAAAGAAAGAAGTTGGGATGGAAGGAAGGAAAGATGACAGGAAGGAAGAATGGAAGGAAGGAAGAAAGGAGGAAAGGAAGGAATAGGAGGTGTAAACCTCAAAATTCCTTAGACTTATAAATGTTGGAATTTTCACCATTGGGATATTTCATACTTGGAAAATTTCTTACTGATAGTCTATTGGAATGGGAACCCCATTGGCATGGGAGGTTCCTTCTCTTCCCTTCTTCAGATTACTTTAGGACAGAAACCTTTTGCTGAACAATGGAAAGGACTTTGACCTATGCTTAAGCATAGAACAGGAATTTCTTTGAGTCATGATTGATTTTAGAATTGATACAATGGAGATACTTGGAATCAATCTCCACCCTATTCAGTCCTAACAGGATTGAGTAAGGGCTGCAGCCTAGATCAAAATTTAATTATTCCAATCTCTACCCTACTCAGGTTAACAGGATTTAGAAAGGGCTGTAGCAAAGGAGCAAAGATTTAATCATTTGAAAATATGACCTTCAACAGACATGTGCAAAAACCAGAAACCTCTGGGCGGTCCTGGGTTAAGCTAGAGCCTCCATTGGCACAGGGAAATTGATGGACAGTGATTGGTAGATGGGAGAACTGAGGGGAGGAACTTGGATGGTTTCCTTAAAGATAGGAGGGTCTGAAGACTTGAGGAGGGTGGAGGAGTTGGTCGGAGTGGTGGCAGTGTACTCTGAGAAGCTTGCTCTGAAGGAAGCTGAAGGTGGGGGCCTCTGAGACTGTTTCTCCATTTTGGTCATGTGAGTGATAGGGACTGATCTCTTTTCTTTGCCCCAGCTATCTAAGGGCTTGGGCCTTTTGGCCCAGCCTTAACAGAAGGGGTATTTAAGCCCTATTCCCTTCTCTCCCTTTTTCTCTCTCTCTATCTCTAATTCCTTTCTTACTCCTATTGTAATAAAACTCCATAAAAGATTGACTGCTAACTTGAGTTTTCATTTAGGAATTACATAGCTGAATTCCTTGGCGACCTTAAATTAATATATATCAGTCTTTTAAAGTGATTCCCTTGTCACAGAGGATAGAGGGAACAAAGGAAAGAATGAAGGGAGGCAATGGAGGAAGAAAGTAGGGAAGGGAGAAATGAAGGAATAAAGTAGGAAAAGTAGGAAGAAAGTATTTATAAAGCATTTACTATGTTCAAGGCACTGTACTAAGCTCTAGTGATACAAACAAGCAAAAAGGAACATTTTAGTTGGCTACAGGAAGGGGGAGAGGGGAGGGAGGGAAAGAATATGATTCTTGTAACCAAAGAATAATGTTCTTAATTGACTAAATTAAATTTTAAAAAAATGAACATTTTTACCTGCCCTCAAGAAGTGGATCAGTCTTTTTCTTTCTATAAAATGGGGGCTCCAAGAGGAACTCACTAAAGGGAGAAGGAGGTCAGGCCTTGTGGAGAAATATTTCCGGATAAGCAGGTCACAGTGGTAGCAGACTGTTTAAGGGCAAAGAATTCTAGGCATTTAGGGAAGTTCCAAAATAAGTCAATAGTAAAGAAAGCATGGTTTTGAAGTCAAGAAAGTGAGGGCCATTCAAAGTCCTTTATCCTTTTCCTGTGGCAAGTTAATGTACTCTCCTTTTCCTAATGATTTTTAGCCCATATTGAATTCATAGTATCTGTCCAAGATACATGCATACATATGCATATACAGACAAGACATACACACATACACCCACAGAGGTTAACAACTTTATTGGTCATTCATTCAGTTGCATATGGTATATGTGAGCAGAAACTCTTTAGTCTTTGCTGTGGATCTCTTTGGAATGCTTCTATATCTCACTCGGGGGTCTCTGCAGTGTACCAGTGCTTGGTACAATCAACTCAAGGTCACTTGCATTAGCAGGACTTTAGTATCCCCCAAAATCTTTCTATCATTTGGACCCTGGCTTGGATGGGTTCCATCCATGTTGGTAATGAAAATGGAGATTCCAATTTTATTCCCCATTTTGTATTAATAACCAAATGGAACCAGGGACTCAGAACCAGAAAGAAAGCAGGATTGCTAAGCAAGGAGATTAAATGAATAATGTTTCTAAAGTGGTTACTTCTTTAAGAAAAAAGTTATTAATAGGAAAAAAACAAAAGAAAGAAAAAGATAGAGACAATGGGGAATAGTAAAGCCCCAAATAAAACAGAGCAGCTTTTGATAAAGACCAGTTTGGGCAATACTAAGACTAATTGAATGTGCTTTGTATGGAATAAAGGAACTACTGGGTCTGGAGTAGATGATCCTGGGGTCTTTCAGGAATTAGTTAATGAACCTGATGAATCACTGGCAATTAATTTTAATAAGCCATGTGGAAGTATTATAAAAAGGGAAGAGGGGAAAAATCTAATATATCTAGAACCCAAGCATTAAAGAGACAATTTGGTAAGCATAGTAATAACCAAGAGGGATCTTCATCATTGAGACAGTGGAGTGAAAGTGAACACACAAATTGCCAGGCAAATGTCATTAATCCACCAATTCTATTTACCCTTGGATTATATTGGAAAGATTGAGAAGCTCCTGAGATGAGACATATTCCAGGGAGTTTGGTTACAACTTGGGCTCAAATACCCTAGGAAATGGCAAAATCAATTTCAGAATCACTTCTTTCTACACACACACACACACACACACACACACACACACACACACACACACACAGACACACACACACACTCCAACTCATTTTTCCTAGAATTCATTAGGTCTATTAAGTGCTGGGCAATATCATAGGCTCTGATTATATAATGACAGAAGTAAATAGTTTTTCTCTAGGATCTTCCATTGTATTGTTTTATCCTTACAGATTATCATTGCTTTTGCCCTCTATATATTTTGATGACTGTGATTTATAATAATAGAATGATGGATTCTATTAATGATTCTATATAGTCACATAAACTCATACCTTGGTTCTTCACCATGGTGAGGAGATGATTTGGGGTTGTTGAAGGATATATCATTAGAAGCTCTGGAAAATGCTGACATATTGGAAAGGACATTGAGGATGGCTTCAAGGATATATTTGTCAAATGAAATCCAGTCTAGTTTAGTGAGGAGAGCTCATGATTAGAGGATGATGACTTTTTAACCCTCACAGCAATTTATAAAAAAACTCAGAAAAGACAAAGAATGGTCATGATCTGTTTGTAAGTGTCCACATCAGTGAAATTGGGCATCATTGAAGTACAGAATATAAAATCAATATTGTCCATGCTAATAATTTATAGACATTCAATTCTTACTATATTACCTTGTAGACATAGGGAGACAGTGAATTTTTCTTCTGGCCAGAATATAAAGCAAACATCATTTGCTCTTCAGGGCCCTTTATTGATCTGTTTTCTCATCTACTGAGATATGTTGGCCAGAAAGTTTCTTCCTGGCATAGGTAGGCTGAGTTCTTTAATGTATAGCTTCTGGCACCATGAGTTCTAACACCTAGTCATGTAGCCTATAAAAAATCGTGGAGAGTGTCCTAGGCTAAGATTAAGTTCATTCTTTTGATTGCTTGTTTCTGGTGTGGATTTGAAGTTTAAGGCTCCAGACAATTCTCTGAATAGGGATTACAAAAATTTCTTTTAATAATTTGTTTTACTTCTTATGGGGAACCAGTGCCTCATAAAACTCCTTTTGGGGACTATGTCATAAATACTAAAATGCACATGTAGGGGATATATGAGGCTGGGGCCATAAATCCATTTAATTCTCCAAATTCTCTTTGGTAGGTAATGTAATTGAGCAAGTATAAGATTTAAATCAAGAATGCAATGTCTTTATCCTTCACCCTCCTGGCACACATTGCTGGTTTTGTTATGCATATTTCAAACAATCATGACCTGAAACAACAGCAAAACTACCACCAACTGCATAGGCTTTTTGTTGTTTGGCTATTTTCTGTCTAGAACAATCTATCATTACTTTCCTCTGCATACATATCCATATAAAACTTGGTACCTTAAATTTTCTTTCTATACCTTAGGGTATATGGAGTAACAAGATCATGGTGGTTCATTAGATTACATTATATAGATAATAACATAATGCAAGATTTAGAGAGGGTATAGAATGCAGAAAGAAAAAATAGTTAAAAGCACATTATAAAAGTCTAGGAGGTAATTGATGACGGAGCAAGTTGTGGTGGGAGCAATGGGATTAGGGAAGGGGGATTTGAAGACTTTAAGGTACAAAAAAAGGATTCTCAACAGAATGGATGTGAAAGATGGGAGAGAGACAAGGTTCAAAGGAGACTACTAAGCTGTGAGCTTGTGAAACTGGAGGGACTATGGGGCTATGAACAGAAATAGTAGAAATATAGGGAGAGGTTTGGGATCAAAGATGGACCTCATGAATCATAAAGTCCAACTCTCTCATTTTCTATATAAGAAAATGGTGACCCAGAAAGGTGATATATCACTTTTTAAGATACAAATTCAGCTCTTCTTCCTCTGAGTATAGCACTCTCTTCAGCATACCCTGCTTCATCCTTGACACATCTTGGGGTGGAGTGATAAGTTTGGCATTAGGCACGGTGAGTTTAAGATACTGTCAGAACAACAAAGTATATACATCATCAAAATGTTGTAAATATGGGTCTGGAAGTATAAAAAAAATTTTGAATAGATATATAGATGTGGGGGTCACCCATATAAGAAGGACCATTGAAAACATGAGAATGAATGGGACTACCAAGGGAGAGATAGTAGACAGAAAATGAATTATAATAGACAATTTGGGAAATTCCTCCATTTAAGGATTATAAGAAGAAGAGGAGGTCATAAAAAGAGAAGGGAAAGTGATTTTTTTGAGGTAGATGGAGAACCATGAATGTGAAGTGTTAAGAATTACAACAAAAGACTATCCATAAGAAATATCTAATTCAATAACATAAGGCAAATAGGTAATGTAATAGACACTACTGGGCCTGGAGTCAGAAAGACTCATCTTTGTGAGTTCAAATATAATCTTAAACATTTACTAGCTGTGTGGCCTTGGACAAGTCACTTATCACTATATACCTTAGTTTCCTCATCTGTAAAATGAGCTGGAAAGGGAAATGGCAAATGACTCCAGGATGTTTGGTATTAAAAGCCCAAATGGAGTCATGAAGAGTCAGACATGACTGATAATGATAGAAAATTCAATGAAACAGAGGAGCCGAGAAAGCTGAGGATGAAAAGGTCAGAATTGGATAAGGAAATCTGTAATGATGTTGGAGATATCTGTTTCATTAGAATGATAGGAATGGTGTTATTTTACTAAGGATTGGGGAACTGAATGGATGGTGAGAAAATAAAAGCATTTTACTAACTTCTTTTTAAAGAGTTTGGCAGTAAAGAGGAAATGAGAGAAAAGATAATAAATTTACCGAGTGATTAGGAGGAAAAAGAGCTTTTTGTTTGTGTCTTAACTAATCATATTTGTAGTCTACACAGCAGGAGACAGCATAAAGGTCCAAACTGCAGAATTATGACAGAAAAAGGATTGATAGATTGAGAATACAACCTGGGTGAGATGGAAAGGAATATTATGCAAAGTATAAATGCTTGAGCCAGTTTTAACAAGGAGGAGGGTCACATTATCTCTTGAGATGTCACTTTCCCTTTCTTTGACTTATTTTCAAAATTAATTCTTGAGTAGATTTAAAATTATATTACATTCAGGATGGGTTCCCTTTGCATTCAAGCTCAGACACTTTTAGCAGCTTAGTTATCTTGAATGCCATTTCCACTGTCTCATATAGAATGTTGCATACTGATTTATAATTGTTCACTTATGGTGATTCTCTTCCCATTGATGGTGAGAATAAAGTACTATTGAAAGTCTGGCATATCTTAATTGACTTTACATCTATTTGTTGGTTTCCTAGTTTCATTTGTAATGCTCTTGGCTTCTGTAACAAAATTGTTGCTCTCTGATTTTGCCTTTTTAATTGCCTTTCAATGTTTTTTTTTTTGCAATATTTCTTTGTCCATTTTCAAAATGTTTTTGTAAGTGAACTCCTAGTCTAAACCAATGTTGTCTTTCCCTTCTCTTTGGTGAGGAGAGTAAGCCTTTCCAAACTGAGACACATTGAGCCATCTAATGGTGATTGTTTGCCATTCATTAAACTTTTGTAAGAAATGGTAATAGAGCCAATGTTGTTTTATCTATGTGTCCCATTGAATGGATAATTCATTTATGAATTTATGAAATGAGAGCAGATATGTCCAATTCTTTGTGTACTCACCAGGAAAAATCATGATGGCAGTAGGAAACAGGGCTGTAGTAATATTTTAATATGGAACAGAATAGCAAAGTACAGATACAAGTGGCAAAAGCAGGGAGAGTACAAAGGCTGATATGGAATAGGGACAAGTGATAGAATGGTAGAGGAAATCAGGCAGAAGTGGGGAAGAGCATGAGGAGTGGGAGGTCCACAGATAATCACTCATATAATGGATTAGAATTGGGAGCATTTCGCAACAGGGACTTGATGGAAATGGAAGAATTCCTGTGGGGCAAAGGTTTGAGGTCTCTTTTTATAGAGTTTTCTGAAAGGAACACCTTGAGATTTGTTCTTTAAGCAGTCCAAATCCAAATCATTTCAAAATTGTTGCTAGAGCTTTGAGCTTTAAAGTTAACATGTCCATATCATCTCAAAATTATCAGCACTATTTGTTGATATATTTATCTTACTATTAATGTCTGGGATCTATTTGAGATTTATTATTGTTGATGCTTCATTTTTATAGAGGATGAATGACATCACATGGTGATTACTTGACTGGATCACGAATTGGATTTAAGTGACACAACATTGCACAAAGTCCTCAGACTCATCCTCTGTTCCAGAGTTTATCAGCGTCTAATAGCAAGTCAAAAGCCAAGAAGACTGGATGTGGCTTGGGAAGCAGTGGATGATCTTGGTCTCTTCAAAGTCAGACTAAGCACTGTCTGAGATTTACAGTCTGAGATTTTCACATGATTAGACCAAAAGAACACAACAACAAAGTCTAGATGGTTTCCCCTGATTTAGCAATATTACCAGGATGTGATCTTTGCTTGCTGTAAGGCACAATTTGCAAAATATGATCCTTTGATCCTTTGGATGGTTTGTATGTGACTTCAGGATTCCCCTTCACAATTTTACTTCCTGCTATTTTCACTTTATACTGGCTACTTATAAAATTACTATACTGACTAGAAAGAAAGGGTACTCAGTAAGACCAGAACAAGTTATAATTTCACCATACATCTTTTCAGAATCAGCATTGTTTTAAATCAATTTGACAATAAAACTTAACTCCCCAGCATTCTTTCTCATTTATCCTTCTGATATGTATAAATTTTTATTTCAGATTCAATCAGTTGATACTGAATTGGAAAGCATTTCCACATTTGTCACCAGGTACTTTCTCTCTATTAAGCTACAGCCAATTTCATGCTTTCATATTTTATTATGATTCTCTAAAAAAGTACAACTTACCAATTGGATCTTGGGTTCACAAAGAGTCTCACAATAGAGTACAGCCTCTGATAGGTTAAAACAAACTTGACAGGTCTCCCTTTTAGACACAAAATATTTGTCTATAATACCATGAACTTCCTAAGTAAGTTATAAAGACTCACATTACCAAGATGACCATGAGTTAGTGAACTTTTCATCTACCTAAACTCTCCAACAGTAAGTAATTGACAATATTATTAAAAAGTAATAAAACCATATGATTATATCAATAGATGCAAGAAGCCTTTGGTAAAATGCAATACTCATTCCCATTAAAAATACTAGACAGCATAGGCAAAATGGATATTTCTTAAAATATGATGAAACATTTATCGGTAGCAAGTACAATTTGCAACAGAGATAAGCTAGAAATCTTCTCAATATGATCAAGAATGAAAGAATATCCATTATCACCAATATTATTTAACATAGTATTAGAAATTATATCAATAGCAATAAGAGAAGATAAAGAAATGGAAGGAATGAGAATGGGCAAAAAAGTGACATTGTTTTTTTTTTTGAAGTCAATGTTATGGGAAATGTGGAAGACCCTAGAGATGCAACTAAAAAGTTAGTTGAAACTATCAATAATTTTAGTAAAGTAGCAGGATTTAAATGAACTCACATAAATCATCAACATTTTTATATTTTACTAACACAGTCATAGAAGAATAGATAGAATGAGATACTTCATTTAAAATAACTATAGATAGAATAAAATACCTCGGAGTATGCCTGCCAGAACAAATCCAGGAACTATACAAACATAATTATAAAACATTTTTACACAAATAAAGTTAGATCTAAATAATTGAAGAAATATTATTTGTTCATGGATGGGCAGAGTCAATATGAGAAAAATAACAATCCTACCTAAACTTACCTACTTCTTTAATGTCATCTCAATCCATACCAATCTAATTGACAAAAATTTATCTCATCGTGCTATAAAAAAATAACAAAATTCATTTGGAAGAAAAAAGATCAAGAATCTCAAAAGATTAATGAAAAAAGTGTAAAGGAAGGTTTAATAGTATCAGATTTAAACTGCATTTTAAAGCAGTAATTATCAAAACTATCTGGAACTGGCTAAGAAATAGAAAAGTAGATTAGTGGAACAAAACAGACATACAAGAAACAGTATTAAAAGATTATAGTACCCTTATATTTGACATAAGTATAGATCCAGGCTTTGGGGATAAGAAATCACTATTTGGTAAAATTTCTTGACAACTGGAAATCAGTTTGTCAGAAAAATGGCATAGGACAATATATTATACCATTCACTAAGACAAGATCAAAATGTATATATGGATCTAGGAATAAAAGGAGATCTCATAAGCAAATGAGAATAGGAAACAAAATAGCTATCAGATTTATATGTGGGTGGGAAACAATGAGTAAACAAGAGATGGAGAGCATTGTGAGATGTAAAATAGATAGTTCTGAGTACATTAAATTGAAAGATTTTTGTACAAATAAGTGTATTCAAGATTAGAGGGAAAACAGAAAACTGGGAAAAATCATAGACTCAAATAGATATCTAATATAAATTATATAGAGAAAACTAAATTTATGGGAATAAGAGTCATCCACCAAATGATAAATGAGCAAAAGATATGAACAGACAGCTTTTGGATGATGAGATTAAAGCCATATTCAGGTGTATAAAAGACAAGTGTTCTAAATGACCAATGCTTAGGGAAATACAAACCAAAATGATTCGGAGATATCATCTCACATCCATCAGTTTGGCTAAAATGACAAATATTGGAGAGGATGTGGAAAAATGGTGACACTGATACACTGTTGGTGGAACTGTGAACTAATCCAACCATTTTGAAGAGTAGTGTGGACTTATATACAAAGACCTCTAAAGCTGTGTATACCCTTAGACCCAGCAATATCATTGTTAGGACTGTCTCCCAAAGAGGTAAGAGAAAAAGCAAAAGAACTTTAATGTTCCAAAATATTTAAGTTCTCTTTCTGGTAGCAAAGAACTAGAAGTCAAGGGCATGCCTGTTACTTAGGGAATGACTAAACAAGTTATGGTAAATGATTGTGACATTATACTACTGCACTACTATGGGAAATAATGAACTGATTAATTTAAAAAATTAAAAAGAACTACATGAGATAATGCAAAGTGAAACTAATAAAACCAGGAGAACATTATATACAGCAATAAATTTAAGATTTGAAGAATAACTTGTGAATGTTCACCTCCAGAGAATAAACTGAAAATGGAAATATGAAAGACATAATCTATATATATATGTATATATATACATATCTGTTTGCAAAATGATATCTTCTCTGGTGAGAGAAGGGGGGAGAGGGGATGAAATGCCTGGAAAAATTCTATTAATAAAAAATAAATTAAAAAAAGAAAAAATATTTCCTCTTTAAGCACCAATTCTAACAAAGTGTCGACTAGTCCTTTCTTAAACCGTCTGGTAAAAGGAACCCACTGCCTTCTTAAGTATGCCATTTCATCTATGCATAAGTCTACTTGTTGGGAAACCTTTCCTTAAATCACACCTAAATTTATTTCATTGTAACATTCACTCATTCTTCCTAGTTCTGCCCTCTGTGACCAAACAAAACAAGGTTAATAAGTTTTTCACACAACAATCTTTTAAATGCTTGAAAACGATCATTATGTTCCTTCCAAATCTCATTTTCTCAAAACTCAATCTGCTTTTTTTTCCCAACTTGTACTCAAATGGCATGATATACAAACTGTTTACCATTATGGTTGTCCTTTGTACACTTTAACTTATCAAATTCCTCCATAAAGGTGTCATCCAAGTCTGAACAGAGTATTTGAGAGCTAATTAAGAAAGAATACAGAGGGATGATCACTTCCTTGTTCTTGGAAGCAATGACTCTTTTAATGAAGTCTGATACTTATTAGTCTTCTGCATGTTCATAACACTTGCATATACTTTGTCCTCTATAATAGATCCAGGACTAAAAAGTCCAATAATTTATGAACTTTTGACTTATATTCATAATGAGTTTTAAGATGTAGGACAGAGATAAATTCAATTAAATGATGCTTCTTGTTGTTCATGGGTTCATAAAGCAATCATTTCTGATAATTTCTCATATGTCATTTCTCTGTTTCTTCTTAGGGATCTAGGAGTTCTTATAAAGAGCTAAGGTTTCTTATGTCTTTATTCATGAGGACCCTACCACTATTTTCACATTTAATTATCACCCAGGTTTAATCAACTTTTAGAATGATTTATTTACTAAACAGATATAGCAAGGAAGGTTGTTATAGTACTATCTTCCAAACCAGGGGATCTCTCTCCCTTTGTATATAAAGGATCTTTAGTGAGGATAGGTTCAAACTAAGAAATCCTGTGTGATCAAAGGGCAAATTCATCACTAAGTCATTAGAAATCCTTTTCTTTTTTTTTAGTGAAGTCTTCATTAAGGTCTTCTTTGGTACAGCATTTTGCTAGGCTGCAACACCAAATACTGACAGATTCCCAAAGTTTGCTCACTTTAAGTTTTTCTTATGGTATCTTTCATTCTTGATAGGGCTTTCAATTCCTGATGCAGATGATGCTAATGCAGACTTCTGGCCCAGAGATATTTCTATTAGTATCAGTGGTCTTTGCAGCTAATGCTAATAGGAATACAAGATTTATTGATCTTTTTTTATTTCACTGGGTCATCTTATAGCCAATGTTCTTGTGTGTGGGATTTTAGCTGATCAGCTGCTAGAGGGTTCAATTTTGATTAAGCTTGTGGGTTGTATATAGGTCCAGGACTGAGTCTCCTTTTGGCTAATTACAAAACATTTCCTGTGTGGTATCATTTCTCTTTATCCAATAATCTTTGTATCTAAAGATTATGTATTACAAAAAATAAATTAAAGTTCAATCAATTGCATTCCAATAATTCAAGTATTATTTTTATAAAGTTTATTATCTGACAAAATAGAACCACATGACTAAGTTTTCTACCTGCTCAAAAATTCCTGCCCCACTAAAACCACCAACAGGGAGGAAAATGTGCTAGACATGGACCTCCACCCAATTTATGTTCTGTCTACATCAGCATGTAATGACAGGAAGTGAGTGGACTCCTGGGAATTGTAGTTTTTAGGGTAACAGATTCAAACTTCACACTCCGCCCTGAGAGCCTTTGGAAGACTAGTCTCTCCAATGGATCTTGTAAACATAAGTAACTAATAAATGTAAGAATTGAATTAAAGTTCAATCAATTGCACTCCAATACTTCAAGTGTTATTTTTATAAAGTTTATTATCTGACAAAATAGAACCACATTACTAAGTTTTCTACCTGCTCAAAAATCCTCGCTTCACCAAAACTGCCAACAAGAAGGAAAGCATGCAAGACATGGAACTCCATTCAATTTATCTCCTGTCTATGTCAGCACATAATGACAGGAAGTAAATGGGCTCCTAGGAATCATAGTTTTTAGGGTAACAGATTCAAATTTCACAGTATATACACATATACATATACATATATATTCACAGACATATATATTTAACATCCTTATATCTACATCCAATAATACTATCTCTGCCCAATATTCATACATGTCATTCCTTCTAGATTATTTTTTTGACTCATGATTGATTGGTTCAGTCTATTCAACTTTTTTTTGCTTAATTAGGGTGTTAGATTACCTATTTTACATGTGTATGGATTCATTCCTACAATAGTCTTTCAACTGATTACTTATTGGAGACAGATGCTCTAGTCAATAGTTTATGTTTTAGATGGTCTATCATCTATATGATATTGAATATATTTGCCCATTATGCTCCTTCTCACAGTGTTATTGTCATTGAGGAAGTAGGATGGATTTAGGGCCAATTTGTATTTTTATTTGTTTTATGTGTCAACATGTAAAAATAATTTGTCACCTAAATGTCAGTCAGCTGTTGATGAAATCTCTGTACTATGCTAGACTATATCTCTGATAGTACACTCAACCTGGGGCTAAGACCATGCTCAGGCTGAACTTCTGGAAAAACTTAAGAGTCCATCTCATTCAAACCCTTCATTTGAGAGATGAGGACCCGGGTTAAGTGACTTAATGAAGGGTTAAGTGATTTGAACAGGGTTATATTAAATTTATTCAGTATGTCACATCAATTAAAATGTCTTTATTAAGCATCCCTTTATGAAAAACCATTGTCCTCAACCAAAAGCATCTCTGGTCCTGATTTGAAGTGCTTACAGGCAGATGAATACTAAAGCACCAACATGGAACAATTCTGAACAAGGGCTTTAAAGGAAGGTGAGTTTTAGCAAGAATTTGGACCCTCAAGAATAATACTCCTTAACTTTATCTCAGGAAATTCTGTTAGAGCCAAAGTAAGTCAGAGATGGAAGCCATTTGGTAAGATAATCACTAATAATGTACTTCTGGGCTCAGTCCCACTTGAGAAATTATTACTGTATTTAGAAAGTTATCATTTTGTAATTGAGTATAGTGTTTAACTTGCTATTGAGGAAGTTAATACTGTGTTTAGCAACAAACTGTTTTGGAAAATATAACACAAAATGCCATGTAAAGAGCCCTTGAAAGCAGAAGCCCTGGGTTCAAATCCTGTATGAGACACTTGGAAGCACTGGGAAATTTAGTTCTTGGTTTCCTCATCTGTTAAAATAGATGAAAGGATAGCAAATGTTTACTAACTACATAAAATGAATCAGACATAATGCTAAATAATTTATAAATATCACCTAATTTGATCCTCACTAAACCCCTATAAAAACTAGATTTTATTATGAACCTTACTTTATAATTGAAGAAACTGAGATCATCAGAAATTAAGTGCCTAACCCAGTGCTAAGTGTCTGAGGCTCTCAAGTCTCCTTTGCTCCAAGTCCAGTGACCTATCCACTGCATCACCAGCTGACTCACATGGGAGTAATAAATATCCTACTACCTTGCTCACAGTTATTACCCAGCAAATGCTCTAAAAAGGAAAGTAAGTAAAACTTAAAGGGCTTGTTGAATGAATGAATGAGTTGATTATTACAGTTAAGGAGTTAATTATGTGCTTGGTAAAGTACCATTTATAAAGCTTTAGCTGGGCTAATCATCACAGCTGGATGGGCCATTTGTCAGAGAATATAATAACAATAACTTTCATTTGTGTAACTCTTTAAAGTTTTTTCTCCCAAACTCTTAATTCAGATAGTATAAGTTTCATTATACATATTCACAGAGGTAGCACATTTTAGCTTTTGAACTCAGCTCTTTTCACAGCAAGATCAAGCATCTACCAAAAAAAAAACCCAGTGAATTTTAGGCTAAAAACAAAATTCTGAGTGTAATGCAATTGTAACTTGAAAAGATTCTGCCCTACAATACACCCCCAAAATGATTATTAAGCTTTTGCCTGAAGCTTTGAATGATGGGGAAACTATTTCTTCCAGAGCTTGCCCTTTCTACTTGTACAGAACTCTGAATTTTGGAGAGCCTTTCCAAATATTTAGTCAAAATCTTCCTATCTGCTATTTCATGCAGTGCTTTCAGTTCTCTTCTAACACCAATGATGGCCTCTGCACACTTGAAGGCACTTATGTGTTCTTTAGGATTTCCTTTCTCTTTCAATCTTTTCATGGCATGAGCTCAATGGTCTTCATTCTCTTTGTTATCCTGTTCTTAACACTCTCCAGCTTGTCAATATCTTTATGGAACTGGGGAATTAAGCACAATATTTCAAAGGAGAGTATAATGGGATGATAAGAACTGACACATCCCTAAGAACTGACATATTTCTTTTTCTAAAATATTTTATTTATTTTCTTAAATGTTTCTCAACTGCATGCAAAATTTATAACAATTATTAAAAAATTGAGTTCTAAATTCTCTCCTTCCAACCCACCCATCCTACTCTCCTTGAGAAGGGAAGTGATTTAATATCAGTTATCCATGTGAAGCCATGAAAAAACTTATTTCTATATTAGTCATGTTGCAAAAGAAAACACAAATAAACCAAATCAATGAAAATTAAGTTTAAAAAAGGTTTACTTCCATCAGCATTCAGAATTCATTAGTTCCCTTGCAGTGCATAAGTCTCCCAGGTTTTCCTGAAACCAACGTGCTTATCATTTCTTATAGCACAATAACATTTAATTACTCACAGATACCATAATTTGTCCAACCATTCCCCAATTGATACATATTCCCTAGTTTTCCAATTCTTTACCACCATGAAAAAGATGCTAACATTTTTTGGTCAAATAGGTATTTTTCCCTTTTCTTTGATCTTGTTGGAGTTTAGAACTAGTAGTGGTCTTGCTGGGTCAAAAGGTATGCAAAGATTTATAGCTCTTTGGGTATAGTTCCAAATTATTCTCTAGAATGGTTGAACAAGTTCACAATTCCACCAAGAATACAACAAAATCCCAGTTTTTTCACATCCTTTCTAATGATTTTCATTTCCCTTTTCTGTTATATTAGCCAATCTTGTAGTTGTGAGGTGAATTCAAAAAGTTACTTTAATTTACATTTCTCTAATCCGTAGTGATTTATAGCATTTTATATGACTCGATAACTCTGATTTCTTCTTCTGAAAACTGCCTGTTCATATCCTTGACCAGATGTCAATTGGAGAATAGCTGTTATTTTTATTAATTTGGCTGAGTTCCCTATGTATTTGAGAAATGAGACAGTTATTAGATAAATTTGATATAAATTTTCTTCCAGTTTCCCATTTTCCTCCTAATTTTGACTGTAATAATTTTTGCAAAAACTTTTTAATTTCATATGATGAAAATTATCTATTTTACTTCATGTAATCCTTTCTTCCTCTTGTTTAGTCATAAACTCTTCCTTTATCCACATATCAAAGGAACCTATGGAACACAATGGAGAAAGTACTGGGCCTGTATTTATGAAAAGTCATCTTCCTGAGTTCAAATATGGCCTCAGACACTAGCTGTATGGTCCTGGGTAAGTCACTTAACCCTGTTTTCCTCAGTTTTCTTATCTATAGAATGAACTGGATAAGGAAATGGAAAGGAACTCCAGCATCTTTACCTGGAAAACTCCATATGTTGTGACAAAGAGTCAGGCTTGATTGAAACAACTCAACAAGAAGAAAAAATAACCATAGATCTGACAGGTCCCAAGTTCCCCTTATGTTACTACATTTCATATCTAAATTATTTATCCATTTTGACCTTAACTTGGTATAGGGGTGAAATGTTCATTTATGGCTAGTTGCTGCCAAACTGCTTTCCAGTTTCCCCTGCAATTCTTGTCAGATGTTGAGTTCCTGCCTCCAAAGCTTGGATTTTGGGGTTTACCAAAAATCGATTACTATGGTCATTTTCTACTGCTTATTGTTGTCCTAAATATTCCACAGATTCACCACTCTATTTCTAAACCAGTAATATATTGCTTTGATGATTACTTTTTATAATAGTTTGAAATTTGGAACTGCTAGACCATCTTCTTTAATATTTTTTCATTGATTCCTTTAATATTCTTGAACTTTTGTTATTCCAGAAGATTTTGTAATTGTTTTTTCTAGCTCTATAAAAAAGTTTTTGATAGTTTAATTGGTAGGGCACTGAAAAAGTAAATTAATGGAGGTAGAAATGTTATTATTATATTGTCTTGACTTACCCAAAAGCAAATAATCTTTCTTCAATTGTGTAGATTTGTCTTTATTTTTATGAAAAGTGTTTTATGGTTATGTTTATATAATACCTGGGTTTGTCTTTGCAGATAGACACCCAAATATTTTATGTTGCTTTCAGTTACTTTAAATGGAATTTCTCTTTCTGGTTTTATTGGCAATATATAGAAATGATGACGATTTATGTGGTTTATTTTATAGCCTGCAACTTTGCTGAAGTTGCCAATTATTTCAACTATCTTTTCAGTTGTTTCTCTAGGGTTCTCTAAGTATACCATGTCCCTGAAAAGAGTGATAGTTTTGTTTCCTCATTGCCTATATTTATTCTTTCAGTTTCTTTTTTTTGTCTTATTGCTATAGATAGTATTTTAGTATAAAAATTAATAACAACAGTGATAATGAATATATATATAATAAATATATATAATAATAATAAATTTATAATATATATAATGAATATATAAAATAAAGCTTCTCCTTCACTATTAATCTTATTGGGAAGACTTCGTTTGTCTTTGACAATGCTTACTCTTGGTTTTAGATAATACTTTTCATTTTAAGAAAGATTCTTCTGATTCTTGTGATCTCTAGTATTTTTAAGAGGAGTGAGTATTAAAATTTGTCAAAGACTTTTTCTTCATATATTGTTATAATTATATGATTTTTTTTTGGTTTTGTTATTGGCATGGTCAATTACACTGATAGTTTTCCTAATATTGAACCATCTTGGAATTCCTGATATAAATTTTACCTGGTCATAAGGTATGATATCTGTGATAATATTGCTGTTATCTCCTTGCTAGAATCTTGTGCATTTTCTTTGCATTGATATTCCTTAAGGAAATTGGCCTAGAGTTGTTTTTGTATGTTTTTGTTCTCCTTGGTTTAGGTATCAAAACCACATTTGTGTCATTAAAGGAATTTGGTAGACTCTGTTTCTTATTTTATTGAAATACTTTAAATAGTATTGGGATAAGTTATTTCTTAGATATTATGTGGAATTCACTTTTAAATCCATCTGATCCTGGTAATTTTTTCTTAGAGAGCTCATTGATGGCTTCTTCAATTTCTTTTTCTAAGATAAGGTTATTAGAATATTCCTTGTCTTCTGTTATATATGTGTATATATATATATATATATATGGGATATATGTGTATTTTTATATAGTCACCTATTTAACTTATATTTCAATTTTGCTGGGATATAATTTGGCAAAATAATTTATTTTCTTCATTTGCTAATAATTGCTTTAATTTCATCTTCATTTGTTAGTTAATTTATCCTTTTTGTTTTTAATATTAATAATTTGATTTTTTTCTTTTGTTAAATCAAATTAACTAAAGACTTATTTTGTGGTTTTCCCATAAAATCATGTCTTGTTTTTACTTATTAATTCAATGCCTTTTATTTTTTACTTTCATTTTTTTAATCTTACTTTGATTTTTAAGATTTCCACTTTAGTCTTCAATTTAGGATTTTTTCTTCTATTTCATTTTACTCATATGCCAGCTCACTCTTCTTCCTTTCTTTTATTGATATATACATTTAGATAAATGATTTTTTTCTTTGTACTGATTTGCATGTCTCACAAATTTTGGAATTTTATTCTTGTTTTCTTTAATGAAATTGTGCTTTTTATTACTTGTTCTTTGACTCACTAATTCTTTAGTTTCCCATTACCTTTTTAATCTCTACTTCTAGAATCTTTTATTAAATGAAATTTTTATTGCACTATGGTCTGTAAAGGAGAAATTTAATACTTCTGCTTTTCTTTTGTGGGTTATGAGGTTTCTATGTTCTAACCTGGTCAATTTTTGTGAAAGTACTATGCAAAGCTTATAAGAAAGTATACTCCTTTCTATTCCCATTCATTTTCCCCCCAAGGTCTATCCTATTTAACTTTTTGAAGATTATATTCATTTTTGTCATGCTTCTTATTTATTTTATGGTTACATCTAATGATGAGAGAGGAAAGCTGAGTTTCCCCACTAGAATAATTTTACTATTATTTTATAATGAATTTAACTTTTGTTTTTAAGAATTTAGGTGCTATACCACTTGGTGCATACATTTTTAGTATTGATATTGTTTTATTGTGTATGGTTTCTTTTAGTAAGATGTAGTTGCCCTTCTTATTTTCATTAGTTCAATTTTTTCTTTTGCTTTTTTCTAAGATCATGATTGCCACCTCTGTCTTTTCTTTTTTACCTTAGATGAATCATAATAGATACTCCTCTAATCACTTAATGTAACTGTGTGTGTGTCTCTTTCTGTGTGTTTCTTGTAAACAACATACAATGGGATTCTAATTTCTATTTTATTTACTTGTTTTATGGGTGAATTTATCTCATTAACATTATAGTTATGATTATGATTATTATTTTTTAAACTCTTACCTTTTGTCTTGAAGTCAAGGCAGAAGAGTGGTAAGGGTTAGGCAATGGGGGTTAAGTGACTTCCCCAGGGTCAAACATCTGGGAAGTGTCTGAGGTTGGATTTGGACCTAGGACCTCCTGTCTCTAGGCCTGACTCTCAATTCACTGAGCCACCCAGCTGCCCCCGATAGTTATGATTATTAATTATACATTTCTCTCTATCCTGTTTTCTTACATTTATTCTGTCCCTATTTTAATAAGTCTATTTTGCTTGGGACCACTGTCTCTCTTGTCCCTTTCCCCTACTAGTTTCCTGTTATATAAGATAGGTTTCTATTACTATTTGAGTATGCATATATCTTTCCCTGCCTTGAACCAATTTAGATGTGAATGAGGTTCAAGTATTTCTTGCCTCCCTTTTCATTTTCCCCTCCATTGTAAAATCTCTTGTGTTTTGCCTCTTTTATATGAGATAATTTTCCTCCATTCTTCCTCTCCCTTCTCATTTTCCCAGAGCATTCCTATTTCTTATCTATCCACTTTTTACATCATCCCAACATAATTGACTTATTCCTGTACCCTCTTTCTATGAAGAATCCTTTTAACTGCCCCATAGCAATAACGGTCTTAGAAGATACATGTATCATTTTTCCATATAGAAAGGTAAACAGTTTAGCCTTATTGAGTTCCTTACAATTTTTCTTTCATGTTTACCTTGTTATACTTCTCTTGAGCCTTGTATTTGAAAGTCAAATTTTCTATTCAGCTCTAGTTTTTTCATCAAAATTGCCCCAAAATACTTTATTTTAGTAAAAATCCACTTTTTTCCTTGAAAAATTAAACTCGTTTTTGCTGAGGATGTTATTTTTGATTGTAATTCCAGGTCTTCTGCCTTCTGGGAATAGAATACTCCAAGCACTCTGCTCCTTTAATGTTGTAGTTGCTGAATCTTGTGTGATCTTGACTGTGGCTCCACAATATTTGAATTGATTCTTTCTGGCTACTTGGAGTATTTTTTTTAAATGAGAGCCCTGGCTTTTGGCTACAACATTCTTGGGAGTTTTGATTTTTGCATCTCTTTCCGCTGAAGATTGTTATATTCTTTCAATTTCTATTTTGCCTTCTGTTTCTAGGATACTGGGGTAGTTTCCCTTGATAATTTCTTAAAATATGATATCTTGATTTTTTCTTTGAACACAGGCTTCAGGTAATCCAATAATTTTTTTTAAAATATATTTTATTTGATCATTTCCAAGCATTATTCGTTAAAGACATAGATAATTTTCTTTTCCTTCCCCCCCCCCCACCCCCCATAGCCAACGCGTAAGTCCACTGGGCATTAGATGTTTTCTTGATTTGAACCCATTGCTTTGTTGATAGTATTTGCATTAGAGTGTTCATTTAGAGTCTATCCTCTGTCATGTCCCCTCAACCTCTGTATTCAGGCAGTTGCTTTTTCTCGGTGTTTCCACTCCCATAGTTTATCTTTTGCTTATGAATGGTGTTTTTTTCTCCTGGAACCCTGCAAGTTGTTTAGGGACATTACACCGCCACTAATGGAGAAGTCCATTACGTTCGATTATACCACAGTGTATTAGTCTCTGTGTACAATGTTCTCCTGGTTCTGCTCCTCTCGCTCTGCATCACTTCCTGGAGGTTGTTCCAGTCTCCATAGAACTTCTCCACTTTATTATTCCTTTTAGCACAATAGTATTCCATCACCAACATATACCACAGTTTGTTCAGCCATTCCCCAATTGATGGGCATCCCCTCGTTTTCCAGTTTTGGGCCACCACAAAGAGCGCAGCTATGAATATTTTTGTACAAGTCTTTGTGTCCATTATCTCTTTGGGGTACAGACCCAGCAGTGCTATGGCTGGGTCAAAGGGTAGATATTCTTTGTCGCCCTTTGGGCATAGTTCCAAATTGCCCTCCAGAATGGTTGGATCATTTCACAGCTCCACCAGCAATGAATTAATGTCCCTATTTTGCCACATCCCCTCCATCATTCATTACTTTCCTTTGCTGTTATGTTAGCCAATCTGCTAGGTGTGAGGTGATACCTCAGAGTTGTTTTGATTTGCATCTCTCTGATTATAAGAGATGTAGAACACTTCTTCATGTGCTTGTTAATAGTTTTGATTTCTTTATCTGAGAACTGCCTATCCATTTCCCTTGCCCATTTATCAATTGGAGAATGGCTTGATTTTTTGTACAATTGATTTAGCTCATTATAAATATGAGTAATTAAACCTTTGTCAGAGGTTTCTATGAAGATTTTTTCCCAATTTGTTGTTTCCCTTCTGATTTTAGTTATATTGGTTTTGTTTGTACAAAAGCTTTTTAGTTTGATGTAGTCGAAATTATTTATTTTACATTTTGTGATTCTTTCTATATCTTGCCTGGTTTTAAAGCCTTTCCCCTCCCAAAGGTCTGACATGTATACTATTCTGTGTTTACCCAATTTACTTATGGTTTCCTTCTTTATGTTTAAGTCACTCACCCATTTTGAATTTATCTTGGTGTAGGGTGTGAGGTGTTGATCTATTCCTAGTCTCTCCCACACTGTCTTCCAATTTTCCCAGCAGTTTTTATTGAATAGTGGATTTTTGTCCCAAAAGCTGGGATCTTTGGGTTTATCGTATACTGTCTTGCTGAGGTCGCTTTCCCCCAGTCTATTCCACTGATCTTCCTTTCTGTTTCTTAGCCAGTACCAAATTGTTTTGATGACTGCTGCTTTGTAATATAGTTTTAGGTCAGGGACTGCAAGGCCCCCATCATGTGTGTTTTTTTTCATTATTTCCCTGGATATCCTTGATCTTTTGTTCTTCCAAATGAACTTTGTTATGGTTTTTTCTAAATCAGTGAAGAAGTATTTTGGTAGTTCAATGGGTATGGCACTAAATAGATAAATAAGTTTGGGTAGGATGGTCATTTTTATTATATTGGCTCGTCCTATCCATGAGCAGTTAATGTTTTTCCATTTGTTCAAGTCTAGTTTTAGTTGTGTGGCGAGTGTTTTGTAGTTGTGTTCATATAGTTCCTGTGTTTGTCTTGGGAGATAGATTCCTAGGTATTTTATTTTGCCTAAGGTGATTTTGAATGGGATTTCTCTTTCTAGTTCTTGCTGCTGAGCTGTGTTGGAGATATATAGAAAAGCTGATGATTTATGTGGGTTTATTTTGTATCCTGCAACTTTGCTAAAGTTGTTGATTATTTCAATTAGTTTTTTGGTTGAATCTCTAGGATTCTTTAAGTAGACCATCATGTCATCCGCAAAGAGTGATAACTTGGTCTCCTCCTTGCCTATTTTGATGCCTTCAATTCCTTTATCTTCTCTAATTGCTACTGCTAGTGTTTCTAGTACAATGTCAAATAGTAGAGGTGATAATGGGCATCCTTGTTTCACTCCTGATCTTATTGGGAATGCATCTAGTTTATCCCCATTGCAGATGATATTAGCTGTTGGTTTTAGATATATACTGTTTATTATTTTTAGGAATGACCCTTCTATTCCTATGCTTTCTAGTGTTTTTAATAGGAATGGGTGTTGTATTTTATCAAAGGCTTTTTCTGCATCTATTGAGATAATCATGTGGTTCTTGCTAGTTTGCTTGTTGATGTGGTCAATTATGTGGATGGTTTTCCTAATGTTGAACCAGCCCTGCATCCCTGGTATGAATCCTACTTGATCATGGTGAATGATCCTTCTGATCACTTGCTGGAGTCTTTTTGCTAGTATCCTATTTAAGATTTTTGCATCTATATTCATTAGGGAGAATGGCCTATAGTTTTCTTTCTCTGTTTTTGACCTGCCTGGTTTTGGAATCAGTACCATGTTTGTGTCGTAAAAGGAGTTTGGTAGAACTCCCTCTTTGCTTATTATGTCAAATAGTTTGTGTAGTATTGGGATTAACTGTTCTCTGAATGTTTGATAGAATTCACAGGTGAATCCATCAGGCCCTGGGGATTTTTTCTTAGGAAGTTCTTTGATGGCTTGTTGGATTTCAATTTCTGATATGGGATTATTTAGGAATTCTATTTCCTCTTCTGTTAGTCTAGGCAGTTTGTATTTTTGTATATATTCATCCATTTCTCCTAAATTGGTGTATTTATTGCCATATAATTGGGCAAAGTAATTTCTAATGATTGCCTTAATTTCCTCTTCATCAGAGGTGCTGTCCCCCTTTTCATCTTTAATGCTGTGAATTTGCTTTTCTTCCTTCCTTTTTTTAATTAGATTGACCAGTACCTTGTCTATTTTGTTTGTTTTTTAAAGTACCAGCTTCTTGTCTCATTTATTAAATCAATAGTTCTATCACTTTCGATTTTATTAATTTCTCCCTTAATTTTTAGGATTTCTAATTTGGTTTTCTGCTGGGGGTTTTTAATTTGATCGCTTTCCAGTTTTTTCATTTGCATTTCCAATTGATTGATCTCTGCTCTCCCTTGTTTGTTAATATAAGCATTCAGGGATATGAATTTACCTCTGATTACTGCTTTGGCTGCATCCCAAAAGGTTTGAAAGGATGTTTCGCCATTGTCATTTTCCTCGATGAAATTATTAATTGTTTCTATGATTTCTTCTTTAACTAAACGGTTTTGGAGTATCATATTGTTTAATTTCCAATTGGTTTTAGATTTGGTTTTCCATGTACCATTACTAATCATTATTTTTATTGCCTTGTGATCTGAGAAGGCTGCATTCATTATTTCTGCTTTTCTGCATTTGTGTGCTATGTTTCTGTGACCTAATGTATAGTCAATTTTTGTGAATGTGCCATGTGGTGCTGAGAAGAAGGTGTATTCCTCTTTATCCCTATTTATTTTTCTCCATATGTCTATTAATTCTAATTTTTCTAAGATTTCATTCACTTCTTTTACCTCTTTCTTATTTATTTTTTGATTTGATTTATCTAAATTTGATAATGTTTGGTTTAAGTCTCCCACTAGTATGGTTTTATTGTCTATTTCTTCCTTCAATTCTCCTAGTTTCTCCATTCGAAATTTGGGTGCTATATTATTTGGTGCATACATATTGATTAATGATATTTCCTCATTGTCTATAGTCCCTTTTAACAAAATATAATTACCTTCCCTATCCCTTTTGATCAGGTCTATTTTTGCATTGGCTTTATCAGATATCATGATTACCACTCCTGCCTTCTTTCTATCAGTTGAAGCCCAGAAGGTCTTACTCCATCCTTTAATTCTGACCTTGTGGGTGTCAACCCGCCTCATGTGTGTTTCTTGAAGACAACATATGGTAGGGTTTTGGATTCTAATCCATTCTGCTATTCGTCTACGTTTTATGGGTGAGTTCATCCCATTCACGTTCAAAGTTATGATTGTCATTTGTGGACTCCCTGGCATTGTGATTGCCTTCCCTAATTCTAACCTTTTCTTCTTCGGCTCTACCTTTTAGTCCAGTGATTTACTTTGAAACAGTCCCCTTGTCCCCTCCCTTGATGTTTCCCTTTTTAGTCCCTCCCTTTTTCTTCCCTCCCCCTCCCCCCTCTCTTTCCCTCCCTTTTTGTTCTCCCTCTCCCCCTCCCCCCCTTGGTTTTCCCTTCTCCTTACCCTTGTTGGGTAAGATAGAATTCAAGATCCCAATGGATCTGGATGTTTTTCCCTCTCAGAGTTGATTTCCCTGAGATTGAGGTTTAAGTAAACCTCCCCCCTCTCTTCCTCTCCTTCTTATAGGAGTTTTCTTCCCCTCCCCTTCCCATATGAATCTTTGTGTGAGATTGATTATTCTATTTGGTCTTTCTTTACCCCCTATTTATACATTACATTTTCCCCACATATTAGTATACATAGGTTGATATAAATGTAGTCCTTATAGAAGAGAGTTTGAGTAAAAGAAGAAGATAACATTTTCCCCTTTCCTTAATATTTACCTTTTCAGGTATTCCTTGCTCTTTGATTTTCGGTATCAAACTTTCCACAGAGCTCTGGTCTTTTCTTTGCAAAAAGTTGGAAGTCTTCTATTTTGTTGAATGCCCATACTTTCCCTTGGAAGTATATAGTCAGTTTTGCTGGGTAGCTGATTCTTGGTTGGAGACCCAGCTCTCTTGCCTTTCTGAAGATCATGTTCCATGCCTTACGATCATTCAGAGTAGAACTTGCAAGGTCTTGTGTGACCCTGATTGGCATTCCTTTATATCTAAATTGTCTTTTTCTGGCTTCCTGTAGGATTTTTTCTTTTGTTTGATAGCTTTGGAATTTGGCAATTACATTCCTGGGAGTTGTCTTTTGGGGGTTTAGTGTAGAAGGTGTTCTGTGAGCTCTGTCAGTGGCTGTATTGCCCCCTTGTTCTAGAATCTCTGGGCAATTTTCTTTGATTATATCTTGTATCACCATGTCCAGTTTGGTGTTTATTTCTGGCTTTTCTGGGAGTCCAATTATTCTTAAATTATCCCTTCTCCCCCTATTTTCCAGATCTATCACCTTGTCGGTGAGATATTTTATGTTCTCTTCTAATTTCTTGGTATTTTGGCTTTGCTTTATTAATTCTTGCTCTTTTACACGATCGTTGTCTTCCAGCTGCCTGATTCTGGCCTTTAAAGCCTGGTTTTCCTTTTCAGTTTCATCATACCGGTTTTGTAGATGCGTGAATTTCTTTTGCATTATTTCCAACTTTTCCTCCCAGAAGGCTTCCATCTTTTTGGTCATTTCTGTTTCAAATTCTTCATAGGTTTGTGGAGAGTTTCCATTTCCTTTGGAAGGTTTTGGAGCATTTTCTTTTATATTATCTTCTATCTGCTCTGTATTTTGTATTTTGGCTCCATAGAATGTGTCCAAAGTCGCCCCTTTCTTCTTATTTTTCTTGGTATTTTGGGGCTTCTGTGCTTCTGTGGAGTTTTCCATCTCTGAATGTGGAGGATTGGCTTTTCTTGTCTCTGTCTGGTGTTCAGAGGCTTTAGTCCTGGGCAGATGGTTCTATGACTTTCCCTGGGTTAAACTGAATATGCCTCACTGGAACTGGAATGGAAGGGTCGGACCACGTTGCTTTCAGGAAGTTGCCTTCAGAATCGCTGGCCGTGAGGCTGTTTCGTTCGGCCTGCGGGGGGGATGGGCTGCAGCTAACCCAAGCTCCGAGGACAAGGACTTTCACTGAGACTTGGATAGCAGGATCCAGCCCCTGAGGCTGTCTTTCCCGCCCTGAGGGTTGCTGTTGTTTCGACCAGCTCTCTGTAGCGGGAGCCCCAGGCAGTAACTTTCACTGGGACTCGGGTAGGGTAGAAGGCCCTGAGGGTTCTGCTCTCTGAGCCCGGCCAGGCTGTGGCTTCCGGGAGCCTTGGACTCTGCTCCTACCCCTGAGGTCCGAGTGATCTCGGGTTCTGGCTTTTGAGGGGAGCCGTACCTTTTGAACCGGGTCCAGGTCCAGGAGGAGGGTTCCCAGGGTCTGTGCTGTTGATCGTTTTGAATTTCGGCGCCTTAGGAGCTTATATTTTGAGATCGGTCGGGAAGGGTTTTCCGGAGATCTGAACTTGAGCTTTCTCTAAGCTGCCATCTTAACCGGAAGTCTAATCCAATAATTTTTAAAATATCTCTCTTCAACCTATTTTTGAGGTCAGTTGTTTTTCCTATGAGATATGTCAAATTGCCTTTTATTGTTCAATTCTTTTTATTTTGTTTGATTAAAAAAAAAACTATCCTTTTGTCTTAGAATTGATACAAGTACTGATTCCAAGGCAGAAAAGTGATAAAGGCTAGGTATTTAATGTTAAGTAACTTGGCCAGGATCACACAGCTTGGAAATGTCTGAGGCCAGATTTGAACCCCATCCCCTTTGGTACTATATCCATTGAGCTACCTACCTGCCCCTGTTTGATTGTTTCTTGATGTCTCATGGAATCATTAAATTCCACTTATCCAATCCTAGTTTTTAAGAATTTTTTTAGTGACTTTGTACCTCTTTTTCCATTTGTTTGAATTTGTTCCTTAGGAAGTTACATTCATTGGTGAGTTTCTGAACCTCTTTTTCCATTTAACCAATTCTGTTTATTAAGATATTATTTTCTTTAATTTTTGTGACTTTTAATAAGTTATTAATTATTTCTCATAATTTTCTTCCTTTGCTTTCATTTAATTTACCTAATTTTTCTTCTTCCTCTACTACTCTTATTTGAATTTTCCCCTACTATATTTATTTGAATTTGAAAATAATTTTTCAGCTTTTCCAGGATTTTTGTTGGGATTTTGTGAAAATCTCAGTTTTCTTTAATGCTTTGCTTATAGCTGTTTAGGATTATCTTATTAGTTTGTGTCTTGCTTATAGCTATTTGGGATCCAGACTTAGCTTGTTTGTGTCTTGACTTTCCTAATCACTATAGTAGTTTCTTAAAAGAAATCTTTATTTTCTGTCTTGTAATCTCTAAGACAGAAGGTCATGGGCAAGGTGCACAGGGTAAAGTAAAGAGCCCAGGGTCACACAGATAGGAAGTATCTGAAGTCAGATTTGAATCAAGGTCCTACCAATTCTAGACCTCATGATCAATAGATCATTGTGGAAACATGTTGCCTCCATGGTTTCTTTTATGATCAGGTTTTTATCCTGTTTGTTAATTTTTCTACCCTATTTCTTGATTTGGAAACTTACATTACCGATGGACTTTGTTCCATGTGTGCGTATGAGAGGGGAAATATCTCATGTTCCAGGCCTTCTTACTCTATTGTTTTCAGAACTTGTCCTGAGAATCTGGAATTTTTCAGGGCTTCCAAAGTGGTATGATCTGGAGAGAGATATGATCCCTCCTCTCCTAATCTTTGCTCTCTTTTTTAACCAGAAAGGGACCCTGATCCCTTAAGACTAATGATATTGCTCTTTAGGGATTCTGATCTCTTGGGACAACAAGAGATACTACCATTCAGAGCTTCCTTTCCCTCTTCTTTGACATATTTCTTCTCTGACCTTGAACTATGACCCAGAAGTGAGTATTGGCAATGGAGCTGCCAAACAGTATCTGGTCTTGTATCCAGTGTTAGCACAGGTTCCCTTGCTGTAATCTCTTTCTTACAAGTTGCTTGGTCCCTTTATTGTCCCTAATTGGAGACAACCAAAACTGCATCTGCTTCTGTAGCCAACTCCTAGTCTTATCATTGGTATTTCATTCAGATGGACTCTGGACCAGTCTCCTCCTCCAGGTCCTGATCTCTTTTTCAGACTTACTGAGCCATATTAGAATGGAAGAATGTCTCATTTTGATCTTTTATTGGCTCTGCAACCCCAGAATTCAATGTGAGGGATTATTCTAAAATTATTTGGAAGGAAATGTTTAAAGGACTAAGCTAAGTGCTTTCTCTGTTCTGCCATCTTGGTTCCACATTTGGAAGTCCATTATTCTTCTCTTAATACTATACCACATATGTTGGTGATGGAATACTATTGTGCTTAAAGGAATAATGAACAGGAGGAATTCCATGTGAACTGGAACAACCTCCAGGAATTGATGCAGAATGAAAGGAGCAGAACCAGGAGAACATTATACACAGAGACTGATACACTGCGGTACAATAAAATGTAATAGATTTCTCTACTAGCAGCAATGCAATGATCCAGGACAATTCTGAGGGATTTATGAGAAAGAAGCTATCCACATTCAGAGGAAGAACTGTGGGAACAGAAACACAGAAGAAAAACAACTGCTTGATCACATGGGTTGATGGGGATATGACTGGGGATGTAGACTCTAAGTGATCACCCCAGTGCAAATAGTAATAATATGGAAATTGGTCTTGATCAATAACACATGTAAAATCCAGTGGAATTGTGTGTCAGCTACAGGAGGGAGGGTTAAAGGATGGAAGGGAAAAGAACATGAATCATGTAACCATGGAAAAATATTTTAAATTAATGAATTAAATAAAAATTTTCATGAGGCAAATAAATAAATAAATTTAAAAGACTATACCCCAGAATCATTCATTTTGATTGACGTTTGTATATTACATCCTTGACTCATATTAAGCTTGTAGCATATGAGCAAACCAATGGAGAAAACTGGAGGATTGGAAAGTACCTTAAAAATTACATAGTTTATCTTTAGTTCATAGATAAGGAGACTCAATTCCAATCACACTGGCTTTAGAAGAACTAATATTTCAAAGTAGGTATTTTGATTCTAAATCTACTCCTTGTCCCTTAGTCTCATGATGATATCTAGACAATATTTGTAAATATATATGTATATATACATATGTATACACACATACATATATATACATATATATATATATATATATATATATCTTGGTATATATATGGCTGCTTCTTGTTTCTGTACTCATTACTGGTCAACTATTTCCAGCTATCACTGATAGTCCTTTAGGTCATGCCTGGCTGGAATTGCCTCTCACCAGAATGTAAAGGCAATAAGTATTACTATAGCTATAAAACTGAGCTTCCCAAGGATCAGGGCCATTTCTGTTCCCTTGACTTTCTTAAAACAATGATTTTAACCTTTTGAGCTAAAAGACACTTTAGAAATCACCTTCTCTGGGCTCTTCATTTTATAGATTAGGAAGCTGAACATGTTATATAGTCTGGAAAATAACTGCTTTCCTTGCCTAATCTTTCTCTGTCTACTTGGTTATCTGTTCTCTGGATACAACTCCTCATACTGGTAACTCCCCTCCTGGATTTTGATGTTCTTCTTGTCACCCTATTTGCCCTCAACCCATTATTCCATCTGAATTTTTTTATGTCTGGAAGCTTCCATGTTAGAAATTTTCAATTTTCTACCTAAGACAGGCATCTTCTTTTCTATGACCTCAAGGGTTAGAAATTAATCTCATCTGCCTATGGATAAGCCCCCTTCCTAATGGGGCTTATAGCAGTTACTAGAGCTACTCTAACCAGTTGCTGCCTGTAATGAAATATGGACCTAGAAGCCTTAGCTCAAGCTCTGTTTAACCATGCTTAGATTATTGTAGAGATTCCACCCTCTACTCAGAGCTTCAGTGCCACTGCTCCAAGGGCAACCTGGAGATATTCTAGATTATGGTGCAGTGAAAAGATGCTTGGTTTGAAGTCAGAAGACCTGGTTTCAAATCCTAGCTCTGGCATTTGTGTTATATATATATATATATATATATATATATATATATATATATATATATATATATATATATATATGACCTTGGACAAGTACCTTTCCTTTTTTTTTAATAGGTTTCAATTTCCTCAGTTGTAATAGATGGGCTTAGATTAGATGGCCTTTAGAGTTCCTCTCACTCTAAATTTATTCTCTTATATAAAAATCCTTTCTTGACCTTTTCCAGCACTGCTTGGAAGTTATCAGTCCAGGCCCCATTATGAAGGGTCATCAGGCTCCCATAGTTCGAGTCATAGAATCATATACTTAAAGCTAAAAGGAACATAGAGATAATTGAGCCCAATTTCCTCATTTTGCTTATTAGGAAACAGGCTCAGAGAGATAAAATAACCAGTCTATGGTCTCAGAGTTTATAAGCATTTAAGGCAGGATTCGAGTTCAAGGCTTTATGACTTCGAGAACTGTACTACTGTAAAAAAGGAATTTTCCAAGAACAAGGGAGACCTGCAAGGTTGAATAAAATGTATCTTTCGAGATATAATTCAATATAATAAGTCAACCCCTCCCAGCCTTCTTGGATTTGAAAATCTTCCCTCTTATTACACTACCTAGATGTCCTAAAGAGAAGGCATTTAACCAATGACCTTGAATGGACAATTTATCTGTTTATTCCCTCTGCTGATGGTATTCTTTCTGCTCATCCCCATCTCTGCTTCTGTGATTGAGAGAAAATGGGCAACTTTGCATCTCATTTTCTTCAGTCCTGGACCATTTCTCTTGATCACACTTCTCTGGCTCCTTTAAAATCTTAGCTAAAGTTCCAACTACAGAAAGCCTTTCCCAAACCCTCAATATTTGTTTCTTCCCTCTGGATATTGTCTCTAATGTATCCTATGTAAAGCTTCCATTTACATATTTCTTTACATGTTGTCTCCCCTATTAAGATCAGACTCTGATTTTGCCTTTCTTCATATCTCTAACACAGCACATAGTAGGCACTTAATAAATGCTTATCAACTAACTAACATTACTAGCATTTCTCTCTAGTCCACTAAACCAACTAGATAAACTATCAGCTTAATTGTAAAGAGTAAGTGGACTGTCCTAGTTTGGGAATGTTAGTTTGAGCTCTAGTAGAGAGGTAGCCGTCTTCTCTTGTACCCTTCATAGGTATTGAGTGTCCCTTCATTTTCACTTGAGTGTCTCCGGTTAAACTACTGGTCTTCCCTTCAAGGAGCTAAATAAATGCCATTCGTTTTCAGCATTGATTGACCTAGCTGATTATTATTATTTTTTGTTATTTTATCTAACTCTTAGTGATGCCATTTGATATTTCCTTGGCAAAGATACTGGTGTGGTTTTGCATTTCCTTTCTTCTCCAGGTAATTTTACAGATGAGGAAAACAGGGTTAAGTGACTTGCCCAGGGTCTCACAGTTAGAGTTCCTAAGACTGAATTTGAACTTAGGTATTCCTGACTCCAGAGCTGGTACTTTATTCACTATGACATTTAACTGCCCTATTTAATTCTTCAGTGAAATGCCTTTAGTCCCAACAATGGACATAAGCCATTCTTAGAAAGGAAAGTGCCCTATTCAATGTCATAAAGATTGAGCATATAAATGGGGAAGGGGTAAGGGATGACAGGCAGTGGCTCTTCTGTTAAAAATTTGATATCAGAAGAATCAAATCCAATATTGGCTCTGTTTAATAGCCAAGAGGCAATGGACAAAACACTTTGCACCAATTGCCTCTCAGCATCCCATTTCCCATGGCAGCTCCCCAGAATGCACTGTTTCTTATTGCTCTTTGGGTAGTCCCTACTTTTCTTTATGGCTCAACTCAAGTACCAACCCCTCACTGAGGCTTTCCTGATTCCATCAGTTCACTGTTCTGTCCTGGTTTGCTTAGTTTTGTCAGGAAGGTGTCATTCTGTAGGATTGTGATATCAACTGTACATTCATTTTAAGCATGGGAACAGGGACGTTACTTTTCCCCATCATGTTGACTTGGGGCTCTGCTTCTCTTTACAAACTCTGAAGCAACTCATTTGTGCCCAATAAAAGCATTTGCCAGAATATCTGGGAAGAACTTGAAGTGTCTGTAAACCTGCCCATCCCTTGCTTCATGAATAATATGTGACACTTAGTCATATTCAGCTTTGTCAGTTCATGTTATGTAACAGGGGACCAATGGCACTCAATTATTTTCAGAGATGAGATCAAATGGAGAATGCTACAAACTGTAGGCAGAGAGGCAAAAGGCATCACGGTGGGTACTGAAGAGGTTAGATATGTGGGTGGACAGTAACCAAAAGAAGAGAAAGTATCCTGGAAAAATATGGTTAATATGAGAGGAATTTTCTTTTTTTTCAATACTCTTAGGCAATCTACTCCCTATTTTTCTGTACACCTGGGGCTATATACTATTCCCCATAATTGACCTACCCTCCACTTCTTCATGCAAAAATTAGGGTTAAGACAGAAAAGACTTTATTAAATGACTTTATAGGAATAGGAATAAACTTTTTGTTTCCCACTACCTCATTTTTGGCTTCTCTGATGACTTTTTGCAAAACTACATTCTTTTCACTGTCCTTGGTAGCCTCTTTCTGGTATAGAATTATAGCACAGGAATTAGGGCAAAATGGTTACTCAAACAACATTTTCTGAATTTTACTCATCATCCTGTTGGAGACAGAGATATTAGGGGATGATTTTTAAATGCACTGATTAATCAAATACATTGTTAAGCATCCCCTATATGTCAAAACCTGTTCTGAGTCCTAAGGAGACAAATCTAAAAGCAAAGACATTTTGGATCCCTGGGAAACATTTCTCCAAATGAGGGCAGAGAAAACAATACATTTAGGGCAGTGATGTCCAGGGAAAAGTATTTTGGTTTAGAAAACTATGGAGTTGGAGAGGTGTGAACAGAGAGCCAGATCATTTCTAGTAGCAGCGGAAATTCATTTGATTATGGTTCTAGAACTGGAAAGGGAGGAGGGAGGAGCCACACTTATGCCATAGCAACAAGGTTACTGTTGAAAACATGTCTTGGGAATAAGTTGAATTATGGATAAAGGTATTTCCTATATTGTGATCTCTTGAGCCATTCACCAGTCAAGGTAATAGAACCCAGAACAAGTGTTCCAAAACTTAAAGGGTTGAACCCCTAGGTCATGATCTGTGGACCAAGGAACTAGGCAATCAATGAGAAAGTGGCATTCACATAGGAGAACTCATATTTGCTTTGTACTCTCCATATTTTTATCATTTCAAGTCCTAGTTCAAAGTATATCTCCCTTTTAAAGTAGTCCCTGATCCTCCACATCAACTGATTGCTCTTTTGGCTCCATTCATCATCCTTGTGAATCCCCAGATGACAACATCTATTTCTTTTCCAGTTACCACTCTTGTATATGTTCTCTCTGTCTGTCTGTTTGTCTTTCTCCCTCCTCTCCCCATCTCTCTCTCTCTGTCTGTCTCAGTCTCTATCTCCTCTCTCTGTCTCTTGTCTCTTGCTCTATTAGAATGTAAGTTGCTTGAAAACAAGCATTGTATTTAGTATTCATATTCCTAGTATTTAGCACAGTGCCTGAAGCACAGTAAATGCAATGTAAATCCTTTTTTCATTCATTACTTCCTTTATTTCATATCCCTTTTAGCAGACTGTAAGCTTTTTGAGAGTAGGGACTATGGCATTTTTTCATATATGTCCTCAGGAGCATGATCATTGCTCAAGGTTGATGCTTGATAAATGCTTATCGAATTCAACTTTTGAGAAAATGGTTCAGGGTGTCATGAAAAGAACATATAATATTCATGTCATATGACTCAAACCAGGGACACCTAGTCTGAATCAAAAGAACTGGATTCCAATCCTGGTTATTAATTATACCAATTGAATGGTCATGGATGGTGACTTTGTTTTTATGATTTTTAATTCTCTTATCTGTAACATGAGGGATTTGTACTCTTAGATGATCCCAGTAGTTTCTTCCATTCTTTAACAAACCCTGTGGTCAAGATGGGTAAAATACAAAAATGCATTTTTGTATAATACTAATAGCTGAGATTTCTAAAATGCATTGCAAACATCATCTTTCATATGATCCTCATAACACCCCAGATGGGAAGATGATGAATATTATTTGCTATGCTAAGTACTGAGGATACATATATTGGGGGGGAGTGTCCTTGCCCTCAAGTAGATTGTAAAATTAAATTAGTTTCTTTATTAAAAGTATTATAATTTTGTGAGGTTTATTAACGATTATTAGAAATCAAGGATACAAAATAATAAACCACATGTCATGGCTGATTTAGCCAAATTCAGAACTTCCCCTCCCCTACCACACTTAGTTTACTCACTACATCCTTGCAATCTCTGAGAACAGGAAGAGAGAGGCTGAAGTAGTTGTTGCAGCCAGTTTAAATACAAATTGTGTTCTCACCCAGGTGGAGACTCAGGTGAGATTATAGGGAATTCTGGGAAGTACCAAGGACTTTGGGGGATTGAAGTGTGGGGTTCAAATCTCCATTTTTACAAGATTATAATCTTAATAGGGAAAGATAGTACAGAAAAGGAAGCTGAAAGTGGAAGAAGGGAAGGCATCTGGTGCAGGAGCATGCTGGAGAAAGCCAGAGAACTCCAGTTAGGTGAGAAATGAAGAGGGCTAGCCTGAGGGGTTTTAGGAGGAGCTGTCCATTCACAAGCAGAAGGTACTGATGAAGTTTTCGTGCAAGGCATTATTATTCCCATTTACAAACAAGGAAGCTGAACCTCAGAAAGAACAAATTCCTTGTATACTTTCCCACAGATAATATTTACCAGAGATGGCATTTGATACCAAGTCTTTCTGATTCTGAGATTAGCATTCTATCCAATATGTATCTTCTTCAGAGAAGCAGAACATTTATTTCATCCAAAGGATTGGTAGGAACAGTGTGGACTCACAATAACTGAGGGGTGAGGGAGGGTGGATGGATGCTGGGAACTATTTGAAAACAATGGAGATGAAAAGCAAAAACTGCCAGTTAGAGAGAAAATGCTCAGCTATAGCAAATGCTGGGAAAATCAGGCTGAAATGAGGTTGTTAAAAGCCATGGGAAGTACCTGAAGTGTGGTCATTTTATGCCAGAGGGAAGAAAGTATTGGAGAAAAAGCAGGGTTCTCGGGTTAGCATGATGGCCAATTGACTGGGTTGTAATTTACTGCGATAATCACCTGCCATGTACCAAACAACACTGGCATGAGATCTAACTTCAGAGTCTCAGCCTAAGGGCCACCAAGGAGAGAGCTAATATGACCCAACAGACTTGCTCATTTTTTAATGCAGATTGATTTGGTGGATTTTTTAAAATCCACTTTCTCAGGTAAAAGAAAGTTATTAGGCAATATGGCTATCATCTAAAGCACTCTTCAAGTAATATTGCCCCTCTTTTCTTAAGGGCAATATTTAGCAAGAGAGTAGGGATGGGAGTCAGCAACACTTGCCAATGGCTCTTTATCCAGAAGTCTAGTTTCCCAAGACTTGAATTCTAATTCTGGATCTGCTTTCTAGCCAGATGTCCATGAGCAAGACATTTTGCAGAAATTGACTCTTGCCATTCCTTCTCTCACTCCATCTCCCCAGAATGCACTGCTTCTTATTGCTATGTTAGAGAATTCTTTCCTTTCCTTTAAAGCTCATCTCAAGAACATACCCCTACCTGAAGTGTTATTGATCCCCTTACCTAAGTTTTCTGTTCTGATCTGGTTGGTGTTGTTAAGATGGTATCAGATAGCTGATGGCAGAATGGATAGAATACTGGGCCAGGAGTCAGGAAGACCTAAGTTTAAATCCAGCCTCAGATACTTAATAGTGGTGTGATCCTGGACAAGTCACTTAACTTCTGTCTCCCTTAGTTTCCTTGGGTCTAAAATGAAGATAGAAATAGCACCTATTTCTCAGGATTGTTCTGAAGAACAAATGAGATAATCATTGTAAAGCACTTAACACAATGACTGCCACATTGTAGGAACTATTTAATATTAGCAAGTATTGTTATCATTATGTTCATATCATTTAAGGATTACATAAATAACTGGCTATCGTTATCCTGAAGAAGAGAAAACTTTGAAAATTACAACCACCATCTTTATTTAAAATAAAGAATTGAGTTGTTATTGCTGTTGTTGATGATGGCTAGCATTTTTATGCCCATTTAAAGTTTTCTGAAGCACCTTACATATATTAACTTATTTGACTTTCATAATAATCTTGTGAGATATGCTATAATTACATGCATTTTACAGATAAAGAAACTGAGGCTAAAAGAAATGCAACCATGGTCACATAGGTAGCAAGATGAGGCAAAATTCAAACTCAGGTCTTCCTGAATCCAGGTCTAGAACTTTATCTACCACACCACCTATGAGGAAGAGCAAGGAACAATGGGTACAAAGTACAAAAAAAACTAAGTATTGAAACAGGGAAAGAAAAAAAAAAGAAAACAAGTCCTAAATTCCTCTAGAGCTTTTCCAAAACTGAATGAACTACTTTGAATGGGAAATGGTTTTCTCTATTTGGCCATATTACCAAAGTGGAAAACCAGCTCCCTTTCAAGGAAGTTCATCTCCCATCCAAAGAAGTTGAAGTAAAGGCTGCGACTACTTACTGGTTGTGTTTTAGAAAGGAATCTTGTATAGATAAAGGTTGGATAAGACATTATGAGAACTTTTTCAAAACTATAATTCTGAAATCTCTCCCTCTTCCTTCTCTTCCTAGAAATGATCAGTGATCTTGACTTCTTGTCTCTCTGTTGTTGGTTGGTTTGGTTTTACTCAAAAATGGCGTAATTAATTTGAGCCAAGATTGAAATAGATGTGCTGTTATTGGATGATGAATGGCAACAACCACTTGATGTCCAGAAAACTGAGCTCACTTGTTTGCTGAAGCTTGAAATGGTATCCATCAAAGTCTCTTTATTCTAACATCATTTCAGGACTTTGGGGCTTCTTACTGTAGGTAAATCATATTTTACTTGTTTATACCTAAAACTAATGGTTTGAATTGTCTCCATCCTAGAGTTCTGGCTGCTGCATTAACATCCTGCACCCAGTATCCCTGCCAGATGCAGCCTGCACACAGCCACAGCTGGAGCTGGCATGGCAATGAGCCCAGAATTCGAGGGAAGGTAAGAGGATTGTTCTCACTGATATAGCCAACAAACTGGTTGGCAGACAGTTTGGGAAAAACTGGAGGAAACTGATGTGTTTTAGCACAGAGAGTATAAGAGATTGGATATAACCACCCATTTATTAAGCATTGTGCAGTTGCTTGTGTCTGTGGATGCTATGGGATTCTTAGAAGAGAGGAGAAAAAGAAGGAAAGAATAGATTTTGTCCTCATTGGACAGGTAGCTTAGAGTAGTAGGAAAAGCCCTGAAATAGAAAATAGGAGGCCTACCTTAGGCATTATCTATATAATTTTAGAGGAGGGAGCTGTGGATCAATGGTAAAGCCCTTGGCCTAGAGTAAAGAAGACCTGACTTCTAAAAAAAAGTCTTAGATGCTTCCTAGTTTTGTGACCTTGGATAAGTCACTTAACCTCTGATTGCCTGACAAAAGAATCCACTAGAGTGGTACATTTTATCATCTCACTAGGGAGGCAAAAATATGTATGTGAAATAAGCTTGAAATAATCACAAGGAATTACTGGTTGATTTCTCCAAACCTAAAGATACCTCCAACCCTTCTAAAATAAAAATAATACACCAAATATGAAGCAACTTCAGCTATCTTCATAAAGTAGGATAGCCAGAACCTTTAAGAAGGCAAAAACATAAATTTGAGCTCCCTTAGCACTTCCTCCCCCCACTGCCAGCCATGCAACAGGCAACAATGCTGTACTAGCAAACCCAAAGACTCAACAGTCAACTTTATAAAATTTACCAGATTCTCAGTGGCCAGCACTGGAATAGCTTTCTGTGCTCTATGAGATTTTAGCAGGTGAAGGAAAGAATGGAAGAAATGGAATAGAGCATGTGTCTGGGCTTGAAAAAGAGCTCAGGGGATGCTAGATAGAACCAGTATTGGAGTAGGGAAGTCCTGAGTTCAAATCTGGCCTTGGATATTTCTTAGCTCTGTGACCCTGGGCAAGTCACTTAACTCCCATTGCCTAACGCTTGTCACTCTTCTCTCTTAGAATTGATACTAAAACAGAAGATAGAGGTTTTTAAAAAAGAAATAGAACACAACATACCATTGTTCCCTTCATTTCGAAGCTTCAGTGACCCAAACCCACCAAGCAGAAATTATTCCAGCTGCAGAGGCACTAGTATGTCAATGGTTTGAATTGCTAGGGCAAAGAATGGAAAAACAGAAGGAAACAGAATAGGACAACATGTGTTGGATGTACAGTCTGACATTTTAGAAAGCCTGAAAAGAGAGACTGGTATCCAGCTGGGGCCAGATCTGTACCCTCAAAAGTCACTTGGGCAGAGGCAGGGGTTGATGAAATCTGAATGATCCAGTCAGTCTGTGAGGCAGCTGAGCCATTTTGAGATGCAGTTCCCAGGGAAATTATTAGAGGGAGGTTCAGATTTTGAGCAGAAGGGGAAAATAAAGGGAAAAAAGAATGAAATTACCAAAGATCTCAGGAAGAAAAAACTCAAAGATCTTGAACACAAGCAGATCAGTTTTTCAACAAGGAAAACAACAGCAGAAGAAAATATACCTTTCAGGTCTAGTAAATGAGTTTGGGCATCTATGAACAAATATTCTGAAAGAAAGGAAAAAAATGATCCATATGATAGAAAAGAGAACCCTGTGGAATTTGGAGAGAACATAGAACCACAAAACAACATCCCTGTGTGGTTTCAAAGAGAAATGAGATTTTTAAGAGCAGAATTTATAGCCTGCAAAGCAAAAATAGAATTTGGCAGAATAGAGACTTAAATCTGCAATGACAATTCTCACCAAAGAAACAAAAGAGAGAACAATTGGTCCAGAATATAAATGTACAGAATCTAAGGTCATTTTAGAAGAAGGGAATCAAAAAATAATATCATTAAAAGAAAATATTATATCTATCCAAAAATAATTCTGATGTCAAAGATAGGATTCATAGAGGCAATATAAGTATCATAGGTATCCCAGAAAAATATGAGTCAAAATATCTGAACACCATAATGTAAACATAGTATAATAAAACTGCCTAGAATATCTGAACAGAAAAAATGAAGTACAGATGGAAAGAATTCATAGATCATCTATAGAAAAATACTAACACTGAAAAATTCAAGTTACATAGTAGCTAAATTAAACAATTCAATTCAGTAATACATTTTATGAACAACCAGGAGAAATATGGTCAAATACAAGGGAAAGGACATTTGAATAATGCAAGATTATTCTACAGCAATTGGAAAAAGTAGGAAGGAATATAATAATGTGTTCCAAAGAGCAATGTTGGTCAGAGTGTAGTCCAGAGTGGCCTATTCTGTCAATCAGAATTTAATCATACAAAAGAAAATTGGCCATTCAAACAATAAAGAAAAGTTTGAAACATTTTTGGGAAAAAGTTTAGAATTACAGGGGAAATATTACTGAATCTTTATTTTTTTGTCCAGGAATATCACTAATGGGCATAAACATGCCTCTGCCATCCCAACTCCAAGGTCCATATATACCAAATACTTGTAACATTTTTTATTGTAGGAAAAAAACCCCAACAACTATTTTCCCAGGACCTCTGTCCAAAATTTGGGAAATAAAAGGGAGAGGAAAAATCTAATGAGGAATGACTGAAAGACTTTCAACTTAGGGAATATCATTATTTTGCCCATTTTATGCCTTGGAAAATAACATTGTGATAATTTGAGGTATTTTCTGGGGTCTTTCTGTTTTTCATCCTCTTTAGGTCTATGGCTGCAATAGCTTCAGCATAATTGCACCCAATAAAATAGATCCTTAAACATCAATATCATTTTTACATAAGATAAGAATTCATAGTAGAAAGGGAAATACCACTTTAGATAAATACAAAATGGGTAAAATATCTGGAAATCAATCTACCATAGTGTATAAAAATTATATAGATTAAACTACAAAGTACTCCTTAAAGAAAAAAAGAACTCAAATAACTGGAAGAATATTCAGTGCTCATAGCTAGGTCATGCCAACATGATAAAAATAACAATATTACCAAGGTAAAATTACACTGTTATTGCTATACCAATTAAATCACAAAGGAAATGCTTAATAGAAGTTAATAAAATAATGGAAAAAATCATTTAAAAATCCAGAATATCATGAGAAATAGTGAAAAGAAGTAGACATGAAGAAGGGATGACATTTTTAAACCCCAAACTATGTTATAAATCAGCTGACATCATGAGATTATCATTGGTAAAAAATAGAGTCAGATGAATGGAACACACTAGACAAGGGCAAATCAGAAGCAAAGGAATTCAATAACATAGTGCTTGATAAACTGGAAAACATAAATTACTTAGGATAAAATCCCTTATTTGATAGAATCTGCTAGGAAAAGTAGAAAGTAGTATGGCAGAAATTAGGATTAGACCTATACTATATACCAAATTTCTCAATATATTCTAAATGGATACTCATCTTTAATATTAAATTATTAAAAATTTAGAAAAAATCATATACCTCCCACAGCTATGTATAGGAGATGCAGTCTTAACCAAACCAGTGTTAGATAGAGGCAATTACAAAAATTAAAATTTGATTGTATGGTAGTGAAAAGCTTCCACCAGACAAAATTAATACATCAAGGATAAGAAGGGAAATAGCCAAATGGGGGGAAAATCTTTGGATTGAATTTCTCTGATAATGATTTGGTATCCAATAGAGACATTCATATGCACACACACATACACATGTGTATGTATAAATATGTGTGCATATACATTCATACATATATGTGTGTATATATATACACACACATATATATATATATATATATATATATATGTATACACACATGCACCGAAAGTCCTTTTCTAATGATAGGTTGGCTAAAGGATGTGAACAAACCATTCTTAAATGAATAATTGCAAAATATTTACAACTACATGAAAGAATTCTTCAAAGAACTATTAGTAAGAGAAATGCAAATAAGACAACCTTAAAGTTTCACTTCACACCCAAGAAATTGTCAAAGATACCAGAAAAGACAACAATATTAAAGGAGTTGTGGAGTGATAGGCACACTACTATGTGGTTGGTGTATATGTTAAATGACAGGACCATTTTGGAAAGCAAATTGAAATTATACAATTTAAGTGAGGGCTTATGTCCCAAGGAAGCCATCAATAAGAAGAAATATACCAAAATATTTATAGCAACACTTTTTTGTGATAGCAAAGAATTGGAAACAAAGTAGGTCCTCGTCCAATGGAGCATTGCTCAACACATTTTGGTTAATGAATATAACAAGATATTCTGTGCTGTAAGAAATCATGTTAGTAATGAATGCAGAGAAGCACATAAACATCTACATGGAGTGATACAGAATAAAATGAAAATGATATAAAGAATAGCTACACTGTAAGTAAAGTACACACACATGAATATAAACATACATACAAAATCAAAAGTAAATGTAACAAAATGATGAAGGGCAAGAGAAGAGTGACTATAATCTATGCCTTTATGGAAGTATAATGTCCACAGGTGCTACATCTGCTTACACAAATGCTGTGAAAAATATTGTGTTTTCAAATTTTTTAAATATATTTTATTATATAAGTGATATATATTCAATATATTTTAATACATTGATAGTTTTACCGAATGATTACTTTCCCTCCTCTTTCATGTTAAAAAAAAAACCAAAACGTTTTGTGAAATGGCTTTCTGGGATGGGGAGGGTAAGAATATTGGAGAGAGTGATGATGTTATAAAAATCAGAAAGCATGTATGAAAACTTATTTAAATAAATAAATAAAGTTAATGGCTGTTTTTCACGACTTTCCAAAAGTGCTCAATGCTTTCTGTAAGAAGCTAGTGGTTGCCATTTCAATGGTTGATCATGCCGAAGATGTGGAAAGATGAAAAAGTACAGTCATAATGTTAAATCTCAGGGAATAGGGAGGATGTGTTGCCAGATACAGATGGATTGAATAGACTGTCACTGAGAGGAATCTAAAGTGTATAGAATAGGGAGCAGGTGGGTAGCTCAATGGATAGAGAGTCAAGCTTAGGGATGGGAGATCCTGTGTTCAAATCTGACCTTAGACACTTTCTAACTGTGTGACCCTAAGCAAGTCACTTAACTCCCATTACCTAGCCTTTACCACTTTTCTGCCTTGGCACCAATACACAGTACTGATTCTAAGATGGAAGGTAAATGTTTACAAAATTAAAAAAATAAAGTGTATGGAATAATCAAATAGAAGATGGTGCTAGAAATGCCAGAACTTCCTACCACAAAGAAATTGTGAGTATATGAGGAATGGCTACTTCAGGAATTAGTTGCTATGGGATCAGAAGTGTTATTTTGCATTTTCTAGTGTAGAGGATTAATGACCAAAACAAGGGAATCCCAATACCTTGTGTGCCTGAATTCATTCTCACATCTCTTTTAATTCTTTCCAAATAAGATTGCTTTCCAGATGTCTATTTTTCCAATTGCTTTTTATCCCACGGATGTTAGTATCACTTTCCAAGGACTTCATCTCTTGGTTTAAAGAGGATTAGTCTGAGAGACAGATGTGTCACTGTGGAATGTCTGTTTCAACTTTTTTTGGAGATAGGGTAATGATGGGACCTGGCATATTGTGTCAGCAACCCAATATGAGCTGATGGAGGAAAATATATTTTCAGTGATAGAGTTCCCTGGAAGTACTGTTGTCTTCTTGTCTTTGGAGGAGAAATATGCCTGGATTTGTTTTCCCATCTACTCTTTTAAGACCAAAGATTGAAGGTGCATCTATGTGTATGCTAATGGCCTGAGAGTAGTAAGGAGAAAGCAACTGACTCAGTAGGTGGTGACAAAAAACAAACAAACAAAAACAATATTTCCCAATATCTTGAGATTCTGTCATACACAAGTTTCTGCATGGCATGTTATTGCACCTCTGCTACTGATTTCTTCCTCCTCTCCCTCAAACTCTCCTTCCTTCTTCTCTTCCTCATTCTTCTTCTTTACCTCTTTATCATCTATCTTCCCCATCTTCAGGCATTCTTTTATCCTCTCCTTCTATCTCTAACTTTTTTCTTATTTTTACTCTCTGTTCCTTTTCCTTTCTTTCTTTTGGGTCATTTCAGACATGTGTGACTCTTTGTGACTTCATCTGGGGTTTTCTTGGCAAAGATACTGGAGAGGTTTGCCATTTCCTTCTCCAGCGTATTTTATAGATGATGAAACAGGTCAAAAGAGTTAAGACTTGCCCAGGGTCATTCAGTAAGTGTCTGGGATCAGGTTTGAACTCAGGAAGATGAGTTCTTTGCTGATTCCAAGTCCAGTGTTCTATCTATTGTTCTACCTGTTTCTGACGTATTCTATTCTATTCTTTAGCAGAATAGAAATTCCTTTAAGTCAAGGACAGTCTTATTTTTCTATTTGTTTCCTCAGATTCTAGCACATGGTCTGCCAAGTAGAAGAAATCTCATTAAAATCTTGTTGAATGGTTGATTGTGTATATTATCGACTGCTCTTTATATGTATGGCTTTCTCTAAGTTTGTATTTTTTTCTCACTCCATGAATTCTTTAATTCATATTTCTGTAGTTATATTTCATTTATATATCAGGATTTGTTTAGCCATCTTCCAATTTAGGACTTAATTTATTTGTGAGGTTTTTTTCTTTTACTCCTTCCAAAAGTTATTACAAATATTTGGCATATCTAAGGCTGTTCCTTCAGTCTTTGACTTCCTCAAGATCTATACTTTATAGTAGAACCGGATGAGCAATGGATATATAATGTTTAGTGACTAATAGTTGAGCCATTTCACAACTCCCAAAATGGTGCATTACTGTGCCTATCTTTTATAATCCCATTCTTTCATGTTTTTCCCCCAGTGAGAACCCTTTTTAAATACTTGGGCACTACCCAGAAAATACAATTGTGAAATTGTATGAACTAGAAGGATCCTTAGAACATAGAACTCAGAGTTTGAACAGTAAAGACTCTAGAAATTGTTTATTTATTCTTATCCTCTTCATTAAGCATTGATGATGATGATAACCACCACAAAATAACTAATATTTATATAATCCATTACAATTTTCAAAGTGCTTTACTTTAAAAAAAAGTTTTCATTTTTGAGGAGAGTGAGTGTAGAGGGATAGAGTGTCAGAATTGGTATAAGAACACAAAAACAATGTTCAAAATCTACTTCAGACAATTACTACCTATGGGAGTTTGGATAGTCACTTATCTTGTCTCAACCTCAGTTTCCCTGTAAAATGAAGGTTTTTGTCTATGGGACTAGGGCCATATATATCATTGCGAAGAATTTAAAAAGGGGGCTCTAGGAGACAGACAGAGTTATGTACTTTTATAGGAGCTGCAAATTGTTTCAATCACTTTGGAAAATTATCTGGAATTACAAGAGATGAATAATTGCATCCTTCATTCCCCTTCATCCAGGAATTTTCTGCTAATGATCACAGACACTGCCCCTACATCACAACCTGGAGATGAAAGGCAGAAAGGCCTTTCTGCACCAAATATTTGTAGGAACATTTTTTGTTCTAGCAAGAAACAAGGCAAACCAATCCATCCTCGCCTTTCCCCCATGCTCTGATCCTGGAAATAAAAAGGAGGGAGGAAAATCTATTAAAGAACAGCTAAAGGAAAATGACATTTCAGGATAGGTTGAGTCATGTTCTTTCTCCTGTGAGCAGTTGAGGTCTGTGCCTGCAATATAGTTTGTCTTTTGTTTTGAAAAGGTCCAATGACATCATGAGTGTGATGTCTTGACTTGTGTGTGCCCTGGATGTAAGTGAGGTCTAATTGAACAAAGTCATTAGCCTCACTCTCTCTTCCACAGTCACCAAAGTTCAGTGGCAAGACAAAAGTTAGGAAGACCCAGCGATGGACTGAGGTGCAGTGGGTGACCTGTGAATCATCTTTGATTATCTCGAAGCCCTCCATATGGCCTCCTTTGACTTCTTTCCATGGTCTTTGGAACAAATTGTTCTCATCTACCCATCCTATTGAGAAACATCTTCATATACCTGGAGTAGACACAGCCCTAACTCACAGACAGGTTTGAAGCTTGACAGTTTTCCTCAGTCTGTTTAATCAGTTGACTGAGACAGTTTTATTAGGTGTGGCCACAGGGTATACTATATACCTTTTGGGAAGCACAGGTGAGATCAGGGTGACTCCAAACAGAGATGAGAAGCCCTACAAAGGTTTTGGCGAGCCCTCATACCAAACAGAGGTGCTGGCTTTCCCTGAATACCCCAAACACTCTACCTGCAATGTACTGATGGCGAAAAGTAGATGAAGACTTTTCTGATGTGCCTCCAAATCATTTTGTAGGTTTCTATTGACCCAGCTCTACTAGCTTGCAGGATTAGAACTCACAGGTCAGGGTCCTACTTCCTAAACCAGAGGATTTTGCCATTGCATAGTACTTCTCCAGCTCAGAATTTTTATTATAAGAGAATGATCCTTTTGGCATTCACCATATAAATAAGTATCCTGGGAAAGTAGAGGAAGCATTTTCTTTGACTGTGACAGGCCAGAGAACGGTCTCCTTAAGTAATAATGTCAGAAACCTCTCTGGATAAAGCAATTTTCTGAGGGGGAAAACAATGATTTGACTGGGACGGGCTGGGATCCAGTTCCACCTCTGACTGTTACTAGCTATGTGACCTTGGGTAAATCCTTTAATGTACCTGGCCCTCAAGTTTTTACATTTGATCTGTAAAATTAGAAGGCTGCCCTGTGGTTCCTTCTGTCTCTAGAAGTAGGATTCCATGACCCAAGAAGCAACAGACTCTTCATTGTCTCCCACCAGGATGCCAACCTGATTGAGGAAGAAAGAGAACTCCTCTCTTTGTATAACTTTGTGTAATTACAGGGTTCCTATTTTCCCGGGTATATCTGACTGATTCATTTCCACTAAATGAGGCATTTAAAATAATTTTCTCATTTAGTAGGAGAAACATGCGTTGGAATTCAAAGCAGGATATTCCATTGCTCATTAGTAAGTAAACTTTTCAGATGATCTTAATTGCCAATGGAGAAGGAAACAGAAGGCTAGAGGCAGAGGAGCTCTGACTTGCTGTGTTGATAGCTTGTTCTTTATTACTATTTAACCCAGGAGTTAAGTGAAAGAACACTATGAAGCAGAACTGTGGAGAGACCTGCATTCAAATCTCACACCTGTCACCACCTTGCCGCGTGACCTTGAACAATCCATCGCTTGTCTGAGCCTTGTTATTTTTGTCCAGGAAAGGAGGAAGGCAATGCCTGCTCTGCCAGCCTCACAGGGCTCTTGTGAGATGCCAGCAAGATAATGGATATGGAAGCACTTTGAAAAACAGAAAGTGCTGTGCAAATATCAAGTCATTCATTATTACCCATGAATATTAATAAGAGATAATGTCTTCTCTTCCCAAGCTGAGTCAAGTTGAGTAACCAGTAGGTAACACCTGCAAGTTTAAAAGGATTTTGCCGAAGTGGGTGTTGCATGTAAAAACACTGTTTTATGGAGTTTTACAAAAAGTCATTTCCATGCTGTGCAGAGGCATCACTTTATATCTTTGTTTTAAAACCTTTTTTATGTTATGCTTGAATGTGATTTTAACACTTTGTTCTGGGAAAAGGATTATGGTCCCTTCCAAAGCAGAGAACAGAGCCGAGTAACTAACACTGCCTGTCCCACCCAGGAATGGGAATGCGACAGAGAAACACTTCTAAAGTGTTTACTTTGTGCCAAGCATTATGCTAAGCGCTAAGGATACAAAGTGAACATTGAGACAGCCCTTGCTGTCAAGGGGCTCACATTGTAACTGGGGTAGACAATATATAAATGAAGGCTGGAGCTCATGATCATTTTATCGAAGATGGAAAGACAGGGCAATGTTTGGGTAGAAGCAGCAGCAGGGCAGATGGCAAGGACCCGAGGGCTTTGTGGGGTAATTTTGGGGAAGAATGGCTATAACCAAGAGGATGGTGTAAGGGCCAATAGAATGAGTTGAGAATGGCCACCCTACATCTGTAGAAACTAAACAATTGGACAGAGAAGGTTTGTTCAAGGAAGATAAAAGTGTTTCTCCCTTTTGTGAGAGATCAGCGGCATGTGGATTCAAATCCCTCCTTGCTTCTGCCTCTTAAAGTCCTTGTTGTTTTGGCATTCATTTGTTTCGGTAATGTCCAACTCATCATGGCCCCATTTGGAGTTTTCTTGGCAAAGATACTGGACTGGTTTCTCATTTCCTTCTCCAGCTTATTTTACACATGGGGAAACTGAGGTAAACAGACTTAAATGGCTTGTCCACCATTACATAGCTAGTAAGGGTCTGAGGCTGGATTCGAACTCATGCATTCCTGACTCCAGACCTGGTGCTCTATTTACAACACCACCTAGATGTTTAAAGCCTTTATCTTCCTCCAAAACCAATTTCAAGGGACTCTTTAGACATGATGTCTTCCCTGACACTCCCCATCCCCAAATTAACTTGCATAAATTTTGTGTATAATTTAATATAATTCTACATGCATGTGTTGCCTTAATAGAGAGAATGTAAGTGCTCTGAGAGCAAGGATGGTTCCTATTTTTCCTTTATGATTGCTATACGTAATCATTTCTCCACGTCAGCCCTTCTTTCTTCTACTCCTGGTCTCTGAGCAGTAGGTGAAACTGAGTTCTCAAAGTCAAAACAACGTTGGCGTAGCTCTGGAAGCTCCTGAGCAAAGGAAAAGGCAGCAAATAAGGATCTGGAGACCCATGTGATTCCAGGTCCAGTCGAACCTTGTCCAGACTTGTCCGGAATTCTGGCCACGAGGACATCCCCCCCCCACCCCAGGCAGATTCCAATGATCTTTTCTGAAACTCGATTGTATGTGTGAGCATGCACATCCACAGATACACACACATTCTACATCTTGCTTGGTGTGCAATCAAGCGGAAGACTCTGGAATCCGATTGCTAATGAGTTTAACTAATCCTTACAAATCAGATAGCGCCGAGGAGGGAAAAATGGAGCCCAAAGTGTGGCTTCTTTGTTTTTATTGTGTTCATTAGAAGGTTATATAAGTCACTGGGGCATATAAATTAGTTTTTAATGATGAGTTCGCAGAACTGAGCCTAAAGGAGTGGGTGGAAGGGAAAGAATGAGGCCATGGGATTCATGTTTGACATCTACGGATCGTCAATCATTTATTTTATGTTAGAGGAAGGAGCATGTGACTATCTCTGCGGGGAAAAAAACACACACATAATAAAAAGTCGCAGTATTAAAAGCCACCGGCTCCTGCTCTGGGTGTGAGGGTTTATGAGGTGTCCCACCCCCTCCATTATTCCCCCTTTTTTCTTTCCTTCACAAACTGGTCTCAAATGAAACCTGTATAGTCTTTATTCTATCACCTGACAGAATTCATCACCAGCCACCATTAACAGCTTTCTTTTCCGATGGGTGTTAAGCCATAATATGCCTCCGCAACTAAATCATCACAGTGCAGTCTTCTCTTGCTCCCTACATCCTAGCCTTGGTTTCTAAGGGCTGTAATGAGGATAAGACAACTGAGCCTTTGCTTTTTCTTCAGAACAACACGGTTCTGAGAGGGCTAATCCTTAGACCATAATTACAAAGATAGAAGAGGCTGAGGTCAAGGAAGAGGAAGCAACTTTCCCAGGGTCACAGAGGTAGTAAGGATCCGAGGTGGGATTTGAACCTGGGTCCTCTGAAAAAGTCAAGTCAATAACACCAGCATGGTATTGCTATTGACTCAACCTCAGGCAAACTCTATCATGGCCCATCCTATTAAACCTCCTATCAACTCTCACTCTGCATTGCTCACTTGAGAAATGGTTTTGTATACCCAACTCTTGACTACCAACTGATGTGAGGACCACCTGGTATTGCTTACCTGGATGCAAAAATAGCTTCTTACCAGCCCTCCCACTTATCAATGAGCCTTTAGTGTGAAGAACACTGATGTCTATGAAATGAGCCATTAGAAAATGGAGATGATGTATCATCTACCTCTTAGGGTGATGCACCATTCCAATGGATGTTCATTGGATGAAAAGATGAATGAATATTTTTCCTATTTAGATAGGAGCAGGGCATATGGATTTGGAAAGTGGTGGGATTCCTTTTCATCTTAGGACCACAACTCCACACCTCTAGGCACTTACTAGCTACTGAGCATCTACTGTGATCTTAGGCAAAACATTTAACCCATCTGAGCCTCGGTTCCCTCATTTGTTAATTTTAAATCTTTGTCTCCTGTCTTAGAATCAACACTAAGTATATATTCTGAGGCAGAAAAGGTAGGAAGGACTAGGCAACTGGACTTAAATGACTTGCCCAGGATCATACAGCTAGCCAGTATTGAGGCCACATTTGAAGCCAGGTCTTCCTGACTTCAAGCCTGGTTCTCTATCCACTGTGCTACCTAGATGCCCCCTTATTTGTAACCTGATAATAGCACCCACTTCCCTAGTTTGTGATAAGAATCAAATGAGATAGCATAAGTAAAGTACTTTGTAAACCTTAAAATGCTTTGCAATTTCTATCTATTTTTATCCTTCTACTTTCCAATAGATTTCTCTTGCCTTTGTCCAGTTAATGGGCATTCAAATCAGAATTCAGATGAATTGTACAAGTGAGTTTTATTTAATAGCTAGGAGGGAGCTTAGAGATCACCATGCCTCCACTATTTTATTTTTCAGAAGAGGGAAGTAAAACCAAGAGAAGAGATATGACTTGCCCAAGGTTCCATGCTAAGTAAACGACAGAGCTGGGACTAGAATCCTATCCATTTCAAAGTTCATTAAAAATAAAACAAAGCAAAACAACCAGCTATTTCAAAGTATGCATGAGATGCTGAAAGGATCCTAAAAGGGGAAATTTAGGATGTGGAAGACAAAAATAGGTTCAGGATCATAAATTTAGAACTGAGACTTTAGAAGCTACCTAATGGGGGCAGCTGGGTAGCTCAGTGGATTGAGAGCCAGTCCTAGAGACGGGAGGTCTAGGTTCAAATCTGGCCTCAGACACTTCCCAGCTGTGTGACCCTGGGCAAGTCACTTGACCCCCATTGCCTACCCTTACCACTCTTCTGCCTTGGAGCCAATACATAGTATTGACTCCAAAACGGAAGGTAAGGGTTTTAAAAAAAAAAAGCTACCTAACACCTTCATATTAAAAAAAAATTAGGAAATCAAGGGGTTTAATAGACTTTCCTAGGATCACATAGGCAATAAAGATCAGAGGTGAGATGTGAATCCAGGTCTTCTGAACATATCAAATCAATATTAATTCATTATTCCAGACTCTGTGCTAGGTCCTGGACCATTCTATTAGTTCCTTTTCCACTGTACAATACTACCCTCCAAGCTCTGAAATTCTCTGTTCTGAAGTTTCTTCTATCTCTTAAAATTTTATTTTCTGCAGTCCAAAATCTCTTTCAGCTCAAACATTCAAAGTTCTAGTTTCTAAGGTCTTTCTTGTCCTGATATTCTAATCTAAGCCTATTGTGTTCTATGAGTTTCTCTTGCTCTAACATTTTATTCTATGTTTCAGGGTCTTTGAAGTGTGAACATTTTATGCTTTGTGCCTTAAAGTTTCTTCCGACTCTAGCATTCTATGTTCTGTGTTCTATGATCCCTTCTTGAACGTTTTAAGTTCTAAAGATATTCCAGATCTTATAGTCTATATTCTTTCTAACAGCTCTCCCATTTCTAGAATTCTTTTTTCTATTCAATGGTTCTTTGTAAGTCTAACATTTTATTTTCTGTTATAAAAATCCTTCCATCTCTAAGAACTTATTCCTTATTTTCTGTTCTAAGGACTTCTATTACTAGCATTCTATGTGCTTAAAATCTTAACTTCTCTACTTCCTCTAGGAATGTTCCTTTCATTAATACATGGACTTTGACTGCTACCCCTGACTCACAGGTATTTGCATTTTCAAGCAGGAAGTAGGAAAAGAGCAATGCATCAGGGTTAGGTGATTAGTGCTAAAATTTCACACCCAGGGGGGAGGTATTTAGAGACTAATGGCTTACATTCACTCCTCAAATCACACCATATAGACGTGTTGCCTCTTTAAGGCAGACACTGGTCCTGGTAAACTCTTTACCTTCTAGGATGTGGTCCTGGATTGTTTTGTTTTGTTTTTCTTTAACCAGTGGACTGCATTCAACCAAAGATGGAATATAATGCCCAAATCCTGTCTAGCCTCTATTTCAATAGTATGGTAATATGTTGTTGAAGTGGCTATTTTTTAAATTCTTGAATAAATCTGTGGTATTACTGATATACTTACTTTCTTCAGTGATGCACATTACAACCCTCCTTCCCAGCTCTCCCATTCTCTGTAGCTCTTGCTCATGGACTCCTGTAAATAAACCACATGGTGCCTACTAATTGTACTAGGGTTTCTTAATCCCAATTCCCTAATAATGTGGGAATATCATAAGAACATTTTGATTATTTTTATTAACCTTGTTTATTTTATTATAATTATATTTATATACATTTTATTTTAAAATATATTTTATTTTATAGTTATATTATTTCATATTATATTATATATTAATTTAGTTTATTGCATTTATATCTGTATATTATATATTTATTTTATTTTTTATGAATTCATATTGATTTATTTTTATATTTATATAAATATATGAATTTTATATTTATATAAATTTATGTAAAATATATTTCTATTATTTCTATTTATTTATTTTATTTATATTTATATTATTTCTATATAATATATAAATATATTATTTATAATAGTTCTAGGATTTAGAGTAGATAGAGTTCCAGGCCTGGACTTAAAAAGACATAAATTCAAATCTGCACTCAGACATTGATTGTGTGATTCTGGGCAAGTTGCTTAACTCTGCCTTAGTTTCCTAATCTGTAAAATTAACTAAAGAAGGACATGGCAAACCATTCCAGTATCTTTGCCAAGGAAGCCCCAAATGGAGTCACAAAAAGGCAGACATGACTGAAAAGGACTGAACAAAACAAAAGTGTGATAGGAGTCAGTAATGCAATGTGGTAGACCAACAAGCTAATGTGATCTTGCATTATGGGGGGCATAACTTCCAGAAAAATGGAGGTAACAGCTTCAGATGCCCTCATCAGAAGTCCTTTAAAGTAGTATGCTCAGTTTAAAGTGCTATGGTTTAAGAAAGATAAGGATAACCTAGAAAATACTCATAGGTTAGCAACAAAAATTGTGAAGGGTTTTAAGTTCCTGGGCATGTTGAAGGAAGTGGGAACATCTAACCTAGAAAAAAGAGGACCAGGGAAACATGATTATTCTAGTCATGTAAGTACTGTCATATGGAGGAGATATTAGAATTGTTCTTTTTGTTTCCAGAACTCAGAACCAGAAGAAATGGATAGAAGTTGCAAAAAGACCAAATTTATAACTTGTTGTTAGGGGAAAATAATCCTGGCAATTAGTTATTCAAAAGTGGAATGGGCTGCCTTGAAAGATGGTGGATTTTCCTCTTTAGAGAACATCAAGAAGATGGATAACCACCTATGCGGTATGGCATAGTAGGGAGACATTTGGGCAATATGTTGGACTAGACCACTGATAAAGTCCCTTTTGGCTATCAAAAATTTGTGATTTCTTCACCCCTGTAATATATTCAGCCTCCAAGTTTTGTCAAATCCATCTCCACCATGGTAGGGATGTAGATGGGGAAGCAGATTGAGTGCTGGACCTGGAGGTAGAAAACCCCAAGTCCAAATCCAGCCTTAGGTGCTTACTAGCTAGGTGGTTCACTTAACCACTGCCTGCCTCAATTTTCTCAGGAAAACTGGAGAAACACAAGTACTTAATTCTCAATGTTGTTATAAAGACAAAAATGAAACAATATTTTAAATCAGTTTGCAAAATCTTGGGATGCTATATATATGGTACATTATTATTCTTGTAATTCTTATATTGTTATGATCATGTTACTATTTCTCTTGTATTTAACTCCTTTTCCTTCCTAGTCTAATTCTTACCTGAAATACTATAATAAAGTTTTTAATTGCCTCCATTTGTTCCTTAAATTCATCTCCAAATAGCTCCCAAGATGGTTTTTCTGAGGCACAGATCTGACCAAGTTTTTATGGCGTTCAAATATCTGGTGGCTCCCCATTTCCTCTAGGTTAAAACAAACTCTTTTTTTTTAGCATTTAAAAGTATTAACATGCGGCAGCTGGGTGACTCAATGGATGGAGAGTCAGACCTAGAGACAAGTCCTCCAAGCTGGCCTCAGACACTTCCTAGCTGGGTAAGTCATTTAACCCCCATTACTTAGCCCTTACCACTCCTCTGCCTTGGAACCAATAAATAGTATTGATTCTAAGGTGGTGAGGGTTTAAATATTATAATATTTATATTATATATAATAATAATTAAAATAATAATTAATAAATAATAAAATAATAAAATAATAAAAATTATATTTTTAAGTATTAATCTAAGCCAAACCTATTTTTTCAGACCATGTTCAGTTATTCCATTTTACATACTCCACCCCAATCAAACTGGCTACCTTACTTTTGTTTACTTCTATGATTTACAAAATCTTTTCCCCTATTCCTGGAATGGTTTTCCTCCTTGTGTCACTTTTTGAAATAAGTAGGCTCACCACTCAAGTGAAGCCTTTTGTGATCCCCACACTTGTGAGCTTCTCTAAATTACCTTGTGTTTAGTTTGTCTGTAAAATTATAGTAAATATATAAATATGTAAAATTATAGTTGAATTTAATTGTTTTACAATCATATAGTGCTTACCATCAGGCATACAGTATGCTAAGTGTTATGGAATTATCTCATTTGATCCCAACAATGACCCTGGGAGGTAGCTGCTATTATTATCCCCCTTTTACAGATGAAGAAACTGAGACAACAGGTTCTAAATGACCTGCTCAAGGACACAAAGCTCATAAATATCTGGGACTAGATTTGCATCCAGATCTTACCAACTCTAGGCTCAACATTCTATCCACCACACCATCTAGAAATGAAAACACTATCAGAATCATTTTACCATTTAGTACTCACAGAAGTTCTAAATGTGCCTGTATATACTCAATAACAAATTTATTATTTCCCTCATTTTACAGTGTGGAAAACTAAGTCTCAGAAAAGTTAGGAACTTGACCAAGTTTCCTTGCTAGTAAAAAGAGGAATTTGAACTTGATGTCATAGCTTTTGACTTCCTGTTATATTTTGTCTTTTTTTTAACCTTTAAGGAAAATACTTTATTCTTGAGTGAGAGCAGATATATTGGTGGTTCTGATTTCTAGATCGTAGAATCCTAGAGTATTAGAGCAAAAATGGTCCTTTGACATTGTCTTATCAAAAGTCTTCATTTTATAGGTCTTCATTACTATTGCAAAAATGGTACTTTGAAATTGTCTAATCAAATGTCTTCATTTTATAGATTTATGAGCCTCAGAGAAAGTTACTCATCCAAGATCACATGGAAAGTTTGATACTGGAATCAGAATTAGAGCATGGGTCTTTGGACACTTAAATTGATTGGCTTTTCCACTATTCCTTATTATATTCTTTAATTAAATTTTTTTTAAATCCTTACTCTCGATCTCAGAATTGATAAGAGTATCGGCTCCAAGGCAGAAGACTGGTTAGGTTTAGGCAATTGGGGTTAAGTGAATTGCCCAAGTATCACATAGCTAGGAATTGTCTGAGGCAAGATTTGAACCGGGACCTCCTAAATCCAGACCTGGCTCTTTTATCTACTGAGCCACCTAACTGCCCCCTTCATTTTGCTTCTCAGGGTCAAACCTGGAATTGGGTTCTTTCTATCTGTGTAGTTCCATATTGGGTCATTTTCTCTGATAAAATAAGATATTTATAAAGGCAAATAGCACAGTGCCTGGCACATCGTCGTGAGTATTTGTTGTTCTTCCCCCTTCCCCTGTAGATTGTGGCTAGAAGAAAATTCTCTAACATATGGAATTTGCCTGTGCCCTTTGGCTTTCAAGTGTCTAGTTGGAGGAGAGATATGACAGATCATTTTTTTTCAGGCTTTGTACATAGAGAGGGGAGTTTAGGGAGTGACTATAATGGGAGGATGATTTTGTAGTTTCATCTCAGCAGGGATATTGAGCTGGGATTTGGGGCTGGCCTTGGGCATCACAGAATGAATTTCCCATTTAAAGGCCTTTAACTCACCAGCCTGTTTCTCTATTGGACTTGACTTTCAGCTTTAGTGGAAAGCTGCTCGATTTCTGTGTTTTTGGAATAGGGAGATTTCAATTCAGCAAACAATTATTCAAGACCAGCTCTGCAAGCCCTTTGCTAGGTACGAGGCATCTAACGCTAAGCAAACCACAAATCTTGCCTTCAAGTGGCTTACAGTCTAAAGTGGGGAAAGACTCAAACATTCCATTTGTGACCTCACTGATATATGTGCTCCCTCCATCATACAGATCATGCCTACCCATTCTGAGTGACCTCTGCCTGTGTCCTTCCAGAAGCCACCCGCAAGGGCTTCACCAGTATGTTGGGGCTCTTCCTCATTTTCTGATATCATGATGGTTTCAGTGATTTATACTTGGAATGAGTACAGTATTAAGGAAATGAATAGATATATAAAGATGCCAGCTAATATGACATCACCCTTACCTTCATCAAGTTTCCAACATAGTAGAGGAGGTAAGAAAAAAACAACTATAAGAATAAAAGAAATATTGGGGCCATTGCTATAGGACCATATGATTGAGGTTGCTAGGGGGTGTAGTGGATAGAGCTTTGGGCTCCGAGTCAGGAAAACCTGAGTTCAAATATCAGCTGTGTGGCCTTGGACAAGTCAATTAAATTTGATTGCCTCAGTTTCCTCATATGTAAAATGAGCTGGGGCAGGAAATGACAAGCCACTTCAGGATCTCTGTCAAGAAAACCCCAAATGGGTCACAAAGATCAGACACAACTTGTTGGCCTCAGTTTCCTCATCTGTAAAATGAGCTGGAGCAGGAAATGGCAAACCACTTCAGGATCTCTGCCAAGAAAACCCCAAATGGATCACAAAGATCAGATACAACTAGTTTGCCTCAGTTTCCTCATCTGTCAAATAAACTTGAAAAGAAAATGGCAAACTACTCCAATATCTTTGGCAAAAAAAAAAAAATAATAACCCTAAATGGGGTCACAAAGAGTTGGACACTATTAAAAGGAGCCAACAAAAACAACAAAGTATATAGCAGAGTGAGAGGTCTGAGAAATGTGACAGATCATTTCTGCAAGCACGACTCAGGAAAGAATGTAGGATCAAAGGTTCTAGAACAGGAGCTAGGTCATCTAGCCCAATGTTCCAATTTGACAAATGAAGGAAATGAAGATCAGAGATGTGTTACCCAATGCCATCAGGTAGTGATGAACAAAATTAGGATTTTAACCCAATTCCCCTGATTTTTGAGTTCAGTGTGATTTCCATCACAACACTGGAGAATTGTTATTTCAGTGGGGGAGCTTGGGTAGGTTTGGGGTAGGGCAGAGTATTGGTAATGGTATGAACAAAGGCATGGACATCCTAATGGAATGAGTAGAACATAAACCAAGTCAACAATCATGGGAACGAGGTCATGGAGAGCCTTGAAAGAGAACTGGATTTGGAATCAGATGAACCAGATTCAGATCATGGTTCTTCTGCTTCCTACCAATGTGATCTTAAGCAAGTCAGTTCATTTTATTAGTTATCATATCCACATATATAAAATGGGAGAACTGAACTCAATGACTTTGGTTATCCCATTCAAATCTAAATCTTTGATGCTAACATCCAATGGGGAACCAGCAAAGTTGTTTTTTGATTCTGTTTTGAGCAGGAAAGTTGCCTGATTATAGGAGTGCATCAGGAAAATGTATCTTGAAGGTTTGGGGCTGGATCAATAAGTAGGGCAAAAAAGACCATCGAGGAAGCCATTCTCATCACTAGAGTGTGAACTTCATATGTGATGTAGAGGTGGACAGCTGGAAAATACGTGGTTTTAGAATGAGAAGATCTGTGTCCAAATCTTGGCACACTTTATGGCCTTGGGCAAAGCATGGAGAACTCATTTTCTCATTTGTCAAATGTGGGTGTTGGAGCTGATGACCTCCAAGATTTATTTAACTCTGGGTGGAAGATCCCATGACATTGCGCAACCTGCAGTATGAGAAATGTAGTTGGTAGCTTAAGCGGAGATGACTGTTCAATTGAATTTCAATCAACTTTTTCCTTCATTTAACTGAACTCCCTTTCCTGTCATATTTAGACTAAAATAAACTCTCATTTTGGGAGCCTGGAGTTGGACATGGCAGGAGAAATGAAATAGGAAGAGCAGAATTGCACATCCCGAGGTAGAGTTCTAAAGAGAGGTGAAAACCCTCAGCAGCCTGCAGGCAGAGAGATAGTAGGAAAGAACTTCAGAATGGAGAGCTGCTCTGGGATGTAGGAGGAAGAAAAGATGGGACCTGGGAGGCAGGCACAGGAAGGAACAGAAGGATTGAAAGCAATGTGGTCAGAGTTGAAATTTTAATTTTTTTTAATGCTTGGGAATGGCTTGGAAAGAGATGTTTGGCTATGTTCCATGCTGGGCAATGGGAACCTGTTTGGGAGTTTTTTTTTTTTTTTGGCAAGGAGTCCTTTAGAGTTCAAGTCTCTTTAGGAATCCCCACAACTTCATCACCAGGCCAGGGAGCTGCTCTTTAAGGCTTTTCTTCCCCTCTATGCCTATGGCTAAACTTGACCTTTCCTCTAAATGTGCAGGAAACCATCAGGACTTAGCTTGTTGTTGACTAAAGGAATGCCAGGGATGGGATTAAAAAAAAAGTCCATTTAATCATTTTGCATTTTACAAGCTCACACAATAAAGAGTGTGATCAATCTTCAAAGAAAGTGCACCCTGGGAAGGAGAACTGCATTAAGGAGTAAATATCACTGGTTTTATTAGACTCGTATTCTTGTTACTACCAGGCTCTTCTAGAATGAAACTGCAACATAAGACTCTGCTGTGTGGAGCAGCTGCAGAAGAGACTGGAAGCCTCTGGTGGCATTTTATGACTTGGCTTGATCAACTAGAATTTTCTCTGCTTTACACCTGCTTTGGAGAACTTGCAGGGAGAATATTAGTCTATGGGGCTCTAGGACATAAGCCTGGAGTCAGAGGGACAGGACTAACTGGGATTTAATAGGATTACAAAGTACCTTTACATGCTCTGCATTTTACTTCCTCTGTGATTTTGACCGACCTTCCTTCCTTCCTTCCTTCCTTCCTTCCTTCCTTCCTTCCTTCCTTCCTTCCTTCCTTCCTTCCTTCCTTCCTTCTGGCACTTTCTGTATCAGTCAAAATGAAGCACTAGCACCTCCATCACTAGTCTCTGTGCTTTTTTCAGAGGAACCCCAATACTTGTAGGGTCACACAGGAAGTAAAAGGCAAATCATGCTATTCTTCCTCACCTCTGCCTCTGAGGATCCCTAGTTTCCTTAGGGGCTCAACAACTGCTTTTTCTTAGCCAAAGTCTTTCTAGATTCCTCCCTGTCCCATTATTAGTGACTTTTCCTTCTAAAAATCACTTTGTGTGATATTTTATTTACCTTTCAATGTGTTCCAATCAAATCCAAGTTTTACAAAGGAAAGAAGTAATCCATCTTTGTTTTTTTCACAGTGACTGGAATATACTATGTAATAAACAAATGTTTAATGAATTAATCATGTAATATTTTGTATTATTCTTAGCTTAGTCTATATACCTATTATACCCCTACTAGAATGTGACCCCATGAGGGCAGAGACCAACTCTTTTCTAAACTTTATATATACTCTTCTATATTGGCTATAGCATAAAGAGTGTTCAGGAAAGACTAGAACTTAGAGCCAAGGCTTGCCAAGTCCTCTTCAGAGCTACCTTCCTCCTTTGGTGTCTACCTGCCACCCAGTTCTTATTTGTGATGCCAAGAAACTAGGAAGGGGTGGTGTGATATGAAAGGAACAAAGCAAAGTGCTTTGTGAAATCAGAGGGAGAAATGAATTATTTTTCTTAATTAAGTTTATTTATTTAATTAATTAGTTTAGAACATTTTTCCATAGTTACATGATTCATGTCCTTTCCTTTCCCTCCTCCCTCCCATAGCCAATGAACAATTCCACTGGGTTTTACACGTGTAAGAGAAATGGATTCTTAACAGAAGAGGGGAGAGAAAATTCCATGAAGGAAGAGACTCATACAGGAGTTGGGTTTTAAAAAATGAATAAAAATTTGATGGGTAGGAAGTAATTTTAGCATGGGAAAAAGCTTAAACAAAGGCTAAAGGATGGGTGCATGTAGGGAATTTTATGAGTATTATTGTTGGTTTAGGGAAGGGGTTTGAAACCTGGGGGTCAATGTAGGGATCCATAAATAGATTTTATACAGTCTTTGAACTAAGATGGAAAAGAATGCAACCTTATGTAAAAGTTAAAATTAAATCTCAATAATATTATATTTTAAGAGATTTATTAATGATCATTAGAAATCAAGGAATAAAGAAGATACAAAATAAAGACCACGTGCCCATGTCTGGTTAGCCAGTTTTTAGTTAACCCCACTTACCACCATCAATGCTGATTCTTCATCAGAGAGAAGGAACCACCAAAGCTCACAGACTACATCCCCTGTTGACAGGAAGCATGTAATGACAGGAAGTCAGTACGATCTTGGGGTATGTAGTTCTTTTTTAAGGTAACAGATTTTCAATCATACTTCCCCCCCTGAGACCCACGGAAGACTAGGCTCTCCAGTGGGTCTTGTAAGAATACCAACTTTGAAATTGCAATAATTTGAGGATAAGAGGAAAAAAGAACAAAACCAATAATTGCTAGGCACATTGACAAAAAGCCAGTTAGGGGGCAGTCTCCTTTTGATATGAGTATACATTCAAATTAAATGTTCAATCAACCTTCAATTCAATCAACCACACCCAAAGTTCATTCTGGATCTTCTTGATGTAGCTTGTGGTCTGTGGAGCATCTTCATGGTGCCTTCTAAGAAGAGTTCATTTTCTGGATTTGGAGAGGTCTCATGTTTCTTAACCTAAAATTAATCTCAAAAAGAATTTAAAATTTGCAATTTAAAATAATAATAATACATCCCCCCAAGACGGTGTTGAAAAACACAGGGATCACATAGGGATTCATGGCTGAGTTATGAGGTATATTAATCAATTGGCAAGAGAAATAAAAAATATAAAAAAATAAGTTCTGGATGAAATATAGACTATCAAAGTCTTATGTGTAAAAATTCTAAGTAAAGGAAAAATAAATCCATAACTGGTCCTTGATTCAGGGCCCAATTAAAGTGATTTAAGCACTTATGCATTTATCCAATCAGTAGCCAGGACTATAGAAATGAACGACAGAAAAGGGACTAGATTATAGGAGTCAGGTAGGAGCCAAATTTGAGATACTTGTTAGAATGTGGGACAAGGAAGACCTGTCTTTAACACATGTTAAACAGCCACAACCTCAAACCCCAAACAAGTTCAACTCCTCTTGTCTTGGCTCAAAATTTTCATGAATCCCATTGGGATTGGTTGGGCTCTTTGACCTTGTGCTCAAAAGGAACTATGCAATTTAGCTTTGTGCTTCTTTGGCACTGTGCAATGGCTCTTTTTGTATTCTCTTGTCCTGGAATCACATAGAATCATTAAGCAAAGTCCCATAATTCTTTTTTAAACAAGCAGTGGCATCTTAATAATCTCAAGCTTTTGGGGCATGCATGCATTAACATTATAGCAAATATATTTTAAACTTATATTACTGCAAAATCAAAAAGTTAAAGAAGATATTCTCAATGCTGATGATAAAACTGAAATAGTATATTGCACATGCAAGCAAAAACAATAATAAAGAATTTTAAAAACCAAAAATATATAGCTTACAATCATTGACACTGTCACCTAATAAAATGTAGAATACAAAGGTTTCTCACCAAAAATGAGATCCATTTCCTCTTCAAACCAGACCATGATCCACTGTGAGTACAAACAAATGATTTTCACAAAGTAACAGTTTTTTTTATAAAGAACAATAGTAGAACTTGTAATGCACATTCAAAAAGTATCAAAATTCCCAAAATTAAAATAGCCCATTTAATGATAATAGCAAACAAATCTACTATCATATTTCATATAAGTTGCTGTATGACAAAAACAAAACAAAACAACAAACCCTATGAAATGATGGATATTTGTCACAATTTTTACAGATATAGCAAATCTTTCAACCTTGGCAAGTATATTTTTAAACAAAGAGAAACTTATTTGGATCTAGAACATCTCCAAGAAATTTTAATCTTTACATACTGATAGAATTGTTAGTGTAAGTATAGCATAATGGATAGAGCTTTATGACATCTGGAAGAGTTAGGTACAAATACTCCACACCTTAGACAGTTACTAGCTGAGGACACACGTTATACATTCCTATTAAATGGAGATTATGATAACATATACTTGATTTGGGATTTTAGACATAGACATGAAAGAGAGTTTAGAAGCATATCCTTCCCCTCCCCCCATTTTACAGATGAGGAAACTGAGTCTCAAGAAATTTTATATTTTGCCCAAAGACACATAGGTGGGAGATATCTGCATATAAATATGTGTGCCTATTCATACATGTATGCATATATACAAATGTACATAATAGATGCTTGAAGAAAAAAATAAGAGCATATAAAGAATTTTGAAAATATTATGGAAATGTAACAATGTAACCTAAGAAGTAAGTATAGTTTGGTGTGTGCGGTGGGGGTGGGGAGGAAGAAACCAAAATACTGGCTCTGCAATTGAAAGATCCGGATTCAAATTATGCATCCAGTGCCTGTGTGGCCTTCAGTTGCCTTCCTGGGCCTTAGTTTTTACTTAGTCAAATGAGGAAGCTGTGCATGATGATGATAGTGATGATGGTGGTGATGGTAATGGTGAGGATGATGATGGCCAACATCTATGCAATGTTTTAAGGTTCATAAACTACTTTACATATATTATCTCCTTTGATCTTCACAATGCCTATAATTGGGTGAGATTATTAAACCTGTTTCCTGGAGGCTAGAAGAGATTGGTTCTTGTTCGGGGTCATCCTGCTAGTAAGTATTTGAGTCAGCATCTGAACTCCTACCTCCCTCTTCTGAGATCTTGTCTAAGTCTGAGATTCTGTAATCAGACTGGAGATCCTAATGATAAACTCTTCAATCAGACACTGATAAGCAAAATTAAAATCAAGGAAGTTTATATTGAGGTTACCCTTGTTCTTGTTCATATCAGAGCTAGGAGCCCAACCCAGGCTTTCCGAATGCTAGCCCAGCATTCCTTCTGACGCACCAAGCTGACAGATGAAAGACTAGGAGACCATCAATTTTGGTCTGGCATTTTTCACAGATATCATCTTGTCCAATGCTTTCATTTTTCAGATGAAAGAACTCTTGCTCAAAGAGATTAAGTGATTGCCCTGGGTTACAAGAGAGGAATTGAATCTTTTTCTGAGACTCCAAATACAGTTCTTCTCCTCTGCACCATGCAGATCAAGTTGGCACCATATGGGAATGCACTGAGATCCAAAAGGAAAATAGCAATGTGCCCAAAGTAGATATGGTGCCATGGTGATGAACCCAAAGGAGTCACTATGGACTAAAGAAGAATTTAGCTAATGAATATTTAGATTGGCTAAATGTCTGGACCTTAGTATCACTGTTTTTCATCTTGCTTTGTATTCCCACTATCTAGCTCTGTCCCTTGAATTTTGTTTTGTATTGGATCTGGGATTTCACTCCATAAGGAGTTTCCTGTAATAGATTTTCCCTATCCATGCTTTTAGTCTTTTTAGTCTTACAGCATTGGCTGGGAGCCTGATAGATTTGCCTGTGGTCCTCAGAACATAAGCCCAGCTTTTCTTCTCTAAGGCTAGCTTTCTAGCCCCCATGCCAAGCTGCCTTTAATCTTATAGAGTATGAGCATAACGTGTTTATTGGATAGAATCAAAGATGATATAATGAGATGGAAGAATGGTGGAAATTAACGCCACATTGGTTCTTTGCATCTGTTATTCAGGAAGAGACTAACTGGGGGTAGTAGTACATGGGTTGTATTTCAGTCTCTTTGTCCATAATAATTGAAAGATCTTTAAATGAGCACCTAGTATATAACTATCTATTGTCTCTCCCCAGTTCTGCTTTGACAACTCCCAAAGTTATTAGAAGTCATCCAATTATCCAGGACCTTTGTTTCTAGTTGGAGCATCCTAGAGCATTTGAAACAGAATATCTTACTGAAACGCTGCTCAAGAGACACAAAGTGAGAGCAATAGGAGACACATGGCATGTTAGAGTTAGAGTAATTTATGATGAACATTGGAATCAACCTATTCATTTTAGAGATGAAGAAAGAGATGAGGAGGACAAGTGATTTGTCAAAAGTCTGCATTTAGATTCATTTTGAAAGGGGGAGGGGAGAAAGAAAATAGAGATAAGAGTCAGAGGCAGACAGAGAGTTAGAGAGATGGAGAATTAAAATCTCTGTATTTTTGAAAATTCAAAATAGAATACATGATATTTCCCAACAAAATCGACTTTTTTTTGCCAAAAATAGTTTTTCTTGAAAACCTACTATGGTCTAGGTACTGTAAAGGTATTGGGGCAAAAAGACACACTCAAAATAATCCTTGCCTTCAAAGTACTCACATTTCTTGGGAAGAAAACACAGTATAAAAAGATGTGGAGATACAAAAGTGTTAACTCTTTAGGGGTATTAGTAAAGATCTCATTTAGACCTTAAATTTAGCCCTGAAAAAGTTCAGTCCACCAAGAGGTGGAAGAAGGGAGAATATCCCCTCATGGCCTTCTATATCTAATCCTAATTTCCTATCATTCCATATCACCAGTTGCTTGTTGGACATCTATATAGCATCTTACAGACATATAATACTCAACATGTCCAAAGATGAACTCAGCTCATGTTCTCCCTCCTCTCCACTCCCCATTATGAAATCTATTGCCAAGTCCTGTCAATTTTACCTCCTAACATCTCTCATAGATGCTCCCTTCTCTCCTCTGTCATTGCCATCATTATACAGGCACCTCACACATGGATTATGACAGCAATCTGAAGACTGGTCTCCTTGATTCAGATTATTCTCTACTCCAGGCTCTCCTCAATTATTCAATCATCTCCAGCGATTCTGAATCACCTATCACCTCCAGGATCTGATTTAAAATTCCTTCTGGCATTCAATACTTCCATATCATCAGTTTCCCCATCATGGCTTTGAAATATTATGGGTCAGCATAAAAAAATTAAATGAGAGTATTTGGAAGTTTTACAGAAGCTGCAGATGACATGTGAAGGCCAGAAAGCAACACCAAAAAAGTTCAAAAATCAGAAATGCTTACTAAATCCTAAATAAAATATGGTGCTATAAATCCCCTATTAAAAAAAGAAGAAGAAATTCAGACTTCTCTGGTACAAAAAGGAGACCAAAAAAATTTATGCAGATTTTTCAGATCATAGGGGAACTATGCCCATAAAAATCATGATGTGGAAGGGATCATGGGAAGTTTTTTCATCATTGCTGTGTCTCTGACTCTCTCGACCTCTTCTCCTCAAAATATAATCTAAATAGCTTTACATAATTGGAAAGGGGTGGAAAAAATGCTCACACATATCCACAAATAGAATCCCATTGAAAATAGCTACAGTGGAGAAAGAAGAGAAGCAGTAGAAACATCCAGAAATTAACAGGTGATAAGATCCAAAGAAAAAAGCAAAAATAATAACATGGCCTCAAGTTCTCCAGCATAAATGTACAAGATATCATTACCAAGCAAAACAACTTGGAGTTATTAAGACAAGAATATCCATTTGTATTTTCTGATTGAGATGAAACCCATCAATGGGTCATGACTTTTGAAGAGTGCACTAAAAACAAAGAAAATGGCTTAGGTAAAATGGGCACATGAATAACTCTGTGTATTAAAAATATGTACTTGTATGAAGAGATGTGTGTACCTGAAGAAAGAAGTATGGCAGAGAACATTTGTATGAAGATCAAAAATGCCATAATCCGGAATAATATTGTCATAGGAATACACTATAATCTAAAGAGTAGAAAGTTCAAATAGGTGAGGAATTTGGGAAACAACAGAAACCCATTGTGAAAGCATCATAGAGTAACTATGAAGAGTATTACTTCAGATTCTTTTTGATCTCTCTTCCTCTCTCTTTTCCTATCTCCCTTCCTTCATACCTAAAAACAAACAAACAAACAAAAGAGATTAATATAAGAGAGAAATATAATAAAAGAGTTTTTAAAAATTCAAGAATGTAGCTTATAATCATTGACACACTGTGTCAGATAAGAAAATATAGCATACAAGGCTTTCTCACCAAAAATGAGATCCATTTCCTCTTCATATCTGGCCATGATCACTGTGAGTATAAGGCAAATGAATTGAGCAAGGTAACATTTTTCATTGTTAAAGAACAGTAGTACAAATATGTAGATATCAATATCCCCCAAATTCTCAATAGCCCAAATAATTACAATAGCAAACAAACACACTATCATATTTCACATAAGTTGCTATATGGCATTTTTTAAGCCTATGAATTGATGGATATTTGTCACAATTTTTACAATCATAGCAAATATTTCAACCTTGGTATTTAAACATATTTTTTAAAAACAAAGTAAAACTCATCTTGGATTTAGAACATCATGAAGAAATATCATTCTGGTGGAAGTAGTGATCTGAAGAGTATAAATAAAGGGGTGCTCCTTTTTTGGAGGCTTTTAGGGGTACAAATGCCCTGAGAGTAACTGCCCCAAATTCCATTCAAATGTGGGAAGGTTGGGGTTTATTATTTTATTCTTCAGCTATGGGCCTTACCACGTGGTAGGAGCAGGCAAAAATAACCAGAGATTGTTAAAAAATTACAAAAATAATATTTTAAAAACCCTTAAAATCAGTTGAGATATTTAGCACATTAAATTTTCCAAAGGTCGTTATAGCAATTATAACCAGTTCTGAAGAAGTCCATCTTTCCTCTATGTGACAATTTACAAAGGCAAAAATATAAAAGCTGTTTTTATATATATGGGCTTATTCAATAATATTTGTTCAGCACAGTTATAGGGGAAAAACAACAGAATTTAACAGTAGTTAATCCAGTACATTAAAATGAACAGTATAACAGAATAATATTGAATCCAGTAATATATGAACTTAAAATCACAAAGTTAAACCTTAAACAAAACAATCAGGAAAATGCAATAGAAATACAGATTTTTTAAAAATAAACCATTGGAGTCTGAAATGCCTTAAAATATATAACCTCCAGTCTCTTTAAAGTTCCTTAGGTGTGTTTTTTAATTATTAATTATCCATTTAAATGTCTATTGTCAGAAGGCATAGTGGTAAGGGCTAAGCAATGGGGGTTAAGGGACCCATCCAGGGCCCCACAGCTGGGGAGTATCTGAGACCAGATTTTAACCCAGGACAACATGTCTTTAGGCCTGGCTCTCAGTTAGCTGAGAAGCAGAGTTTTTCCCCCAAAGTTAGCTAAAAGGAACACAGGTGAAGTCAATAAAAGGATCAATGCAATTAAGACATCCTTGTAAAATAGCCATTGCTTTTAAGTTCTTGCTTGAAAAAACCTTTCTTCTTTCCCTCTTGTCTCTCCCTTTTCTCTCTCCCCTCCTATACTGTGATACGCCCACGTGGCCAATAGTTACCAGCTGGTAGAATTGAGTCCTGAGCAATCTGCTCCAAGGATCTGGGTTGAACAGGGATCAGGTGAGCTAGAGAGAGCACCAGGGTAGGCCAGGAAGACAGGAAGGCAGGCAATCAGGGCCAGGAGCCGGAGCAGGCAGCCGGGGTGGGCAGGTGAGCTGCAATGGGTGGACAGGTGAGCTGCAATGAAGAGGCCCTCCACTTCACCAGTCTGATGGTGGTGGCAGGCAGGCAGGCAGGCAGGCAGGCAGGGCCAGGAGCTAATGGCTGGAATGAGCAGCAGCTTTGAGAGGGTAAAAAAAAACTTGACCAGAGAAACGTGGCTCAAAAAATTTTCTAGGCACTGGCTATGAAAAGCTGAACTAAATATCAGAAAAGAATCAGAAGATTGAGATATTTCTTTTTCCCGAAGTGGTTACACCAACTGTAAAGATTAAAAATTTAGGAGACTGAGGCAGATAGAAATTAGTTTCTATCTGCAAGGAGTATTATATTTTCATGAGGTTTATTAAAGATTAAGGATTAAAGAAAATACAGGATAAGAAAGCACAAGACTAGGCCAGAAAGAGGCCTAGACACAACCTCACCTACATTATGAAAAGAGCCATGTCTGCTTGCAAGGGGAAAACAGGGAAGAAAAAGAGAAACAAAAGCCTTTGCAATCAGGTTAAAAAGCCAATCTCCTTCTCGGCTCAGGTGAGGTTTTCAGTGAGATTACAAAGCAATCTGGGGAAATGGAGCAAGGGCTTCTGGGGATTGAAGTCCTGGATTTGAGTCTATTTTTACACCATGAGAATCCTCTTCCACCAAGATGAAAACATCTCCACAAAAACAATACAGAAGAGAAAGAACCAACAAGGAGACAGAGTGAAACAACTATCAAGAAAAGAAAAACCCAAAAGGTAGGCAGAGAACATCTGGGTCACAGAGGTGAGAGGAGAGCAAAGCTTGTCCCTGGCTGACTTACAGTCACAGCTGTCTCCCCCCCACCCCCATTATTTAAAAAAAAATTGTGTCCGAAACATACATTAACCTGCTGAGAAGCCCTGGAGCAACAAGTGAGCTGGACCCAGCTCTTGGCAGTATCCCAACCTGTGTAATACAATGACTCCATTCCCTTACCCTGGAGGAAGAGGGAGGTTCCCATATGTTTGAGAGCATCCAGTAAAGGAAGAACAAGACAAAAGTAAGTTGCTGAAAGAGGTTGATCCCTTAACTTTAGGGGGTTACCCTGAAGATCCTTTCCATCCCTTGACCTTCCCTAGAAAGACACTTGCCTTTTGTTTAGTAAGAGAGAGGCTGTGACTAGCTAGGTAGAAAACCCAGAAAGCTGAAGCTGTTCCAGCTTGGCTCAGCTGAAGAAGAAGCAAGGTTCTCCTATCCCCTTTCTTGATTTACCCTAATTATTAAACTACTTAAAATTAGAAGTTCACAGTCAGATGCATATTGAAGGGAAAAAAAAGAAAGAGATACAGGTGGCTAAGCTAGCCTTTAGCATAGCATAAAACAATGAAAGCCAAGTGACCAGTTTGCCTGACAGGCAATGGAGACTTCTGGGTTCAACTACCAGTCAAGTCTTGAGGTATAAACTCCCCTATTTCCCAGAAATCACTCAAAACACTGGTCCTCTCATCCTTAATCAAACATTACCCAAGGGTACCTCTCATGGGGGTTGAGAGAAGAGAGGTAATTTCACAGACAGTTTCTCAGCAGTGGGTATCTCTCTCCTTTTATCTCTCTAGTAGTCATATTCCAGCTGTCCTTTCAACTCCTCAGTTCCCTGTTACAAGCCCTTCCTGTAGCCCCTGTACCTCTTCAATCCAGGTCAATACCTTCATATTATAAAATGTGAGATTTAAAATGGTTGAGGTCTTAAACTGTAGTGATTAAAATAGTGGAAGATATAAATTGTGATAGATATAAGAGAGGGTGAGTAAATTTGACCGCAGAAATATGTTTCACTACAGTGTCTTGGTTTTTAAATCACATATAAGGTGGTGGCCAGGGAAATATTGCCAATGATTCAATTACCCAAGTCAATTGGGTTTTATAGAGATTTTAATTAACAATACAAATGAGTAATCAAAGAAAGAGAGAGAGAGAGTAAGAAAGGAATAAGTATGAAGGGCCTCAAGCCAATATGGCCTAGACCTGAGCCTTAAGAGACAAATCAGTCAGTTTCTTAACACTCACCACAAGGTCTGACTGACTAAACAAGGATTTTAGTGACACCAGGCCAGCGTCCTTCCTCAAAGAGTCTTCCAGCCAGAGATGGCTGCAAAGGGCCTCTCTCAAGAGGCTCCAGAGCTCCTACCCCAGAGGGACAGAGCCCCTCAGAGGAGCTCCTCAAGGAGCTCTCCTCCAGAAAGAGAGTCAGAAATCGAGATCCTCAGAATGAGTCTTCTCAAAATGAGCTCCCTCAGAATCAGCTCCAGCTCTTCTCCAAGCTCTTATTTTGAAGGGCAAAGTCTCCTATGTCACCTCCCCTAAGTCCTTACATCTACCAATCACTGTAGAGGTTTCTAAAGCACCGCCCATTTGGAATTCACAGCTGAGTAGTTTTAATCTCTTTAGGAAGTCAGAAAAAAATGTTGCTGTGTCCACAAATTTCATTAAGAAAAAACCTCTGAATAAGTTATCACCCTTTTAGGTTTAAGTAGTTTACAAGTTGCCCCACCTTTATAGGTACTTAGTATCCCATTGTATCAACTCTAAAAGAGTCATGACTCAAAGAACTTCCTGTCCTTTCCATAAGCACGGGTCAAAGCACTTTTCAGTGTTCTCAAGGAGCTCTCTGTCCTAAAGCAGTCCTAAGTAGGGTGGAGTAGGGATATTCCCAAGACAAGGAGCCCTCCCATTCAAGTAGAATTCTCACTATCTGCTAGGGAATTTTTTTAAGTAGAAGATTCCCCAATGGGGGAAACCCCTAACATTCATAAGTCTGAGAAATCTTGAGGTTTACAAAAACCTGTCAGTTCTGTTCTTCTTCGAAATCCTGCTCTCAGCAGCAGGGCCGAGATGAGTTTAGAGACTTGCTAAAAAGGCTGAAACCAGCAGCTACTTTTCAGGGTAAAAAGTTCATTCACATATTTAGAAATGTGGGAAGGTTGGGGGTTAAAAATGCATTTCACTTCAGCTACTAGAATGGGCCTTAAACCTCCTGGTAGGGGCAGGCAAAAATGACCAGAGATTCTTAAAAAAACATTCTAAAAATCATGATTGAAAAAAAAAAACTATAAAATCAATTGAGATATATAGCACATTAAATTTTCCAAAGGTTGTTATACAATTGTAACGTGTTCTGATGAAGTCCATCTATGGTCTATGTGACAGTTTACAAAGTCAAAAAAGGAAAAGTTGTTTTATTTCATAAATTGGCTTAATTACAATGATATTTGTTCAATATGTTTATAGGGGAAAAGCAACAGATTTTAATAGTAGTTAATAGTAGTTAAAACTCAGTACATTAAAATGATTCAGTGTAACAGTTTCTTATTCTCTCCCTTTTCTATTTCTCTCCCAATTCCCTTGAACCCCATGGAGGCTTAGCCTAAGGGCAAATGACCCCTTTTGTTGCCAGCTGGTCCAGGAAGTAGAGAGAGAGTGGGAGGGGCCTGACAGTCAGTATAAATACCCCTGCTCTCTCTCAACCCAGGTGAGTCTTTTCAGGTGAGCTTAGAAGGCATTTGGGTAAGTGGCCAAGGGCTTCTGGGAATTGAAACCCGGGGTTCAAATCTCCATTTCTACAGTCCACAGGCTTGAAATTTCAAGGGGTGGGTTGGCTTGGAACAATCTTTGCCCAGGGAGGATCTCAGAGTCAGAATGTTGGCTTGGACATAGGTTAAGAACCTTGTACAGTAGATGTGTGGTGACGGGCTGTGACTTGCTTTGGCTTATTCATGGTTTCTTGCTACAGTCTCTTGCTGGTTCTACTCTGTTCTCCTCTCACCCCAGTTCTCCAGATGTTCTCTGCCTACCTTTTGGGTTTTTCTTGTCTGGATAGTTGTTTCACCTAGGCCAGAGCAGTCTGGGCTGAAGTGGGCTGATCCTTGTGGGATCTCAGCCTGGTTTTGGAATAAGGACATAGTTCACACTTTGGGGTAAGGATCCCGTTCACACTTGAGTTTTAAGAAAGTTCACACTTTGGGATAAAGATGCAGTTCACACTTGGGATGAGGACACAGTTCACACCTGAGGGTTAGGACATAGTTCACACTTGAAGGTGAGAACACAGTTCAGCACTTAAAAGCAGCTCATACAAGCTAGGAAGATTTCCCTGCATTTCACATTCTATAGGACTACAGACTGACAAAGAGGGGTCTCATCTTCCTGACCTTTTTGCTTTCAAGCCCAAGGTGTTGGAAGAGTGATTTCAGGGAATCACTGACTTGTGGTGGCTTCTTTGGAGAGAGAGAGAGAGAGAGAGAGAGAGAGAGAGAGAGAGAGAGAGAGAGAGAGAGAGAGAGAGAGAGAGAGAGAGAGAGAGAGAGAGAGAGAGAGAGAGAGATTGAGAGAGAGAGAGAGAGATTGAGAGAGAGAGAGAGAGAGAGAGAGAGAGAGAGACTCAGAGATAGGAAGATTACTTTTTCTTCCTAGCATCAAGGAACATTGCTTAGCCAGGAAATACCCAGGAAGACTCCAAGAAGGTTGCCTTTCCCCCTGTGAACTTGCTGTCTATCTGGAGCATCGTGAATAGACAGTGAGGCTGAGCGGCAGGCAAAGACTGAGAAGATGGCAAGCAAGATGGAGCGAGGCCCTGGCAGGAAGAGGAGCCAAACACCAAACACCTGGGAGCTTCCCAGACTCTACCATGGGATTTCTTCACATCTTCCTGGTCAGCATCACCACCTGCCACTGCCTGGCCCAGCATCCCCAGAATGGGCACTGGGAGTCCCCAGATATGGCTGGAACAATGCTCCAACAGAGACTGTCCAGCAACTCCCTCTGAGCATCCAGTATGGCACAGTTTGCCCTGCAGCTTGGAGGAAATCTCTCCAGCCCCAGACCTATTCCTCTGGCTACCCAGACCACCAGAGCAGCAATTATGATCTCTTCACCTCCACCCAGATGGCTGACCCTCGGCTTCTGGGGAGACACTGCATCCCAAGGCCATGGGGCACAGGAGGCCCTGTGGGGCATATGGACCCTGCCCCCCAGTTGGCCTCCTCCTTTGCTCTTCCTGAAGCCCGAGCCTCTGAGCGGCCCCTTTTCTCCCAGAAGCCAGGAGGACAGCAGGGACTGAAGCTCAGGTTTCAAGGGCTTGCCCAGGTTCTTTTTCAGGCCAGGGCCCAAGAAGCACAGCTCAGCCGCCTGCTTTGTAAGGGCCTTGGGAACAGAGAGGACCTGCAGGAGATGGCAATGCTTCGAAACCACCTGCTGGGCCTCTACGGAAGAGTCATCCTTGCCAATGCGGAGTTTGCTGAAGAGCACAATGTGAGTCAGCTGCTTTGGAAGAATGCCTTCCATCAGGTGATTGGGAGGTTTGGACAGCTCCTGAAGGCTCCCGGGGCTGTGGACCCAGAGCTCCTTCGGGGGAGCCTCTTGGAAACGCTGGAGCAGGGCACTGGCTTCTTTAACAGTCTGCTTGAGAAGCTGCAGAAGAAGCACGACTTCCGGCTGGAAGAGCTTCTGCATGGGGCGGCCCTTGACAGCAAGCCGGCCCAGGGAGCCTTGAAGCATGCCCTGACATGTGCCCAGAAGACGATGATTTGCCTGGGAGATCTTTGCAGGTACAGAGAGCAAACGCGGGGCAGCCAGAAGTTTGGGGAAGCCCGAAGCTGGTACCTCAAAGCTCATCGGCTCGATCCTTGGGACGGCCACCCTCATAACCAGCTGGCCCTGCTGGCGGTGTCCACCAAGAGGAAACTGGACGCCGTGTGCTACTTCATGAGGGGCTGCGCTGCCCCGAGGTCCAGCGTTTCCAGCAAGGAAAACCTCAGGCAGCTGTTTGAAGCCACGAAGGGCGGGGCCCAAGGGACGGAGAGGCTGAGGCTGGGCAGCGGTCTGAGCCCTGGGGATCTTCACCAAAGTTTCACCCGCAGTTTTCTGCAAGCCCACGGGCGGCTGTTTACCGGTATTGGAATGGAGACGTTTCCTGCAGTGGCCGATGAGGTCCTCCAGAAGTTCCAGCTCCTGCTGGAGAAGAGCCCCGCTTCCATTGGAAACCAGCAGATGCTACGCCTCCTGACCATCAACTTGTTTGCTGTGGACAACTCGCAGAAGAAGGAGAGTTCCGCGGCGCCCAGGGCTTCTGGGTCACGTGGGGAAGCTACGGCCCTGTGCTTGGCCATGTTTAACCTGTCGGTGAGGTGCTGCACCTCCTGGTTTCGGCAGCGGCCGCTTCCGCGAGCTCAGGAGGATCCCCCACCTGGTCAGGTCCCGGTTTCCTGCTTTGGCTCTGCCCTGAAGACGCTGCTGCCCACCGTGAAGGTTTGGTTGGGATGGATGCTGATCTCCCGACCTCTGTGGAGCGCTCCTCCTCCCTCCTCCTGGAATCCCTACCCAGACGTTGCCCAGGAGGTGCAGGAGACCCTCAGTCAGTTCTGGAAAAGCCTGGCGGTGGTGAAGACTTCAGAGGTGCCCTTGTTCAAGGAACCAGGCGACGGACTCGCTCGTCTCGTCCTGGAAGAGGATCAGCTCTTCGTGGGCTTTGGCCCACTGCTGACTAGTCCCCAAGACCACTGCTACCTGGAGCGGAACTCAGACCGGGTCATCGCGGCTGACTGTAGAAGAGTTGATGTGCTGAGAGATTTGCTGGTGGCTTTGGGAGCACATGAGTGGGACATCGGAGACCTGAAGGCTAGGAGACAGGTCTTGGCCCAACAGATAGCAGAAGGGCATCAAGTTCAAGAGAAGATCAAGGCTATTCTGGAGGCCCAGGCTCAGAAGGTGCAGGTGGAAGAAGAGAGGCAACCTAGGTTCTTGCTAGTAGACACCAACTGTTTCATCAACCACCTGGAGCACCTGAGCAAGCTGTTAGGGAGCAGGAGATACATCATTCTGGTGCCCCTGATTGTGGTCCATGAGCTGAGGGGCCTGTCCAAGGGGCGCCAGGGAGAGCAGAAGGCTAGGGAGCTTCAGCAGCGGGCCCAAGATTCCATTGTCTTCCTGGAGAAAGAGTTTGAACTCTGCAACAGGCACCTCAGGGCCCTCAGCTCCTGTGGGAAGGAGCTTGCAACCATTGCCTATGAGGAGAAGAATCTCATCAGGCAACCTGGAAATAACGACGACAACATCTTAGCATGTGGCCTCAAGTACAGGCCAGTAAAAACCGTGAATAAAGGTCGTTCTCGTAAAAAGCAGCGAATCCCTCTTCGACTGTGTGCTGGGGACCTGGTCCTCCTCTCGGAGGATAGGACCCTTCGGGTCAAGGCACTGGCCTCCGATGTGCCAGTGTGGGACAAACAAAAGTTCCTCCAAGTGATGGAGATGCTTCAGCGTCAGCTTGGGCGTGGGCATCGCAGACGTCACTGTCGCAGTCGGCATCACCATCACCATCAGCATCCTGGTGTGAGTGACTGCCAGACTTAGGAGAGATCCCACCCAGGTGGCTAGTTAGTAGTTCTAGTTAGTACTAGGTCCTAGTTAGTAGTTCTAGTGAATTTCTTTTTCCTTCCCCCATTGTAGCCACTCTTTGATAACAGGGAAAGAAATTAGCTATTTCTTCATCCCATTGAACTCTTTTATTGGGAACTATGAAGTTATATCTGCAACAGTGGAATTATAATCCTCACATAGAGGCATGCACACACACAAACATATAGGTACATGTGTATATATGTGTGTGTGTATATATATATATATATATATATATATATATATATAAAGGTGGGGAGGGGATATTAACATATCTCCTCCCCACCTTTTCTCAAGGTTGATAGTACTTTTCCAACATTATTTTTTTTTGACAGTTTTGAGTCAGCTACCAGGTATTGACTGTGGAATTCCAGAATGTAATTGATTTTTGATTTCTAGTGATAAATTTTGTAGCTTTGCCTTGGGGTTATCTTCCTTTCCTTTTCAGAGGCCTGAAGGAGGACAGGTAGAAAGAGGACAGTGTGTATATGTGTGTGTGTGTGTGTGTGTGTGTGTGTGTGTAGCTAGATAGATAGATATTACCCCCCCCCCTTTTTTCTTGAGATTGAATTATTTGCCCAACATTAGTTTTTTTTTTTTGAGAGTTTTAAGTCAACTACCAGGTATTAATTCTTTTTGTGGAATTCCAGAATGTTAATAATTTTTTTTTAATTTCTAGTGATAGGTTTTGTATTAGGAAGGTTGAGGTCTCTCACTAGGTTTTTTTTTACTATCTATTTCCTCTTCATGCTCCAAAAGTTTCTTCTTTCAAAATCTGAATGCTATACCATTTGGTGCATATGGTTAAGTACTGATATTTTTCTTCCTAGCTTTTACTGCCTTTCATCAAGATGTAGGTGACCTGAATCTGACTGGATGGATGTGGTGGGAGGGAGATGGGGTTTGTATTTGGGAACTATAAATTCAGGGTCTCAAGTTTCATAATTAGGCATTTTCTTGAGCTTCCTAGCTTAAGAGATTTCCCCTTTTAGGCAGAAGTCAATATAGCCACCATCTTTGCATCTTTCCTCTGGCTTCTGATTTTTTTTAATTTTTAATTTTTTTAATTTTTTATTTATTTTTTTAAATTTTTTTTATGCCTGGGTGCAGGGGTTCACTATTAATGACTCCCCTATTCCTTATACCTTCTATATCTTGTTTGGTCATAAATTCTTCCCTTCTCTAAAGATCTGACAGGTAAACTATTCTATGTTTCCCTAATTTACATATAATATCATAAAATTCTGATAGGGGAAAGTTGAGTTTCCCCACTAGCATAGTTTTACTCTCTGTTTCCTCCTTAAGCTCCATTGACTTCTCCTTTAGAAATCTGGATGTTATATCATTTGTTGTATATATGCTTCTTCATTGTCTATACTACCTTTAAGAAAGATGTAATCACTTTCCTTATCTCTTTTAATCAGATGTTTTTTCTTTTCCTTTTGTCTGAGATCATAATTACTACTCCTGCTTTTTGTGTGTGTCAGTTTAAGCCCAATAAATGCTGCTCTAGCCTCTTACCTTTGCTCTGTATGTGTTTATCTGTCTCAGATAGCCAATGCCTGGGAAATTTCTCTGCCGTTTCTCAATATTCTTAACTACATTGCTTTCTCTCTCATGAGTTCCCTTGGTGGTGGCTCTTTAATGTTAATTTTACTCACTGGGATTTGGGCTCCAGATGATATCAAGAAAGCAATGAGAGAGAGATAAATTTACTTTACATTTTTTGGTCTTTTTTTTCCATTTGAATTAGTTTATTTAATCAATTTAGAACATTATTCCTTGGTTACAATAATAACATTATTTCCCTCCCTCCCCTCCACCAACCTTCCCACAGCCAACATGCAATTTCATTGGGTATTACCTTATTTTTACTTTGACTTTGTCAGATATCATGATTGCAACTAAGCTTTCTTTTTATCAGTTGATGCCCAATAGATTTGGCTTCATCCTCTTACTTTCATCCTATGTGTATCTAACTTGCTCACGTGTGTTTCTTGTAGACAGCATATGGTAGGGTTTTGGATTCTAATTCACTCTGCTATTCTCTTGCATTTTTGAGTGAGTTCATTCCATTCACATTCAGAGTTATGAATACCATTTGTGTATTTCCCAGTATTTTGATTTCTACTCCTAGTCCTGCCTTTTCTTCTTTCACTAGTTCTTCTACACCAATGTTTATTTTTAGTCAATCCCCCTAGTTTCCACTCTTATTTTACTTCCCGTTATACCCCCTCCCTTCTTATCCTCCCTTTATTTTCTTTGCAGTGTTTTTTAAAACTACCTCCTACCCTCTCCCTCCCTTGTGCTGCTTCCCTCCCCACCAGTCCGTTTGTTACCCTTCTACTCCCCAATAGGGAACAAATATATTCTCTGCCCCAATGGATTGGATTGTTTTTCCCTCTTTCAGTCAATTTTAATGCATCTAAGAATTGAGTATTTCCTATCCCCAATATATACTTCCGGTGTATTGATGTTCTCCCCCCTCCCACCATGAGCTTCTCTGTGACATATAAATTTACCCACTTTTGTTTCTTTTCCCATTTCTTTTAGTATTAACCTCTTTTTTAGCTCTAGTTGTGTGTGTGTGTGTGTATATATATATATATATATATATATATATATATATGCACAGGTTTATGTATTTATACATACATATATCTATGTACCTATTTATGTCTTATCATTTCTTCCTATATAGTTTGTCACTGTTCCCTCTAAGTGTAATTCTTCTAGCTGCCCAGGTGATAATAAGAATTTTTTAAAAAACTCTTACCTTCTGTCTTGGAGTCATTAGTGTGTATTGGCTCCAAGGCAGAAGAGTGGTAAGGGCTAGGCAATGGGGGTCAAGTGACTTGCCCAGGGTCACACAGCTGGGAAGTGTCTGAGGCCAGATTTGAACCTAGGACCTCCCTTCTCTAGGGCTGGCTCTCAATCCACTAAGCTACCCAGCTGTCCCTGATAATAACAATTTTTAAGAGTTACCATTGACCTCTTTTCTTATAGAGATACATATCATTTTAAGTTGTTGAGTCTCTTAAAAAAGTTGTTTTGTTTTGTTTTTCTTTTTTCCCCTCTTTTTTAATTACTTTTTGATGATTCTCTTGAGTTCTGTGCTTGGGCATCACATTTTCTCTTCAGGTCTGGTCTTTTCTTTACAAATTCTTGGAACTCGTCTATTTTGTTGAATGACCATACTTTCCCCTCTAATAATATAGTCAGTTTTGCTGGGTATTTTGATTATTGGTTGTAGACCTAGTTTCCTTGTTTTCCAGAATATCATATTCCATGCCTTTCAGTCTTTCAGTGTAGATGCAGCCAGATGGAACTGTGGTTCCATAGTATCTGAATTACTTCTTCTTGGCAGTTTGTAATATTTTTTTTGGTCTGATAGTTCTTGAATTTGGCTATAACATTCCTGGGTGTTGTCAGTTGAGGATTAAGTACAGGAGTTGGTCTGTGGATTCTTTTAATTTCCACGTTTCCCTGTTGTTCTAGAATATCGGGGCAGTTTTCTTGGATAATTTCCTGTAGTGCAGGCTTTTTCTTTTGTCATGTTTTCTGGTAGACCAATGATTCTTAAATTATCTCTCCTCAAATGATTTTCTAAATCCTCTCTTTTGTGAATGAGATGTTTCATATTTTCCTCAATTTTTTTCATTCTTTTGGTTTTGTTTTAAAGTGTCCTGCTGCCTTGTATGGTCACTTAATTCTTGTTGTTGTGTTCTGGTTTTAAAGAATAGATTTCATCCCTGGCTTTTTGGTCATCCTTCTCCTTCTGGTCTGATCTTCTTTGGAGGTCATCTTTCATTCTCTTTACCTCATCTTTCATCTCCTTTGCCTCATCATTCATCTTCTTTGCCTCATCTTTCATCTCCTTTACCTCATTTTCAAGCTGGTTGATTTTGGCTTTCAAGACACTATTTTCTGTTTCCAGATGACTTATCATAGTTTTTATTTTCTTTTCCCAATTGTCTTCAGCTTCTCTTAATTGTGTTTTGAATTGCATTTTGAGTTCTTCCAAAGTCTGTATCCAATTTGCTGGGATTTCTGTTTTATTGCTTGCCTCCTCCTCTGTTCCATTTGGTCTTTGTTCATTTCCTGTACAGAATCTATCAATTGTAATTTCTTTCTTCTTTTTCTGTTGTTTGCTCATATTTACCCCTTCTATGCTCACTATATTTGTCTATGCTCTTGCTCCTTTCATTTTTTTGGGGGGGGGATTTGGGGTTTTCTGCCAGTCTCCCCTCTTGGAGCTTTGTCAGATCTCTCAGTGCAGTCTTTGGGGGAGGGGTGTTGGAGTTTGAGCTTCCTTGTCCTATGGAGACTTTTGATTTGATTAAAGTCCAGCAGTCTGCGAGGGAGGGGTGCTTCAGCTGGGTTGGGCTGGGTGTACTCTGAGTCCTGGAAGGCTGGGGCAATATTGAGGGTCTCTGCCACTGTGACCAGGCTGCCTGCTCTGCGCTCCCTCTCCAGTTCCTTCCTTACCACCTGTGTTGGACGTTCTAAGCCTGGCACAGCCCTGCCTGCAAGGTACTCCCTCAAGACCAGTGCCTTTGCCTGTCCAGAGATTTCTGCTGCAGCTGGAGACTTAGCGCTCTAGGTGTGGGGTGGGGGTTCCTGGGACATTCCTTCTGCCTTCCCTTTAAACCCAAGTGTTCTCGAATTCTGGCTTTTGAAGGGTGTACCTTTTGAATTGAGTCCAGCAGGTGGGTTCCTTGGCTCTGACTTGTTGTTAGGTTTGATTTTCAGTCCCCTAGGAGCATTTAGTTTGTAATTGGTAAGGAAGGGTATTCAGAGGTCTGACCTTTTGCTGCTTCTATGCCACCATCTTGACTCCACCTCCAAGACCTAAGAAATTTACTTTAGACACACACTCCTTTCACTTTTTCCCTCCACACCAGTGCTTGCTTTTAATCACTCTCCCACTTTTTCCTCCCTTATATTACTCCCCATCTTACCACACCCTTCTTATTCCCTCCTCTTTCTTTATAGTCTTTTAATCGTACCCCCAACATCTCCCTCCCTTTTATTACTTCTCTCCTCACCTCTCTCTTTCTTATTCACCTTCTATTTCTCTATAGGGTAATCTATATAGAATATAGAATATAGAATATTAGAATTTGGCTCTTCTTCCCTCGTTGAATCAATTCCAATGAGAATAAGGTTTAAGTATTACCCATCACCCCCTCATCCACCTGTCCACTGTAATAGTTTCACCACACATCTTTATATGATACAATTTACCTCATTTTAATTCTTTCTTCCCATCTCTCTTAGTACAATCATGTTTTTCAGGCCTAGATTTTTTTTCATGTCATTATAAAAACCTTATTATCACACCATCTGTCTATGTATATTTCTCTAAATACTATGATAATAATAACAATTTTAAAGGGTTACAGATATCTTTCCATATAGGAATATAAACACTCTGACCTTATTGAAATCCTTAAAATTTTTGCATTCATGTTCTTATTTAATATTGAAATTAGTTCATTCAAAGAGATTTTAATACTGCTTGTTTTTGATAGTAGGGAGGGTTAAGGATCTGAATGAAATGGAAGTGGGAAAGAGATCTTTTCCTATTACATCTCAGAACAAGAAACACCCCAGGATGAAACTCCCTTTAGCAACAAAGAACTGTAACTATTATTCAGAACTTAAGTAATTTGTAGTCTTAAAAAATTATCAGGGACACAGAAAATAAATAACTTTCCCAACTTGCATTCTTTGTCAGAAGCAAAAGCTAAGTTGGGATCTTCTTGATTCATAAACTAGATATCTATCTATTAAAGTATACTTCTTCCAAAAATTATTTTGTGTATCCATCTGTGTGTATGTTGTATATATGTGGATGTACATATATATACCCATACACATCTATGCTCCTATCTTGACCTTTGTGAATGTTTATACATAAAACATGTTATTCTTCACACACAGTACACATACACAATACTCACACATAATCTTTCTCTAAGTATTAAATTATAGAACTAAAATTACTAAGATGAGGGAGATCTCGGATGAACCAATTTACATTTGCCATCCTAATTAAGCAAATAAAGAAACTGCGACCTCAGCAAGACAGTATACGATAAACCCAAAGATCCCAGCTTTTGGGACAAAAATCCACTATTCGATGAAAACTGCTGGGAATACTGCTGGGAACAACTATCAAGAAAAGAAAAGCCCAAAAGGTAGGCAGAGAACATCTGGGTCACAGAGGTGAGAGGAGAGCAAAGCTTGTCCCTGGCTGACTTACAGTCACAGCTGTCTCCCCCCAACCCCCATTATTTAAAAAAAAAATTTGTCCTAACCATTCATTAACCTGCTGAGAAGCCCTGGAGCAACAAGTGAGCTGGACCCAGCTCTTGGCAGTATCCCAACCTGTGTAATACAATGACTCCATTCCCTTACCCTGGAGGAAGAGGGAGGTTCCCGAATGTTTGAGATCATCCAGTAAAGGAAGAACAAGACAAAAGTAAGTTGCTGAAAGAGGTTGATCCCTTAACTTTAGGGGGTTACCCTGAAGATCCTTTCCATCCCTTGACCTTCCCTAGAAAGACACTTGCCTTTTGTTTAGTAAGAGAGAGGCTGTGACTAGCTAGGTAGAAGACCCAGAAAGCTGAAGCTGTTCCAGCTTGGCTCAGCTGAAGAAGAAGCAAGGTTCTCCTATCCCCTTTCTTGATTTACCCTAATTATTAAACTACTTAAAATTAGAAGTTCACAGTCAGATGCATATTGAAGGGAAAACAAAGAAAGAGATACAGGTGGCTAAGCTAGCCTTTAGCATAGCATAAAACAATGAAAGCCAAGTGACCAGTTTGCCTGACAGGCAATGGAGACTTCTGGGTTCAACTACCAGTCAAGTCTTGAGGTATAAACTCCCCTATTTCCCAGAAATCACTCAAAACACTGGTCCTCTCATCCTTAATCAAACATTACCCAAGGGTACCTCTCATGGGGGTTGAGAGAAGAGAGGTAATTTCACAGACAGTTTCTCAGCAGTGGGTACCTCTCTCCTTTTATCTCACTAGTAGTCATATTCCAGCTGTCCTTTCAACTCCTCAGTTCCCTGTTACAAGCCCTTCCTGTAGCCCCTGTACCTCTTCAATCCAGGTCAATACCTTCATATTATAAAATGTGAGATTTAAAATGGTTGAGGTCTTAAACTGTAGTGATTAAAATAGTGGAAGATATAAATTGTGATAGATATAAGAGAGGGTGAGTAAATTTGACCACAGAAATATGTTTCACTACAGTGTCTTGGTTTTTAAATCACATATAAGGTGGTGGCCAGGGAAATATTCCCAATTATTCAATTACCCAAGTCAAGTGGGTTTTATAGAGGTTTTAATTAACAATACAAATGAGTAATCAAAGAAAGAGAGAGAGAGTAAGAAAGGAATAAGTATGAAGGGCCTCAAGCCAATATGGCCTAGACCTGAGCCTTAAGAGACAAATCAGTCAGTTTCTTAACACTCACCACAAGGTCTGACTGACTAAACAAGGATTTTAGTGACACCAGGCCAGCATCCTTCCTCAAAGAGTCTTCCAGCCAGAGATTGCTACAAAGGGCCTCTCTCAAGAGCCTCCAGAGCTCCCACCCCAGAGGGACAGAGCCCCTCAGAGGAGCTCTCCTCCAGAAAGAGAGTCAGAAATCGAGATCCTCAGAATGAGTCTTCTCAAAATGAGCTCCCTCAGAATCAGCTCCAGCTCTTCTCCAAGCTCTTATTTTGAAGGGCAAAGTCTCCTATGTCACCTCCCCTAAGTCCTTACATCTACCAATCACTGTAGAGGTTTCTAAAGCACCGCCCATTTGGAATTCACAGCTGAGTAGTTTTAATCTCTTTAGGAAGTCAGAAAAAAATGTTGCTGTGTCCACAAATTTCATTAAGAAAAAACCTCTGAATAAGTTATCACCCTTTTAGGTTTAAGTAGTTTACAAGTTGCCCCACCTTTATAGGTACTTAGTATCCCATTGTATCAACTCTAAAAGAGTCATGACTCAAAGAACTTCCTGTCCTTTCCATAAGCACGGGTCAAAGCACTTTTCAGTGTTCTCAAGGAGCTCTCTGTCCTAAAGCAGTCCTAAGTAGGGTGGAGTAGGGATATTCCCAAGACAAGGAGCCCTCCCATTCAAGTAGAATTCTCACTATCTGCTAGGGAATTTTTTTTAAGTAGAAGATTCCCCAATGGGGGAAACCCCTAACATTCATAAGTCTGAGAAATCTTGAGGTTTACAAAAACCTGTCAGTTCTGTTCTTCTTCGAAATCCTGCTCTCAGCAGCAGGGCCGAGATGAGTTTAGAGACTTGCTAAAAAGGCTGAAACCAGCAGCTACTTTTCAGGGTAAAAAGTTCATTCACATATTTAGAAATGTGGGAAGGTTGGGGGTTAAAAATGCATTTCACTTCAGCTACTAGAATGGGCCTTAAACCTCCTGGTAGGGGCAGGCAAAAATGACCAGAGATTCTTAAAAAAACATTCTAAAAATCATGATTGAAAAAAAAACAACTATAAAATCAATTGAGATATATAGCACATTAAATTTTCCAAAGGTTGTTATACAATTGTAACGTGTTCTGATAAAATCCATCCATCGTCTATGTGACAGTTTACAAAGTCAAAAAAGGAAAAGTTGTTTTATTTCATAAATCTGCTTAATTACAATGATATTTGTTCAATGTGTATATAGGGGAAAAGCAAAAGAATTTAATAGTAGTTGAGAGTAGTTAAAACTCAGTACATTAAAATGATTCAGTGTAACAGTTTCTTATTCTCTCCCTTTTCTATTTCTCTCCCAATTCCCTTGAACCCCATGGAGGCTTAGCCTAAGGGCAAATGACCCCTTTTGTTGCCAGCTGGTCCAGGAAGTAGAGAGAGAGTGGGAGGGGCCTGACAGTCAGTATAAATACCCCTGCTCTCTCTCAACCCAGGTGAGTCTTTTCAGGTGAGCTTAGAAGGCATTTGGGTAAGTGGCCAAGGGCTTCTGGGAATTGAAGCCCGGGGTTCAAATCTCCATTTCTACAGTCCACAGGCTTGAAATTTCAAGGGGTGGGTTGGCTTGGAACAATCTTTGCCCAGGGAGGATCTCAGAGTCAGAATGTTGGCTTGGACATAGGTTAAGAACCTTGTACAGTAGATGTGTGGTGACGGGCTGTGACTTGCTTTGGCTTATTCATGGTTTCTTGCTACAGTCTCTTGCTGGTTCTACTCTGTTCTCCTCTCACCCCAGTTCTCCAGATGTTCTCTGCCTACCTTTTGGGTTTTTCTTGTCTGGATAGTTGTTTCACCTAGGCCAGAGCAGTCTGGGCTGAAGTGGGCTGATCCTTGTGGGATCTCAGCCTGGTTTTGGAATAAGGACATAGTTCACACTTTGGGGTAAGGATCCCGTTCACACTTGAGTTTTAAGAAAGTTCACACTTTGGGATAAAGATGCAGTTCACACTTGGGATGAGGACACAGTTCATACCTGAGGGTTAGGACATAGTTCACACTTGAAGGTGAGAACACAGTTCAGCACTTAAAAGCAGCTCATACAAGCTAGGAAGATTTCCCTGCATTTCACATTCTATAGGACTACAGACTGACAAAGAGGGGTCTCATCTTCCTGACCTTTTTGCTTTCAAGCCCAAGGTGTTGGAAGAGTGATTTCAGGGAATCACTGACTTGTGGTGGCTTCTTTGGAGAGAGAGAGAGAGAGAGAGAGAGAGAGAGAGAGATTGAGAGAGAGAGAGAGAGAGAGAGAGAGAGAAAGAGAGATTGAGAGAGAGAGAGAGAGATTGAGAGAGAGAGAGAGAGAGAGATTGAGAGAGAGAGAGAGAGAGAGAGAGAGAGAGAGAGAGAGAGAGAGAGAGACTCAGAGATAGGAAGATTACTTTTTCTTCCTAGCATCAAGGAACATTGCTTAGCCAGGAAATACCCAGGAAGACTCCAAGAAGGTTGCCTTTCCCCCTGTGAACTTGCTGTCTATCTGGAGCATCGTGAATAGACAGTGAGGCTGAGCGGCAGGCAAAGACTGAGAAGATGGCAAGCAAGATGGAGCGAGGCCCTGGCAGGAAGAGGAGCCAAACACCAAACACCTGGGAGCTTCCCAGACTCTACCATGGGATTTCTTCACATCTTCCTGGTCAGCATCACCACCTGCCACTGCCTGGCCCAGCATCCCCAGAATGGGCACTGGGAGTCCCCAGATATGGCTGGAACAATGCTCCAACAGAGACTGTCCAGCAACTCCCTCTGAGCATCCAGTATGGCACAGTTTGCCCTGCAGCTTGGAGGAAATCTCTCCAGCCCCAGACCTATTCCTCTGGCTACCCAGACCACCAGAGCAGCAATTATGATCTCTTCACCTCCACCCAGATGGCTGACCCTCGGCTTCTGGGGAGACACTGCATCCCAAGGCCATGGGGCACAGGAGGCCCTGTGGGGCATATGGACCCTGCCCCCCAGTTGGCCTCCTCCTTTGCTCTTCCTGAAGCCCGAGCCTCTGAGCGGCCCCTTTTCTCCCAGAAGCCAGGAGGACAGCAGGGACTGAAGCTCAGGTTTCAAGGGCTTGCCCAGGTTCTTTTTCAGGCCAGGGCCCAAGAAGCACAGCTCAGCCGCCTGCTTTGTAAGGGCCTTGGGAACAGAGAGGACCTGCAGGAGATGGCAATGCTTCGAAACCACCTGCTGGGCCTCTACGGAAGAGTCATCCTTGCCAATGCGGAGTTTGCTGAAGAGCACAATGTGAGTCAGCTGCTTTGGAAGAATGCCTTCCATCAGGTGATTGGGAGGTTTGGACAGCTCCTGAAGGCTCCCGGGGCTGTGGACCCAGAGCTCCTTCGGGGGAGCCTCTTGGAAACGCTGGAGCAGGGCACTGGCTTCTTTACCAGTCTGCTTGAGAAGCTGCAGAAGAAGCACGACTTCCAGCTGGAAGAGATTCTGCATGGGGCGGCCCTTGGCAGCAAGCCGGCCCAGGGAGCCTTGAAGCATGCCCTGACATGTGCCCAGAAGACGATGATTTGCCTGGGAGATCTTTGCAGGTACAGAGAGCAAACGCGGGGCAGCCAGAAGTTTGGGGAAGCCCGAAGCTGGTACCTCAAAGCTCATCGGCTCGATCCTTGGGACGGCCACCCTCATAACCAGCTGGCCCTGCTGGCGGTGTCCACCAAGAGGAAACTGGACGCCGTGTGCTACTTCATGAGGGGCTGCGCTGCCCCGAGGTCCAGCGTTTCCAGCAAGGAAAACCTCAGGCAGCTGTTTGAAGCCACGAAGGGCGGGGCCCAAGGGACGGAGAGGCTGAGGCTGGGCAGCGGTCTGAGCCCTGGGGATCTTCACCAAAGTTTCACCCGCAGTTTTCTGCAAGCCCACGGGCGGCTGTTTACCGGTATTGGAATGGAGACATTTCCTGCAGTGGCCGATGAGGTCCTCCAGAAGTTCCAGCTCCTGCTGGAGAAGAGCCCCGCTTCCATTGGAAAGCAGCAGATGCTGCGCCTCCTGACCATCAACTTGTTTGCTGTGGACAACTCGCAGAAGAAGGAGAGTTCCGCGGCGCCCAGGGCTTCTGGGTCACGTGGGGAAGCTACGGCCCTGTGCTTGGCCATGTTTAACCTGTCGGTGAGGTGCTGCACCTCCTGGTTTCGGCAGCGGCCGCTTCCGCGAGCTCAGGAGGATCCCCCACCTGGTCAGGTCCCGGTTTCCTCCTTTGGCTCTGCCCTGAAGACGCTGCTGCCCACCGTGAAGGTTTGGTTGGGATGGATGCTGATCTCCCGACCTCTGTGGAGCGCTCCTCCTCCCTCCTCCTGGAATCCCTACCCAGACGTTGCCCAGGAGGTGCAGGAGACCCTCAGTCAGTTCTGGAAAAGCCTGGCGGTGGTGAAGACTTCAGAGGTGCCCTTGTACAAGGAACCAGGCAACGGACTCGCTCGTCTCGTCCTGGAAGAGGATCAGCTCTTCGTGGGCTTTGGCCCACTGCTGGCTAGTCCCCAAGACACCTGCTACCTGGAGCGGAACTCAGACCAGGTCATCGCAGCTGACTGTAGAAGGGTTGATGTGCTGAGAGATTTGCTGGTGGCTTTGGGAGCACATGAGTGGGACATCGGAGACCTGAAGGCTAGGAGACAGGTCTTGGCCCAACAGATAGCAGAAGGGCATCAAGTTCAAGAGAAGATCAAGGCTATTCTGGAGGCCCAGGCTCAGAAGGTGCAGGTGGAAGAAGAGAGGCAACCTAGGTTCTTGCTAGTAGACACCAACTGTTTCATCAACCACCTGGAGCACCTGAGCAAGCTGTTAGGGAGCAGGAGATACATCATTCTGGTGCCCCTGATTGTGGTCCATGAGCTGAGGGGCCTGTCCAAGGGGCGCCAGGGAGAGCAGAAGGCTAGGGAGCTTCAGCAGCGGGCCCAAGATTCCATTGTCTTCCTGGAGAAAGAGTTTGAACTCTGCAACAGGCACCTCAGGGCCCTCAGCTCCTGTGGGAAGGAGCTTGCAACCATTGCCTATGAGGAGAAGAATCTCATCAGGCAACCTGGAAATAACGACGACAACATCTTAGCATGTGGCCTCAAGTACAGGCCAGTAAAAACCGTGAATAAAGGTCGTTCTCGTAAAAAGCAGCGAATCCCTCTTCGACTGTGTGCTGGGGACCTGGTCCTCCTCTCGGAGGATAGGACCCTTCGGGTCAAGGCACTGGCCTCCGATGTGCCAGTGTGGGACAAACAAAAGTTCCTCCAAGTGATGGAGATGCTTCAGCGTCAGCTTGGGCGTGGGCATCGCAGACGTCACTGTCGCAGTCGGCATCACCATCACCATCAGCATCCTGGTGTGAGTGACTGCCAGACTTAGGAGAGATCCCACCCAGGTGGCTCTCCTAGTTAGTAGTTCTAGTAAACTTCTTTTTCCTTCCCCCATTGTAACCACTCCTTGAAAACAAGGAAAGAAATGAGCTATTTCTTCATCCCATTGAACTCTTTTATTGGGAACTATGAAGTTATATCTGCAACAGTGGAATTATAATCCTCACATAGAGGGACACACTCACACAAATATATAGGTATATGTCTATATATATGTGTGTGGGTACATATATATGCATATATATATATATATATATATATATATATAACGGTGGGGAGGGTATATCCCCTCCCCACCTATTCTCAAGTTTGACAGTACCTGCCCAACATTATTTTTTTTTTGAGAGTTATGAGTCAAATACCAGGCATTGACTTTCTGTGGAATTCCAGAATTTAATTGATTTTTTATTTCTAGTGATAGATTTTGTAGCTTTGCCTTGGGATTATCTTCTTTTCTTGTCAGAGGCCTGAAAGAGTGAACATAGGTCCTTGTTGTTTATGTGTCCAGTATTTCAAAGGGTTTGCATATATGTGTATTGGTATACAGATAGATAAGTAGATTCACCTCCTCTCCCTTTTTCTCAAGGTTAACTTATTTGCCCAACATTATTTTTTGGAGTGTTTTAAGTCTACTACCAGGTATTGATTCTTTCCGTGGAATTCCAGAATGTAATTAAGTTTTCATTTCTAGAGAAAGGTTTTGTATCAGGAAGGTTGGAGTCTCTCACTAGTATAGTTTTACTATCTATTCCCTCCTCATGCTACAAAAGTTTCTCCTTTCAAAATCTATATTTCATACCATTTGGTGCATATGGTTAAGTACTGATATTTCTTCCTTGCCTATACTGCCTTTCATCAAGATGCACCTTCCTTTTCTCTTTTATTTAGATTTATTTTTGCTTTAGCTTGGTCAGAGTTCATGATCTCTATTCCTTCTTTTTCTCAGCTGATGCCCAATAAATTCTTCTCTAGCCTCTTGACTTTACCCTATGTGTGTCTACCTGTCTCATGTGTGTTTCTTGTAGACAACATATGGTTGTATTTTGGTTTTTAATCCACTCTGCTATCTGCTTTAAAGTTTTACAACTTGCAGAAACCACCTTATCTCTCTTGGTACCAAAAGTATCAAAGAATGTTCTTGTAGATGGATAAATTTTAAGGCTTCTGACCTAACTAATTGTTTTTCAAACTCAATGTAGAAGATAGAATTCTGAATGAACTCAATCTGACAGGATGAATGTGGTGGGAGGGAGATAAGGGGAGTATAGGTTTGTATTTGAGAACTCTATCAATTCAGGATCTCAGGTTGATAATTGGGAAATTTCTTGAGCTTTCTAGGTTAAGATGTTTCCTCTTTTGGGCAAAAGTCAATATAACCTCCATCTTTGCATCTTTCCTCTGTCTCCTGATTATATTTTTATGCCTGGGGGCAGAGGTCCACCATTAATGATTCCCCTATTCCTTATACATGATATCTCTTTTTGGGTCATAAATTCTTCCCTTCTCTAAAGATCTGACAGGTTTTGTTTAGTCATTTTGAAACATTATTAATTGGGAAGAAAAAAATCATTTTCTTTTCTCCCCCCCCAACCCCTCCCTCAGCCGACTCTCATTTCTCTGGGTATCACGTGTGTCCTTGATTGACACAAACATGGTACTGATTCCAAAACCAGGCAGGTCAAAAACAGAGAAAGAAAACTATAGACCAATCTCCCTAATGAATATAGATGCAGAAATCTTAAATAGGATACTAGCAAAAAGAAACCAGCAAGTGATCAGAAGGGTCATCCACCATGATCAAGTAGGATTTATACCAGGGATGCAGGGCTGGTTCAATATTAGGAAAACCCCATCTACATAATTGACCACATCAACAAGCAAACCAACAAAAATCACATCATTATCTCAATAGATGCGGAAAAAGCCTTTGATAAAATACAACATCCATTCCTATTAAAAACACGAGAAAGCATAGGAATAGAAGGGTCATTCCTAAAATTAATAAACAGTATATATCTAAAACCATCAGCTAACATCATCTGCAATGGGGATAAACTTGATGCATTCCCAATAAGATCTGGAGTGAAACAAGGATGCCCATTATCACCTCTACTATTTGACATTGTACTAGAAACACTAGCAGTAGCAATTAGAGAAGAAAAAGAAATTGAAGGCATCAAAATAGGCAAGGAGGAGACCAAGTTATCACTCTTTGCAGATGACATTATGGTCTACTTAAAGAATCCTAGAGATTCAACCAAAAAGCTAATTGAAATAATCAACAACTTTAGCAAAGTTGCTGGATACAAAGTAATACCAATTAGCCGTCTTTTTCTCTTCTGCTTTAAAGAGAATTCTTCCCCTCTCCTTCCTGTGTGTATCTTTGTGTGACAAAGATTATTCTATTTATTTCTATTTCTTCAAGTATATCTTAGTACCCTCATTGATTCCCCCCCTTATCTTTCTTTTTATTCATCCCCACCTCCAAATCATGTTAATGCCCAATCTTTCCCTATGAGGGATTCTTCTGGTTACTCTATTATTGTGTACAATTTTTGTGCGTTACACATAACATTTCCCCCATATGCTAGTATATATAATTTGATCTAATTGTGCCCTTATAGAAAAGTGTTTGAGTAAAAGAATAGAAAAGCACTTTTCTCCTTTTCTCTTTCTTTCATATTTACGTTTTCATATTTCTCTTTCTCTTTGTGTCTGGATGTCAGTTTCCACTGAGTTCTGGTCTTTTCTTTGCATATACTTGGAAATTCTATTTTGTTGAATGCCCATACTTTCCCTTGGAAGTATATAGTCAGTTATGATGGTTAGCTAATTCTTGGTTGAAGACCCAGTTCTCTTGCCTTTCTGAATATCGTGTTCCAAGCTTTGCGGTCTCTAAGCATGTTCCCTGCAAGGTCTGGTGATTCTTATTGGTGCTCCTTTGTATATGAAGTTCCTCTTTTTAGCTTCTTTTGAGATTTTTTTCCTTAGCTTGGAAGCTCTTGAATTTGGTGATTACGTTCCTGGGGTTTGTCTTTTGGGGATTTAGTATAGAGGGTGTTCTATGAACCCTTTCTATTTCTATTCTGTCCCCTTGTTTGAGAATATCAGGGCAATTCTCTTCAACGATTTCTTGTACTATGGCATTGAGATTTTTGTTAATCTCTGTTTTTTCAGGTAGACTAATGATTCTCAGATTGTCTCTACTTCCTCTGTTTTCCTGGTCTGTCACATTGTCAGTGAGATAGTTTGTGTTTTCTTCTAATTCATTAATTTTTAGACTTTTCTTTATTAATTCTTGCTGTTTTGCAAGATCATTGGTTTCCAGTTGCTCAATTCCGGTCCTTAAGTCTTGATTTTCTGCTTTAATCTTTTGGCATTCAGCTGTAATTTTTGCTTCTCTAATATAATTTGTTGGTTTTCTTTTTGAATCATTTCCCACTTCTCTATATAGAGGGCTTCCATCTTTCTGATGATGAGCTCCATTTGAGACTCTTCCAGGGCTTGTGGACAATTTTCTTTTCTTTTTGGTTTTGTCTTTGCTTGACTTTTGTCCAGTATTTCCTTTGTAGCCTGAGTTTTTCCTCCATAAAAAAGATTCAAGGGTGACAGTTTTCTTTTTTTATTTCTTGCTGGGATTTTGAGGCTCCTGTACACAGTTAGCCATTATTTCCTGGCTGTTTTCAGATTCCTCTTTAGTCCGAAATCAGAGTCTGCTGAGCAGGTTTTTTTGTTTATGGAGTTAATGAGCAAGCTCTCAGTTTTCCTCAGTCCTTTGCGGCTTTTTTTGTTGCCATTCTCAAGGGGGCGCTCAGTGTCTGCTCTCTCTTGCCCGCCTGGTTTTCAGGTATAGTTACTTTTGGGGGTGTGTCCTCAGCAGACCTGGTTAATTCCCAAAGACCCAAAATGCTCCCTGTTTGTTCCATAAGGACTCCTGTCTCACTCCCTGAATCTGGCGGGTGTGCTGGCTCTGGGTAACTGAGGTGTGCTCTCTCTCAAGTCATGAGTTTTTCTGCCTAGCTGCCTTCATGGGGTGGGGGTCCCCCTGCTGTCCTAGTCATCTCACAAGGGCACAGAAGTGCCCTCTCCTCACTTCAGAGGCACCCCTTGCTTGTTCCTCTCGTAGTGCACTGTCCCCAGCTCTGGCCCTATAGGTGGGGGTAGGGCAGGCTGGATCTGCTTGCTTTGCATTTGGGTGGAGCCTTTCCCCTTCTTATAGGCTGGTAAAGCCTAGATCCCATGCACTTTCACTGCTGGTCACCACTCTATAGCTCCTCCGCTCCTCTGATATAGATTCTTAAGGTCTTTTGGGGTGATCCTTATTGGTGTATGTCGGGGAGGGTGAGTAAGCCACATTTAGCTGGCCACCATGCTTCTCTAAACTTAATTTTTGCCTTAATATTTTCCAATTTTCCTAGAATATTTTGTCAAATAGGGAGTTCGAGTCCCCAATGCTGGGATCTTTGGGTTTATCAAACACTATCTTGCTGAGGTAATTTATCCCTACTTTATTCCATTGGTCAACCCTTCTATTTCTTAGTCAGTACCAGATTATTTTGATGATTACTGCTTTATAATGCCACTTAAGATCTGATACTTCTAGGACACTCTCCTTCACATTTTTTTATGAATTCCCTTGATATCCTTGACCTTTTATTCTTTTAGCTTAAATTTGTCATTTTTTCCTAGTTCTATAAAATAGTATTTTGGTAGTTTGATAGGTATGGCACTGAATAAGTAAATTAATTTACTTAGGATTATCATTTTTATTATATTATTTGGCCTGCCCATGAGCAATTAATATTATTGCAATTATTTAGACCTCATTTTCTGTGTGAGAAAAGTGTTTTGCAACCATGTTCATGTATTTCCCATATTTGTCTTGTATTATAATAGGAATTTGGTGGGGAATAAACAAGAAAGAATCGTATAAAAATTCCAGATTTACTGGTTGAGAAGGGGAGGAAGAAAAAGGAGTCAGGAGAATTATTACAAGTTATCTAAAACTCTAATTTCTACAAGTCTATCTAAACCTATCTTATTCTAAGCTAAACAGTAATTTTCCCCAATAACCAAGTCTCACAAGTGGAGTCCAATCAAATGGGCCAGGATATTCAGTTGATAACTGTCCAGGTCCACTGGAGAAGTGTGTCCTCAACCTTTTGTTCAAGCTGTGAGCAGCCAATTCAAAAGATTCTTCTCTTCAGTTGGTATTAGGAGAAGCCAGAAACCTGTTTTTCAAAACCTCAACCGTAGGTCCTTCCAGGAGAGAAGTGCCCAGAAAGTTGGGACTTTAGAACCTTTCCCTAGATCTTGACCCTTTGGCTCCCCTATGACTCTCAGTCACATGCTCCTGTCAATCACTCTGAAGTATGCATTACTCAGTTTTTTGCAAAATGTCCTTTCCCTATCATCACACTTGGCAATTATATTCCCAAATATTTTATATTGTCTAGGGTGATTTAAAATCAAGTTACTCTTACTAACTCTTGCTCCTGAGTTTTGTTCTCAATACATAAAAATGCTATTGATTTATGGAGTTTATTTTGTATTCTGCAACCTTGCTAAAATGATTAATTATTTCAACTGATTTTTAATTGATTTTTTTAGTATTATCTAAGTATATTATTATATCATCTTCAAAGAGTGACAGTTTAGTTTCCTTATTGCCTGCTTTAATTCTTTAAATTTTTTATTCTCTAATTGCTTAAGCTAGAATTTCTAGTACAATATATTTTTAAAAATTGAAATTTAAGTAATTAACTTAGTTCTAGTACAATATTACATAATGGTGGTGATAATGGGAATCCTTGCTTCACTCTTGATCTTATTGGGAAGGCTTCTAACATATCCCTATTGGAGATGATACCTGCTGATAGTTTTAAATACATACTACTGATAATTTTAAGGAAAGGTCCTTTTATTCCTATGCTTTCTAGTGTTGTGAATAGGAATGGTGATATATTTTTGTCAAAAGCTTTTTCTGGATCTGTTAAGATATCATGTGATTCTTGTTAATTTGATTATTGATATGGTCAACTTTGCTGATGTTTTTATAATATTAAACCAGCTTTGCTTTCCTGGTATAAATCCCACCTATTTATTCATAGTGGTTAATCCTTGTGATATATTGCTGTAGTCTCTTGGCTTATATTTTATTTAAGATTTTTGCATTAATGTTCCTCAAGGAGATTGGTCTGTAATTTTCTTTCTGTATTTTGGTCTTTCTGGTTTAGATATCAGCCCCATATTTGTGTCATAAAAGGAATTTGGTAGGACTTCTTCTTTGCTTATTTTGCCAAATAGTTTGTATAATATCAGGATTAATTGCTCTTTAAATGTTTGTTAAAATTTACTAGTGAATTCATCTGACTCTAGGGATTTTTTCTTGGGGAGTTTATTGATGGCTTGTTCATTTTCTTTTTCTGAGATGGTATCATTTAGGTATTTTATTTTATCTTTCATTAATCTAGGCAATTTATATTTTTCTAAATATTTATGCACTTCACCTAGATTTATTATCATATAGTAAAATAGTTCTTAATAATGGCTTTATTTCCTCTTCATTAGGGATGAAATCGCCCTTTTTATTTTTGATACTGCTAATTTTGTTCTCTTTCTTTTTTAATCAAACTAACCAATTCTCTATCTATTGCATTTGTTATTTCCCCATAGAAACAACTCCTACTCTTATTTATTAGTTCAGTATTTCTTTTACTTTCAATTTTGTTAATTTATCCTTTGATTTTTTTAACTATTTCAGATTTAGTCTTTTCAATATATAAATAAATTTTAGATTTAGTCTTTAAGTTGGGATTTAAAATTTAAAATTTATTTTCATGGGAAATTAAAATTTCATTCTAAAGAACTTACTGTCACAACCTCTGTCAATATTTACTTCTCTAAATACTATAATAATAATAACAATTTTAAAGAGTTACACATATCTTTCCACATATGAATATAAACACTCTGACCTTATTGAAGTCCTTACATTTTTCCTCTTTTGTACTTGCCTTTTTATGTTTCACTTGTATTTTGCATTTGGATATAAAATTATCTTTTTAAGTATGGTCTTTTCTTTAGGAAGGCTTGGAAATCTATTTTATTAAAGGACCATAATTTCCCCTGAAAGAATATAGTCAGTTTTGATGGATAAGTGATTCTTGTTTGTAAATCCAGATGTTTTGCCTTTCAGAATATCGTATTCTACCCCCTCCATGCCTTCAATGTGGAAGCTGTCAGATCCTATGTAATGCAGTTTTCTTGGATAATTGCTTGTAATGTGAAATCTAGGCTTTTTTTTTTAAGTCATGACTTTCAGATAGTCCAATAATTCTAAAATCGTCTCTTCTGGATCACTTTTTCCAGATCAGTTGTATTTTTTAATAAGATATTTCATATTTTCTTCTATTTTTTATTCTTTTGAATTTATGTTTCTTGATATCTCATGAAGTCATTAGCTTCTCTTTGCCCAATTCTAATTTTTAGACTGAATTTCTTCTATAACCTTTTGATCCTACTTTTCCATTTCATCTATTGTACTTTTCATGGCACTCTTTCCTTCATTATATTTTTTGACTCTTTTTCCAGTAAGTCAGTTCTGTTTATTCAAAACAAAACAAAACAAAACAAAAAACCCTCTTTTTCTTTGTTGGATTATTGTGCCTCTTTTTTTACAGTTGATTATTTTGTTATTTATGTTGTATTATTTATGTATTTCTTTCATTTCTTTTCCCCATTTTTCTTTTATCTGTTTTATTTGACTTTTGAATTCCTTTTTAAATTCTTCCAGAGCTTGAGGCCAATTCCCATTTTGGGGAAGTTTTTGCATGTGGTTTCTTGGATCTCACCATCTTATTTGATTATGTTATGTGTTTTGCTTTGTGTCCCCATAGACATTTTTGAACATTAAATGTTTCTTCTGCTGTTTGTTTATTTACCTATCCTTTTTTGCCTGTGGACTGGGAATTCTGAAAGCTGCTTGCTGAATCTGCCTCCTTGCTGTTGACTTCCTGAGTTTTGGTAGAATGAGCTATTTTGCACTGGAGCTAGGTCTGGTCCTGCAGCAGGACAGGTTTAAAGGGGCCAGTGCTCAGGACTTTCAGGTATCACTGTGGGAGGGTGTCAGGACCTGGGACTTCAAAGGATGATCTGAGGTGCTTTTTTACTGGTCCTTTCCTGGGATCCAGAAATTAGCTTATGCCTAACTGTGAAACTTAGCACAGTGGGAGTGGGTGGTTGACCAATACTCCTCTGTGTGTAGTTTTGCTTCCTGTTTCCCCTTATCCCATGAAAATCAAGTCTATCTCCCTTCTTTTCATGTTATATTCAGTGGGAGAACCTCCCCTCTGCACTCACTTTCTAGCTGGTCCTATTTGTCTCCTATCCTCATACACAGGCATGCACACACACAAACATATATGTATATGTGTATATTTATTTATTTATCTCCTCTTCCCCCTTTTCTCAAGATTGACAGTACTTGTCCAACATTATTATTATTTTTTTGAGAGTTTTGAGTCAATGATCAGGTATTGATTCTCTCTGTGGAATTCCAGAATGCAATTGATTTTTATTTCTAGTGATAGATTTTGTAGCTTTGTCTTGGGATTATCTTCCTTTCCTTGTCAGAGGCCTGAAGGAGGGCAGGTAGATCTGTGGTGTTTATATGTGGGGTGCTTCAAAGGGTTTGCATATATATTTATGTGTAAATATGTATACACACACATATATATTTCCCCCATTCCTTTTTCTCAAGTTTGATTTATTTTCCCAACGTTATTTTTTGGAGAGTTTTAAGTCAACTCCCAGGTATTGCTTCTTTCTGTGGAATTCCAGGATGTAAATAAATTCTGGGATGTAATAAATATAGTGCTAGATTTTGTAACAAGATGAGTTTAACCTCTCAGAGAATTATGTGAGTAAAAGTTTAAGGCTTGGTCAACTTTATTAATTCAACACCAGGGGAGAAATCCTAATTTGGTCCTGACTTGTGGATACTGAAACTTAATTTTGAAGGTGATATTTATGGAAATTTAATTGATTTCACTGTCTGATTCTAGTTATGATTATCAAGAGGTACCATTTGTTGATTTTTTTCTTTTAAAAATACCATTTGGTGCATACATGTTGATACTGATATTTCCTTGTTATCTATACTGCCTTTTATCAGGATGTGATTACCTTCCCTATCTCTTTTAACTAGATCTATTTTTACTTTGGCTTAGATAATGTTTGCAACTCCTGCCTTCTTTTTCTCAGTTGATGCCCAATGGATTCTGCTCCAGCTCCCTACCATTACTCTATGTGTGTCTACCTTCCTCATGTGTGTTTCTTGTAGACAACATATGGTACGATTTTGGTTTCTAATCCACTCAGCTATTTGCTTGTGTTTTATGGGTGAAGTCAATGTTCAAATTCAGAGTTGTGATAACCAACTGTGTATTTCCCACCATTTTCATTTTCACTCCTAGCCCTGCCCTTTCTTCTTTCACTATTTCAGTCTACACCAGTGTTTTGTTTTTAATCAGTCCCCTGATTTCCCACCCTTATTTTACTTCCCTTTCTACCCCTAATCCCTTCTTATCCCCCTCTTATTTTCTTTACAGTCTTCGTAATATACTCCCCAACCCTTTCCCTCCCTTGTTTTGCTTCCCTCCCCACAAGTCCATTTGTTACCCTTCTTCTTTTCTATAGGTTACAAATCAATTTTCTGTCCCAATGATTGTACTTCCGTCTTTGAGTCAATTTCAATACACTTAAGAATTAAGTATTTCTTATCTCCAACCTCTTTTCCCTTCCAGTGTAATGGTGTTCTCCCCCACTCCTACCATGTGTATCTTTATGACATGTAAATGTATCCCATTTTGTTTCTTTTCCCATTTCTCTTAGTATTAACCTATTTTTTACCTCTAGTTTATATATATCTATATACATATATATACTAATTTATTTATGCATATATATATATATACACATATTTATGTCTTGGCATTTCATCCTATATAGTTTATACCTGTTCCCTCTAAGTATTAGTCTTCTAATTACCCAGGTGATAAAAACAAGTTTTAAGAGTTGCCTATATCCTCTTTTCTTGTAGGGATACATCTCATTTTAACATATTGGGTCCCTTAAAAAATGTTTTAGTTTTTAGTTTTTTTGCTTTTTTGTTTTTCTTTTCCCTTTTCTTAATTACCTTTTGATGATTCTCTTGAGTTCTGTGTTTGGGCATCACATTTTCTGCTCAGGTCTGGTCTTTTCTTTACAAATGCTTGGAATTCTTTTATTTTATTAAATGACGATACTTTCCTCTGAAAGACTATAGTCAGTTATTCTGGGTAGTTGATTCTTGGTTGTAGACTTAGTTCCCTTGTTTTCTGGAATAACATATTTCATGCCTTTCAGTCCTTCAGTATAAATGCAGTCAGATCCTTTGTTATTCTCTTTGTAGTTCCATGGTATCTGAATGTATTATTCTTAGCAGCTTATAATATTTTTTACTTGGTCTGGTAGTTCTTGAATTTGGCTATAATATTCCTGGATGTTGTCAGTTGGGGATTAAGTACAGGAGGTGATCTGTGGATTTTTTCACTCTCTACTTTTCTCTCTTGTTCTAGAATGCTGGGGCAGTTTCCTTGGATAGTTTCCTGTAGGATGATGTCCAGGCTTTTTCTTTTGTCATGGTCTTCTGGTAGACCAACAGTTCTTAAGTTGTCTCTCCTGGATCTGTTTTCTTAATCATCTGTTTTATGGATGAGGCCTTTCATATTTTCCTCAATTTTTTTTTCATTCTTTTGATTTTGCTTTATAGTTTCCTGCTGCCCTGTGAAGTCAATTGCTTCTAGTTGTTGTATTCTAGTTTTTAAAGACTGGATTTCATTCCTGGCATTTTGGTAATCCTTCTCCTTCTGGTCTGATTTTCTTTGGAGATCATCTTTCATCTTCTTTGCCTCATATTTCATTTTCTTTTACCTTGTCTTTAATCTCCTTTGCCTCATTTTCAAGCTGATTAATTTTGGCTTTCAAGACACTATTTTCTGTTTCCAGATGGTTTATTTTGCTTTTTAAGCACTTTTATCAGTTTTATTCAGCCTCTCTTAATTGTTTTTTGAATTGTATTTTGAGTTTTGCCAAAGCCTATGTCCAAGTCGCTGGAGTTTCTGTGGTTTTTATTTGTGTGCCTTCATCCTCCTTTGTTTCATTTGTTCTTTGTTCATTGCCTGGATAGAAGCTGACAATTGTAATTTATTTATTCTTTTTCTGCTTTTTGTTCATATTTACCCCTTCTTTTCCCCCTGTGGTTGACTGTAGTCTTGCTCCTCTCCTTTTGTGCTGAATCTGTGAGTCTGGGCTGTTCTGTCCTGAAGGAACTTCTTTTCTGTTCTGCTCTTTGGTCAGGTAGTCTGACTAGCTGACAGCAGAAGCTGAAAAGAAGCTGGGTTTCCTGGCCTGTTGTCATGGTTGTAGCCTGCAGTTTGTTGCAGCCTTTGCTCCTTGGAGATCAGTCATTGAGGCTCTCAGATCAGTCTCTGGGGAGGGGTGTTAAAGCTTGAGCTTCTCTGCCCTATGAAGGCTTCTTATCTACCCTTATTTATAAGATTGAGCCAGGGTGGAGTTTATCTGCAAAACTAGCTGTACCCTAAGGCCAAAACTTTCAGAAGAGGGGTGCAAGATGGAGTGTTTCTGCTGAGACTGGGTTGCCTGCTCTGTGCTTCTCCTCCATCTGGCTCTATGCTGCCTATGTTTTAAACCCTGAGCCTGACACACCTTTGCTGACCAGGTTCTCCCTCCAGACTAAAGCCCTTGCCTGCCTGGAGATTACAGCCACCACTGGAGGCTCAGCACTGTAGATGGGGTAGGGGTCCTGGGACCTTCCTTTTTCCTTCCCCTTAAACCCACATGTTCTAGATTTCAGGCTTTTTGGGGTCCCTACTTTTAAGTTGGGCCCAGGAAGAGTGTTCCCCATCTCTGTCCTGTTGTTAGATTTGGTTTTCAGTCCCCTGGAAGCTCTGTGTTTGTGATCAGTGAGGAAGGGTTTAAGGAGATCTGAATTTTTTTCTACCTCTAAGTCACCATCTTGACTCTACCTTCTAACCCACCAATTTTATTTTGAAGAATTGGATTAGTTTCCAATTACTTTAAAAATTTCCTTTCTATGGACCATTTTTAATATAATTTTTATCACATTATGATTTGAAAAAAGTTGTCTTAATTATTTCTGTTTTTTCTGAACTTTGTGCAATGTTTTTCTGCTCTTGTATAGGGCAGTTTTTCTAAATATATCATGTGCTGCTGAAAAAAGTTATATTCCTGGGTTCAGATGGGTGGTTCAGTGGATTGAGAGGCAGGCCTAGAGATGGGAGGTCTTGGGTTCAAATCTGGTCTCAGACACTTCCTAACATGTGACCCTGGGCAAGTTACTTAACATACATTGCCTAGCCCTTACTACTATTCTTCCTTAGAACCAATACATAGTAGTGATTCTAAGACAGAAGGTAAGTGCTAAAAAACCCAGTTATATTCCTTTTTCTCTCTATTCATTCTTCATATATCTATTAACTCTCATTTTTCTAAAATTTCATTCACATCTCTTACTTCTTTCTTATTTATTTATTTTTTAAATTTGATTTATCTAGATCTGCTATAGGAAGGTTGAGGTCTCTCACTAGTTTTACTATCTATTTCTTCCTCATGCTACTAAACATTCTCCTTTCAAAATCTGAATGCAATATTGTTTAGTGCATATAGTTGAGTACTGACATTTCTTCATTGCCTATTCTGATTTTCATCAAGATGTATATTCCTTTTCTTTTTTATTCAGATTTATATTTGCTTTAGCTTTGTCAGAGTTCATGATTGCTATTCCTGCCTTCTTTTTCTCAGTTGATGCCCAATAAATTCTGCTCCAGCCCCTTGTCTTTACCCTCTGTGTGTCTACCTGACTCATGTGTATTTCCTGTAGACAACATATGGTTGGATTTTGTTTTTTAATCCATTCTGCTATCTGCTTCCATTTGATGGGTATGTTCATCCCATTCACCTTCAGGGTTATGATTAACATCTGTGTATTCCCCATCATTTTAATTTCCTCTTTTAATTTCCTCTTTCCTGTCTTTCCTTCTTTTAATCAGTACCCCTTTTCCCCACCCTTATTTTTACTCTCCTTACCACCCCTCCCTTCTTATTCCCCTATTTCTCTTTAAGGTCTTTTAATTGTCCTCCCCCAACTTTTCCTTCCCTTTTAATAGTCCCCTCCTGACACCCCCTCCCTTATTTTCTTTTTACTTCTCTATAGGGTTAGAGAAAATTCTATATCCCAATAAATCTGGCTATTCTTCCTTTGTAGAACTGATTCCACTGAGAGTAAGATTTAACTATTACCTGTCACTACTCCCTTTCTCCCCTTCTTATAATAGTATTCTCTGTTTCACTATGCACCTCTTTATGTGGTATAATTTATCCTATTTTACTCCTTTTGTGTTTCTCTTAGTACAACCCTCTTTCTCTCCCCTCTTATTTTTTTTGTACATCATCCTAAACAGCTTGATACCACAACCAATGCCTATATATATTTCTTTTATCTGCTATGATAATGAAAATAATTTTTAAGAGTTATAGATATCATTTTTCCATATGGGAATATAATCAGTATGACCTTATTGAAATCCTTAACTATTTTTTTCTTTTTTGTTTACCTTTTCATTTTTCTCTTGAATTTTAAATTTGGACATTGAACTTTCCATTTTATTTTTTTTTAAATGGGATTGTTTGGAAATCTCCTATTTTATTAAATTCCCATACATTCCCCCAAAAGTATATAGTCAGTTTTGATGGTAGGTCATACTTGGTTGTAAATCCATTTTTCTTGACTTCCAAAATATCACATTCCACGTCTTAAGGTCCTTTATTGTGAAAGCCACCACATCATGTGTTATCCTGATTGGGGTTCCATAATATTTGAATGTTTTCTCTTTGATCATTTACTATATTTTCTCCTTTGCCTGGAAGCTCTTGAACTTGACTATAACATGCCTGGGAGTTGTTAATTGGGGATTCAATGTAGAGGTGATCTTTGGATTCTTTCAATGTCTACTTTGCTCTCTTGTTCAAGAATATCAGAATAGGTTTTTTGGATAATTTCTCATACTATGGTGTCTAGGGTTTTGATAGTTTCTTTTGGTCATGGATTACAGGCAGTTCAGTAATTCTCAAATTGTGTCTCATGGATCTGTTTTCTGGGTTTGTTGTATTTACAGTGAGATATTTCATGCTCCCTTCTATTTTTTCTTGCCTTTGATTTTGTTTTATTATTTCTGGCTGTCTCATGAAATCATTAACTTCTACTTGCACAATTCTAGTCTTTAAAGACTGATTTTCAGCTAAGATGATTTTGATTTTGATTTTTGGTTTGGTCTATCCTGCTTTTCTTGGCTCTCAGCAGGTAAGTTCTGTTCTCATTACTTCATTTGATCTCTGTGCCTTTTCTTACCCATTTGGATAATTTTGTCTTTTAAACTGTTAATTTTTGTATTACTTTCATTTATTTATCTCACTTTTCTTCCCATTTTTCTTCTATCATTCTTCTTTTTTTTTAAAGTTTTAAACATTATTTTATTTGGTCATTTCCAAACATTACTCATTGGAAACAAAGATCATTTTCTTTTCCTCCCCTCCCCGCCTCCCACCACCTTTCCCTCTCCTATAGCTGACGCACGATTCCACTAGTTATCACATGTATTCTTGACTCGAACCCATTTCCCTGTTGTTGGTATTTGCATTAGAGTGTTCATTTAGAGTCTCTCCTCAGTCATATCCCATCAACCCCTGTAGTCAAGCAGTTGCTTTTCATCGGTGTTTTTACTCCCATAGTTTATCCTCTGCTTGTGGATAGTATTTTTTAGATCCCTGCAGATTGTTCAGGGACATTGCATTGCCACTAATGGAGAAGTCCATCATCTTTGATTGTACCACAATGTATCAGTCTCTGTGTACAATGTTTTCCTGGTTCTGCTCCTTTTGCTCTGCATCACTTCCTGGAGGTTCTTCCAATATCCATGGAATTCCTCCACCTTATTATTTATTCCTTTTAGCACAATAGTATTCCATCACCAACATATACCACAATTTGTTCAGCCATTCCCCAATTGACAGGCATCCCCTCGTTTTCCAATTTTTGGCCACCACAAAGAGCGCAGCTATGAATATTCTTGTACAAGTCTTTTTCCTTATTATCTCTTTGGGGTACAAACCAAGCAGTGCTATAGCTGGATCAAAGGGCAGACAATCTTTTATCACCCTTTGGGCATAGTTCCAAATTGCCCTCCAGAATGGCTGGATCAATTCACAACTCCACCAGCAATGAATCAGTGTCCCCACTTTGCCACATCCCCTCCAGCATTCATTACTTTCCATAGCTGTCATGTTAGCCAATCTGCTAGGTGTGAGGTGATACCTCAGAGTTGTTTTGATTTGTATCTCTCTGATTATAAGAGATGTAGACCATTTTTTCAAGTGCTTATTAATAGTTTTGATTTCTTTGGCTGAGAACTGCCTGTTCATGTCCCTTGCCCATTTATCAATTGGAGAGTGGCTTGATTTTTTGTACAATTGATTTAGTTCTTTGTAAATTTGAGTAATTAAACCTTGGTCAGAGGTTTTTATGAAGATTGTTTCCCAATTTGTTGCTACCCTTATGATTTTGGTTACATTGGTTTTGTTTGTACAAAAACAAATTTTTAATTTGATGTATTCCAGATTATTTATTTTGCATTTTGTAACTCTTTCTAATTCTTGCTTGGTTTTGAAGTCTTTCCATTCCCAAAGGTCTGACATGTATGCTATTCTGTGTTAGCCTAATTTTCTTATAGTTTCCTTCTTTATGTTCAAGTCATTCACCCATTTTGAATTTATCTTGGTGTAGGGTGTGAGGTGTTGATCCAAACCTAATCTTTCCCACACTGTCCTCCAATTTTCCTAGCAGTTTTTATGAAATAGTGGATTTTTGTCCCAAAAGCTGGAATCTTTGGGTTTGTCATATACTGTCTTGCTGAGGTCTCTGGCCCCCAGTCTATTCCACAGATCCTCCTTTCTGTCTCTTAGCCAGTACCAAATTGTTTTGATGACCGCAGCTTTATAATATAGTCTGAGATCTAGGACTACAAGTCCTCCTTCCTTTGTATTTTTTTCATTATTTCCCTGGATATCCTTGATCTTTTGTTCTTCCAAATGAACTTTGTTATGGTTTTTTCTAAATCAGTAAAAAATTTTTTTGGAAGTTCCATGGGTAGGGCAGTAAATAGATAGATGAATTTGGGTAGGATGGTCATTTTTATTATATTGGCTCATCCTACCCATGAGCAGTTAATGTTCTTCCTATTGTTCAAGTCTAGTTTTAGTTGTGTGGAAAGTGTTTTATAGTTGTGTTCATATAGTTCCTGTGTTTGTCTCGGGAGATAGATTCCTAGGTATTTTATTTTGTCTAAGGTGATTTTGAATGGGATTTCTCTTTCTAGTTCTTGCTGCTGAGCTGTGTTGGAATTATATAGAAATGTTGATGACTTATGTGGGTTTATTTTGTATCCTGCAACTTTGCTAAAGTTGTTGATTATTTCGATTAGCTTTTTGGTTGAATCTCTAGGATTCTTTAAATAGACCATCATGTCATCAGCAAAGAGCGATAATTTGGTCTCCTCCTTGCCTAGTTTAATGACTTCAATTTCTTTTTTTTCTCTAATTGCTACTGCTAGTGTTTCTAGTACAATGTCAAATAATAGAGGTGATAATGGGCATCCTTGTTTCACTCCTGATCTTAATGGGAATGGATTTAGTTTATCCCCATTGCAGATGATATTAGTTGATGGTTTTAGATATATACTGTTTATTATTTTTAGGAACGACCCTTCTATTCCTATGCTTTCTAGTGTTTTTAGTAGGAAGGGGTGTTGTATTTTATTAAAGGCTTTTTCTGCATCTATTGAGATAATCATGTGGTTCTTGTTGGTTTGCTTGTTGATGTGGTCAATTATGTGGATAGGTTTCCTAATATTGAATCAGCCCTGCATCCCTGATATAAATCCTACTTGATCATGGTGGATGACCCTTCTGATCACTTGCTGGAGTCTTTTTGCTAGTATCCTCTTTAAGATTTTTGCATCTATATTCATTAGGGAGATTGGTCTATAATTTTCATTCTCTGTTTTTGGCTTCCTGGCTTTGGAATTAGTACCATGTTTGTGTCATAAAAGGAGTTTGGTAGAACTCCCTCTTTGCTTATTATGTCAAATAGATTGTATAGTATTGGAGTTAGCTGTTCTTTGAATGTTTGATAGAATTCACTGATGAATCCATCAGGCCCTGGGGATTTTTTCTTAGGAAGTTCTTTGATGGCCTGTTGGATTTCTTTTTCTGATATGGGATTATTTAAGAAATCTATTTCTTCTTCTGTTAGTCTAGGCAATTTATATTTTTGTAAATATTCATCCATATCACCTAGGTTGGTATATTTATTGCCATATAGTTGGGCAAAGTAGTTTTTAATGATTGCCTTAATTTCCTCTTCATTGGAGGTGATGTCCCCCTTTTCATCCTTGATGCTGTTAATTTGACTTTCTTCTTTCCTTTTTTTAATTAGATTGACTAGTACTTTGTCTATTTTGTCTGTTTTTTCAAAGTACCAGCTTCTAGTCTTGTTTATTAGCTCAATGGTTATGTCACTTTCGATTTTGTTAATTTCTCCCTTAATTTTTAGGATCTCTATTTTGGTTTTCTTCTTGGGGTTTTTAATTTGTTCGTTCTCAAGTTTTTGATTTCCAATTCCTTGATCTCTGTCCTCCCTAATTTGTTAATATATGCACTCAGGGATATGAATTTTCCTCTAAGTACTGCCTTGGCTGCATCCCATAAGCTTTGAAAGGATGTCTCGCCGTTGTCATTTTCTTCAACGAAATTATTAATTGTTTCTATGATTTCTTTTCTAACTATCCGATTTTGGAGTATCATATTATTTAATTTCCATTTAATTTTTGATTTGGCTTTCCATGTACCCTTACCAATCAATATTTTTATTGCCTTGTTATCTGAAAAGGCTGCATTTATTATTTATGCTTTTCTGCATTTGAGTGCCATGTTTCTGTGACCTACTGTATGATCTATTTTTGTGAATGTGCCATGTGGTGCTGAAAAGAAGGTCTCTTAGTGTGTTAGCCGCTAAGTCGTGTGTGATCCTTATGGGAGCCCCCTTATATCTGAAGCTCTTCTTGGCTTCTTGTAGGATTTTCTCCTTTACTTGGAAGCTCTTGAATTTGGCTATTATATTCCTAGGGGTTGTCTTTTGGGGATTTAGTATAGAAAGTGTTCTATGAATCCTTTCTATTTCTATTTTGCCCCCTTGCTCCAGAACGTGAGGGCAATTTTCTTTTATAATCTGCTGTAGAATAATATCGAGTTTATTGTTTATCTCTGGTTTTTCTGGGAGACCGATAATTCGGAGGTTGTCTCTTCTCCCTCTGTTTTCCAAATCTGTGACCTTCTCAGTGAGATATTTTATGTTTTCTTCTAATTCTTTAATTTTTTGGGTTTGCTTTATTGATTCTTGCTGTTTTATGATCTCACTTTCTTCGAGTTGCTTAATTCTGGTCGTTAGGGACTGGTTTTGCTTTTCAGTTTTGTCTGCCCTTCTATTGGATGCTTCAAGCTCTTTTTCTAATTGAGCAGTCTTATCTGTCAGACTGCTGATCTCTTTCTCCAATTTTTCTTTCCAGGTTTCTATCTTTTGGATAAGTTCCAGTTTGAGATCTTCCAGAGCTTGTTGATAGTTTCCATTTTGGGAGACATGTTCTGATTTTTTTTGGATTTCCTCCTCATTCTCTTCTTTTCCTTGGGTACTTCCACCATAAAAGTTTTCATTAGTCACCTTTTTCCCTTTCTTCCTGGAGGCTTGATTTTGGGCCATGTGAGCCATCCCTTTGGTGGTTTTATTCCCCTTTCCTTTTTGGTCTGGGGTCTGGGTGATGTGGGCAGGTTTTCTGTGAATTTAGGTTGCCTCAGACTAGTTCTTCCCAGCCTCAGAGTTTTCTTGGAGCGCTGGGACTCTGATCACAGCCAACTGCCCAGGTGTTCAGCTCTGCTCAGATAATCAGCATGTGGTCCGCCCCTGGTGTTTAGCTCCTCCCAGATTCTTAGCTCAACAGCCTCGAGTAAGGCTCCACAGCCCCAGCCTGTGCTCAGCGCAGGATTCTCCCGTGAAACCGCCCTGAGACGTTTTTTTCCTGGAAGTCCCCAGATCCCAAGGACTCTGGAGTGCCCCCCCCCCCTACAGAGACGTTCCCCACTCACTCGCTGTCCTGGTGAGCGCTCAGGTAGCTCACTCTGGTTTGGTGGGGGAGGTGGGAGGGGGGAGAAGGGTGGCTCAGTTCACGTTTCTGTGTAAGCTTTTCTTCCTTCTTTTTATAGTGTGGTAATGTTCAAACCCCACGTACCTTCGCCTCTGTGGGGTACTGGGGAGTCCTGTTCCGCCAAAGGTGATTTTTATGCTCCTTTGATGTAGTCTATTTCGTTTGGTGCCGGGGAGAGGAAGTGTGTGGCGTCTAGTTTGCAGCCATGATTACCCGGAAGTCCCCCTTTCTTACTTCTTAAACTCCTTTTTGAGTTACTCCAGAGCTTGTGAGCAATTTCTATTTTGTGGAACAAGGGGGGATTTGCCTGATTTCACTTGTTTCTGACTCTCTTTTTTTGCCTCTGTATTTTGCTCTTTTTCTCCTGTCAACATGGAATTTAGGAATCCCAAACTTGTGGCTTAGTGGGATCTGATGAACCCCAATTTTATATTTAGCTTGTAGATTTGAGACCCCAAAAACTTGTACTTGTTCCCTGTTCCCATGAGAAATCTATCCTGAAGGGAAATGATGAACCTGGGTGAGATAAGCATGTGCTAAGGACATTCTTTGTTTTAGGTAGCATCCCCTATTGTATTAGAACCCTTCTCAGGAAGGTCAGACCTGGGCATGAACCATCCTTTAGTAACTATTGTAAGCAGCCCCCTTCTCTTGCACCCTAGCTTCTAGCTATGATTCTCTTCCCTAGCTTGATTGTATCTTGTCAGTGTAGTTTGAACACTCCCATTTTCCTTGTAGTCATAGTGATGTCAATCATCTTTCCCTGCCCCTGGATTTCCCAAAGGGTATATAGGTTCCCCAAGTTCTTTTGTTCCCTGGAGTCCATCCTGAGTCGGTGGCACTCCCAGGGGTCAGTGACTAGGGTGTCCAGACTCTGTGCAGTCATGGGAAGCAGCTCTGTTGTCGCACTTAGTAGCGCTGAACCCCTTTTCCCTTGATTAAAGAGTGATTTGATTATTTAATAGTTCTGCATTTTTTCTAGTTGACAATCCAAAGAAAATTTTCATTGTCAAGAGGTTTATTGCTGTTGTTTACTCCTTTTTCCACTGGAAGATTGGAATTACTGCATGTTGGTGGTCATAGTTAGCTTCTGTCTTCTAGGGCTTTGCCTTGGGACTATCTTCCCTACTCTGTCAGAGGCCTGAGTGAGAGCTGGTAGATGTGTGGTGTTTTTTGTGTAGGATTCTTTAAATCTTCAAAGCTTTTTGCCTTGAGGCTATCTTCTTCTTCAGCTGCTGCTGCTGTTGCTCTGATCTCTGCCTCCAGTGGCTTGTATTTTCAAGGGTGAGTCTATGGGGTAGCAGTGAGGGCAGCAGCATGGTCACTGCAGTGGCAGCAGGGGTTGGAAGATAGCCTCAGTGCAAAACTCAGAAAAGAGAGTCAGAAACAAGTAAACACATGCACCCCTCCCACCCCCAAAAAAGGAGGGGCTCAGAGCAGTAGCAACAACAGGCAGCAGCAGAAGCAACAGGCAGCAGCAGCAGCAATAGGCAGCAACAGCAGCTGGCGAAGATAGCTTCAAGGCAGAAAGTTTTGAAGATTAGAGAATCTCTGATTTTCTTTAAGGCTTTATGATTCTCTGATGGAAGTCAAACCTTTGTAAATTGAGGCTCAGATAGTTCAGTGCTTTAAAGGTTGATCTCCATTCTATTTCTACCATGAAGCTAACACTGATCATCCCAGTGGAGTGTTTTCTTCTGCCTACAAACTTTTACAGAATTTTGTGCATTTAACAAACCATTTTTGTAATGTAGTAATTAATGGCATGTTCTCTGTTAGATTATAAACTCCTCACGGTCAGGGAATGCTTATCTTATTTAGGTTTATATGGAGTCACAAAGGTCTGGATTAGTCTTGATTTTACAATACATTAGCTATGAGACATTTGGTGAAATTCTTTTCTCGCTTTAAGTCTTAATTTCTTCATCTGTAAAACAAATTTGCATTGGATAAAAGGCAGTATGACATAGTAGATTTGAATTGCTTGTATTCCAGAAGGACTTGATTTCCAGTCTTACCTCAGAAACATACTGTCCCTGTGCTTTTGGGCAAATGACCTCCTCTCAGGACTCTAATCAGCTTGCTAAAATTTTAAGTTGCAGAGAAAGTGCCAACTAACCTTGGTAGGAAAATTCTTAATTGGCAACTTCCTGTACAAGTAAAATCACAGTTTCCGTGCCTGACCCCTTGGTCTACGTGGTCTTTAACATCCTTGCCAGCCTCAGCTGACACCCACCGCAGTGAAACCCAGAGTAGATGCCATATTTTGTGTATTTCTACTGTCAACTAGAAAAAATGCAGAACTATTAAATAGTCAAAATCACTCTTTAATCAAGGGAAAAGGGGTTAGCGCTACTAATGCGACAACAGAGCTGCTTCCCATGACTGCACAGAGTCTGGAAGCCCTGGTCACTAGCCCCTGGGAGTGCCTCCGACTCAGGATGCACTCTAGGGAACAAAAGAACTTGGGGAACCTATATACCCTTTGGAAATCCAGGGGCAGGGAAAGATGATTTACATCACTATGGCTACAAGGAAAATGGGAGTGTTCAAACTACACTGACAAGATACAATCAAGCTAGAAGCTAGGGTGCAAGAGAAGGGGGCTGCTTACAAAGTTACTAAAGGAGGGTTCATGCCCAGGTCTGACCTTCCTGAGAAAGGTTCTAATACAATAGGGGATGCTACCTAAAACAAAGAAAGTCCTTAGCATATGCTTATCTCATCTGACCAGAATGATCATTTCCCTTCAGGGTAGATTCCATGGGAACAGGGGACAAGTACAAGTTTTTGGGGTCTCCAATCTACAAGCTAAATCTAAAATTGGGGTTCATCAGATCTCACTAGGTAACAAGTTTGGGATTCCTAAATTCCATGTTGACACTACTTAGCTATTTTTTGTTGTTGTTGTTGAGTAGATGGATGGATGAACAGATGGATGAAAGCAGACAGTCTAAACATGTTAGAAAGACAGTCTTTTCCAGGCAAGAAGGAGGAAAGAAAGCTCATCTGTTTAGCTTCTATCATCAGATGTAACAAAAGGAGAGCAGAAATGGGTGTGTACTTCAGATTGTATCAATAAAGTACTTCTCATCTTCTGAGGAAGTAGTATTCTAAAAAGGAATGAATCTAAAATGCCTTAGGTTACCTTTTAAATTGGACTAATGAAGATACTGAGTTAGATCAACCCCTTCTAGAGACAATATAGGTGGGGAGAAATGTGAGTTTTCATTAGTAACATGGTTAAAGAGATAAATTTCTATTTCAAGTAAAAAAGAATTAAAACACACACACACACACACACACACACACAGAGAGAGAAGCTGTAGGAAATACTCAATATCCAAGTTTTCTGTTTATGAAGCCTCTCCAATAGAATAATTTGAAGAAAACAAACAGCAATTGTACAATTGTAAAGAGAAATTAGCATGTTGCTTGAAAGAAATGGCAATTAACAATGATGACAATGTGATTTATACTAATTGAGATTAAGTCAGACAAAATGGCAACATTAGTAATCATTTGAAGTGCTGTATTACTCATTATACTGTGCTTTGTAAACATCTCTCTTGAAATTAAAAAGTAATTAGTAGCATTTTAGTCATTTAATTCACTCTAATTAGGATTTTAGAAAAACTACAGACCTGCTGTTGAAAGCCTTTACTATGCTGCATTGAGAGAACATGTTTCTTTAAAAACCAAATTAAAAAAATCAACTTCAAGGAGCAGCTCCTTTTCTTGATCTCTAACCCTCAAAATAAAAACAAAAGAGGAAAATGGTCTAATTAGAAGCAATAGGTAGACATTAGAGAAAGGTTGGATTGGATGTTTCAATCCTTTCATCAAGGAAAGTGTATTTCAGATATATTTCCTTATAGTAGACTGAGAATCAGGGTCTTTCATCAGATTTTATCGATAAAATAAATCACAGAATCAAAATCAAGAGCTTCCTTTCCACTTTTCCTTCCCTTCCCTTCCATGTGTTTCCTTCCATTCCTTGTTCCTTCTTATATATTCTTTAATATTCCCTTCCTTTATAATGTACACTTTTTTTCATTTGTTTTGTTTTTGTTTTAGGCTGAAGAAAATTAAGTTTATCATTGGGATTTCATGACTGGTGATATTTCCTCTCCTGTGTTTGATGAGGACACCAAACTGGGGGCTTCAGGGCATGTGTAAGTTTTGTTTCATTCTCAAGAAATATTGCCTTTCTCTGCTGGTGATGTTGCCAGAAAACCACCTCAATTCAATTTGTGTTTCTATACAAGTTTTCTGTCTTTCTTGGAAATTTTAGGAAAATGGTATCTATGTGTTTTCATGTAAAAGATGGAGATACTGGTAGGAAAATAAGCTATATCAGAAAAGCTAATGTAAGATAAGTCAAATCATATTGTTCCTAAATTTATAGGTGACTTTTATAATGCAACTTTATTTTTTTTGTCTCAGTTTCTTTTTCTTTTTTAAAAATTTATTTAATTAATTAATTTAGAATATTTTTCCATGGTTACAGGATTCATGTTCTTTCCCTCCCATACTCCCCCCCCCCAGCCAACAAGCAATTCCACTGGGTTTTACAATATCATTGTTCAAACCTATTTCTCTATTATTAATATTTGCAATAGAATGACAGTTTAGAGTCTACATCCCCAGTCATGTCCCCATCGAACCATGTGATCAAACAGTTGTCTTTCTTCTGCATTTCTGCTCCCACGGTTCTTTCTCTAGATATGGATAGCTTCTTTCTCATAAATCCCTCAGAATTGTCCCGGATCATTGCATTGCTACTGGTAGAGAAGTCCATTACATTTGATTGTACCACAGGGTATCACTCTCTGTGTACAATGTTTTCCTGGTTCTGCTCCTTTCACTCTGCATCAATTCCTGGAGGTTGTTCCAGTTCACATGGAATTCCTCCAGTTCATTATTCCTTTGAGCACAATAGTATTCCATCACTAACAGATACCACAATTTGTTCAGCCATTCCCCAATTGATGGGCACCCCCTCATTTTCCAAGTTTTTTTGCCACCACAAAGAGCGCAGCTATGAATATTCTTGTACAAGTCTTTTTCCTTATAATCTCTTTGGGGTATAAACCCAATGAACCCAGCAGTGCTATGACTGGATCAAAGGGCAGACACACACACACACACACACACACATATATACACATATATACACATATGTATATTATATGTATGTATGCATATGTATGTATATATATACATATATATATGTAGCTTGACCAGATGTTAATAAGCTCTGAGTTCAAAATTTGCCCCAAATACCTATTAGCTGTGTGACCCTAGGCAATTCATTTCTCCTCTCAGTTTAAGTTTCTTTATTTGTAAAATCCTACTTAATAGAATCGTTTTGAGGATCAAATGAGGTAAGTATATAAAGCATTTTTAAAAACTGAAAGAACTACCTAAGTGCCATTATTTTTTTATTTTGTTATTATCAGAAGAGAAAACTGATTCCAGGTAGTATGTATGTGAGGCACATTTTGAATCCAATTTCTGACTCCAGGTTCAGAACTCTATTCTTCTACTAGGAGTCCAAATCCAGCCTCGGACACTTACTAGCTGAGTGATACTATCTCAGTTTCCTCATCTATAAAATGGAGATAATAAGAGCACATATATTGTAGGGTCGTAGTGAAGACCAATAAACTATTTCTAAAGTATTTAACATAGTAACTTGCATATAGAAAGCACTATATAAATTTTAGCTAGCTATTGTGTTTACTTCACTGATCTAGATATCCATTTCTGACTTCAAATAGAAGTATGGAAGTTATACATCTCTGTGTCTGTGTCTATCTCTCTCCATCTATCCATCCATCCCTCTTTCTATCTCATCCATCCATCCATGCATCCATCCCTCTCTCTATCTTATCTCTCTCTCTTTCTACCTACCTACCTACCTATAGATAGAAGAAAGATAGATGGATAAATATGATAGATACAGGGTAAATAGTGCTTAATTGTAGTAAGAGGGCCCAGATTCAAATTCAAACTGTGTACTTTAATGCCTCTCTGATTTGGGTAGGTCAATTCATTCCATTGGGCCTCAGTTTCTCCATACCTAAAGTGAGAGGGCTAGACTAGATGATCTTCAAATTCCCTTTCCATTAAAAATCCACAAGTTAATCATTTTAGATAGAAAAAAAAAGCCAATTAGCAGTAGTATGGCTATTTTTGAAGCAAAGGAGAGTCTAATTTTTCTTGTCTAAAAAGTTCCATTGATCATATTAGCTAAAATTTCTTCTGAAAGTGTCAAGTGTGTGTTTCCTAGGAGCTGAAGTGTTGGCATTCAGAGTGGTGTAAGGACTAAAGACTCCAATTCAGGAGATCTTGAAGGGCTTGGCTTTCCTTTACTGAGTTGGATGCTTTAAAAAGAATAATCAATCAATGATAAAAAAAGGGGGTTCTATGTTGTCTCCATTATTTATTCCTTTGTGTGGCTGTAAATTTGTCTTCTGAAACAGAGAATCATTTTTGAAGTTAGTCTATTCTAGGTAGATATGCATAGGGTAAAAGTAAGTAGATCGCACAAAATCTATTGGGCATCAACTGATAAAAAGAAGGCAGGAGTTGCAATTGTGATAACTGACAAAGCCAAAGTAAAAATAGATCTAGTTAAACGAGATAGGGAAGGTAATTAAATCCAGATAAAAGGTAGTATAAACAACGAGGAAATATCAGTACTCAACATGTATGCACCAAATGGCAGAGCATCAAAATTTTTAAAGGAGAAACTAGTGGAACTTAAGGATGAAATAGATAGAAAAACTATAATAGTGGGAGATCTGAACCTTCCTCTCTCAGAACTAGATAAATTGAACCAAAAAATAAATAAGAAAGAAGTAAGTAAAGTGAATGAAATCTTAGAAAACTTAGATTTAGTAGATTTATAAAGGAAAATTAATAGGGACAAAAAGGAATACACCTTCTTTTCAACAGCACATGGTTCATTCACAGAGATTGACCATGTACTAGGGCATAAAAACATTGCAAACAAGTGCAAAAGAGCAGAAATAATAAATGCAACCTTTTCATACCACAATGCAATAAAAATAATAATTAGTAAGGGTATATGGAGAGGCAAATCAAAAATTAATTGGAAATTAAATAATACAATTCTCTAAAATTGGTTAAAGAACAAATCATAGAAATAATTAATAATTTATTGAAGAAAATGACAATGAAGAGACATTCTTTCAAAATCTATGGGATGCAGCCAAAGCAGTACTTAGGGGGAAATTTACATCCTTGAGTTCATATATTAATAAATTAGAGAGGGCAGAGGTCAATGAATTGGGCATGTAAATTAAAAAAAAATTAGAAATTGAACAAATTAAAAATACCCAGATGAAAACTAAAGTAGAAATCCTAAAATTTAAAGGAGAAATTAATAAAATTGAAAGTAAAAGAACTATTGAATTGATAAACAAGACTAGAAGCCTGTACTCTGAAAAAACAAATAAAATAGACAAAGTATTGGTCAGTCTAATAAAAAAAAGGAAAGAAGAAAACCAAATTGACTGTATCCAAGATGAAAAGGGAGACCTCATCTCTGATGAAGAGGAAATTAAGGCAATCATTAAAAACTATTTTGTCCAATTATATGACAATAATTATGGTAATATAGGTGATATGGGTGAATATTTACAAAAATATAAATTGCCTAGATTAGCAGAATAAATAGAATACTTAAATAGACCCCATATCAGAAAAAGAAATTGAAGAAGCCATCAAAGAACTCCCTAAGAAAATATCCCCAGGGCCTGATGCATTCATAAATGAATTCTATCAAACATTCAAAGAACAACTAATCCTAATATTATACAAACTATTTGACATAATAAGAAAAGAAAGAGTTCTACAAAATTCATCTGATGACACAAATATGGTACTGATTCCAAAGCCAGGCAGGTCAAAAATGGAGAAAGAAAACTATAGACCAATGTCCTTAATGAACATAGATGCAAAAATCTTAAATAGAATACTATCTAAAAGACTCCAACAAGTGATCACAAGGGTTATTTATTATTATCAGGTAGGATTCATACCAGGAATGCAAGGATGGTTCAATATTAGCAAAACCATTCACATGATTGACCATATTATCAACAAGGAAACCAACAAAAATCAGATCATTATCTCAATAGATGCAGAAAAAGCCTTTGACAAAATACAACATTCATTCCTATTGAAAACACTAGAAAGTAAAGGAACAGATGGGCCTTTTCTAAAAATAATAAACAGTATATATTTAAAACCATCAGCAAACATCATCTGCAATGGGGATTAATTGGAAGCATTCCCAATAAGTTCAGGAGTGAAACAAGGATGACCGTTATCACCTTTATTATTTAATATTGTACTAGAATCACTAGGAGTAGCAATTAAAGAAGCAAAAAAAAATTGAAAGTATTAAAATAGGCAATGAGGAGACTAAACTATCACTCTTTGCAGATGATATGATGGTCTACTTAAGGAATCCTAGAGAATAAACTAAAAAGCTAGTGGAAATAATCAACAACTTTAGCAAAGTTATAGTATACAAAGTAAACCCACATAAACCATCAGCATTTCTATATATTTCCAACTCATCCCAGCAGCAAGAGTTAGAAAAAGAAATTCCCTTTAAAATAACCACAGACAATATAAAATACTTGGAAATCTATCTGCCAAGACAAATGCAGGAACTATATGAACACAACTACAAATCACTCTCCACACAACTAAAACTAGATCTAAATAATTGGAAAAACATTAATTGCTCATGGGTAGGAAGAGCTAACATAATAAAAATGACAATACTGCCCAGACTAATTTACTTATTTGCAGCCATACTGATCAAACTGCCAAAAAACTTCTTTTTATAGAATAAGAAAAAAAACAAAACAAAACAATAACAAAGTTTATTTGGAAGAACAAAAGATAGAGATTATCAAGGGAAATAATGAGATAAATGTGAAGGAAGGTAGCCTAGCAGTATATTAAACTATACTATAAAGCAGTGGTCATCAAAACAATATGGTACTGGCTAAGAAACAGAAGGGAGGATCTATGGAATATACTTTGGGTATGTGACCTCAGTAAGACAGTCTATGATAAACCCAAAGATCTCATCTTTTGGGACCAAAATCCACTATTTGAGAAAAACTGCTGGGAAAATGAAAAAACAGTATGGGAAAGATTAGATTTGGATCAACATCTCACACCCTATACCAAGGTAAACTCAGAATGGGTGAATGACTTGATAAAGAAGGAAACAATAAGTAAATTAGGTGAACAAAGAATAGTATACTTGTCAGATTTTTAGGAAAGGAAAGATTTTAAGACCAAGCAAAATTAAAAAAAATACAAAATGCAAAATAGATAATTTTGATTACATTAAATTTAAAAAAAGGTTTTGTTTAAACAAAACCAATGCAGTGAAAATTAGAAGGGAAGCAACAAATTGAGAAACAATCTTTATAACAAAAACCTCTGCCAAATTCTCTCAATACTCAAATTTATAAGGAACTAAATCAATTGTACAAAAATCAAGCCATTCCCCAGTTGATAAATTGGCAAAGGACATGAATAAGTAATTTTCAGATAAAGAAATCAAAACTATTAATAAGCACATGAAAAAATGTTCTGAATCTCTTACAATCAGAGAAATGCAAATCAGAACAGCTCTGAGGTATCGCTTCATACCTAGCAAATTGGCCAAAATGACAGCAAAGGAAAGTAATGAATGCTGGAGGGGATGTGGCAAAATTGGGACATTAATGCACTGCTGGTGGAGTGTGAACTGATCTAGCCATTCTGGAAGGCAATTTGGAACTATGCCCAAAGGGCACTAAAAGACTTTAATCCAGCCATAGTAATTCTGGGTTTGTACCCCAAAGAAATCATAAGGAAAAAGACTTGTATAAGAATATTCATAGCCACACAGTTTGTGGTGTCAAAAAATTGGAAAATGAGGGGATGCCCTCCAGTTGGGGAATGGCTAAAGAAATTGTGGTATATGTTGGTGATGGGATGCTATTGTGCTCAACGGAATAGTGAACTGGTGGAATTCCATGGGAACTGGAATGACTTCCAGGAATTGATGCAGTGTGAAAGGAGCAGAATCGGGAGAACATTGTATACAGAGATTGATGCACTGTGGTAAATTCAAATATGGTGGACTTCTCTACTAGTAGCAGTGCAGTGATCCAAAACTATTTGGAGGGACATATGAGAAGGAACGCTATCCACATCCAGAGGAAGAACTGTGGGAAAAGAAACCCAGAAGAAAAACAACCACTTGATCACATGAGTCTGTAGGGCTATGACGGGAAAGTGGACTCTAAAAGATAACCCTAGTGCAAATACTAATATTAAGGAAATAGGTCTTGATCGATGGCACATGTTAAACCCAGTGGAATTGTGTGTCATATATGGGAGGGAGGTGAGGAGAAGGGAGGGAAGGAACATGAGTCTTGTAATCATGGAAAATTATTCTAAATCATCTAATTAAATGAAATTAAAAAAGAAGTTAGTCTATCCTTCTTACATTTCCTTTTAGGTTTCCCTTGGTTTCTTGAGCAATTTACTTCCATAAATATTGAGAAATATAGCAAAATGTTGCACCATGAGAAATGACAAGAATGAAGAATACAAAGAAATCTGAGGAAATACACACAAAATAATGTAGAAATTAAGAAAAACAAATTAGTAAGAGAAAAAGAGACATATTGGCAATAACTAAGTCAACATGGCAATGATAATTGTAAAAGCAATCAAATCCATGGTCTGTAAAACCACTACTTGGGATTCAGATCCCATAGACTTATATGCCTTTGGCTGAAAGGGACCTCAGAATAAGCCAGAGGAGTCAACTGAGGCCCAGAAGTGACATGGCCAAAATCATCCAAATGATAAGTGGCAAAGCCCCAGTTGGAATGGAAACCCTTTAACTCTAAATCCGTCATTCTTTCTTCTGCCCCTTACTTCACTGTTGTGATTCCTTGGGAAATGAGTTTGTTTTACTGCTTTGAACTTCAGTTGTACAAAATATCAAAATTAGAGACTTCAGAGGTATCTCAGGGTGCCCATTATTCCAATATAAAAGTGAAAAAGAATCTCCAATACATCAAATCAGAATAGTGATCATCTAGCTTTTGTTTATCTATAGAACGAGGGGGCTTGCCTCAAAATTCTCTGAGGTCTTTGAGCTGTGATCCAAGTTCAAGTCCCAACGATGGCATTTATTCTCTATAAGACCATGAATCACTAACAACTCTCCTTTGCTTTTGTTTCTTCACATGTAAAATGGTGGGCTCATGATACTTATGTGAACTGCCTGAAGGCATTTCTGAGTATGAAGATGATAAACCAAGTGGTGATATCGGAGACAGCTTGGAAGAAACAGAGTTGAGGTAGGATGACTGTTCAGAGGCTTCTGTCTTCTGTTGGATTCTGAGTTGCTAGTTTTGAGACCCAGTGCTAGGAAGTGGAATTAGAGAAAAGATGAATATGAAAACTTTCCTAGAGGCTGGTCTTGGTGATTTATGCCAAGACATTTGCATTCTTGGTCCCTTATGTTGGGAATATACACTTCTCTTTCTTCCAACTTTTAGAATTCTTAAGGAATTAAATGTCACTTGTATGTTTGAAGAAGGAGTTTATCATCTAGAGATGAGTGAATAAATATGGTTGCTGTGATGATGTTTAGGGAAGATTTAGCAATTTAGAGATGATTTACCAATATCATTACTAGATCTATATATAAGGAAAATAATCCTAAATTCAATGTAGATTGTAGTAAACATAGTGAAGATAGGAAGACTGCTCAGAGGCTATTGCATTCCAAGTGCATAATATCGAGATCCAATTCTAGAAGGTAGGTTTAGAGAAAAAAAATGAATATGGGCGATATTGTGGATGTTGGACTTGGTAACTGATCCCAGTACTGCTGCCCTCAGCATCCTTCATGGTGAGAATGTACACTCTCCCTTCTTCTAATCCTTTGAATTCCTAGTTTCCTTCAGACCTCAGCTCAAGTGATATTCTCTCTGAGAACTTTCTTGATCTGCCTAGATCACATGACTCTCTTATCCCAATTTACTTCGCACTCATTTTTATTGTTTATTAGCTATGCACACATTGTCTTCTTCAATGGATTGTAAGGTCCTTGAAGACAAATCTGATTTACTTTTGTTCTTCTAGCCCCAGAATCTAACACTGTTTGCAGCTTTCAGCAGATGCTTAATAAATGATCACTAATGGATTGGTTGTTGATGGAACATTGGTGCCTTGACAGAGATACTAAAACGAGAAGCATCATATTTAAAGGAAAAAGAAGCTTTTTTTGGGGGGGACAATTTGTCACTGCAATGAAGGTAGAGACGTCCTGTTATCAGCTGGAGATTTCAGTCTGGAGCTGAGACAAGAGGTTAGAACTGGAGAGAGAGAGGAGAATGGATGAGTGCATATAGATGAGTGTAAATACCAAGATGAGAAGCAGCAGAGTCAGTCCTTTTGTGTTACTCTCTGCCCTTGCGAAATCACAGATCCAGTACAAAAAATAAAAAAAAAGAACAATAGGCTATAATAATGGAACAACTGGGTGGCTCAGTGGTTAGAAGGCTGGGCCTGAAATTAGAAAGACATCTTTCTGCGTTGGAATCTGGCCTCAGATTCTTACTGTGCAAACCTGGGTAAGGCACTTAACCCTTTTTGCTTCAGATCCTCATCTGTAAAATGACTTGGAGGAGGAAATGATCAACCACTTTAATATCTTTGCCAAGAGAACCCCAAATGGGGTCATGAAGAATTGAACATGGCTGAAATGACCCAATAACAAAAGCCCTTAGGTGACAGACAGGACCTAATGGTTACCCAGAGGAAGAGGTGTTCACTATTATAGAACTGTGCTTTTGTTTAAAGTCTTACTGCAAAGGATAACTGCATAGCATCATAGATCTAGAGTGGTAAAGGAACTCAGAGGTCAGCTGGCCAACCCTCATCCTCTTATTTTACAGAGGAGAAGACTGGCTTAGAGAGCTTAAATCATATTGCACAAGTACACATGAGAATAATGTAGCAGAAGTAGGATTGGAACCATATTCTTTGATGTCAAAGCTGGTGTTTTTCCCACTGTGCCATTTTATGTTCGTGAACATTAAAAAAATAGACAAGTGAAGGGCATCTAGGTAGTTCAGTGGACAGAAAACCAGACTTAGAGATGGGAGGTCCTGGATTCAAATCTGATCTTAGGTACTTCTTAACTGTGTGACCCTGGGCAAGTCACTTAACCCTCATTGCCTAGCCCATACTGCTCCTCTACTTTGGAATCAATACTTTGTATTGATTCTAAGATGGAAGGTAAGGATTTAAAAATAGACATGGAAAATATGCTCTCTGATTTATTTTTTTTAATCCATCAGAGATTCTGACAATAAGAATTTCAGATTACATAGAAAGTCTGAACAATATCATATCATGGCATACCATTTTGGGAGATATTTTGCAGGAACAAAGCTTCATACCATTCAGTATCAATCAATTAGAGGCAGTAAGGCAGCTCTTTGGATTGACAGCCAGACCTAGAGAAAGGAGAGCACAAGTTCAAATCTGGCCTCAAATGCTTCCTAACTGTGTGACCCGGAACAGGTGACTTAACTGCAATTGACAAGCCCTCCCCAACCTTCTACCTTGGAACCAGTATTTGGCATTAATTCTCATAATGGAAAGGAAGGGTTTAAAAATAATCAATCATTTGATAAACATTTCCTAAGAGCCCTGTGCTAAGTGCTGACCCATGTGAATATTAAGGAACTAAAACAATGATTTATTAATTTGTGTATTCAATTCTTTCCCTTTTCACCAACAATGATTCCAGCCTTTGTCTGGTTGGAGCAGGAGGTCCCCTCCTTGGATCGGTTCTGTTCTGCTCTCTCTTACCTTCTTCTACCTATCCTCCCTTCATCTGGTGGCTGACAGCTCTTGCACTTGCAGAAGAATGAAGGACAGTAATGGAATCCTCAGTGTTTTCCTTATTGCTGTTATTCTCAATAATAGTATGCTTGTAGGTTGTAATTAGGTGTCAAGTTTATTAACTTGATGGTTGTAACTGGATAGCTGAAAAGGCATATTTCCAGTAACCACTAAACTTGTAAGAGGGCATTAATTTAGATTCTTGAAATAAATTAAGGCTAATAAATTGGCTTCAGTTGGCAAATAGGGGAAATGAGAGAATGGACAAGAGCAGCAGTAGAGAACTAAAGGCAGCAAAGAGCTGAATTATTGAGGGAAATGGAGATAAGCAAGGCTACCTTATGTGACATACAAAAGGTTAAGAAGATCCAGGAGAATGTAAGAAAATTTGAGTAGCAATTATGGGGTTTTTATCCTTGGATATCAGGATTTTTTTCTGGATTCCATTTTTCTGGAGTGTGTAAATGTATATCTGGACTAGGACCTTCCTAGATATCCTTGATTATAGGACCAGTGATTAGGCATATCTGTTTTTATCTCCTTGCCCAAGATTTGCACTATGCTCTGGTCCCAGAAGTGATTTATCCAGCCCAAGAATGAAGAGGATTTCTCAGGACTATTGTAGAATCCCAGTTGCTCCAGACTCAACTTAGCTCCCTGCAATTAAGCTAATTCTAGTTGACCTTATATTTCATTAAGGTTCACCACATTTGTTAAGTCCATCACTTTCCAAACCGATTTAGCAGTGACATTCTTGAAACCCTGACATATAATTCAAATCCACTAACAAATATTTATTAAGCATTTCTGTCTCACATAGACTAGACACATAGCTGCCATTCATAGGTTGATCATTAATACTAGTTATTATTATCATCATTGTTACTGTTATTTATTGTTATCAATGCAGATGAGAACATTGAGTCCTAGAGAGGACTTTTCTAAAGGTCACCCAGCTAGTAAATATCTAGGATCAAATTTGAACCCAGAGCTTATAATCTCTGGGTCTAGAATACTATCTTCTTTTCTATGCATATTTTACTGATAGAGATTTCTAATTTTCTGAATCAAAATTATTTTTACAATGAATTATATCTTCCTATTTAGAACTATTAGTGAAAAGATGTAATTATGAACCATCATGCAGAGTAAATAGTCCTATATTTGGAGTCATATTTGGAGTTTTCCTTAATATTGCTGTACTCATGAACAAGTTAGTTAAATCTCTGGACCTTAGTTTCTCCCTCTATAAAATGGGAAATCTGGATTAGATATCCTCTCATTTATTTTCTAGCTCTAAATACATGAATTAGTCATTTCATGAATATAATCTGCATAGAAATTTAATGTTCTCCATTTTTCTAGGCTGGGACATTTTGTCCATCCTTTGAAAGCCCAGTGGCTCTCCACTCCCAGGAGTTCCCCATTTAAATTTGGCACTCCTCCTCCTCCTCTTCCTTTTCCTTCTCCTTCTTCTTTTTCTCATTTATTTTCTAGCTCTAAATACATAAATTAGTCATTTCATTAATATAATCTGCATAGAAGTTTAACTGTCTCTATTTTTCTAGGCTGGGACATTTTGTCTGTCCTTTGAAAGCCTGGTGGTTCTCCATTCCCAGGAGTTACCCATTAAATGTAAGTTTTTTTTTTTAAGAAATGTTGGTACTTCTCCTTCTCCTTTTCCTTCTTTCTCACCTTCTCTTAGAATTGATACTAAATTTTGGTTCCAAGGCAGAATTATAGTAAAGACTAGGCAATTGGAATTAAGTGACTTGTTCAGGAAGTGACTGAGGTCAGATTCGAACCCAGGATTTCCTTTTTACAGGCCTGGCTCTTTCCATTGAGCCACCCAAATCCCTCTAATAAATAACTTTCTAATTAGACTCTAAATCAAATCTCTCCTCATTCCAATCAATTGTCCACATTGCTACCAAAGTGATTTTCCTTAAGTACCAGTCTGATCCCTTCTCAATAAATTTCAATTACTCCCTTTTACCCCTAGGATCAAATACCAACTCCTCTATTTTACACTTAAAACTTAACAAACTCTTTCCAGTCTTTTAATACACTACGTCTATCCACATATTATGAGGCTATTCCTCTCCTAACCATTTTCTATCTCCCATCTCTTTGCCTTTCCATTGCTTGACCCCAGGATTAAAGATAAATTCTCCAATTCCAACCTCTAACTTAGATTTCCTGACTTTCATTAAGATTCAGCTCAAACAGAGAATTTTCCTAGTCTCCACATCTCTATACTTCCCAGTACCTTCTTCTTTAAGACTACCTTTAATTTACTCTACATTTAACTTGTATATATGGATTTATACGTGCTGTCTCCCTGTTTAAATGGTAGCTCCTTACAGTCAGAATAATTTTTTCTATTTTTCTTTGTATATTAGTCTACTGGAAGACACTTAGCAAGAATTTAATATATACTTGTTCAGTGGTGAGAAGTAGAAAGAAAGATAGATAAATAGAAGGACAATGACAAAGTTATCATCTTTTGAGAAAGCTCTTTGATGGCATTGTGAACTGATCAAACCATTTCAGAGAGAAATCTGGAATTTTATTGAAAGAGTTATAAAACTGTATGTACCTTTTAACCCAGCAAAACCACTACTGGATCTGTTTCCTAAGGTGGTTGGGGAAACAAGAAAGGAACCTATATATTCTAAAATATTTCTAGCAGCTCTTTTTGTGGTAGAAAAGACCTGGAAATTGAGGGGAAGCCCATCAGTTGGGGAATGGCTAAACAAGATGTGGTACATGGTTGTGATTGACCACTTTAAGAAAGGATGATCAGATAAATTTAAAAAAAGATGAAAAGGTTGGTTCTACATGAAATTATGAATTATGAAATTATAAAGAGTGAAACAAGCAGAATGAGAACATTATGTATAGCAACAGAAATTTTACTTGAAAAATAAATTATTTATGTATACCTTCAGAGAAAGCACTGATAAATAGAAACAAACAAGACATAGTTACATATCAATATATATCTTTTTTGTCAAATAAAGCCTTCTCTTGTGCCAGAAGGAAAGGGAGGAAGATACCTGGGATTTTCCTAAAGGACTAGTCTTATCCCTTCCTAACAAATTTCAATAACTTTAATATAAAAAAAAACAAATTAATGTGTTCTTTAAAAAGGCAATACCAATTGAAAGAATCAAAAAAGAATTTCAGGATTACAGACTGAGAGCTGAAAAGACCCTACAAGGTCATTTAGACATCCATCTCATTTTTCAGATAAGGAAACTGAGGCCCAGAGTAAAGAAGGATCTCGACCAAGGTCACAAGGCAGCAAATACATGGTAGATTTAGTATTTTAACCCAGATCCTCTAGAATTGCCTTGGTCTATGTTGCCTCCCCATAGATTCATGTAGAAGGTCCCATTTGACCTAAGCTAGGGAAGTATACTGGGAAATGTAAGTGAAGAAGATGAAGAGAGGGTGAATTCCAACCATAAAGGACAGCCAATACAAAAGGGCTTGGAGCTGAAAGATTGATTGTTATCTATGAGAAAATGCAAAAAAAAAAAAGGACAATTTGGCCCAATTCTAGAGAATGTGAAATGAATTAATATATAATTAGGTCAGACAGATAGCTTGGAGGCAGGTTATGAAGGCTTTTAAACACCAATTAGAAAACTAGCATTTTATTCCAGAAGTAATATGTAGCCACTGGAGTTGATCAAGAAGGGGAGTGACAATAGTCATACCCATGCCTTTAGGATGGATTGAGGAATGGAAAGACAGAAAGCATGGAGAACAATTTGTAGTTTATATAAATAGTCTAGCTGAGAGATGATAAAAGTCCTAAACTGGAATGATGATTGTGTGAGGGGACGTGATGATGAGATATTATTGTAGAAATGAGAGGACTTGGTGATTTACAAAATTTTTATGGATAAAAAAGTAGAATAAAAAATTACTACAAAATGTAGAACCAGGGTTACTAGACTGATGGCCCTCTCAGTAGATATAGGGAAGTCTGGAGGAGAGGAAAGATGTTAGCTGACATGGTTAGAGATGAAGTTCCATTTAGTAGTTTTTGATTTGAAGTGCCAGTAGGAAATCAAGCAGGAAGTATATACTGGACATCTTTAGAAATGGGAGTGGACTTCAAGGGAGGTATTAGGGATCAGGTTTAAGAGTCATCTGCAGAAAAGTCATGGGAACAAGGATCATGGATATAGAAGGAACCTTCTAGTCTTATCTTCTTTTATAAATGAAGAAATTGAATCTCAGAGACATTAAGCAAGTTGTCAAAAGAAATAGTCATAAAAGGAGGTCAGTGCTATCTATCTATCTATCTATCTATCTATCTATCTATCTATCTATCTATCTATCTATCTACTTATCTATCATCCATCTGTCTATCTGTCTGTATATGGCAGTTTGTTTGTCTATCTTTCCATTTATCTGTTTATGTCCTTCTTCCAGTCCACAGGGGATGCATTCAATGGGCTTTAGATCACTTGGTATCTCAAGATTTTCCCAAAGGCTTTCTAAGTTGACCATTGGCTATCCCTTACTTTTTCTACATGGGTGTCTCATCTCTTTTATAGTTATGTTTTGATCATAGTTATTTTGTTCTTTCCTTGGCTCAATTTATCACTGTCAAGATATTACAGCAAATGATCTCCTACCACCTCTACATTAACCTCTGAGTAAATAGTAACTTTAAGGTTCCATATGGTATTCTGTATTTTGTAGGAAGATAGTACATATTGATGGCCAAAAAATAAGCAAGAAAAAATAGCCTATGTCTCAAGAAGTCATTAAAAAGTCATTAAAACAATGCAGTTTACTAGAGGTTATCTAATTTGCTTTCCTCCTCATATTAGATTTTGGACCCTCTTCATGGTTTAGTTGTATCCAAATAAATCTGTGAAGAGCCTAGTCTTCTACTTATTTATTTATTTTTTTTGGTAGTTTCTCTATCATTTACATATACTAGACTCTCAATCAATGTTTAACAATGAAGATGTCTTGTTATATTAAATGTCTTGGTGAAATTTCTAGTAAGAGGTTTACCCTTCCCTTCCTCCCTCCGCCATATTTCTGTGTTTCTCCTACTGGTTACAACATGTAATACATTGAATTTGAACTTATGGGAAGAGCCATTGATTTTAAGGCAAAGATTGGAGTACAGATCCCAGCTTTGTTACTTGCTGCTTGTGGAACCTCAAACAACCAATGAGTCAATAACCATATATTAAGAATCTACAATATGTGGGGACTTAGTGGACTTCCCTGACCAGCAGGGTCCCACAAGGGAAGGGGCTCCCCTTTGTGATGGGACTCGAGGAGAGGTAGGAACCGAGAACCAAGGTGGAAATGAAAGACAAGGACAAGTCAGTGTTTGAATAGGCAGGCAGACCTATGATACTTCTTTTGATAGGAAAGTATGAGTACAAAGGAACACGAAGTGGGTGAGGAGATTAAGATAGGGAATGCAGGCCCAGATGGTTACGGCCTCGGGGAAGGAGAAGGTCAAGAGGAGAGAGAGACATAGTCATTGAGGAGCCCAGTGGAGCTCCATGAAAGGGGAGAGAAAGCCAAGAGGAAGTTCATGGGTTTTCCTCTGAATTTAATCCTGTCCTGCTTGGGTGGTACTCCCAAGCAACCACAGCACAAAGTATAGACAATTAAGATTGGGTGGCAAGGTAGAGGGAACACCTTTGGGCGTGTAGATTGCAAACCGCGCTTTCCCCGGGGAATTGAGTCCGAGCATGTTAATGAGTTTGTCTTAGCCAAGGGCCGCATGGCCAGTTCAAGGTTACATTCACAAGCCTTATTGGTATAACCTTATGCTTGGAGACACAGTAATCATACAGTCATATATATTTCATAGATGTGAATATGCTTGGGATGCTACACAATATGCTTCAGGATCTGGTGATATGAGGATCTAAATGAAAAATATCCTGCCCTCAATAAGCTAATGTTATAGAGATGGAGATAATATGTATACATGTAAATATATACTATAATTATTGCACACATGATTCCATGGAAAAGACTTTGGATTTAGAATCAGAGGACCTTTGTCTAATCCTAGCTCTGTCATGTGAACCTGATCAAGTCATTTATGTTCTCTGGACCTCAGACAAGAGAGTTGGAAACATGACCTCCAGCATCTCTTCCCGCCCCAAATCCATGCTCCTCTGATTCTCTGGCAAAAGTGAAAAACAAATTAGTTGAGTGTGTTATTTACCACAAAAGGGGGAAAAACAATTTTTAGTCAACGAGGGAACTAGAATTTCATTTTGAAACCCTTGTTAGGGGAATCTCTATGAGTTTGAGTCCAAAAGTGTTAATAAGAGAAGAATCTTCTCATTTTTTAAAATACAAAGTAATTGAGTGGGGAGGGAGGTCAGAAAAGACTTTTTGCAGAAAATTGTGAATGAGTTATAAGTCCCAATCAGTCTGGAACTCAGTTTTCTGATTTCTAAAATTTGGTTGTTGGTCTAGATGATCTCTAGTGTCCTTCTCAGCCCTAAATACTTTGATTAAGGTACCAACCATCAGTTGTGTGGGATCCTCTGATCTAGAAGAGGCTGTTGAGAAAGTTGGAAGAATGAAGAGGGGTAATGGGGTGAAAGGCCTGTAAGTGGGGGAAATTAGAATCTTCCAAAAGAAAATGAATTACTTTCTAGGGGGCAGTTGGAGTGATTGAAAATGCTAATTCCTTGTTCTCTTGGACTCCTTATATCATATATTTGGAGCAAGTCACTTTATCTTTCTAGGCCTCAGTTTCTATATAAAACAAAGAGTTTGAACTAGGTAGAGTCCAGTGAACTTCTGGCACTCAAAGGGTGTTACTATGTCCCTTAGTACTCATCATTCTTAGTCCCAGATTTTTGAGCCCTACAGTCTTGTTGTAACAATCTTTATTTTTTGATTGTGGATAAACACCTGAGTATTAGGCTTCCTTGAGTCTTTCTCTCTGGATGATTTCTAAGGTATCTTTCTGCCCACTTTAGGGGCAGAGAAGAGGGAATTTCTCTAATTAACAGAAGTCCTCTATAAGCATTCTCTCTATTCCATGGCTAATCCTCCTCCCATCTTCTTTATCAAAGACTAGAGGAATAACAAACAGACAAATTATCTATCTATCTATCTATCTATCTATCTATCTATCTATCTATCTATCTATCTATCTATCCTTCTATCTATCCTTCTATCCATCCATCCATCTATCTATCTATCTATCTATCTATCTATCTATCTATCTATCTATCTATCTGTCTGTCTGTCTGTCTGTCTGTCTGTCTGTCTGTCTGTCTGTCTATCTATCTATCCTTCTTTTTTTTTTAATATATTTTATTTGATCATTTCCAAGCATTATTCGTTAAAGACATAGATAATTTTCTTTTCCTCCCCCCCCCCCCACCCCCCATAGCCAACGCGTAAGTCCACTGGGCATTAGATGTTTTCTTGATTTGAACCCATTGCTTTGTTGATAATATTTGCATTAGAGTGTTCATTTAGAGTCCATCCTCTGTCATGTCCCCTCAACCTCTGTATTCAGGCAGTTGCTTTTTCTCGGCGTTTCCACTCCCATAGTTTATCCTTTCCTTATGAATGGTGTTTCTTTCTCCTGGATCCCTGCAAGTTGTTCAGGGACATTACACCGCCACTAATGGAGAAGTCCATTACGTTCGATTATACCACAGTGTATTAGTCTCTGTGTACAATGTTCTCCTGGTTCTGATCCTCTCGCTCTGCATCACTTCCTGGAGGTTGTTCCAGTCTCCATGGAACTTCTCCACTTTATTATTCCTTTTAGCACAATAGTATTCCATCACCAACATATACCACAGTTTGTTCAGCCATTCCCCAATTGATGGGCATCCCCTCGTTTTCCAGTTTTGGGCCACCACAAAGAGCGCAGCTATGAATATTTTTGTACAAGACTTTGTGTCCATTATCTCTTTGGGGTACAGACCCAGCAGTGCTATGGCTGGGTCAAAGGGTAGATATTCTTTTGTTGCTCTTTGGGCATAGTTCCAAATTGCCCTCCAGAATGGTTGGATCATTTCACAGCTCCACCAGCAATGAATTAATGTCCCTATTTTGCCACATCCCCTCCAGCATTCATTACTTTCCTTTGCTGTTATGTTAGCCAATCTGCTAGGTGTGAGGTGATACCTCAGAGTTGTTTTGATTTGCATCTCTCTGATTATAAGAGATGTAGAACACTTCTTCATGTGCTTGTTAATAGTTTTGATTTCTTTATCTGAGAACTGCCTATCCATTTCCCTTGCCCATTTATCAATTGGAGAATGGCTTGATTTTTTGTACAATTGATTTAGCTCATTATAAATATGAGTAATTAAACCTTTGTCAGAGGTTTCTATGAAGATTTTTTCCCAATTTGTTGTTTCCCTTCTGATTTTAGTTATATTGGTTTTGTTTGTACAAAAGCTTTTTAGTTTGATGTAGTCAAAATTATTTATTTTACATTTTGTGATTCTTTCTATATCTTGCTTGGTTTTAAAGCCTTTCCCCTCCCAAAGGTCTGACATGTATACTATTCTATGTTTACCCAATTTACTTATGGTTTCCTTCTTTATGTTTAAGTCACTCACCCATTTTGAATTTATCTTGGTGTAGGGTGTGAGGTGTTGATCTATTCCTAGTCTCTCCCACACTGTCTTCCAATTTTCCCAGCAGTTTTTATCGAATAGTGGATTTTTGTCCCAAAAGCTGGGATCTTTGGGTTTATCGTATACTGTCTTGCTGAGGTCGCTTTCCCCCAGTCTATTCCACTGATCTTCCTTTCTGTTTCTTAGCCAGTACCAAATTGTTTTGATGACTGCTGCTTTGTAATATAGTTTTAGATCAGGGACTGCAAGGCCCCCATCATGTGTGTTTTTTTTCATTATTTCCATGGATATCCTTGATCTTTTGTTCTTCCAAATGAACTTTGTTATAGTTTTTTCTAAATCAGTGAAGAAGTATTTTGGTAGTTCAATGGGTATGGCACTAAATAGATAAATAAGTTTGGGTAGGATGGTCATTTTTATTATATTGGCTCGTCCTATCCATGAGCAGTTAATGTTTTTCCATTTGTTCAAGTCTAGTTTTAGTTGTGTGGAGAGTGTTTTGTAGTTGTGTTCATATAGTTCCTGTGTTTGTCTTGGGAGATAGATTCCTAGGTATTTTATTTTGTCTAAGGTGATTTTGAATGGGATTTCTCTTTCTAGTTCTTGCTGCTGAGCTGTGTTGGAGATATATAGAAAAGCTGATGATTTATGTGGGTTTATTTTGTATCCTGCAACTTTGCTAAAGTTGTTGATTATTTCAATTAGCTTTTTGGTTGAATCTCTAGGATTCTTTAAGTAGACCATCATGTCATCCGCAAAGAGTGATAACTTGGTCTCCTCCTTGCCTATTTTGATGCCTTCAATTCCTTTTTCTTCTCTAATTGCTACTACTAGTGTTTCTAGTACAATGTCAAATAGTAGAGGTGATAATGGGCATCCTTGTTTCACTCCTGATCTTATTGGGAATGCATCTAGTTTATCCCCATTGCAGATGATATTAGCTGTTGGTTTTAGATATATACTGTTTATTATTTTTAGGAATGACCCTTCTATTCCTATGCTTTCTAGGGTTTTTAATAGGAATGGGTGTTGTATTTTATCAAAGGCTTTTTCTGCATCTATTGAGATAATCATGTGGTTCTTGCTAGTTTGCTTGTTGATGTGGTCAATTATGTGGATGGTTTTCCTAATGTTGAACCAGCCCTGCATCCCTGGTATGAATCCTACTTGATCATGGTGAATGATCCTTCTGATCACTTGCTGGAGTCTTTTTGCTAGTATCCTATTTAAGATTTTTGCATCTATATTCATTAGGGAGATTGGCCTATAGTTTTCTTTCTCTGTTTTTGACCTGCCTGGTTTTGGAATCAGTACCATGTTTGTGTCGTAAAAGGAATTTGGTAGAACTCCCTCTGTGCTTATTATGTCAAATAGTTTGTGTAGTATTGGGATTAACTGTTCTCTGAATGTTTGATAGAATTCACAGGTGAATCCATCAGGCCCTGGGGATTTTTTCTTAGGAAGTTCTTTGATGGCTTGTTGGATTTCAATTTCTGATATGGGATTATTTAGGAATTCTATTTCCTCTTCTGTTAGTCTAGGCAGTTTGTATTTTTGTATATATTCATCCATTTCTCCTAAATTGGTGTATTTATTGCCATATAATTGGGCAAAGTAATTTCTAATGATTGCCTTAATTTCCTCTTCATCAGAGGTGCTGTCCCCCTTTTCATCTTTAATGCTGTGTATTTGCTTTTCTTCCTTCCTTTTTTTAATTAGATTGACCAGTACCTTGTCTATTTTGTTTGTTTTTTCAAAGTACCAGCTTCTTGTCTCATTTATTAAATCAATAGTTCTATCACTTTCGATTTTATTAATTTCTCCCTTAATTTTTAGGATTTCTAATTTGGTTTTCTGCTGGGGGTTTTTAATTTGATCGCTTTCCAGTTTTTTCATTTGCATTTCCAATTGATTGATCTCTGCTCTCCCTTGTTTGTTAATATAAGCATTCAGGGATATGAATTTACCTCTGATTACTGCTTTGGCTGCATCCCAAAAGGTTTGAAAGGATGTTTCGCCATTGTCATTTTCCTCGATGAAATTATTAATTGTTTCTATGATTTCTTCTTTAACTAAACGGTTTTGGAGTATCATATTGTTTAATTTCCAATTGGTTTTAGATTTGGTTTTCCATGTACCATTACTAATCATTATTTTTATTGCCTTGTGATCTGAGAAGGCTGCATTCATTATTTCTGCTTTTCTGCATTTGTGTGCTATGTTTCTGTGACCTAATGTATGGTCAATTTTTGTGAATGTGCCGTGTGGTGCTGAGAAGAAGGTGTATTCCTCTTTATCCCTATTTATTTTTCTCCATATGTCTATTAATTCTAATTTTTCTAAGATTTCATTCACTTCTTTTACCTCTTTCTTATTTATTTTTTGATTTGATTTATCTAAATTTGATAATGGTTGGTTTAAGTCTCCCACTAGTATGGTTTTATTGTCTATTTCTTCCTTCAATTCTCCTAGTTTCTCCATTAGAAATTTGGGTGCTATATTATTTGGTGCATACATGTTGATTAATGATATTTCCTCATTGTCTATAGTCCCTTTTAACAAAATATAATTACCTTCCCTATCCCTTTTGATCAGGTCTATTTTTGCATTGGCTTTATCGGATATCATGATTACCACTCCTGCCTTCTTTCTATCAGTTGAAGCCCAGAAGGTCTTACTCCATCCTTTAATTCTGACCTTGTGGGTGTCAACCCGCCTCATGTGTGTTTCTTGAAGACAACATATGGTAGGGTTTTGGATTCTAATCCATTCTGCTATTCGTCTACGTTTTATGGGTGAGTTCATCCCATTCACGTTCAAAGTTATGATTGTCATTTGTGGACTCCCTGGCATTTTGATTGCCTTCCCTAATTCTAACCTATTCTTCTTCGGCTCTACCTTTTAGTCCAGTGATTTACTTTGAAACAGTCCCCCTTGTCCCCTCCCTTGATGTTTCCCTTTTTAGTCCCTCCCTTTTTGTTCCCTCCCCTTCCCCCCTCTCTTTCCCTCCCTTTTTGTTCTCCCTCTCCCCCTCCCCCCCTTGGTTTTCCCTTCTCCTTACCCTTGTTGAGTAAGATAGAATTCAAGATCCCAATGGATCTGGATGTTTTTCCCTCTCAGAGTTGATTTCCCTGAGATTGAGGTTTAAGTAAATCCCCCCCCCCTCTTCCTCTCCTTCTTATAGGAGTTTTCTTCCCCTCCCCTTCCCATATGAATCTTTGTGTGAGAATGATTATTCTATTTGGTCTTTCTTTACCCCCTATTTATACATTACATTTTCCCCACATATTAGTATACATAGGTTGATATAAATGTAGTCCTTATAGAAGAGAGTTTGAGTAAAAGAAGAAGATAACATTTTCCCCTTTCCTTAATATTTACCTTTTCAGGTATTCCTTGCTCTTTGATTTTCGGTATCAAACTTTCCACAGAGCTCTGGTCTTTTCTTTGCAAAAAGTTGGAAGTTTTCTATTTTGTTGAATGCCCATACTTTCCCTTGGAAGTATATAGTCAGTTTTGCTGGGTAGCTGATTCTTGGTTGGAGACCCAGCTCTCTTGCCTTTCTGAAGATCATGTTCCATGCCTTACGATCATTCAGAGTAGAACTTGCAAGGTCTTGGGTGACCCTGATTGGCATTCCTTTATATCTAAATTGTCTTTTTCTGGCTTCCTGTAGGATTTTTTCTTTTGTTTGATAGCTTTGGAATTTGGCAATTACATTCCTGGGAGTTGTCTTTTGGGGGTTTAGTGTAGAAGGTGTTCTGTGAGCTCTGTCAGTGGCTGTATTGCCCCCTTGTTCTAGAATCTCTGGGCAATTTTCTTTGATTATATCTTGTATCACCATGTCCAGTTTGGTGTTTATTTCTGGCTTTTCTGGGAGTCCAATTATTCTTAAATTATCCCTTCTCCCCCTATTTTCCAGATCTATCACCTTGTCGGTGAGATATTTTATGTTCTCTTCTAATTTCTTGGTATTTTGGCTTTGCTTTATTGATTCTTGCTCTTTTACACGATCGTTGTCTTCCAGCTGCCTGATTCTGGCCTTTAAAGCCTGGTTTTCTTTTACAGTTTGGTCAAACTGGTTTTGTAGATGCGTGAATTTCTTTTGCATTATTTCCAACTTTTCCTCCCAGAAGGCTTCCATCTTTTTGGTCATTTCTGATTCAAATTCTTCATAGGTTTGTGGAGAGTTTCCATTTCCTTTGGAAGGTTTTGGAGCATTTTCTTTTATATTATCTTCTATCTGCTCTGTATTTTGTATTTTGGCTCCATAGAATGTGTCCAAAGTCGCCCCTTTCTTCTTATTTTTCTTGGTATTTTGGGGCTTCTGTGCTTCTGTGGAGTTTTCCATCTCTGAATGTGGAGGATTGGCTTTTCTTGTCTCTGTCTGGTGTTCAGACGCTTTAGTCCTGGGCAGATGGTTCTATGACTTTCCCTGGGTTAAACTGAATATGCCTCACTGGAACTGGAATGGAAGGGTCGGACCACGTTGCTTTCAGGAAGTTGCCTTCAGAATTGCTGGCCGTGAGGCTGTTTCGTCGGCCTGCGGGGGGATGGGCTGCAGCTAACCCAAGCTCCGAGAGCAAGGACTTTCACTGAGACTTGGATAGCAGGATCCAGCCCGTGAGGCTGTCTTGCCCGCCCTGAGGGTTGCTGTTGTTTCGACCAGCTCTCTGCAGCGGAAGCCCCAGGCAGTAACTTTCACCGGGACTGTAGAAGGCCCTGAGGGTTCTGCTCTCTGAGCCCAGCCGGCAGGGCTGCGGCTTCCGGGAGCCTTGGACTCTGCGCTCCTACCCCTGAGGTCCGAGGGATCTCGGGTTCTGGCTTTTGAGGGGAGCCGTACCTTTTGAACAGGGTCCAGGTCCAGGAGGAGGGTTCCCAGGGTCTGTGCTGTTGATCGTTTTGAATTTCGGCGCCTTAGGAGCTTATAGTTTGAGATCGGTCGGGAAGGGTTTCCGGAGATCTGAACTTGAGCTTTCTCTAAGCCGCCATCTTAACCGGAAGTCCCAATCATAATTCTATCTATCTATCCTTCTATCCATCCTTCTATCCATCCATCTATCTATCTATCTATCTATCTATCTATCTATCTATCTATCTATCTATCTATCTATCTATCTATCTATCTATCTATCTATCCTTCTATCTATCCTTCTATCCATCCATCCATCCATCCATCCATCTATCTATCTATCTATCTATCTATCTATCTATCTATCTATCTATCTATCTATCTATCTATCTATCTATCTATCCAACTAACTAACTAACTAAACTAACGAGCTAACTACCTGCCTCCTTAGCCAAAGTTCTCAGACTCTAGGTCACATAAATTTCCTAGCATTGGAAGGGAATCCTATTTCCCTCAAGGACTTTTTTTTTTTTGCCAATAATACACACCTGAGGAGTTTCATTTTATTCTTTTGTTCAGGAGTTAGAGGAGCATAAATTTTGAGTGAGTGGGCAGAGATATTGGAAGCCATCTAATTCTTAATGATATAATCATTGTTTAACAGAAATTGATGCCTAGGTTGTGATTTTATTGAGGTCCTATGACAGATCTAGAATTGAATCTATGTCCTGATTCCAAATCCGTTCTTTTTCATTGCATCATGTATGCATATATGTATGCATGTATGTGTGCATGTTGAGGCATGGGGGGGGTGAAAAATTGAGAAGAGAGGCAGAAAAAATTTATGTACCTTGCAGGGTCTTTTATCAACATAAAAATATTTGGTAGTTAGAAAATTGATAGGACATGGAATTAATGCAGGCAGATATCCAATTTTAATTGATGTCATTTGTTTCAGTATTCATAGATGTTGTTACCTGTCTCTCTTCCACCAAACTCTGAAACCACTTCTGTCCTATTATACTAAGATCTCCATTCCTTTATAAATCTAACCCCTAGAACCCTCAAAACCTAAAACATAATAGCCAAAGGCATCCCTATATTGAGATAATGAATGGGAGGAATAAAAGCACTTCTATTCAGGACTTTAATGGTCCTTTATATCAACCTGTCATAGTAATGTACCCAAGGAAGTTTCCCTTGTGATTGCCAAAGTAGTAATTAACCAGGGGATCACCTTCTCCCAGGCATTTAGGCCTGAATACTGAACCCCTTTATCACCTGCATCCATAAGTATGGTTATTGAAAATACTTAGGTAATTGAAAAATTGAATCTTGAATTATTGGAAGCCAAACATGGTTCAAGATGATCAGGGATTTTTGATGGGACTTCTGAGTTAGTTTTGTTGGCCTGATATATTTCTTTCTTTCTTTCCTTTTTAAAATGTGTGTGTGTGTGTGTGTGTGTGTGTGTGTGTGTGTGTGTATGTGAGAGAGAGAGAGAGAGAGAGAGACAGACAGACAGACAGACAGATAGACAGACACAGAGACAGAAAGAGACAGAGACTGAGACCGATGAGATGGACAGAGAATAATTCTGGCTTATTCTTCTTGGCTCAGTATTCATTCCTTTTGTTTCTTCATGATAGAGATCACCGGCATGGGGACACAGAAAGACAAAGGAGGAACCTCTGATTATGTATGTATTTTTGAAAAGGGCTAGGACAATGGCAAATTCCAAAGCATGTTTACCTTAGGACAGCAATTTGGGGAGACTTTTCATTGATTTACCTTGCATTATAAATTTTTTTGTAAAACAGGCAATGAAAATGATTCTGACTCTCACTGATGACACAGAGGGGTCATAATATTGTTGAGAGTGTGAAGATCTGACAGCATTCTCTCCTCTCTCTGCTATCCCAGGACTGAGAAAGCATTTATTAATCACCTTTATTTGGTGCTGGGGTTTATCAGGTATTCACAGAAGACCATCTCTTATGAGGACTTGACAAGCCATTTTCAGGGCTCATCACCTTTTTATATCTGTCACCCATCTCTCATCTGTGGCTCTAGAAAGTTGTAGCATGCCTAAGGGTTACATCCCAGGAAACTGTCTTGACAAATGGGACAAATCAGATTGAGGGTAACTAACAGATGTCAAACTATCATTGACTTAGGGGGATGTCTACCCAAAGCAGATGAGAATCCCCCCCCCCCCCCACTGGTCATAAGTGCAGCTGAAGTAGGCACCATGAAGAGCCTGGAGCTTGGTGAGCCATCAAAGATGCAAAGTTCATCCAGCCCATTACCAATCATTTTTATCTTTTTCTTGATGTTTGGACTTCAATGATTCTGGAAGAGAAAGAGAGACTGATTCAACTCTGCCTCACTTAAACCCAATTCATATGCAAGTCAAGATATCACTTCCTGATGTCATTAGTCCTCTTTGAAAGGAAGGATAACAATGATATTTGATGCTAAATTCTGGGGACACAAATACATGCAAATAAAACATGCTCTGTCCTAAAAATTCTTTCACTGCCATGGGGGGAGAGAATATAAAGGAAAGCTAGAAATCAGTGTAGAGATGATTGATTTTTTCCAATGACTAGAAAGTTATGCCATGACTTGATTCTGGACAATCTAAAGCAAAAAAAAAAAAAAACAACCTCTTTGATTAGAGCCTAGCATTCCAAGAAGCAGAGAACAGATATATTTATGAATATCTGTGTGAATCCAGTAGGAGGCACACAACTGAGTATTAGAAGATCTAGGTTCAAATCCTATCTCTGCTATTTACTTCCTATGTGAAACTATGTAAGACATTTCAAGTCTTGACCTATGTTTCAATCTGAAAAATGAGGGAGATAGACTTAATCACCTCTAAGATCCTTTTGATCTCTAAATCTATGGTCTTCTCTTTCCTACCATCTCTTAACTAGGATAATGGTATAGGCTCCGTGAAGGCAGGGAGGGAATGTACCTTTTCAAAATCATGTCTTTGGCCCAATGTTCTATAAAATCTCTTTAATACTTTATGATTATGTGATTTTATTCTATACCCTACAGGTAACCCTCTCAATCCATCAGTGAATTTACATTTAAAGCCTTTTGCAGATTGAGAAACCAGACAAAGCATTTAGTTCTTTGGCTATGTGTTTGAGAATCCAGGATCACCTCCATTCCATAAGAAGGAACCAGTGGGATTATTTCAATGCAATAGGAGAGTAGCAAATACTTGCTGGACAAGTAGACTACTGATCAAGGCAATATGTGACCCATCCTGTATGGATCTCACAAAGTTTTAGAGGAATTAAGAGGATGATGAAACATGAGTGGAGCCATCAGAACAGGTAGTAATGATGCTGGGGTATTCAAGAATAAATCCGATTTTTATACATGGAGATGGAATTTTAAAGGAATGAGGCTGGCAAAATTTCAGAGATAAAAAGAATAAGACAAGTTGGGAAAATGGCAGGGTATTCAATTTGGCTAGAACATATGATTCATGAGGGGAAGGGTATTGAAGACGTTTTTAAATAGTTAAAGAAATATTTTGAAAGACTTTTAATGCCAGGCTAAAAAAATGACTTTATTCAATGGATAACAGATTTATTAAGGATCTTTTGAGCAGCAGAATTTTAAAATCAGAACCAAGCCTTGGAAAGAGTAGCCTTTAGTACAGATAATAGATGCATTAGAAAGTCAAAGAATTAGAGTCATATAATCTTAAAATTGTCCTTAGAGGCATCTATTCCAACTCATATCCAAAGGAGAATTGTCTCTAAAACATATCTGAGAAGAGGTCATCTAATCTCTGTTTATGGCCCCCAGTGACAAGACATACTCTGTTTCCCACTGCAATATCAAGTAATTGTTAGAGAGTGTTTTTTCCCTTACAATAATTCTAAATTTTCTCCTTTCAAACTTATACCCATTCTGTTAGTTATACCTTCTGTGTCCATGCAGAACAAGTTCAATTTTTCTCCTATATATCAGATCTTGAAACATTATAATTACCCATAACAATAGCAGCAACAACAAATATTTATGTAGCACTTTTATTAGCTAGGCACAGTGCTAAGAATTGTGGAATTAGTATTTTATTTGCTCCTCATTAAAAAAAGAAAACTTGGAGGTTAGCACTATTATCCCCATTTTACAGAAGAAGAAGCTGAGGAAAAAAATTAGTAGTTTGACTAGGATGACACAGCTAGTAAGTGTTTGAAGTCAGATTTTAACTCATTTTCCTTATTTCCAATTTTGTACTCTCTATTGTGTCACTTGGCTATTCTTAAAGAATAAAGATCTTGCACTCAGTCTTGAAACTTTTCTAGTTTAAATATTCTCAGGTCCATAAACTGATGCTTTTATGGTAAAATATTTGACCTTTTCCTTGAGTTTTCCTTGATGGCTCTCCCATCCTGATTCACTGTTTGAGAGTTCTATCATCATCCTCATCATGTAGGATGTATAAAACTTTTTAAAGTTTACAAAGAATTTTACATACCTCTTTGAATCTTCATAACAACCTTGAGATATACGTGTTATTATTTTCCCCATTTTAGAAAGAATGAAACTGAGGCAGATAGAGATTATGTCACAGAACAAAGTGACCACTTCCAGACCCACTTCCAGACTATATTTGGATTGAGGTCTTCCTGACTTCAGGTAAAATATCCATTGTACTAGTGAGCTGCCTCTATTCAGTTAATAAAATATCCCTTTTTATTTTTTGAATGTTTGTGTTTGCTTTATCTGAAAGCATGATGGCATCGCCTGCTTTTTTATTTACTTTATGTATAGTAATTTTTCCATTCCTTCAGTTCATTTTTTGTATATTGGTTTTTAAAATGTGTTTCTTATAAGCACTAGACTGTAAGATTTTGTTTTCTTATCCCTTCTGCCACTCTTTTTTCTTTTTATTGAGTTGTTTAATCCATTCACATTTAAAGTTATAAGAGTTAGGTTTACATTTTTCTCCATCTGTCTCAAAAATATTTTTCAAGTTAGGATTTTTTTCTCCTTTTATGCTATAAACACACTATTATATTCCTTCAACTATTTAACTTTAATCTCTTTTTTTAAGGGCCCTGTTTGCACTGATTCTCTTCTACTTACCATAAAACCTATCCTCTCCTTTGTTACCCATTTCCCTTTAACCTTTCCTCATTAATTCTTTTATGTCTAATAATTTATTTACATTTATAGTTCTTCTTTTATTTTTTCCTCTCAGTTAAGTAGAATCTCTCTTCTTGTTCTCCCCTTTAGCTAGTTCTGTTCATTACTTTTTAAGAAAATTCATTTTGTGCATCTTTCCAAGAAAGGATTTCTGTCACTTTCATTATCCATCTTTTCTTTTTATTTGCTCTAGACCACCATTTTCTGTTTCATGACCCCTCTACCTGGTTATTTCCTTTTCTTTATATTTTTCATACATTCAGAGCTTTCAGGCTCTCTATTTTAGGCTTTCCCCTCTAGGTACTTTTTGCCACTGCCTTGTAGAGGACAATGCCCCATCAAATCAAAGGTCCCCTCTCCTACTTCTGATCTATACTTTCTGTGGGTTTTGAAAATATTGTGGCCATGGTATATTTTTGATTTTTAAAACATGTTAATTGTTTTTCCTTGCATATGCAATATGGTTTTTGAATGTTCCAAAACTCATATCACCAATATTAAAAGGATTTTTAAATTTTACATTAGTGTAGGTTTACAAGGTCCATTAGCCCTAAATGTAACTGCCTGCCCAACAGTCACAGACTATTGAAACTGCCACTGACTCTTTAACTAGTATGGGACTTTGCTTTCATGAATGTGTCAGATTCAAGGAAAAGGGATCAAAGAAGGAGCACAGACTTTACCTGCACAGTATCAAGAAGCATGGACTTAACCTGAATAGTGCCAAAAGAGAACACAGGTCAAAGAGACAGACCAATCCTGGTAGGATTGATGAAATTTTGTGCCAATACGATAGGACTTGAACTGTGTGTGAGACTGGAGGTTGAGGTACTTTATATATGTTAAGTTGCAGCAATCCTTGTACCATACTCCTTGTAAAATACTTTCTATCAAGTACATAACAATTGGCTGTTCTGGCTCCCCTGTCTCTGATAGACGACAAAAGATCAGACCAGGTAATGATATTTCCCATGTGCTTCACAAATCTAGCCCTTTTTCTATCTTTCATACTGTGGCAATTTACTGCAGTCCTGGCTGTTGAGTCAGTAAGTGCAAGATTGCAATTGCAGGTTTTTCAGACATAAATCACTTATAAAAACAACTATGTATCTAATTTGTTATGTTTGAAATGATTCATTGGGGAGATTAGTCTCCCAAAAGATCACAGGGGGGAATGTAGATTTAGGAACTATTGTGGCTGGGGAACTGCATCCCCCAGCATTGGTTAAAGAGAATTTGTATGCTGGAGAACTACACCCCCCTCACCCCACCAGTGTGCCCCAGAGTTCCCTCCCCACTACTTCCTAGCGTGGGATTGGTCTATAAATGGACCAATCCCATGCTAGGGAGGGACCACACTGCCCTACTTCTAGGCATGGGATTGGTTTATATAAGGACCAATTCTGCACCAAGGAGGGGCCTTTGACTCAAACTTGATTGGGGATTTGAGTGGGGATAGTTAGTTTTAGGCTGGTGGATCACCAGTTTTTCATTTAATAAAAGTTTTGTTAGGTCAAAGATAAAGATTTTTCTTTTCATCATTTCATTTCTGATGTTGACTTTTTTTTTCACCTTTGCCTGAAAATCTCTATGTATTCATGCTCTCCCACTCCCCCAAGTTCAAGTTGCCTCCAGGGTTTCTAATTCCTCTCCTCTCAGTACAAAAATTATTTTTAAGCACCAAATTCCTTAGCCCTTATCCATTATAAGCTTTTCATCTTCCTCCCCAACAATCTCTCTTCATCTATAGGATCTTTAATAGTGGAACACCCTCCCTCTTAAAGTATGGACTCCTTTCTTTCCCTTTTTTCAATCCTTTTCTCTTCTTCCTCTCCTTCCTCTTCTTCCTGTACTGCAGGCTCCCCTCCTTTTGAGACCAGATAGGTTACCTTCCCCTTACTACAAATCCTTGATTAAACTTCGGTTTATCACACACTTGCTTCTATCCCTAGGCTCCCTTCTCTTCCTTTTATTTACCTATTTAGGTTGTAATGAAGTCCCAGAAAAGAAACCTTTATCTGTAGGCAGTGTCACCAGATTTTGCCCATAATGACCTCTGTCTGCCTCTCTAGTTTTACCTCTACCAGATTTATGCCTTCACTTTGTATTCATGTTCATTTAGAAATATATTTTTTACTGATATTTTCTGTTGTCATTCTATTGCTGTTGTTTATTGTATGATGCATTTATTCACTGCTATGTTTTTATTTTGCAGTGTTTGAGAAGTAAATAATCTCTTTAGTTCTGGTTTTATTTATAGAACAGCTTCAAAATCTTTATTATTGAATGGCCATCTTTTGTCCTAATGGTTAAGCTCAGGTTTGTCGGACTGGTCACTCTGAACTACATCCTTAACTCCATTGCTCTGTGAGTCCATATTCTCAAATTCCACAGAGTCCTCTCTGTTAATTGTGTGGAATAATTTTCCTTGATTTTGTAGTATTTATTCAAAGATACTTGAACTAGTTTACTAGATCTGGAACTATATTTACTTCTGTTATGTGTTTGTTTCTCCTGCTTATTTAACTTTTTAGGTTTAAGGTTTTTGAGTTTTCTTCTTTCTGAGATCTTTGGTACTTTGCATTCCTCTATTTATTTTCCTTATCACTCACTTCCTGATTCCCTCCCATCTGATTGTAATTTCCTTGGGGAGTCTAGGTCTCAGCCTCAGTTTATTTGTTTTGACAATAGAAATCAGGGTATATTTTGATTAGGATGTATTAGTTATATAGCTGTGAGGTAATAAAGCCTTAAAGTAGAGAGATGGTAGAGAGAATGGAAAAAGAGGGCTTTATTTGAAAGGTTGGGTCTGAAAGGAGGCTCTGTAGATAGTGTGCTGGTTATGAAGGCAGGAAATGCAGGGTTTAAATCTGGCCTTAGACATTTATCAGCTGTGTGACCCTGGGCAAATCACTTAAACCTGTTTGCCTGTTTCCTCATTTGTCAAATGAGCTGGAGAAGGAAATGGCAAACCACTTCAATGTCTTTGCCAAGAAATCTCCAAATGGGGCCATGAAGAGTTGGACATGCCTGAAATAGCTAAACAACAAAATATGAAAGCATATGAAGGAAGACTCAGGAGAGTTAGCATCTTATAGGATTAAGTTAAAACCTAGGTTTCCTTTGGGCCACCATTACTTGAAAAATGGTAGTGATCCTTGAAAAACAATAATAACATTTTTAAGGTTCTTACTTCATTCCAGACTGTCCTAAGTTGCTCAGGATACAAAGACATTAAGGGTAAAAATATGTCGGCCTTTGAGGAGTTCATATGGATGTCAAGAGAACAAATTTATATAGAAGTAAAGCAAACAAAACCATTGGAATATATATATATATATATATATATATATATATATATATGGAAAGTACATTAGAAGCCGTCTAATTTGTCCAATTTATTTTTACACATGAAAAAATAGAGGCCTGGAGACAATAAATGATGGTATGCCTTGTTTTCATGGAAATACCCATCAAACAGAGGGAGGTGTGGACTTGAAACATAGAAAAGCAGTCAGTGCTATAGATACAACTTTCAGGCTAGGTAAATATATGAATGATATACTTAAAAATATATTTGTTTTGCTTAGCAAATATTTTCTAAACACAAATTGTACATAATCTGAGCTTGTTATTCTACACATGAACTTTTGTTTTTCTTTGTATATCAAGATATTTTGGGGTTTTATGATTAAATCACATAATAATGCAAAGAAGCATATAGAAAACCAAGAAAATAGCACCAAAGGCAGAGCCTTTGTGATTACCTTTATTGAGAGGATGGGGATGGGATAGTTTTAATTAAGTTATTAGAGGGACAGAGAAATTACATAGCAGCCAAGAGACAAACGATTTCTAGGTTGGAGCTATTAAAAGAATCTAAGTACTTCAGAGTTTCTACGTAGGTTTGACAAAAGACCATTTTATTTGTGAATTAAGAGGTCAGTGAAGACATAAAAGAAGCTTCAGTAGAGCAACGAGGTTAGTGGGATTACAAGAGGTAAGGAAGTAAATTTGAGGAGAGGAGATGGAGGGAGGGAGTTAGTAATCACCAATCTTTAGGAGAAGTTACTTAATCAGATGAGGAAAAGAAATGACAGCAGTAGTCAAACTAGTCAATTATTAATGTCCTCATGATTAGTAAAACCCGATAGTCTATAGAGGGAGAAAAATCAGTAGCTAAAGGGGGGAGGGAGAGGAATCTCTTAACTTGGCTCAATTAGACAATCACAGAAAAATAAAGCTGAAAATATGTGAAATAAAAGACAAGACTATTTTTTAATATCTGGGATGAATAAGACAGCCACCCTCATCTAGTATTAAATATGCTGTCAAAGGGAGATTCCTCTGAGATGAAGGAAGGAACAAAATCCAAGGGACTAAAAAAGAAAAGGAGTATTTAATATGCCTGTTCCTAACTAGTTTTTCTCTTAGAAGAAGATATCAGAAGTTCAAATCGTAGTGGGAGAAAGGAAATTTTCCCTTTTGGCTAGAGAGAGATTTGAACCCAGTATTTCTGACTCCTACCTCATGTCTAGTTCAGTGCACTTTCTACTACCATCTTCTTGACACCAGGTCTATATGTTTTCATTTACTTTAGAGTCTACTTTTAAAATAAGATGGAATGAGATAATCTATATTATCTATTATTTGTAAATAAAGCATTTTGCAAACTTTAAAGTGCTATATAAATCAAGCTATTATTATTAAAAATAACAGAGTTTTTTGGCATTTGAGGTAGAAGGAAAATCAATGAATTAGCAAGTCTTTATTAAGATTCAACTATATTTCAGAGATTAGAGGAGCTGACATTGAGAAGAGATGATTGAAAATGGATACATAAAAATAGTGTTACAGTGGAAAGGGTTCTGGTTGACTTGGGTTTAATCTCCTTATATCTTGTGACTCTTAGTGAATTCTTTCCCCTCTCTGAGACTCAATTTACTTGTCTATAGAATGAAGGCAGCTGGATCTCTTCCCTATATACATCTTTAAACTGTGACAAAGTAAAATATCTACCCTGATCCCCTCTCTATCCTTTTCCTCTGCAGTTCAAATAGCACACAAATTGCAGAGAGTAACTATAACATCACCAGAGGCTAGGGGAAACTATTTGTGGGTTGGAAGGAATTGATTGTAACCAAATCAACAAAGCACTCTTACCACAGGCCATCCATAGGGACAGGGAAATCACTTTGTTGCAGAAAGAATGCTTTACTGTATTGGGATTTTGCCTATGTGAAATTATCCAGCAGTTCTAGTCTCCAAGAAGCAAATGCCATAGATGAAACCTGCCTTGCTTCAGCGCTCAATGGTCAGGAGACGCTTTGTAGATTTTGCCTTGCCTGTGTTTGGCTGCTGTGGGATGTGATTGATTTTATTTTATTTCCCTGTGAGGGCCTGAGGGAGGGTAGCAAGGACATCAGCCATTGAAGGATCTGCTGGGCTCCTTGCTTGTTTTCTGATGTTATATTGATTAAAACAGCAGGCCCAGGCTCTCAGCAGAGCCCCTCCGTCAACGCACATGCCAACCTAATAATAACTTGAACTGTACAAAGTGCCATCCAATAACAGAGGCGCCAGGCATGGAAAACGAAGAGAAATTGCATCCTGCTTTTCTTTGGGGTTAGGGGAGGCCTTCCTTCCCCTTCCTTTCCCTTTTGCTTTCCTGTGTGAAGAATGATCAGTCTTTGCAGGGTCTTGGTTCACCATTCCCACCACAGAAGGCCATTGACCCAGAGGAACACACACACGTACACAGACAACAAGAGGGACCTGGGTTCTTGCTTCTCACTTGAATTAGCCATCTCTTTGAATGGGCTGCAGTGTTTTTAGCAATTATTTCCTAGTGGTTTTTGTGTATTCATTGTTGGCCTTCTGAATTCTGTTAGAAAATGGGGAACAGATGGCTACTATTCAAAATGTGTTTGGGGAGCAGACCTTTGTGTTTGAATTTGCAATAGCCTTAGACAAAGCTGCCCCAGATCCCAAATGGGGAACAAGAACAGCTCTATTAAGCCCCGAAGGCAGACATTTTATATTGTCCACACACATAACTGATTTGGGATGTAAGGGGGAATCACAACAATTGTAATTTGGGAAGATAACTGGTTAGTAATGTACTACCTGAGTTCAATTAATTTAAAAAATTAGCTGTTTCTAGGGGAGAGGGAGATGGAGGGGAGAAATGGGAAGAAAAATGGTTGGATCGAAAAATAAGAGATAGAGGGGAGGAAAGAGAGGAAGAAGAGAGGGAGAGATACAGAGATAGATAGATAGATAGATAGAGAGAGAGAGAGAGAGAAGCACAGACAAACAAGGTAGAGAAGAAACAGAGAGACCCAGCAATACAGAGACAGAAAAAAATACAGAGAGAAATGAAGATAGAAGGAAAAAAAAGAAACAGAGAGTGAGAGAAACAGACGAGAATTCCATATGAAATATATGAAGGATTTCTGATTTTCTCTGGCTAGAAATCAGCTTATCTCTATATATTCTCTTCTATCTTTTTGTCAACTAATGATATAATTCTTAGTGCCTACTCTAAACTCAGAAGTGAACTAAGTATTGGGAGTTAACATGGCAAAAAACATTAGGAACTGTCCTCAAGTAGCTTATGATCAAGTCTCCTTTTACCTTGTCTTGACTTTTCATTTCACTGTTCCCACTCCACCAATCCTGAACCCTGCCATCTCCCACAGTCTATCTTGACCTTTACCAAGTTTCTGATGCCTGGTGAGGGAAGATCATGGAGATGTATTTGTTGCTCTCCATTTCTACTGCTGAGTAGCCATTGGCTAAAGAACTCAGAAGGCAGCTATATCCTCCCTTCCTTACTATGAAAGTAGCCCCGAGAAGTAATTTGAGCCATTGGGAGAAGCATCCCTTGCTTCTTAGTATGAGACAACTCTAGCAAAAATGATTATCACATTTGCCATAAGTGGCCCCAAAGTAGAGGTCATTTGATGAATAGAATGTCCCTGTTGAATGAAAAACACATGTACTGTGTAAGTCCTGTTGAAATACCTGGCATTATCAGTGACTCAGCTGCTAGGAACAACTATCATTTTCTTTATCTGTCATTTTCACTAATTTTCTATTGGCATTACAGTAACATTTAGGCTAGTAACTCGAAAAGAAGGAAACCATTCTCTTTCACACAGATGCAGAAACTGCTAAACTTCAGCAATATCCATCTGAAATATTATAATAGAATTCTTACTTAAATTCTTTCTTCTTCCCAGCCTGAGCAATATTCCTAAAATACTATTATATTTTATGTTGCTCCTCTGCTCTAAAACCTTCAGTGGCCTCCTACTACATGATAAAGACCCATGTACTAAAACTGGAATTAAAAAAAATCTCCATTATCTATTTCCTATCTAGTTTTACTATCTTGGCTCCCATTCATTTATAGAGACAGTCCATTGTTTTGTGACATTTTGCTATACAAATTTCCTCTTGGAGCTGTGAATTTTAAAAGGATTCCACCCTAATCAGACCATTCTTTAGAAGATTTGATTTAGCTATTTCCTGATCAATAACAATAGAGATACTTGGAATAACAGAATCAGGTCTTGGAAACTCTACATTTCTCCTCCCTTCTTAGATTAACAAGATTTGGAAGGTCTGCATCAAACTCAAGATTTAGTTATCTAAGGAATGGCCTTCAACAGACATGTGCGGAAAAAGGGACAGACCTCTGGGCTGTCTTAAGTCAAGCTAAGTCCTCATTGGTACAGATGAGACACAGGAAAGTGATGTAAAACTGTCTATATAAGGCACATCACTTTCTCTCTCTTCCTCTTTCCGTGGAGAGGCGACTCTGGCTGACAGTGTACTAGGCATTTCGACATCTTGGAGGGTTGGGTGGTGAGTTTTGCCCTTGAGCTGATTCAGGTTCGGGCATCTTAGCTGAGCCCCTTTGGAGGTCAGGCTGATTCTTCCCTCCTTCACACTCAGAACCTTACTTTCTAGATCTCCTAATCTTCCCACCAGGTACTAGCCCCTTCCTTCTTCTTTCTTCTTAAATCTCCTCCACTATGTCAATTAAATCACCATAAAATTTCCAGCTGAGTTTGGGTGTTTCATTAGGATTTTATAAATAAAATCCTTGGCAACCAAATATAATTATTAAATTCAGTCTCAACCATAATTTTAACCCTTACAGAGCTAAATATATCTACTTATTTCACTAGAAGACAATTAACACTTTATACTATCATCTTTGGTTTTCTCCTACCTAGAACATGACCTCCCTCCATGTTTGTTTGTTGAGTCTCTCTTTTCCTTTCAAAGCTAGGTAAAATTCTACTTTTGCTTTGCAACCTTTTTGACTTCCTTTCCTCAAATTTATCAATTGCCTGAAATCTATCATATATCCTTACCTTAAAGACTTTCCTGGAGGCACAGAGTAGTTAAGAGATCACAAAGTAAGAATATATTGTAGGAAGTAAATAAGGGATAGAGCAAATTTCATGGATTAGCTTTAAGAGGAAAAGAGGATAATTTGGATACAAGTACCAAGAGAAGATTCTGACAATAAAAATGGATCTTGGGAGGTTTAACTGTTTTTAACTTTCACTCTCTCTGGATCTGGTTTTGACTGAGCTGGAAGGAGGATCTTTGCTCTGGTAATTTTCCCTTGGAAATCCTAATCTTGTGGAAAGTTTAGTGATTCCTGGATTTGAGCATTTGCCTTGGAGTATACTGTGTTTCCCTGAAGTACAGAGACTATCTTCCTGAGATCCATCTGTCAGAAATCCATTTGGTGATGGTAAACCCCAGGGTTTGGTCATCTTGGACTCTGGGTATACCCAGGAACAACCCCAGGCTTCGTTTTTAATCTTTCTTTTATAATCCATACTAATTAGTATAGTAGAATAGTCAGATAGCTGGGTTTTCTGAATCTTAGAGATAAGGAGTTTAGAGTAGCTTGAGTGAATTTTTAAGAAGAAATAATTCACTGTGTTGTAAAAGAGGTTGGATGGAGATTATATCTATAGTTTTAGGAACCTACCTATCGTTCCCCCTTTACTCCTATTATAAAAAATAAACTTTGTTTCTAGAATTCAAGGGGTTTTGTGCTTTACTGGCCCTGAAGAGGTCCCTAGGTTGGTGGTTATCATCTCCCATCCATCTAAGAAGGATTTTTATTTCAATATCTCAGGCAAGATTTGAACCCAGATCTTCATGAATTGAAGTTTTGTTATAGTTTCTTATACATGAAGATGATGGGTCTATTTTTTAGGCTATAGATAGCAGATTACAGTAATCATCCCTCTAAGACACAATGTTAATTAAAGCTCATCATGGAGACCCAGGGATCTGCCTCTTGGGCCTCATCTATGTCTCTTTCCTGATTTGCCTTGTAGTCTAGGGCATCTCTCACTGCCTTAGTTTAACAATCAGTCCCATTGGTGCAATCTGCAATTTGTCCCCCCATGAGTACCACAGACTATGTTGACAATTATATCTCAAGTCCATTAAGATTTCCTCTCTATGTCCTCAAGTAAAGATATTTGAATTGGGAATTATCAGAGGTTAATTTTTTTTTTTTTACTTAACAATCCTCTCTACATAGGGCAAGCAGACAGAAGTGGACCCTCATCTTCCCATTTAATTGAGTTTTCTTGTTCCCCTCATCCAGTCTCTTTGGAGAAGACAAATATAATTTCCAGAGATTGTTGGCCAGAACCCAGCATAGCTGGGATTGTTCCTTTGCAATCTCCTCAATTCCTTGGATGACTGTCCCTTTTAGCAATTTCTTTTGGGAGGATAAGGTGATGTAAGCAAAGTCCCATGCTATGGGCTGAAATGTATGCCTCAGTATTTGTGATATGTTTTGTCACTCATAGAAGTTCTGGGGAGCTTTTGACTAGAGAAGGTTATTGTACTGGGATATATGCTCTCTTATTTGGCTTAGAGGTGTTCACATGGCAAAGAGAAATTGGTATTTAAGGTCCTTCCCAAAGTGAATTGCTATGATGGATATTGACACTACAATCCAATTAAATCATGACCCTGAAGGCTGCTAGAGTGTAAATTTTGTGTCAGTATTTCCCCTTCTGATTCTCCCAATGGTTGAGTCAGATACTATAAAGTAAAGGGGTGTGTGTGTGTGGAGGGTTGTCAATTCCCAGCCTTATAGTTGTAAGGCTATTATGGTCAGATGTCCCCATGTGATCTGAAAGACATTTCTCTTCTTCATGGTTTAGAATCTGAACTGTGTTTATAATAATAATAATAACTGTCATTTATGTAACACTTTAAAGATTGCAAAATGCTTCACACAGACTATTTTATTTGGCTCTTATAATAACACTATGGGGTAAGTGTTCCAGGCATTACATGACCAGCTGGATAAATGAAGAAAAGAGCTTGGTATAGATAGTATAGCAATATAGAAAAGAACATATGTATATATATTATATATACAGATATACAAAATAAAAAATATAGAAAAGAAAAGTAGTAAAAGAGTCAGAATATGAAATCAGGTCCACCAATGTCAGCATTACTACACTTTCCATTATCCCATCTGCCAGATGTTTGGTTTCATTGATAAGATCTAGGCTCAAGTTCAACTTGACAATCATATATGATATTACCAGGAAAAAAAATCAAGCCTTTCATTCTCATACACTTCATTTTAAGAATTAGACATCACAAAACAAGTCAAAGTCTGTGTTTAAAGAAAGAAGCGCTATTAGAGGGAGTTTTTGATTCAGATGACTTTAAAGGTCTGTGAACACAATAAGGTGAGCATATAGCCTAAAACTTGTATCTAATGACATAAACCATTCATTTTATTCAACTGCTCCATAGTTTGCAGGACATTAAGGAAAAATAATGATAGTAAATGCAACATGTCCTAGAACTATTTATTTCTATATACCATGGAAAGGATGAGAACAAGAGAACTATAATAATAATAATAATTATAGATTAAGAAACCAAGACTCTGAGATATGACCTGATGTAATGATGGTCACTCAGTGAGGAAGTGGATGAAGGAGTAAAAAAGATCAGATCAGAATAGACATAACAAAACTGTTCTGAAAATATTTTAGTAACCTTGTGTTTGACAAAGGTAAAGTTCCAAGATTTTGAAATAAGAATTCACTATGAATAAACAAGAGATAGAAAACATTGTGAAATATAGATATGGATACTTTTGAATTAATTAAATTAAGCATTTTTTGTACCAATAAAACTAATGTAGCCAAGATTGGAAGGAAAGTGTTGGGGAAAATAAAAATTATATTCATTTTCTCAGATAGTTGTATCATATCTAAAAGACATAGGTAATTTTATAAAATATGCAAGAATATGATTCCATCTCCAATTAATAAATAATCAAAAGATATGAACAAATAGTTTTTGGATGAAAAAATTAAAGCTATATATAACTATTTGAAAAATATTATAAGTAATTATCAATTAAAGAAATGCAAATCCAAGCAACTCTGGGATACTTCATGTCTTTTGACTAAAATTATAAAGGGAAAAATGATAAATGTTGGAGGGGGTGTGGAACAATAGGAACACTAATACATTGTTGGTGGTATTGTGAACTGATCCAACCATTTTGGAAGCCAACCTGGACTTCTTTGCAAAGAGTTATAAGACTGTGGATGCCTTTTGACTCAGCAATACCACCATTAGGCATTTTCTAAGGTGATGAAGGAAGAAGGAAAAGAAAAACTATGTTATAAAGTATTTATAGTAGCTCTTCTTGGGGTGACAAAGAACTGGATACTAAAGGGATGTCCACTAATTGAGGAGTGACTGAACAAATTATGGTATATGATTGTTATGGAATATATTTTACTATAAAAATGATAAACAAGATGATCACCAAAAAAAACCCAACCTGGAAAACTTATGAAATGATGCAAAGTGAAAGGAGCCAAACCAGATCACTGGTACAGAGTAACAGGAATAAAGTACAATGATCAACTGTGAGTGACTTAACTATTATCTACAAGGCAAACATCCAGGACAACTCCAAGGCACTAATGCCAAAAAAGGATATAAGGAACAGATGAAGTCTGAATACAGATTGAAACATAACATTTTTCACTTTATTTCCTCCATAAACTTTTCTTTAGTGTAATATGTCATTTCACAATATGATAAACATAGAAATAAATGTTATATGATAATATACATACAACCTATATCATATTACCGGTTTTTTTGGGGGGGGGATGGAAGGAGGGCTGAGGAAAGGAAGAAAAAAATGAGAAATAGATTTTTGGATTAAATTGATGTGAGAATTTATTTTTCTTGGAGGAACATATTTATTGTAATTTGTTACATATAACAAAACATTAATTATATTGCTATGTTATATATGATATTTTATATATGTAGATAGAAATAAACATTAACTAAAAATGAGTTAAAAAAGATCTTCCTGACTTTATTAAGCTCCTACTATGTGCCAGGTACTTTGTTAGGCATAAGTTAGGCATTATAGAGCTTAAAGAAAATAGTATCTCTCCTTAGGGCATTCACATTTTCCTGGAATGGGGTATTTAATATCTACTCAAGAAAGCATCCTATTTTGCATGCCAAACACAGAATATACAATTGATTGTTCTTATTTTCTTTACAATTTGGATTTTATCATCTTGCCCCCAATTCTCTCTAAAGCCTCAAACTGCATTCTTATGATTCTTTTAGAATGAATCTCTAATAAAATTGAGGAAGTATTCTTCTGTTCTCTGTGGCCCTTGTGATGGGCTAGGACCCAGAGAAATTCTAGGTGATTTTTTTAAATGATAGGACAGAACAGAATGATATTTATATTATGAGCCAGAGCCAGGAATAATGGCACGGGAGGAAGAACCACCCAACCCAAGGAGTGTGAAACTGATTTTTGTACCCTCAATATTCTGCCCTTTGAAGGATTCTAAGAGATTTAGTCCACTCAGAATATGCTAGTGGGCCAGACTCTTGTTTTTGCCCATAGACCTTTGTGTGCTTTCCTTTTGTATCTAGCCATATCCCTCTCCAAGAAAGGTTATACTTCTCCACCACTTAGACTTTCTCAAAAGCAAGACTATTATTACCCTGTCTGTCTTACCCAAACCCTTTGAACTTTTTCCCTTGTATAACTCAAGTATGGTGGGCCTCTTTACACCCAATACATTGGTGGTCCTGGCTCTTGAGTCTTTTGTTCTGACCAAGCAAGGTGCTTATGAAATTGGAGAGAGAGTGCTGGAACTTAAAATCCAATGGCCATCTAGTATTACTCTGGTTGTACTGAAAGGTATTAAGTGGCAAGCACACCACTTTTTTTTTTTTTACTGATATACTACTTTTTTTCAGTGATCTGTTTTTTAGTGATATGCTACTTTTTTTTCAATGATCTGTTTTTTAGTGATATGCTACTTTTTTTTAGTGATATACCTACTTCTTGGTTACGTCCCTGGCTGCTCATTAACCAGAATGTTTGGTTTTGTGGGAACTTGTTAATGTTTTAATATATACAAGAATTGTCAGAGGCTGCCCTCTAGCATGTCCCAAGAAAGTTTCCTCCTGTGCTCCAGATGCTCTTCTCTGTCCCTTTGCTGACGCCATATGACTTCGCTTCTTCTGCTTCTCTGCTCTGGTGCTCCTGTCAGCTCCCTCCCTTTGACTCATCACTTCTGTTCAATGATTACCATCAAGGCCATTTTTAAACCCTTTGCCTTGGAGTCTTCAATAATAAATATAAGCAGGAGGAAAGATTGACTCAATGACTTATTTAACTCTGTAAAAAATTTTGGGCATGTTTGAAGATATTTCATGGAATGAAGTTGAATAAGGTTTCTTAGTGTCATGAATATTGCATAACTCAGCTGTTTTCTTTGGCTTTATATGATGTTTGCATAGGCCTTCAGCATAAAGGGCATCAATGTGTGTATACATATACATATGCATAGATAATTATATATTCAGAGATTCCCAAAAGTCTTAGTGAAGTTTTAAAATTTAAATACCCTATATACACATAGATTATATGTATGTATTGCTATACAACATATGCATAGAAAGAAGTTGGGATTCAAGTCAGGTTTTCTGTTTCAGACTCAATGCTCCATCTTTTAGACTATTTTGTTATTCCTAGAATGCTGCATGATATTTAATTCAAAAATATTAAAAAAACACCTCCAATGCTTCAGGTTCCCAAGTGCCTTTAGAATGTGAACTCCTCTGTTGGCCAAACAATGCCCTTTACCATATTGTCTCAACCTATCTTTCCAAGGTTATTGTACATCATTCCCTAACACAATTCAGTGTTTTGGCTAAACTAATTGTTGTTTCCCTGTGCATGGCATAAAATTCCTCAATTCTTTTTTTGAAATATTAATTAGCATGTAGGACAGCTAAGTGGAGTGCCTGGAATCAGGAAGATGAAGATCAAATCCAGTCTCAGACACTCTCTAACTATGTGACTTTGGGGCAAGTCATTTAACACTATTTGCCTCAGTTTCTTCATCCTCCCTTCTTTCCTCCCTTCCTTTCTCTTTTCCTACTTTCCTTCCTTCCTTCCTTCCTTCCTTCCTTCCTTCCTTCCTTCCTTCCTTCCTTCCTTCCTTCCTTCCTTCCTTCCTTCCTTCCTTCCTTCCTTCCTTCCTTCTCTTTCTCAGAGGTAGAAATAAGTGGCTTAAAGTCTAAACACTTTTGATCTCAAATTCCTAGGATATGATGTGGAATACAAGGGAGAACAATTCGTGTGTGTGGATGTGCATGCTTTCCCATCAGCACAGAGGAATTTTAAATTGGCATTAACTCATTTCCTCTACCACCTTATTTTTGGGTTGAAAGCCACATATCTTCTAGGATGCCACCTGTTCCTACAGAGCCCCAAGCACTGGGAATATGGGAGAAAAACAACAGCAAAAAAGCAAAAGCAATCCATGGCAATCCAGTGGCCTTTTGTATCCAGCTGTCTATAGGCCTGGAATATAACAGGCTGGCAGATTTGGAAAAAAATACACTGAGATTCACTGTTTTCTCTTGGCTACATATGAGTTGAGTCTACTGCTTTTGGATTTATTTGAGCTTAGATGGATCAGTATATGCTAGCTTGTGATATGAGGGGTGTGTGTGTGTGTGAGAGAGAGAGAGAGGATCAGAGACAGAGATAGACACAGAGAAAAAAAAGTAATTGCTTTTAATTTCATATTACCATGTTTGCATTACCAAAGAAGAAATAAGACCATTTCTCTCTAATGAGGAAGAACAGAAGCATTTTTAGTCTATTGTTCTGGGAGCATATCCCATCTATGTCATTCTATGACCTTAGGCAAGCCATTTCTCCCTGGGCCTCAGTTTCCATATTTGTATAGAAGATTGAATTAAATTACTTACCTACCTTTTTGTATATAAATATATGATCCTTTGATAAAGAGAAAATCCCAGATAACTGATGATAATGAGTGCCACCACATGACCAAGAGTTGCTGGATTCAATATGAAAAAGTGATATACATTTTTGAACATGACCAATGCAAATGTTTGTTTTTCTTTTTCTTTTCTTTTCTCCAAAAGTGAGGGAGAGAAAATAAATGCTCTTTAATTTAAAAAATGGAATTCATTTTTAAAAGAGTAAAGATATTATGGGAATGGTCTGGATGAGGAAAACAAAATTTAATTAAACATTTACTAAATTAAGTCCCTACACTTCTAGACCACTCTGCTTGATGGGAGAGATACAAAATTTTATATTCAAAATACTCATCTTCATGAAGGATAAGAGAGAGAAAGGGGAGGGAATGGTATTTATATAGTACCTGCTATGAGCCAGAGACTGTTCTAAGTGCTTTTTACAAATACTATCTTATTTGATCTCAGCTCTCAGCTAATAATTGTTCTGAGCTAGAAATCTTTCTACTGAACCACAAGATGACTCTGCAAAGCTTATAGTCTAGTAGGGAACATAGGACAAACAACTGCAGTATATAATACACATGATCTCTGGATTAGTGTAGGAAGCTAAGTGCTCTCTGAAGTCTATTCAGGAAGAAACAAAGACTTTTTCAAGGGGGTGATAGTTGAGTGGGGTTAAAAATGGGTAGGGAATCAGAAAATGAAGAGGGGGAAGAGAGGTTATTAGGAAATAGTGTAAAACACAAAGGTGAGGAAAGATGAGAAATACTAAGTTGGAATCCCAGAATCTCAGGTTGGACAAGTATTTCACTGGCCATCATTCATTGATCAAGTTCCTTTACATTATATCCCCTAATTGACACTGTTTAGAATCTTCCCCTTGAACAAGTAACTCTACTAGTACTCGCCTTTCCTTTGCTTTAATGCCTCTAATGAGGAAGGGACAACTACTTCTTGGGGAAGCCCATAATTCTGGGGGGCAATTTTAATTCCTAGGAAATACTTTTATATATTGAGAAGAAATGAAGATTCTATCCATTATTTCTGGTTCTTTCCTCTTGGGGCAAGCAGACTATGTCTAATCCCTCTTTCATGTGATTCCCCTTTAAATACTTAAATGATAACCTTCATACCTCTCCCAGATCTTCTCTTCTCCAATCCAAACATTGCTAGTTCCTTGAACTAACTTTCTGCCTGAGTATCAAAGCGGTGATCTTTCCATTCAACCTCTCACAAATGTTTATTCATGTCATTTTTAACTAGGAATTATTCACTTATTTGACACTTGAATTAGGGCTTTGAGGAGGTAGTAAGAAAAATAGGAAAGAGTCCTTGGTCTCAAGGAGTTTATAGTCTATTGGAGAAATGAGACATATATGCAAATAATTATGCCATATGGTAGAGTATATTTAATTTAGAGAGGAAGTAAGTTCTAAGGTTCTAAGGAATAAGGTAGCTCATAAAGAGGGAAGTATTACTTCATTCATTCATTCAAAACAATATGTTAAGCGTCTAATATATGACAGGTATTGTTAGAGGCTATGAAGATCAAAAATGAAACATACCCTATTGTCAAGAGACAACTGGGGGAAATCACATTTATACAGATAAGTAAGTAGAAAAATATTTACAATGTAAATACAAAACAACTTGTAGGGGTGGGGAGCAAGGTCTAGATAGAAAATGGGGACATTAGCAGATCTTTTTCTCTGGAGTAAGAAGACCTGAATTCAAATCCTGCCTCAGAATTCTATAATCTATGTGATTTTGACTAGCTATTTATCTTCCTGGGATCTCCGTTTTCTTCATCTTTAAAATGAAGAGGTGGGACTAAGTGACTTCTCATCTCCCTTGTAGCTATAGCCCTATATGATTCAGGAACTATATAATTCTATGAGTCTAGAAAAATCTTCACAGATGGTGGTATTGGATCTGGGTTGAATTACAACAGGTAAAATTGGGTATATGTGGGAAGAGATATTCCAAGCATAAAGAGTTAATGTGGACAAATATATACAGATGAAAATGGATTAGAAGAACTTGACAAAGGAGAGAAAACCAGTTAGTAGAGCTATTTATTAAAAAAAAAAAAAAGGTTTTTTTGAAAGGCATTATTGTATAGTGGATGGAATGCCAGCCCCAGGGTCAGAATATATGGGAAAGGTATATTTGAAAATGACAGTGATTCAAAAACAAATGATAATAGTAAAATTTTAAAAATGTATTTAAAAATAAACTAAATTCTTCAGGGGTTAAAATATGCTTCTTGACAAAATGACTCACTCCAGGGGGCACAAATCATTTTCCATTTCCACCTTTGATGCATTCACAGATTATGAAAGTTAAAAGGTTTATTATGTTTCAAATGGATTATTATTATTTTTTTTATCTTTTTGTGAAAGGAAACAAATGGTTTCCTATTTCTTTTTTTTTCCCACATAGAATGTTTCAAAGAGCCCTATTAATAAATCCTGTGAAAGGTTTCAACCATAAAGAGTTTCTGAAGCTTCTACACAAAGGCACTCAGTTAAGCCCAGACTGTAAATAAGACCTCAGTGCTGGAGCATGGATGGACCCACTGTATCTAAACCCATTAAATGAATCATTTATTTTGCTGCTCATCTGTCATGTTCTGAAGGTCACACAACAATGCTTCTTCCTCACCCCCTGTGGACAACCTGTAGAACCTGAGGCTGCAGGAAGTCCTTGAGTCAGATATTTTTGCGGAATAATTGTATTACCATCATTAATATCAGTGATGTCTCCTGGGGATAATCGAATCTCACACTCTGGGATAACACAGCATGCCAATGAGGAGCAGGCAAAAGATTTCTTCATGCACCCATTTGGTCTCTCAGAATGTCAGCCTCTGATTGGTTCAGCCAAAATGAGGTTCTACCTACCACTCTTGGTTGTCTTCCCTCATACAATCTGGGATCTGGAAGATTTTTGTGAGTGGCCTGACAAATGGTTTGCCTCATAAATAATACTTTGCCATCTTTGTTTTTGAATTATTTTTAAATTAATAAGCATTCATTTTCTCTGATTTTCATCCCTTCTTTCCTATTATTGTGGGAGAGGGAGAATAAAATCCTTGTAACAACTATGCATATTCAAAAAAAAATGGTGCAATTGACAAAAAATAAGAGGAAAATGGAATATATTAGAGGAACTGAAGTAATATAGCCTCTGTAAAATAATTCTGACATTGCTTTCAGAAAGAAATTTGGAACTATATTTAAAAAAAGTTATTAAGATATGACCTAGCATTTCCACTGATGTACACCACTACTTTAGCAGCTCTGCTTGTTGTACCAAATTACTATAAACTAAGGGAGTACCCATCAACTGGGAAATGAATGGTTGAGCAAGTGATCCAAGTAAATGAAGATAAGGGAATGATATTGAGTCATAAGCAATGATGAAATGAATGTTTTTGGAGAAATGTGGGGAAACAAATGATTTGCAATGGAGTTTTGACTTCCCTGAGGAAGATTTTAATCCAACTATATCAAACATTGAAATGTGAGAAGGCTGAGATCATGGAATAGACCAGAATGACAGTTACAACTTGGTAGACATGATATTTGTGTATGTGATTAGTTAAACTATTTCTAACAATTAATCACTAATTCCTCAAGTCTTTATGGCCATTATGTGAAGGGCTGGGAATACAAAGACAGAAAGGAATCTGCTTTTGCCTTCATGGAGTCTCCATTCTAGCTGGGGAGAGCAAATGTAGACATATAAATAGATGTGAACTTTATACCAAGGAGATTTTGGGGGTCTGATGCCAGGAGGGGAGAATCAATAAAAGCAAATGTAGGGACTGACAAATAAAGCTAGGGGTATCAAAGCTATTAGCATTTAATGAGGGATGAGACAAGGAAGTTTTGAATTGTCCCTCTTCCTGACTCTTAATGGTCTGGGATCCCTGCCTTGGCTAATTAGAGCAAATGCCCAAATCAGGTAAATAGATAGAGTTAAGGAAGGGTTGTATTCTAGTTTTAGAGGACAATCCCTGCAAAGATCTGAGATGAGATTTGGAATGTCACATCAGACAAATAGCAAGAAATCAGTTGTACATTGATTATATACATAACATTTATGGATTGATGGATTTTTTGAAGTAAATAAAAATGAAAAAATGTTGAATTGAAAAAATCGTGTTTCTATGGTGACATTTCACAAGCTGTATTTATTGTTGTCCAGTCATTTCAGTCATGTCGAGCTCTTTGTGACTCAGTTTTTTAAACTTCCTGGCAAAGATATAGGAATTTTTTTTCATTTCCTTCTCTAGCTCTTTTTACAGATGAGGAAACCGAGGCAACAGGGTTAAGAGATTTTCCAAGGGTCACATAGTTATTAAGTGTCTGAGGCTTGATGTGGACTCATGAAAAAAGTTTTCCTGATTCCAAGCCCAGCACTCTATCAGCTATGCCACCTAGCTACCCTCATAAACTGTATAGAGAATCATATATAGCTGTGTGTTTGTCTGATATCTTCTTCCAGATAGTGAGCTTCTTAAGAAGGGACTATTAGGTTTTATTTATATTTCTGTAATACCTAGCTCATACAGCTCTGCATACAGCAGGCAGTCAATACATCCTTATGGTAGAAATGAATGAATAACTGAATGAATGAACAATGTAAATAAAGTGCAAACGTCTGACTCAGCACACCCGACAAAGCTCGCTCTGCTTACATGTGTTTGCCTGATGCTGACAAGGAGTTTTTGACCTAAATGAAGAGATAATTATCCAAGTTGATGTAAAAAAAATAAAAAAAATAAAATCAGACCTATTTGGTGATCCCTTTATTAATGGAAAGAAACCCTTTCATGACTTTTTTTTTTCTTTTCTGATGCTGCCTGCTAATAGAATCATCTTAAAGCTATTAGCATTTAAAGAAGGATGAGACAAGGATGTCCTGAATTGTCCCTTCTCCTGACTCTTGATGCTCATGGGACCCCTGCCTTAGCTAATTAGACTGAATGCTAAATGCATTGATCTCTGTGAAGCATATTATGGAAGGGGAACTTTCGTTAAAGGATAAGGTTGTTGGGCTGTTTAAGTTGCAATTTTGGTTTTCTCATACCTAATCACCAATTATCAAGCCAAGCATAAATAGAAATACTGTGGGGACACTTTGTAAATGAGAGAGAGAAACAGAGAGATGTAGATGGACAGACAGACAAAGGCAGGGAGCCAGAGATAGACAGAGACAATTGAGAGGTAGGGAAAGAGGAGGAGGGGGAGAGAGAGAGAAAGAGAGAGAGAGAGAGAGAGAGAGAGAGAGAGAGAGAGAGAGAGAGAGAGAGAGAGAGAGAGAGAGAGAGAGAGAGAGAGAGAAGAGAGAGAAAGAGAGAAGGAGGGAGAGAGAAAGGAAGAGGGAAACAGACAGAGGCAGAATTTACTGGAGTCATCATGGTGCTTCTACCAGACTTAGATCTGAATGAATTGGGAAATTTCTTTTTATTTCTCCATGCCTTAGTTTTCTCAACCATAAGAAGGAATAATAAAGGTTGTGCCAGTTCCTTCATAGGATGTTTTGAGGATCAAAAGAGATAGTATCCATCAAGCAAATGAATTCAATTTAACAAACATTTGTTAGAAGACAAAAACACAATGTCCCCATGCCCTCAAGATTCTCACATCCTACAAATATTGGAGATAGTTTCAGTATTCATACAAATAGGCATACCCAAAGTTTAGGTAAAGTAATGCAGTGGTTTTAAGAAGAAAAAAAGCACTAACAAATGCTGCATGTGTGTGAAATAAGATAAACCTCAGATGGAAGATGGTATTGGAGAGCATTTCTTAAAGAAATCACAGAATTCTATAAGGCCAAGGTGAAGAGAGAATACATTTCATATATATATATACCATATATCATATATGTTCATGTATATATATGCATACACACACACACACACACACACACACATATATATATATATATACACACACACACAAAGATATAGGGGCAATAGAGAGAGTATTATATATTGAAGAAAGTTTTTTGGTCAGTTTGGCCAGAATGGAGAATATATGAGGGGGATGAGAAGGGAATAATATGTAATAAGACTGAAAAGGTAGTTGGAAGCCATATTATGGAAGGCTTTTAGAGCCATTATGGGGATTTTAAAATTTTATCTTAGAGGCAATATAAAGACTTGTTAGAACTATAAAGCACTATATGGATGTAAGTAATAGTCGTTCTTCTAAGTGGCATTTTCTTGTCCAAGTTTAGAATCTTTTCTTTTATTCCAGATTTCCTCTACATAATTCTACTTTCATGAAAACCAATTTGCAAAGATTGCCCTTTCCTGTTAACCTGGAAAAGTTCTTTTGCTTTCATTGTTTTGATTATATTAAAATTCTTTAAATGAAGGGTTAAGGAAATAGTTTCAAACTCAATAGTTGCAAATCTTATTTTTTTCTGCATGAAAAATGTGAATATTTGACAATCAGATACAAGCTGAGAAAGATTGTCTCAATCCTTTTAAGTTACCAAAATCAGTAAGGAAGAATAATTTCTTCATGTGGAAAAGCAAGGTACCATCTACTGACAACTCTGAGGATAGTACCAGCCCCCTTTCCCCTCCAAAACTTCTGTTGACTACATAAAAGCAAAGCTGGTCTGGTTGTCTAGTTTGGCATTTCTTAACATATCTCTAAACTACAGAGCTGATTAAGTTGTCGGAGGGGAGAGCAAGAAGAGAGCAAAAGTGATACCTTATTGTAGCAAAGCAGAGTAGCCCTTTTGCTGTGGACACACTTATGTGTGTTTCATTTTTCAGGATTATGAGTATCCCTGATGAGTGTCTTATATTGTGGCCCAGACTGTAAACTACTGAAAGTCTTAGGCATAGTAGATACGAAAAGCTTGGATAGTGATGCATTTGTGTTATAAGGACAGAATTTGTCTCCTTTACCAATCGTTTCTGAACTCTTTCCTATTCCCTCAGGAATACAGGTGTCAAATCTTTGGAATTCTGACAAGAAGTGCTTGTAAGAGTCTGATACATTTCTGATTCTTGGATTACTCCTATCAGCTTCTACTTTTATTCACACATTGATGAACAAAACTTGAGTAACTGTGCTACATGAATGCCTGGACTACGTCACCTACAAATTTTTATGATATAATACTAACATTTAAAAAATAGAAAAGGGGAGAAAGAAATTGAGAAGGGGACACAGACAAATAGGGGTGATTTTCCTACTGTTCATTCTTTGGATTACTCTTTTCTTTCTACATTTTCATTTGGTGACCATCAATTGCCATGGGTTCAGTCACTGCATCTATATGGATAACTCCCATATTTATATGTCCTAGTTTCTCTATTGAGTTTTAGCCCCAAATAACTAATTGCTCTTTGAACAGTTGAGCTGTAAGGCCTGTAGGTACCTCAAACTCAACCTATTCACAGAAAATTTTATTCTATCTCCTCCAACCCTAGCCTACTTCTCTTACAAACTCCTTATTACTGTAAGAAAGGGGGAGAAGGAGGGAGACATTAATAATAAAGGAAGAAAGGGTGAAAAGGGAATAGAGTCTTCTTTCTTCTAGGCAAGGACAGAGTGAGAGGAGGTGATGTTGTTTAGCCAGAGGAGATAAGGAGGATGGATTTTGTCTTTACCCCCTCAGCCCTCTCTGACTAGACCCCCCTCACTATGGCTGCCTTCAACTCCTATTGCCAGGCTTTCTAGGATCTTTGTTGAAAGAGGTTTCAGGTGTTGTCACTTTTTTTTCTGGAGAGAGAGAGACCACTTCTCTCCTTCAATTCAGGCTGTCTTCTAATAAAGCTGGAGTCAGTTCTGGGTCCTAATAACTGAGTTTATTCAAGGGAAGTAGCAAAGGGACAGGACTGATGAAGGGTAAGGATTGAGATTCAGGAGGGAAAGAAGGAGAAGGGATTCCTATCTAATTATCTAATTAACACTCTTCCCCCCAAAGTTAGACAGTTCAGGTCTGATAACCTGAACCTCTGAGGGATTCCAAGTAGAGAAACTCTGGTTTCTTGGCTGGCACAGCAAGTGTCCCTAAGTTCAAGGTTCAAAGGGAGTTGTAGAGATCTTCTTTGTGGATTGCTTGTCTCTGAACACTACTGAACATACTACTGTACTTACAGAAAGCTAGGTTTGGAACCTTGTTTTCATTTTTGAGTACTTAATTGCACTAAAACCACATATGTAATCAATTACTAAATGTACACACATATATTTCTTTTACCACCTCAGGTGAGTTTCTCATATCTCTCCTGGACTTTTGCAACAACTTATTTGAACATCATACCCTTTGTTTGTTGTATGAATGAATGAATGAGTGAATGAGTATAGTAAAGTAAAAACATCCTCCTCAGCACACCCAAGAGATATAGATTATTGCTTACAATCAATCAGTCAACTCCAGTGACTTCCTTTTTGTCTTCAGGACAATACAAAAATGTTCCAAAGAATACAAAAGGTTCCACTTGACCTCAAAGCCCTTCATAGCCTAACCTTTTTAAACTTTATTTCCTAATGTGTACTCTTCAATGCAGTGATATTGGCTGTTTCACAAACAAGGTACACTATTTCTTGACTCTAAGTATTTTCTCTGAATGTCCCCTGTGCCTGAAATGCTTTCCATCTTTTGTTCCAATAACTGAACTCTTTGGTTTCATTAAGTTCCAACTAAGATCTGCTATCTATTTATAAGAAGGCTTGCTTAACTCCTACTAATTCTAACAAGTTATCTACTACTTATCTTGCTTATATCCTATTTTATATGTGTGATGTCTTCTCCATTAGATTTATGTTCCTTGTAGGCAGGTAGGGACTCAAGGACTGAATCTTTTGCCTCTTTTTGGACCCCTGAACTTAGCACAGAGATGACATATACAGGGCCCTTAGCATATAGTAGGCACTTAACATGTTTATTGATTAATTGATTTTCCTAGAGCACAATTTTGATCACGTCACCTTCAGTCAACAAATTCCAGTGGCTTCCTATCACTTCTAGGACCAAATAAAAACAACTCTGACACTAAACTTTCTTCACAACATGTGGTCTGTTCCTGCCTTTTAATTCTCACTAATTACTCCTCTCCACAGGGACTGAAATCTAGCTATACTGGTATAGGCATTTTGATGTACACTATCTCTTACACCTTGTCCATTTTCACTGACTATCACTCATGTCTGGGAATTTGTTCATTTATGGTTCCTTCCAAGACTCAGATCAAATATTAGCTTCTGCACAAAGTCATTCCTTATTCTTCCTCCCACCTTCACTAGTTTCTATTGTTTTTCTCCCCAAAACAAAACTACCATATATTAATTTTGCATATATAATTTATATACTTATTTATGCAAATATTGCTTTCCCTTTGGAATGTAATCTTTTAGTATCTTCAGAACGTAAGAATTGGGTCATGGGCATAGTAAGAATTTAGTCAAAGTTTTCTGATTTTTTTGAATGATTGATTTCTGATGGCAGGTTTAATGATGATATTGGTGGATTAAGCAGGTTTAGGGGAGTTGTTTTATTGGCAGATATAGCACTGATTTAATTCAATTTAACAAAGATTTATTAAATATCACATATATGAAAGGTTAAATCTTGAAACACAAATACATAATTAAGTTTACATTCTACCAGGATATATGACATATAAACAGATAAGTAAATATACCATAGTGTATTAATAAGTTAGAGCTTCTGAATGTATGGAGATCTGGCTGCAGAATAGACTATAATTGAGGAATTGGAAGAGGGGAATAGAAAAAGGGGAGGAGACAAACTGAACCAGATTTGGTAAAGGAAATGATTGTGGAGAAAGTGACCTGCCAAAGATGTGAAGTTGGTTAGCTAGAGAAGTGAGCAGTGCTTCATCTTGTATGGTAGAGGTTTCAGAAAAGCCCCCCAAAACTTCCTGAGGTTTTATGCTTCTCACCCCAGTTTGAAAAAAGGCAGTTCTACTATTGTTTGGAAGAATTCGATAAAAGTTTTAACACCTTTTTACTTGACATTCATCCCTTTCACTTAAGTTCAGATTGTGGGCTGGAGTAGCCATTTTGTGCTTTTCAGTCTTACTTTCTAGTTCTGGTTGAACTAGCTCCAGTTCCCTTCCCTGAGGTGAAGTTAGTGATGCAGAGCTGCTCATTCTCAATTTTTGGAAAGACTCTTTTTTCAGTCATCAAAGACAAATTTGGGGCCTGAGTTAATGGGCCATGTCTCTCTAAGCGTCAAGCAAACTACAGCCATGTAAGACTTCTCTCCAGGCTGTCATGACTCGGATTTCTGAGTGGCCCCTCTCTTCTCAGCACCGTGGACAGCTCTCCAGCTCCCAGCGGGGATCATAGCCCACCTGCTGAAGCTGCAGGCTTGACTGCAAATTTCCTTTAATTTCTCTCATCACTGACACCCACGTGTCTCAGTCACAGTAAGGCGCTGCCCTTGTTACTATGACAACTGACTCAGGAGGGGCACCAGACAGGTCTCCATGGAGGAGATAGTCCCAGTGCTCCTTGTCTCCTGCTGGGGGAGCTGCCTACACACATTCCATCAAACTACCTCAGCTCTGATCTCTCTGGCAAGGCTGAGGTTCAGCTCCCTAGAGGGCAACGAGTGTCAAATTCCAAGATCAGCCAAGGTGATCAAGTAGTTTCTGATTTCAGGGGAAAACAGGGCTGCCTGGCTCTAGGCATTAGCCCCATCTGGACGTGGATTCTAACAGATGAGGCAGCATCTCTGTTGTAAATTAGTCAACAGGCAGGGGACAAGCTGTGCCCTTTACTGTTATAAAACGACACTGGGCAAGGTCCTAGTCTAGGAGCCATTATAACAAGCAATCTGAGAAACACACACACACACACACACACACACACACACACACACACACACATGCCTCAAGATGAATTAAAAAAAAAACTACAAGCAGAACACTACAGTGTGGACATCATATGATTGTATAAGACCACAGACATCATCTAAAGTGGAATGATGGAAAGAATCCTGGACTTGGATTCATAGGTATTGAGTTCCTCTGCATTCAAGTGGTAGAGATCTACTAATATTATAAGTTCAAGTTCACATCTGAATTAGCTTATTCAGGAGTTCCTCCTCTCATCTTTTTCTTTGATAGAGAACTTGTTATCATTATGCACACATACACACCAATTTATTTGTCTGCATATGTACACATATACATATGTATATAAACACACATACATAACAATATACCATAACATGAATGTATACACAATATACATATATTAATGTATCTATATCTTTTTATTTTTATCACAGGTTCTAGTATGCATGCATGTGTGTATATGCACACACATATGTCTATATGTATGTGTCTATGTAATAATACATAGCATATGGCTTACTTATCCTGTTAATACATATTTTGAATACAATAATGAAATGCAGTATTCAAATTTGTATGTATCATACATATACAGTCGGATGGATTGATTTATATCTCATGACTAGATGAACTTTTAGAAACTTTCCAGCTCTCCATCTTTGATGGTGGCCATCATAATGCAGTTAGAAGAATTCTAGATTAAGAATCAGAGGATTGATGGGGACTTGTTACTTGCTACTTGTGTAATATTAGGCAAGTCAATTCATTTCTTTAGATATCAGGTTTTTTAACTGTAAAACAGGGGAGTTGGATTAGATGACTCCCAAGATTCCTTATCTAAATTAATGACCTTAGTATTTTAATGTTTACTTGAATGATCTGGGAAAGAATACTTTTGTGATCATCCAGTAGTGATGTTGCTAAGGCCCATTTATTATATGGACTTTCTATGACTTACTATTTAAACATCAGGTAATCACCATATAGTAGTGGAAAGCATTTCAGATTTGGAATCAGAGAATCAAAGCTTCAATTCTTTTTCTTTCACTTTGTATCTTATTGATCTTGGGTCAGTCTTGGCCAAACCACTTTTCCTCTCTGGATTCTAGCTTCCTTATTTCTAAACAATTATGGATATAGCTTTAATGACCTCCAAGGTACTTTTTATCTCTAAAACTCTAATCCTTGATAACAAGTACATGTTAGAATACATTAAATATGCCTTGGTTCAGTGCCATATGACCATCAAAACCCAAATCTTAGTATAAAAAGAGCAAAGAACAGTTAAGAAGTATAATGTATTCCATTCTATCTAGAAAATCTATATGGAGATGGTCCAAGAAAGTCTTTAGTTATCAGTCCAATTTGTAGCTTCAGTAGGGTAGTCTGCAGTTATCAAAAACAACACAAAACACGTTGAGTGATAAGAAAGATGGCAATTCTCATTGGCCAGCCTCCTTTAACAACCTACTTTAGGACATCTATTGTAGGCAGAGCTGGTATGCTTTTATTGTGAAAGTTTTCTTAAGGTTAAACAATGATGTGCAATAATTGTGATTTGGATAAAGTTTCATTCTAGGACTTCTTAAATTCAACTGAAGTATAGACTCTTTGTTCAAAACAATAGCACATGTCAGGCTATATGGAACAAATAATTGGTGAGGACTGTGGGTTGTTTCAGGAGAGAATTTAGGAGATTAGAAAAATTAGGAACCACTTTGGGAATCAAGCACAAACACACATATAAATATACACATATAAAATACATATGCACACATTTAATATATATTATATAATGCATGTATACAAATGGGTATATGCATGATAGTATATATGTATATATATAAACACATATACACATTTTATTAATTGGATAGAGCAGAATATGTTTTCATTAATGTGTGTTTGTGTATGTGTGTAAAATATATATTTTAAAATATAGGTTTCTGTTCAAAGGTTCACTGTAATTTTCTATGGAAACATGGGTGGTTTTCTTGGATACACTTAACAGTTTGTTATGAGTTACACTCCCTGTTAGTCTTTTCAGTATATGGATCAATTACAAACCATTAAATGTACCTTTTTAGTCCTTATTTTCAAGCAAATAATTCCTAAATTGCTATGTGTACTAACTCAACAAGAATATCTTCCAGAATTTTCCCATATAAAGAAATATTTCAACACTGAGAATAATTCTGGGTTGTTGAAGGCTCTGCCAATTAGATTCAAGTTTGTCCTACCATATTGGAAAGTTTTAAGTCATGGGTTTGGTTATGGCCTATATGATTGTGGAATAACCTACATATGTCTCATGACTATTTGGATTCAAAATAATGCTTTATTCTCTCTTCTCTTTTCCCCATCAGAATGTAAATTCAATCAGGTCAGTGAGCGCTTCATTTTTGCCTTCTTATGTTAGGTTATTAGAACATTGTTTGGCCTATAGTGATGCTTAATAAATACTTGTTGAATGGTTGATAGTGTACCAAAAAGACCCCAAATTTCAAAAGATCAAGACTTTGTTGACAACCTCAAATCCTAGTTAAATGTTTACAGTGTGAAAAATGCTATATTATAGTGTTGAGGGTTCTACCAAGATTCAATAAGTTATAGACCCCCTCATAATGGAACTAAGAGCACATGAAGGTAATGCAATTTGGACCCTAGAAGAGCAAGCATGGCCAGAATAGGGAATGAAGGACTAAATTTCCCATGATTCTTGAATCCAGAGTAAGATTATTTATTCTGAGACTTTCTAAGACCTCTTTTTTTTTCCCAAGAAACTAATTACCTTTAACAAACTGAAATTTTGTCAAGAGACAGGAACTCTGGTTGATCTTTGAGGCAACTACTGGGCGATAAAAAGGGAGAGCTGCTTTAATAATGTCATCCATTGATCATGGAGTATATGTGTATTTCTTAGACCTCATGAGTTAAAGAAAATTTTATTGTGGATGCTAATGCATCAAAAGTCAATCAGTAAGTCACTCTATAAACACTACCCTATACTGGTCTAGCTTTGTATTTTTCTCTGACCTTTTACCTAGTGAAATCTAGAATTTTGTAGTCAATTGTCTATTTTTCCTGTGCTTGGTTCATTATGAGGATTAGATGATATTTTTTTTTCAGGAAAGTCTGTGATTATTCTTAGAATGAGAGAATTAGTGATCTAGAGCTGGAAGACATATCTTCCAGTTCTATTATTTTAAACATTGGGAAACTGAGGTCCAGAAAAGTCAAAAGAGTTGCCAAAGTCAACATGGGTAATAATTAGCACAGGTAATATTAGAACTCAAGAACTCACTGTACTAATCTATATGCATTGCCTTGGCTAATTATTTTAATCCTGCTTATATTTGTACTTTTAAAAGGTGTGTCCTTGATTTCTTCTGATAGTGACTTCCTGACAGTATATATGTAGCTTTTTATTTTAATTTTTTATTTTTGCCTTCTAGTGTGGAAAACCTAGAAGTGGAGTGAACTTCCAGGGTGAGAATGTTTTTCTGGCATTGGAAAGGACGTCCAGAATTAGTAGTAGAGCTAGGAAAGGAAGACATTTCCCCCCTTTTGATGTCATCATTATTTCTTCCATTGAAGTTATTGCTATTATTTCTTTCTGTCATTGTTGCTGTTATTCTTGCAGTTACCATTACTGTTGTGCTTCTGCTGCTGATGCTATTTTGGCTGGTATAGCTGCTTTTGCTGTTCCTTCTGTTACTGTTTTTTCTCCTGTGATTGCTGCTGTTGATATTTTTGCTGATGTTCTTGTTAATATTTCCATTATTGTTGCTTTAGTCAATGCTCTAATTGCTATTGCCACTGTTACTGCTAGTGCTGTTTGCTATAATTGTCATACTTTTATATAGCATAGTACAATGCAATGGAAATGCATTTGAAGACAAGGAACCTAGATTCAAATACAAACTCTTTACTTAATCTGTATGTGATCTTGGGTAATTTATTTAATCCCTCATGGCCTCTGATTCCTTAAATATAAAATGAGAGAAATCAAGTTATTGGGTTCTAATGTCTGTTCTAGCACTAAACAATGGACTTAAAAAACTTCTTTTGTTGGCATTTTCATAAAGAAAATTGAGGTTTATTATAGGGGAGGAAAGGGCTAAAGTCTACATTCATGACACTCTGAGAGAGGAAGTACAGGATTGTGTTTCTACTTCAGCTTTCCAGACAGAAGACACTGCATAGAGATGAAGATCATCCTTACTGGGATTTGGGACAAGATTTATCCATAAAACCCATATCATAAGGAAATTTCCCAGTGAAGTGTTCACTGGAGACCCTGGAGTCTCCAAGAACTCATTAAATTGTTATTCATACAATATGCTTTTTAACTGCCAGGGTCACATTGCTGCCAAGGTACATCACGAAGGAAAGATAATAAATCTCAGCAATTTTCTCATGTCTCTCCTCTATGCCTGAAGTTAGAATTGTTGCCCTCCAAATGGACAGCAAGGGGCAATGGCCAAATGTTCAAAAGGCAGGATAACAGCCCTTCTCCTCTCATCAAGTCCCACTGAAATGAGAGCATCAAGGACCTCCATCCTAGGGATATTTTGTTGCTTAAAAAACTGAGTTCCTTTCAAGTGTGGTTATATTGAGAAAGAGAACAATGGTGGAACACCATTGTGATGCCCTCCTGGAGCACATGTGCTCAGCTTTCAAGTGAAAACTGTTTTGTGAAGACCTAAAAGCTGCCCCCTTTGAGACTTTGTATTAGAAATTCTTTCTAGTATGTGCATCAGTGGTCTCCATTGGATGCTGGATCCATTATACTTGAACAAAATGGGCCAGATCGTCCTGGGAAGATGAGAATAGTAAACTCAATTCAGGGAAGGACTATTAACTCTTTTAGTACTCTGAGACTCAGGGGCAAAGCATAGGGATAAAATGATGTTGGTATTGAAATAACTGGTTTCTTATCTAGTTATTTCTAAATGTAAAGATGTTTGAAAGTGGAGGAAATAGCATTGGTTTTAGATTCAGTGGTTCTACATTCAAATCCTGGCTCTGTTAACTTGAGGAATTTAGTAAATGTCTTAATACTTGTTTCCCCCTGGGCAAAATGAAGAGAGTTGGACTATCATTATGTGAGCTTTTATTAACTACTTCCTATATACTAGTGACTGTGTAAGGTGCTGGCAATGCAAACCCAAATAGAGAAAGAGTTCTTTCTTTTGAGAAGTTCACATTCTTAATTACTACCTCTACGATAACATCTAAGATTAAATAAATGATTCTATAAATTTATGTTAAGAATCCGAATTTGGGGACACATTTTAGAAGTTTTCCTTTGTATATTTGGCATAATATATAAATACATATGAGTCTGTCTATCTATCTGTCTGTCTATCTATCTATCTATCTATCTATCTATCTATCTATCTATCTATCTATCTACCTATCTATCTATCTATCCATCTATCTATCATAGAAGCACTGGGTGGTACAGAGCTGGTTATGGAGCCAGGAAGCTTTGAGATTAAATCAAGCTTCAGAAATTTCCTCGCTGTGTGACCTTGGTTAACCTCCTTTTTGCCACTGGAGAAGGAAATGACAAACCACTCTACTCCAGTATCTTTGTCAAGAAAAACTAATAGACCAAAAGTTGGACAGTGACTGAACAGCAAATACACAACATCAAATACTTCTGTTTCTTTGATACTGAGTCTACAAATGACTATTTATAATAATAGCTTATAGCTGTAAAACACTTTAAGGTTTGCAAAGTGTTTTCCATACATTATTTTAAGGGTTTTTCAAAACAACTTTGTGAGGTATTTGCTATTTTTATCAGTTTTTCACATGTGAGGGAAATGAGGCTCAGAGAGATTAAGCTGACTTACCTAGAGCTACACATTTTGGAAAAATCAGGGGCAAACATCAAAACCATGTCCTACTGATTCTGGGTCCCATTTCCTTTATATAAGATGTCTCTTGCTGCCAAAATACCTTGCAAAAAGGGGGAAATATAGATAACCTCCCTTCACCCAGGTCAATTGCCGGTATGATGACAAACATCCTGATCATAGAAACATTTATATTCTGAAATCTTTACTTTTTCACTCTCTGTAGATATTCTGATGTCATAGAGACAATTATGTCTAAAAGGTCATGAGGAATTCTTTCTATAAGTCGAGGCTAGCAGGACAGTAATTTTGCCCTTTGTTTGATAGTCAAACCAATAGAAATTCATAGAATATGGGCCAGATATACAAGTACACCTAGATCATTTGTCCTATGGTGTAGGCATATCCATAGAATGGACAAAGGCCAGGTCGTGGGAATACTCATTAATGTTCCAGTGTCTTCTCTGTTGATAAGCACATGATTAAAGCTTGGTCTCTGGGATCAAACAGAAAAAAACAACACCTAAACCCATTTCTGGCTGAAAGCTCATCAAATTCTTGAGTTCTCCTATTTTTTAACTTTGAAGTCTTCTTCCATTTAAATCTGGAGTTCTGTCCATTCATACATACATAGCTGTGCTACCAAAATTGGCCTGGGGTTCAAGGACTAAGATGAGATCCTTTTGGACTTATGCTGGAGATCTAATAAAATATATGTTTTGCTTAGTCATCAAATTAGCACATTATTATGGATAGAGTCTTTAATAATAACTCATGTAATATTGAATCTTATGGGTATGAGACCATAAAGTCATAGATTTAGATTTGGAAGAAATAGTAGAGGTAACAAAGTCCAACTCCACTGTTTATATCATTATAGCTACTTTCCCCTACTGTAATAATTAATTTTGCAATTTTCCTGACTTTGAAGTTATGTTGCCCTTTGGGGATGAGTGGCTCTCTGGGCCCCCAAACACTTTGCCTTATTAAAAACCACAATAAATGTCTCTTGTTGAAAGAGCTATCCAACAAGGGAAAACATTTTCTCTTATTTTTAAATGGAAAATCAAGCTTGCTGATTAAAGCAGAGTAATAGTTTCAAAAGCCTCTTCTTGACAGAGCATTTGCTTTCTCATTTCCTAATGAATTACTCCCCAAAGAAACTCATTACATTTCAAGCCACACAGCTCTCAAGAGACTTTTCCTTTCCCTACTCACCAGCTCAGATATGCAGCATTTAAAAAACCTATAAACTGGGCAAGTTCCAGTCTTATCAAGCCAGATGCCATTCGATGTGTTTTTGTCCTTTTAGACCATCACCAATATGTCATTGCCCCAGGAGCACAGAGAAACAGAATAATGACAAGTGATCAAGGTTTTCTCTCACTTACTTAGCTACAAAGACTTTGCTAATAAGGTTTGGCAGTGGAAATAAACCACTGTGATACTCCTTCCATCTATTCCACATAAACCTAAAGAAAGTTATTATTCTCACCTTCTTATTCAGAGATGAGTTCTTTCCTGTCCTGCTGGGATTGACTTTGATGCATTAATACAGCTGTGATCTCCTTGGTATGGGTACTTTCTAAATTAATGTGCATCAGAATCCCTTCACTTCTTTACATTTTGTCCTTGGTTTTCTCCTTAGAAGATCTACCCAATTCACTGGAAGCTTTCCTCTGCTGCTTTTATTATTTGAGGGACAAGAAGATAACTAGAGAGCCAACATAATGTGATGGAGAGAGAGAGAGCAAACCTTGGAGACTGATAGAAAGACAAAAATCTGACCAAGATTGGCTTAGTGACCATGGAGAAATTGTTTATTTTCTTAGTGATCTAATCAACTCTGCAAGATGATAGCTACTTACCTACCCTGGTATGTTTCCTTATCTAGGAGTTCTCTAGATCAAAAATACTAGATTTAGTCCCTATTTTAATAAGGTAATTTATTGCCAATGTCATCATATATCTTTCCATTTATCATTCTTGTTTTTTAGAGACCCTGGTATTCCATGGATCACAGTCATAGAACCTCACAAGGAGGATATTGGTGCTAAAAATATGAGGTTTTGAGGCAGAGAGCAACTTGAAATGGTTGAAAGCACTGTGTAATTTCTGGAATGCACTCCAGTCCAATTTCCTCCTCCTACTCATTTCTAGGTTCTGAAATAATTACAACAATTGACTTGCTCCCTCCTTTATGGGAAGATTAAGTCACCACATTACTGCTTTTGTGCTTGAAGTGTTTATTGAAATATGTAAATGTCCCCTAGACTTGGCTGCCATTCTGGAGTGATGACCTTGAGTCTTGTGTGTGACCTGGATATTTATTTTAGCATTGGCTTAAAAATGAAAATCTCAGGAGCTCTGGATGTGATTTGGCTTGATTTCAGTTCATTGGGATAAGGATGGGGCAGGGGTGGCAAAGCATTATAGGAATTGGTTTTCTTGAGTCTAAGGATAGACCTGCATTATGTTAACCCAACTTTTTGAAGAAGAGGCCCCAAACAGTTGATTTAATTGACTTACTTTGATGAATGAATCAATCAGTTGTTTTGTCAGCCTACAAACACAGCCAGATTCCCTTAGTTTAAAAGGTCTAAAGTTCCTGGTAGAATGTAATCTCCTTGAAGTAATGGATTGTTTTGATCTTGTCTTTGTATTTCTAGTTATTCTTAGCATAGTGCCTGACATAGGGTAGGTATTTAAGCAGTGCTGATTGATTGATTGATTGATTAGTTAGTGATTGATTGCTATTTTTTCCCAGGGTTGTGTAAGGAAAGATTCTCTGTAGTTGGAGTCAGGACAAACCTAGTGTTCAGATTTCCTCTCTTGAACTTTCTAGTCATCAGTGACAAAGTGTGTGTGTGTGTGTGTGTGTGTGTGTGTGTGTGTGTGACATTGGAGAGCAACACATATTCAGGAAGGGAACATATGGAGGGCAGCACATATTCAGAAGACATCTGTTCGAATCTTGAAAATTCCTATTTCTGAGATATGGATCAAGTTACCTAATTTTTCTCTACCTGTATCCTCACTTTTAAAATGAGTAAGTTTGATTAGATGACCTGTGATGTCTTTCAAATCTATACTTATGATTCTATGATCCTATATTATAATGAATGTGTCTATATTTCTTCCAATCCATTTCCTCACATCTATAAATGAGGTAATAATACACATAATTAGTTATCTCTCAGAATTGTAAAGATCAAGTGCCATGGTGTACATAAAGCACTATCTCCAGATCGGTTCTCATATATAATATATTTACAGATAGACAGATAGATAGATAGATAGATAGATAGATAGATAGATGATGGATGGAGAGATGGATGGATGGATAGATAGATAGATAGATAGATAGACAGACAGACAGACAGACAGATAGATAGATAGATAGATAGATAGATAGATAGATAGATAGATAGATAGATAGATAGATACACAATTATATATAATACTATTATTCAATTTTTCTTTCAGTTATGTCTGGCTCTTCATGACCTCATATGGATTTTTGTTGTTGTTGTTGACAGAGATATTAGAGGGGCTTGCCATTTCTATCTCCAGCTTGTTGTACAGATTAAGGGGAAAAAAAAAGGTTAAGAGACTTTCACAGAGATAAGTATCTGGGGCCAGATTTGAACACAGGAAGATGAGTCTTCCTGACTTCAGGTCTGGCACCCGATCCACTGTACCACCTAGATGTCCTAGTTTAATAGTCTCCTATTGTTAAGGACAACAAATTTGGATTTTACCCAATGAACCTTTCTAAAGTGCCTGTTATATGTGATACATTGTACTAGGTACTGATACTTTTGAAAAGTAGACTCACAGGATCTAGTCCTCTAAGTACTGTAGAATTTCAACCTCCCTATCTACACCATTTACCTCATTTTACAGGAAATAAAACTGGGGTCTCAAGATGTAATTTGATTACAGTAACCCAAAACATAAGCAGCAGCATGGAGATGGGAACCCAAGTCTTCTAAGTCCAAACCAATTTTGTTTTTATTAAAACATACTAAGATATAGACAGTTTAGATGTCATAGATCTGTAGGACTTGGTAGACCAAATTAAAAAAAAAACAACTAGATTTACTAGTCAAACTAAGATGCGTTTTTAATTTTCTTGATTTTTGATAACTCTCTGGGATGATATATAGAATTTTGCAAAAGTTGCTTTTCATGTTTATGCTTCAATTTAAAATTTTAATTCAACATTTTTATTAAGCATCTATTACATAGAGTAGGATTGTAAGGCTTGGGAAATAGCAAGGTGAGGTATGATGCCTACCTTTATTTGGGTAACAGGGCACACAAAGAAAATTAATTTCCTAAAGAAAATTATTATTGCATAAGAAAGGTCTAAAGTACTAGGTAAGATCTGAGGAAGGAGATCTTCTTTCCAATTAGAGATGGACCATAGGAATATTTTATGAAAGAGACAGAATTTGATTCAGTGGGTGAGAGATGTATTGATGACAAGTGGAACTTTGTATTGTTTAGATAAGTAATGTAAATTAAGTGGACCTGTCTCAAGAAAGCCAGTTGTTAAATTTTCAATGTAAGTACAGTTTTTATAGCTTAGAAATGGGAAAATTCTACAAATCAGGGTTTGATTTACTATTTTCTTGGTTTTCTAGATGAGAAAGTAATGGAGAAGGCATTAATAATGAAGATTAAATTTAAAAGTGAGTCATGCTTACCTTTCCTCACAGAGAGATGATTATTAAACATTTACTAGTGCCCTCTTGTCTACATTTATCTAATGGGCAATATTCCAAAGAAGATGAAGATCTTGAAAAGCTTGGGTATTTCCCAAAAAGAACCGAAGAAAAAGAGGTTACAATCATAAGTTATATGGAAAAAAATTAAAGGAAGTGATATCCTAAGATCATAAATTTTGAGTTGGGAGAAACATCAGAAACCATCTAAGTCTAACTCCTAAATTTTATTGAGGAAGAAATACCTTTTCCAAGGTAATAAGGTAATAAGCATCAGAGGTGGGATTTGAATCTAAGTCCTCTGATTCTTGAGTCAATGCTTTTTCTGCTAGGAACCATGGTTATATATTTAAATTCTCTCTCTTTTTTTTTCAGAGTTCTCACCTAGGAAGGTATATCTGTTAATTACTCAATGAATCCTGATGACTAAGACATAGATATTTTGTGACCTGAATAAGTGAAAGCAGAATAATCCATTGCCACATTCATTGCCCACTACCTCCTGTTGATCCCTTCTTTCTTTTTTCTATCCACATCGATCTGTCTATCTATCTATCTATCTATCTATCTATCTATCTATCTATCTATCTATCTATCTATCTATCTATCCATCTATCCATCTATCTATCTATCCATCCATCTATCTATCTATCTATCTATCTATCTATCTATCTATCCATCTATCCATCTATCTATCCATCCATCTATCTATCTATCTATCTATCTATCTATCTATCTATCTATCTATCTATCTATCTCTGTCTCATGTTATATTGACATATATGAATGAATATTCTCAAGAAAGCATAAACTTTATGTGATTGAGTGATTAGTTAATTCTAGCAAGGAAGAGAAAGCAGTGTACATTTTGGTTAAAGTGTAGGATCTAGAATCAGGGGATCCCCATTTAAGTTTGAACTTTGGCACTAAATAGCTTTATGAGTTATGAAAGTTCCCTTATACTCTCTATGATTTGATTTAATACTAAACAAAAGCACTTAAAGTTCCATATTAATGTTATCATTACTATAATAATCAAAGTAAGTGGTATATAAATACTATCATTACTTTCACTCTCCTGATCTAAAATTAAACCATTAGGCATTCATTATATTGGGTAAAGTCTTGGAGAAATCATTATTAAAAAGAAAATAATCCAGGTAGGAACAAAGCTTTAATCTGTTATCATGTACTTTATTATTAGTGATTAGTTTACCAAGTCATTTTAGAGATATGAGTTTTCTGAAAGATGTTACTTAACAAGATGATATATGATAAATTTTAGTTTCAAAGAAGGTAGAGCGATGGATATGTAACAGGATATGTGGTAAAGGGAGAAGTGGATATGTCGCGAAAATATACAATATGTCTGTAGAAAATGCAAAAATGCTGAAGGATAGTAGGAGAGAATTGGTGAAACATTTTTATACTTTTTCTTTGCTACCTGGACCCACAGTACTTTCAGTAATGTTCAGGGCTTGAAGGAAGGAGAATAGAAATATACTAAATTTAATGAATAATTATTTGAGCCCCTAACATGTAGATAATCGTTCAGATAATTCTTCATACAATATAGGACATACAGCAAAACCTTAAGCCTTCTCCTAAGTCAAAGAAAGGTTGCAATCAGCTAGATTCCATAACAGTGGAATAATAATAATAAAATACTGGGATGATAACAATAATAATAATTAGTTTTAAAGGTTTAAAAAACACTTTGCAAATATTGTTTCATTTTTTTTCTCACAATGACCCTGAAGGTAAATACTATTATTATCCCCACATCTTTGGTTTTATGTCTATTAGTTGTGCCTGAGTCTTTGTGACCTCATTTGTGGTTTTCTTGGCAAAGATTCGAGTAGTGTGTCATTTCCTCCTTTGGGTCATTTTTACAGATAAAAAAATAAACTGTGGCAAACAGGGTTAAGTGACTTGCCCAGACCATATAGCTTGTGCGTGTCTGATGCTAGAGTTGAACTCAATTCCTTCTGAATCCAGACCCTGAGCTCTATCCACTATGCAATCTTACTATCTAGCTGTCTTATCCCCCCCCCCCCCGTCCCCATTTTGCAGGTGAAGAAACTAAGATCAATAGCAGTTAAGTGACTAGAAAGTGAATGATTCCAAATACAGAACTTGAAAAATTGGAGATGCTTCCTTGGAAATGTCATCTTACACTTGGCCTCAAACCTTGAATATGAGTCAAGAGAAAGATATGATAGCCTCAAGCACTAATGGGATCTTAAGCAGAATTTATATCAGAACAGTGCACAGGGAAGAGCAGCTCATCCTTTGTTCATTTAGTTCTTAGGGTTCCCTTTTCTCAACCAGAATTATTTAAGTCACAGTAACTGTTTCAGAGACTCATGGAATATTTAGGCTAGGAAGCATCTCAGAGACAAGCTATTCAAAAGGACTCATTACAGGGGGGGAAACTGAGATGCTAAGAAGGGAAACCTCTTGATAATGGTACGCAGGAAACTAGGACTTAAACTCATATCTCCTGCCCCATAGTCCAGAGTTATTTTTTAAATATAATCTCCAATTTTGATTGGGAGGATGGCTCACCACTGACTTGCCAAGTTTGCTCTGACCTCCGCCAAACCTGGGGAAGAGATATTTTGTGTTGCTCAGTCCTAGAGATGTATGACCCTAAACTCTTCTGGGTAAACTCAAAGGAAGGTGAAAACTTGGGAGGGAGACGAATTGGTAGGTGAGAGATGAGGAAAATTTCCTTTTGAGTAGGTTCATTAATAGTATTTCCACATCTTCAGGCATTTGCATAAATTATTTAGTAATTAGCATCTTTAATTGCTTTCTGATATTAGGAGTGAGTTTGGCTGCCTATTGCAGTTTCTTAAGAGTCAGAGGATTATCTAGTAATACTGTGTCTATCATCTGGCTCTCTCTTCATCCCTCTGCCTTATCTCCAGTGCTATGGAAAGTATAGAAAGGTATAGTAGCATGGGAAAATAGAGGGATGTGTGTGTGTGTGTGTGTGTCCCTCATATAATATGAGAAATCACTATCTTCCCTACAAAAATATATTCTGAGCAATCACTCTCCATTCCCATTTGTCCACCATTATTAATCACCAAGGTGATAGTGTATGGCACTGGTTGGAAAGCAATGAAATCTTCTTATTAATGAGCATGTCATGCTGGGGTTATATAAAAATAATATTGTGATTAATAATTAATAAAATAACTAATAAAAGGTAATAATAAACCATATATAAAACAATACTATAAATTAATATAGTAATATAATATAAACAAAGGTAAAATAAAATTTATTAATAAAAATAACAAAATACATAATAATAATAAATCAAGATCATTTACTATATTTCCTAATAAAATGTTTAATCACAAATTCACTTATAGCAGATCCAACATCTTTGACTTTAAAGAACTAGATGTCGTTTATGATGAACAATATGGTTATCTGATGTCATTCCATTACTTATTCAAGTACTGATTCTGTAACAAAAGGATATGGTCAGCCTGTCCTCTGACTCATTCACTGCCCATGTGCAAGATGTGCTTAAACTCTTAGGCTGATTGTCCACACTTTAAAAGGAGAGCATTGCATCGGATGGCCTCTGAGTTCTTTCTTTGCAGCTCTATGATGGCATATCATTCATGAATTGAAATCCTACTATGTGCAACAAGAAGGAGGATGGCATTGTGAATAGAGAATTGACCTTGGAGTCAGGAAAAATCAAATTCTGTCCCACCTTGGATAGAAATAGGTTAGAGCATGTGCAGATAATGGGTAGTCTCTGATTGTAAAATGATATGCACAGGCGTGACTTGATAGGAAGCTACTGTAGCATCATGAGCAGAGCTCTCCTAAACAGAGACATGCCCTAACTGAAGCACTTATCATACATTAGACACTCTAGCATTCCACCTGTAGACATAAGTAAAATTTATTCTACCTAGATCCAAGGGGGTGACCTACTTGATATTTGAATGGATACTCAGCTTTATTAACTAGCAAGTATAAAAGCACTAGTAGGGTATCTCTTGGTTTTTTAATATAAGGATCATATAATTAGCCTTAATCAAACCTGAGGTACAGAGTTAGAGCTTCTTATTCAAAGTTAGAGAGGTGGCTCAATATTGAAATAAAGCTTCAACTCAGGTTTTTTGATTCTAAACTCAGTAAAAGGTTTTTTTTTCATATTTCATTTCATCCTACCCCCCCCCCCCCTTTTCCTTTTTTAAGGTTTGGGATTTTTGTCTCCAAATTCCTGCAAGTGAGTAAAAATCTGGAAGTCATTTGGAACTAGCTGGCTTCTCTAAGATTCCACATCCATAGTTAACTTAAGAATATTTATTCAATGGTCCAACATATGGGGCTTTTTCTATCTGCCCATTTTGAGACTGTTATCCATTTAGTGAGGTATAACTATATGTTAGCATACCCAAAAGGAATTCAGTATCCACTCTCCCAACCTTCTCACCACCACCTTTGAGTTATGCCCAGAAATTAGAGAGAAGTTGAAGGAGAAGAGGATAGACTATTCATAAGACCAAAGATTTAAATTTGAAGGGGAATTTAAAGTTCATTAATCTAAATTAAAGTTAATCTAGCCCACCCCTTGGAAGCAGAAACAGAATTTGAATTCAGGTTCTTAGATTATAAATTCAATTTCCTTTTCATTATTCTTTGTGGTTCTATTCATTCTGTAAATTACTACATGAATAAAAAATTCCAATTAGAATTGGGAGTTTAAAGGAAGCACTATTAACCTACCTTTCCCCCATTTCTCTCCTGGGTTTTCTCAATCTCCCCAGATCCCTGAGACACAATTGAACATTTTTTAATGTACAACCAGGTGCATAATTCTATTATCATTTTGATTATTATTATCATTATTCATATCCTATTAGCTCTTCACCTTGAGCTAATATGACATTTCAGCACTATGGAAAATCAATGGGGCAAAAATTTCTCATCTTACCTCAAATAATCCCTGTTGATTGAAATACAAAGCTAAACTACCACATAGACAATATGGATAGAGATTTTTAAAAATAATCCATTATTGGGAATCTTCTAAGTGTTTTTCAAAGTTTCCGTCGTCTATAGGGAAGAAAAAACTCCCTTATTGAATGACCATAACCTGACTGAAACTTGCTTTCAACATAATTAGCTATGGCCTCACTTCTGATAATGATTCCAAACTTTGAATTTAATTAGAATCTAATTGCTATTTTAAATTGTCTCCTGACTCACTCAGACTTTGCTGTCTTTGCGCTCTCTCTCTCTCTCTCTCTCTCTCTCTCTCTCTCTCTCTCTCTCTCTCTCTCTCTCTCTCTCTCTTTCTCTCTCTCTGTCTCTCTCTCTTTCTCTCTCTCTCTCTCTCTCTGTCTCTCTCTCTGTCTCTCTCTCTCTCTCTTCTCTCTCTCTCTCTCTCTCTCTCTCTCTCTCTTCTCTCTCTCTCTCTCTCTCTGTCTCTCTCTCTGTCTCTCTCTCTCTCTCTTTCTCTCTCTCTCTCTCTCTCTCTCTCTCTCTCTCTCTTCTCTCTCTCTCTCTCTCTCTCTCTCTCTCTCTCTCTCTCTCTCTCTCTCTCTCTCTCTCTCTCTGTCTCTCTGTCTCTCTCTGTCTCTCTCTTTCCTTCACACAAACACACACATTTCTCAATCCACTCACCCCTCCCCCATCCTTATCTAGAGAGAGTGCTTGACTCAATATATTGTTAAATATTAAGAATCTTGGAATCTAACGAATTGGAAGCCACTGGAACACATTTCTAAGGAGTATCATAGGAAATTCTTTCCTGGAGAGGTTAAGGAAGAAGCTCATTCCTATGAGATGTTGCATCCCCTGGAGGAGGGTTGATTAAAATAGAGAAATTCTGAGGTCCCCTTCAAAACTGGATTCCTTAACTTCCCTCTAAATGCTGCAGGGGCTTTATCCCATGATATTTACAGTTTTTCTCTAAAGAAAGATGATGGGCATTTTTCTGGTCTTTCTCATTTTGGAGCCAGAGGTCCAGGTTTCTTGGTCCTTGGACAAAAGTTGTCTGAAATAAATCGAAGAGAAGAGATTAGATTAGATTACAGTAACCGAAGGTTCTTGTATTGGGGCCAACTAAACCATGTATCTAACACAAGAAATACCAGAGGACCTGTATGGAAAGCAAGGCTGACTTCATTTCCTTCTGCCTTCTGGTGCCAAGAAAGGCCTCTTCCTCTCCAGCTTGACTCCTTCCTCCTGAAGGTGAGCTTTTCTGTGATACCCAAGGAAGACATTCACCCAGAAGTCTCTGCTCACATGAATGAGTGAGCAGTTGAGGGTTGTTAGGGGAGAAGGAAGTGAAGTAAAGTTAAAGAATACCTCCAGTAGTGTCTCCAGTAGTGTGTATTTTTTTAAACCCTCACCTTCCGTCTTGGAATCAACATTGTGTATTGGTTCCAAGTCAGAAGAGTGCTAAGGTCTAGGCAATGGGGGTTAAGTGACTTGCCCAGGGTCACACAGCTAGGAAGTGTCTGAGGTCAGATTTGAACCCAGGACCTCCCATCTCTAGACCTAACTCTCAATCCACTGAGCTACCCAGCTGCCCCCTTCAGTAGTGGTTTTAATGAAATTTTAGTAGCTGACAGGGTAAGTAAATAGAAGGTGAAACTCTCCAGGGGACACATTGAGTTCATACAATACATCCTATGCTCAGATTCTGCTCTCATAGAAATGTCTGGGAGGGAGTTGAGCCCAGTGGTCTATGGTGTGTGTGTGTGTGTGTGTGTGTGTGTGTGTGTGTGTGTGTGTGTGTGTGTGTGTAGATAGGAGGAGAGATGATAATAATTGGGAAGAGGGTGGGCAGAAAGAATTTGAATTATACAATTCAGTTTAACAAGAATTTATTAAAAACCATTGTCTAATATTCACATGTGTTAGATATGCAAAGACAAAAGCCAGACAAGACTCTCTTCTCCAGATGCTTCCAGTTTACTCGGGCAATGAGGATTGCTGTCCTTTATATAGCTCTTTAAGGTTCACAAAGCACCTTATCTCTTTTCAGCCTCTCAAGACTCTACAGATAGACGCTGAAGATTTTTCATGTTCCCTGTAGTCCAGACCCATGCCTCATTCAGATATTGCAATTCCCTCCTTTGTTGCAGATCAGCAACTCCTCTGTGACCTACAGGGTTTTGGGAAACCTGCTGGGGTCTCTGATGAATGTTGGCTTCCTCCATACCCTGATAGGAACGTATCTAATGTGCATTAGAAGTAAGAGGGGAATTCCTATCTTCCTCCCTTTGAGTTCTAAGCTCTGCTGCTTCTCAGCATCCTCCTTGAGAGGCAGAAGACCTCACTTGAGAAGCCTCTGCTCTCCACTCCCCAATCTGACTGTGCTGGGCCCATCTTTGCTTCTCCCACTTCTGTGATGACATGACTAGAAAGCAACCAGCCTGCAAATCATTTTTCACAGCTTGCAGATGCGAAGCTTGTCAAGTGGTAATAGCAGCTAAGAGGGCAGAATGCAGGCCCCTGGGGGCCCCTGCCTCAGCACAGCCCTGCCCCTCCTTTCTCCTGGGCTGCTCCCTTTGGTTAAGCAATTTGGAGAGTAGGCTAGGAGACAAAATGAAATATGTGAAATGTAGTAAAATAGAAAGCCAAGGAGATTGCTTCTGAAAGGTAGAGAAATTGCCCAGGTCATTGTCCCCTATGAAAAAATCTAACAGCTATCTTCCTCGGGGAAATGCTCTTCCCTGGCTGACAATGGGCAAAAGCAAGCTCAAGGTCAAAAACCAGGGCCCCTGGGGGTACCCAGGTGGGGGTCCTACTGCCCTCTTTCCTGGATGATTATTTGAACACCCCCATCAAACTCCCAGGCTGTGAAGGGTGCCAAAAGGCTTGGTTAACTTTGAAAATATTTGTACTAATATCAGCTCAGGGTTATTCACAGATTTAGGCTGAGAGCAAAGGGACCCAGAGCAAGAGGAGTAGGGAATGTTGACCCAAGTCTATTTATGGGCATCCCAAATCAACCTTGTAGAGTAGGAGAAAATTGTATTATTTTATCATCATTTCTTTTCTATGGGTCTGCCCTTGTCTCTGGCTCTCTCTGTATCTCTCTCTTTTCCTCTTCTTTCTCTTTATCTCTGTCTTTCTTATCTCCCTCATCCAAGCACTCAGGTACCAAACTGCTCCCTAGAAAGACCTGTTGTCTTGGAGTGACCTATAGCTTTCCCTCTTCTTCTTCTAAGTAGCCTCACTCAACAGCTCCTAAAGGAAGCCACCTGATGAACTGATGAATTCATATTGTGTGTGTATATATATATATATGTATATATATATATATACACTAAGAAAAAATATATATACTATCACATAGTATCATATATATATATACCAAGAAAAGTGTGTTGCTCCTCTCGAGTGTTAGCATTCCCCTTTCATCTCCCACCTACCAACCACTTTTGGGGAAGCTACGTCATAGTTAGAATCCATCCATGATTAATTATTTATATTGTTGCACGAATGACTTCTATTATGTAGGTTTTATATCTCTCCAAATACTTACCATAGAAGTCTACTCATGGAAGGCATCACAGAATGACAGAATTTGGGGGAAAAAGAAGCCCTCAATGGCCAATTAATTCCATCCATATCTAAAAAATGAATCTCCTTATGGGATATTTGTCATTTCTACTATCAAAAAGGAGGCTATTTATTATAGTATAAATCAAATGTGTTCTTGTGTCAGAGGTCTTGGGTTCAAATGCCACATTAAAAATTATTTAATTAGATGATTTAGAATATTTTCCCATGGTTACAAGACTCATGTTCTTTCCCTCCCCTCCCCCCACCCCCTTCCTGTATCTGATGCACAATTCCACTGGATTTAACATGTGTCACTGATCAAGACCTATTTCCATATTATTTATATTTTCATCAAGGTGATCGCTTAGAGTCTACATCTCCAATCATATCCCCATTGAACCATGTGATCAGACAATTGTTTTTCTTCTGTGTTTCTTCTCCCATGGATCTTCCTTTGGATGTAAATACTTTTCTTTCTCATATGTCCCTCCGAATAGTTCTGGATCATTTCAAATGCCACTTTTGAGGCTTAACCAGCTTGGTCAAATCACTTAAATTTCCTGTGTAGTAGCTTTCTTATCATTAAGATTAGGGGGTGGTACTAAATGTCCTCTAAGGTCCTTTCTAGACTATGAATTCTCAATCTTAGCCTTTTTTTTTTGGCATGGAATCCATTAGCAGTCTTGTAAAGTCTATGGAACCCATTTTGGGCTATTTTAAATGCATAAAATACAAACGATTACAAAGGAAATGATGTACTTATTCAAACTATTTGTTAAAGTCAATGTTCCTGAGGTTAAGAACCCTTGCTAGCTCTATGATCTGGCTCCTATGACTCCTTAATCTTTATATCCAGACTTAGTGTCTCACCTAAGCCAAAGGTGTTGCCTGGTCTTCAAGGATCACTTGGAAGTTAGGAGACCAGGTGGTCCCAGGTATTAACCATCAATTAGGAAATGATGATAAAGTATATTTTCTAAGGAGAACCTCAGCAACTTAGGTTCTTGGATAGACTTGTTATCCCACTGGTCAGGGAAACACATTGCTTCTGGTGTCAGAGGACCTGCATTTAAATTTTACATCATATTTATTATGGGACACTTACATGGTACAGTAGAGTGCCCAGCCTAGAATCAGGAGTACTCCTTTCTTCCACAGTCCAAATCAGAAATTTACCAATTGTGTGACCCTGAGCAAATCACTTGATTCCATTTGCCTCAGTTTACTCATCTGTAAAATGATCTAGAGAACAAAATGGAAAACCATACCAGTGTCATTGCCCAGAAAACTCCAAATGGAATTATGAAAAGTTGGAAACAACTGAAAAACAGCTGAACAACAAATGCTTACTTTCTATGTGAATTTGGACCTATCCTTTAACTTCCTTACAACTCAGTCTCTCTCTTCTATCCGTGATGGGGTTGAGCTTGACCTTCTTTGAGGTGCTTTCACATTCTAGATTGGTGATATGATGACTACTGGACAATGCCAGAATCAGTTCAGATTTACTGCCTATGACCATTCCATAGAAGAAAAAAAAGGGCTCTCCCAGAATGGACCTTCTCGCATGCCTATTATGATGTGATGTTTATTTCCTGGTTTGTCTTTTAAACTTAGGTCCCTGTAAAGATTAAAATTGAGGGGAGATGGGGAGACTGAGGCAGATAGAAATGAGTTTCTCTCTGCAAGGAGTATTATATTTTTTAGAGGTTTATTAAAGGTTAAAGATTAAAGAATATACAAGTAAGAAACATGTGCCTATGCCAGAGGCCTAGACAAAATAACCTCACATCATGCAAGAGACGCCTCTGCTCCAAAACGGAAGTCCAAAAAGAGCCAAGAGCCTCAAAAGCCTTTGAATCAGCTTAAATCCCTTCTTGATCGGCCCAGGTGAGATTACAAGGCATTCTGGGGAAGTGGAGCAAAGGCTCATGGGGATTGTAGTCCTGTATTCGAGTCTATTTTTTACACCCTTGAATGATAGTGGCTAATACTGGCACAGGTGCCGTAAAGTTTACAAAGCACTTTACACATATGATGTCATTTGATCCTTCCAACACTCATATAAGATAGGATATTAATGAAGGAATTGAAATTGTGAGAGTTTCAATGCCTTGCCCAGGGTCACAGCTAATAAGTTCCTGAGAAAGGATTTGAATTCAAGTTTTCCCAACTCCCATTCTAGTGCTCTTTCCACTATATCACTTAGCAACCTCAAAGTCCCGAAAAAGGTACATAGCGACTGTGTGACCTTGGGCAAGTCATTTGTTCTTGACCTCAAGAATCTTCATTTTTAAAATGGAAAGAATTAGATGGAAGATCACTAAGGTTCTTCTCAGCTAAATAGAAATTTGAGATTTTTGTCTTGTTTTTGCCAAAGCACTGTGGCAGTGGAGCGATTGATTCTACAGTGACAGACTCAGTTAAGTAGGGCAGCTTAGAGGAAGCAATCATTTATTTTTTCTTCATTAAAAAGCACATATATATGCAAATAGCTTCCCAGGGGATGTGAATGGCTCTAGGAAAGCTTTATTCTTTCAAGTGAAAAGGTGTAGTTTAATTTCCTAGAGCAGCTATCCCAGGATACTCCAGTGCTCCTGAAAGTTCTGATCTCAGCAGGAAGGCTGGGCATGTCCCAGCCAACTTCAGCAGAACCATGGAGCCCACGGAAAGGTGGAGGGCCTTCTCTTTTCTGTCTTCGTGCCCAAACCAGGATATTGTATGAGACAATTTTGGTTGGATGGTATAAGATTGGGAAACAGAGCCTAAATGTTATGCCTCAGGAAGGAGGGGTAAATAGAAGGATAGTGTGAGAGAGTCAGAGATGGGCATGGATAGAGAAGACGGAGAAAGAAATAAAAGAAAAGAAAGAGAGAAACAGACAGAAAAAGAAGTGTGTAGAGATAAAACTAGAAGATTGAAAAATAGAGAAAGAGACTGAGACAGAGGACCTGAGACAAAGAGGCAGTGAGACACTGAGACATCGAGCCTGAGAGATAGACATGGAGAGATGGCTAGAGACAGAAAGATGTACCGAGGCAGGAAAGCAGTCCCGAATACATCTAAGATGACGAAGTTCCAAGGCAAGCAATATGCCCTAATTAGGATCTATTTTTATGAGCTAGGCAATGTAAAGATTAAAATTAATATTCAATAAGTATTATATTTTAAAAGTTTTATTAATAATAACTAAAATTAAAAAAAAACTACCTTACTCAGCTCAGGTGCCAAGAGAAGAGAGCAAAAGAGGAGTTATGGCAAACTTATAAACAATAGCATGACCACACAAAGGGACACAAAGGGAAAAGCATTCTGGGTAATACAGAAAGGAATTTTGGGTAATGTAGTTTTAGGGGTTCAAGAATTTCTAACAATACAGCATTTTGTTAAGCTTGAGAGATTCAAAGACAAAATGGAAAAAAAGCTCTTGTTCTCAAGGAGTTAATGTAGAGGAGACAATATCTAAACAAGCAAATAACTATTTTAATATTTATTGGGAAAGGAAATGGGAAGGATAGAAAAACCCAGGGGATAAAGGGACTGGTTTGTATGGGGGTATGGAGGAGTTGAGGAGAGAGAAGGAATATTGCTTGGTGAGTCAAAGGAGAGAGATGCCCCCTGCTTAGAGGAAGCAGCTGGGGTTCCAATAAGGACTTTTTGTCCTGGAGTGACTGAACTGAAGTTCAGCTCCTTCTATGCCCAGAAAGATAGTCCACTTATCTGACTGCGAATTCACATAATATCAAGTTTATTAACCATTTGGGATTAGAGTTTTTTCTCAGCTTCAGAGCTGAGGCCAGGTCCAGAGGCTGGCAGAGGGTTTCTCCCACTCCTGTCTACTCTATATCAGTCCTCGCTTTGTCTAATTCAGAATCTTAGCAGTAGACAGAAAGCAAACAAGAATAGGTCTGACTTTCAGAAATGATTGGGCCTGAATCTTCGGGCTGAACCAAGAAGAGGCACACCACACCAGACTGGGCTGAACAAGCTCCTCCCTCCTCCAACACCAGGAAGCAAGTCCAACCTGGCAGGAAGGAAGTGCTAGTCACAAGACCCAACTGCCACTCCCAGTTGTCCCTTCTCCCACAAACTGTCAGTCTTATTTCCTTTCCACACTATCCATCATCTAGCAAGTCAACCAACATTTATTGTTTTTCGTTGTATGTGCCAGGCATTATGCTAAGCAGTTTTAGTCATACAAATAATGAGTGAATGAATGTAAACCATTTATTAGACCCTTACTGTGTTCTAAGCATTGTGAGAAAAATTGAGACACAAACATAAAAAACTGGGAAGCTATTGAACCACTGGTTTCCTCTTTTTCCTCAATGGAAAAATGGGGAACCTGCAACCCAAGGTTATTGCCTCCTATTACTACATAGAACTTCTATTAGTCTCAAAACCACCAAGGAAGGAGATTAGCACAGTTCAGGAACTTTACAAATATTATCTCATTTGACCCTCCCAGCAACCCTAGCATGTTGGTACTATTATTATACTCATTTTTCAATTGAGGAAACTGAGGCAGACAGTGACTTGCTCAGGTACATCCTGCTAGTATGTTTCTGAGGCTAGACTTGAACTGAGTTCTTCCTAACTCCAGGTTTAGTGCTCTCTCTACTGTGCCCCCCAGCTGTCTCTGGTGTGCTTGAGAATGGCTCCAGAAGGTATCCCAGATCCTTTCTGGTGGATCAGAAGATGGACATTTTATATGGAATAGCGGCAATGGACTTGGGGCAGGGTGGACAAAATGTTTCACTGCTCTAGTCCTTGTCATTATCTGAGGTCATTCCTTTTACTATTAAGCGGTAGAATGTATCATTCCAGTGTTAATCCTCTGGCCATCTCAATGACATGGAAAGAGTCATGGATTGAAAAGAGAAGACCTGAGTTCAAATCCCAGCATTATTATTAAGATTAATATGAATCTGGGCAAATTACTTTTCTTCATTGGGCTTCCATTCCTTCAAGTGTAGGATGGAAAAACATAGCAATGACAAAAGTCTCAATTTTGAATGTTTCTTCCCAAGTCTGGACTCCAGAAAATGTCCTAAAGTGGGCTCTGCTTTGGGATTTGGGCATGTGGAACATCTAGATTCTCTAGTTTTGGATTTGGTAGTGGGAACATTTGGCAACAGAGAGGTTCGTTCCAGACAGGAATAGTGCTAACCATGCCTGGAGAGATGGATCCATTTAATTAAAAAAAATAAATAAATAAAAACTTTGAAGGAAATTGATAGCTGGTTGGAAATGAATGTTTGTATTCAATTCCCCATTACAAGTAATCAGCAAATGTTCCTATTTAAGATCTGTTTTGAGATTCCTGAAATATAAAAATGAGTCTCCAACACCTCTCTCCCACGTGTTTAAAAAGGATAATTGCCTAAAACCTGTCTGCCTATCATGAAGGTAACTCCTTGATCATTAGCAGTCTAATTAGTCCCTAAGTGGGGTGGGGAGGGAAGGAGGTACTTGGCAGGGAAAGGAGCCCCTCTAGTTGTTGTATTGAGCTTTTGCCTGAGTTTCATTTTATTCCTGTCTCAGTAGGAATAAATGTCTTCTTTGGCATAGGGTGATGTGTTCCCTGAGGACTGCGATCTTTTCCAGGAAGACAAATACTTTTCAAATCATATTTGTAGAAATCTGTAGATGTTACACTGGCACAGATTAATGTCCTGGGAAAAGGAAGAACTGGGATTTGCTTTTGATGCCCATCTTCACTGTCAATATAAATAGTACAATAGTCCTGAGAGACTTCTGAAATTTCTGGCAAGTCACAATGGCTGGTGAACCAAAGGGCAACAGAAAAGCATGTGGAAGACACCAACGGGCTTCAACATGGCGTTAGGGATGAAGAGCATGAGAGAGAAGGTTCTAGATCGATCTCTACTTTGAGATTTGGCAACCAAAGTCCACAAAGATTAAAAAACTTGTTTAATGTCACACAGCTACCAAGTAGCAAAGTTGAAATTGGAATTCAGGTCCTCTGATTCTAAATACAAGGCTCATGCTATGTTTCTATTCCCTCTATTTCTATTCTCTGAGATTCCATGGCAGCATACAGAGGTGAGGTAAGAATCAGATCCTGGGACATAAAATTACTTGCACAGGGTTGCTCTGATCGTGGAAAGTCATTTCCTCCCCAGGTCTCAATTTCTTTATTTGTAAAATGAGAGGGTTGGAAAAGAAGATCAATCAAACCATTTAAAAGCACTTATTGAATTCTTGCTAAGTGTCAGGATCAGGGGTTATATCCTGGAGAAACAGGCAAAAATTAAATAGTCTCTGCCTTTAAGCCAGTGGAGGTTATATGTGCATACACAGATATATACAAAGTAGATACAAAGTGATTTGCAGAGATGGTACTTGGAGATGGGGTTATTAAGAAAACTTCATGTAGAATGTGGTACTTGGATTGAACCTTAAAGAAGAGATGGAAATGAGGAATGCGCTATCTGAAATCTCTAAGGTCTTTTTTGGGTCTGAATTCTATGATACCGTATGAAAAGTAAAGAAAATTAGCCAAATGTGAGAATGTGAGGTACTATTGATATCACCTCTGTCATCTATCTGTCAGCTTTTTGTCTGTCTGTCTATCTCTGTCTCACTCACTGGACTTATGTCTGACTGGTGTGGAATTTCCCAGGCTAACAATTACCTCTATTGTTTCATATCTGCCCAACTTAGGGTCTTGGAGAGCTGTTTGAGGGCACTGAGAGTTTACATGACTTTCTAAGGTCACTTAAGCAGTATATGTTAGAGGCAAGATTTGAAACTAGGACTTCTAGACTCCTTATCTACTAAGATAAGCTCCCGCTATAATGATGGCTGTAAATCATCATCAATTCATTCCGTTATTTTTAATATTGATCTTGAGTTCCATGAAACCACAAGGATGGGGGTGGGGGAGAAGGAGGGAGAGATAGAGAGGAAGAGAGAGAAAAAAAAGAAAAAGAAAGAGAGAGAAGGAGAGAGATGGAGAGGGGGAGAAAGAAGAGAGAGAGAAAGAGAGAGAGGTAAGAGAAATGGAAAGGGTGAGAGAGATAAAAAAGGAGAGAGAGAAGGAGAGAGAGAGGAGAGAGGGAGAGAAAAAAAGAGGAGAGAGAAAAGGAGAGAGAAAGAGAGAGGGGAGACAGAGAAAGAGAGAGAGAGGAGAGAAAGAGGGGGAGAAAAATGGAGAGGGAGAGAGAAAAAAGAAGAGAGAGAGGAGAGAGAGAGAAAAGGAGAGAGAGGAGAGGAAACAGAGAGAAAAGAGAGAGAGGAGAAAGAGAAAGGGAGGGAGAGAGAGATGGAGAAGGGGAAACACAGAAAAAATGAGAAAGAGACAAAAATGCGAGAGAGAAAAGGAGAGAGAGAAAGAGAGAGACAGACAGAGAGAAAGAGGAGAGAGAGAGAGAGAGAGGGAGAGAGAGAGAGAGAGAGAGAGAGAGAGAGAGAGAGAGAGAGAGAGAGAGAGAGAGAGAGAGAGAGAGAGAGAGAGAGAGAAAGAGAGAGAGAGGGGAAGAGAGTTGTACTTTTGTACTTTTCCAGAGTTTCCTTTGTGCCTGCTGGATGGTATTGGGCAGTCCATAAAGAGATCTCAGTGACTCCCCCCATCCTTCCACATGCATTTCTTCCCTCCCTGTTGTACTAAGGGCTAAAGGGTGTTACCATCTGCAGCCTTCAGGGACCCAAATGGGAGCTAGTGATGTTTGATTCATGCAGTGCCTCTGACTAAGTAATCAAATGGAGCGAGAGGTGCATGTCTTGGGTTACTAAGATTTATGAAATGTAAAATTCATCAGTGGCCTCTGTTTTCTTTTTCCTCCCCTCTCCTCTGCTCAGTGATAGGTTAAGCTCTCAGGTTAGAGGAAACGGAGAAAGAGCAGGGGGGTGGGGGGGGGGGTTAGGGCAGATTTATCATCTCTCTGGCTTGAATGCAGATGGCTGCACCCACAGCTCTCTCACTGAAGGGGGAGTAAAAAGCCTCCAGGATGGAATCCAGTGGAAGCTGCCAGCGATTACCCAGGGCCCAGCCTCTGTTCAGTCTTGCAGTTCTAGGTGATTGAGGACTACCCTGGAATGACAGCTCCAAAAGGCATTTTCTGGGCTGCTTGCAGAAAGACTGACCTCTCCATCCGATCTCCCCTGTGCCTCCCGGAAGGCCAATGTGTGACTAAAACCAGGGCTTGTCCCACCTCAGGGCCAAAGGTGGGCTTGTGTCCTAGCTTTCCTTAATATCAAGTTTGGGGCAGGCGCATCAATCTTCTGAAACAGTGCTGACATGTTTTTTTTCCAGTGACTGGTTTTGTGAATGCCCATTTACCCTATTTGGAAAAGCAATTTATGGCCACTTCTTTTATGTTAGAAGGAAAAAATGTAGATGACATATGCTGGCTGGAGATCTAGGTGATATCACTGCAATGCAGCCCTAAAGCTCACTTACCTTAGGACTTTGTAGAGTTAGTCAACAAATACTTATCAAGCACTGAACCAGCAGATGTCAAGCCCTATGCTAAACCTTGAGGAGGTAAAGAGGGAGGAACCCAACCCAAGCCAACCTTGGGTCTCTGTGCCTCAAGAAGCTCATATTCCAATGGAAGAGACAGAGCGTAAAAATCTAGGAACATTCACAATATACAAAGCAAAAATGGAGGGCAATCTATGATCAGGCTGATACTCTTCACTGGCAAATGCAGTCCAGCATCCTTAATCCTTAGTCTGGCATTCAAGGGCTCCCAACCTGCTCTTTCTGCCTCCTCTTGTCCCCCTGCCTTTGACTACCTGGATGCCCAACTATTGTGAAACAAGCTGGTAAAACTGATTTCATTTCCTGTTGAAAAGGGATGGCTAATGAACATCTAGAATGTTAAGTGATGGTCAGAAAAAGCCACATGGCATCATGAAGCACAGATCGTCCCCACCCAGTGTATTTCTGTTTTGGATAGGGTTGTGAAACCTGGTGAGTGCTGAGGATGTTATTTACCTGGATAGAGAGTGAGATGCTATGGATATAGATTAGAGGTATGGAAATAGTTTATAATTCTGTAGATGTACGTTAGAGCCTCACACATATGGACTATAACTAGATGTAGATACATATATGGCTATATGGGTGATATATGTATATTAAATATGAATATGTGTATGTGTTATATCTGTGTGAGTATATATATATATATACACACAGCCACTAGGGCAGAGTGCCAAGGTACTCTCATCTCTTTTATCCTACAAACTTGGCTCCTCTTAATTCATCTCATGATCATATGAGCTTTCTTGTTTTCCAGAAGACACTGAAGAATCATATTCAACTTGGAGTCCAATGGAGCCCCCATCTCTTTTCTTAACCATGTCTACTCCATCTTGTTTTTAAAAAATTGAGTTTTGGATCTGAAGTGGCAGCTAAGAAAGCTCATATGAGCATGAGCTACATTAAGAAAAGCCAAGGTGATAGGAATAATGAGAGAACAGTGCCCTGGAACACTGCCCTATTCAGGCCACGTCTTTATAGCTGTGTCCAGAAGTGGGCACCATACTTTAGGAACAAAATCAAGTTAGAGAGTGGTCAAATAGAAAGTCCTTTGTGTAGCATCCAGTGATCTTTAAAACCTTAACTCTTTGTACCTTTCCTAGTTTTCTTACATTTGAGTCTCCCAGGTAGACTCTATAATTCTACTACATTAGCCTTCTTGCAATTCCTTGAGTATAAAATTCTATCTCTTCTCATCTTCTGTTTGTATTGGTTGTTCTCCCTCATGACCAGAATACTCACTCTCCATTTTTTTCTTTCTTAGCTTTTGGCTTTTTTCAAGATCATGGTCCACTTGTATCTTCTGTAGCAGGTCTTTCTTGGTCTTGTCACTGCTAATGGCTTCCTCTATGAGGTTTCTTTACATCTACCTGTCTATGTGTTAATATATATTCACAACTTTCTTTTATAGAACCCCCAAATTTGTCTTTTTCCCTTGGGAACTTCCCTTCCAGGAAGTCCCAGACTGACTTGTGTTAGACTGAACAATAAACGTTAACGTATCCAGTGATCTTAGCTTAGATAAAATGAGTAGATATTATCATATATTAAGTGTATTTTGTCTTAGTTTCTCTCATTGTATCTAGGTCTCTCCCAAATAGTCCAGTCCCTGGCTGGAATACTCCCTCCCTTTTCTCCATTATAAACCAATCAGTTGTCCTTCCCCAGAAGGTATATATAGAATATATATATGAATAAAGTTGCCCTTTATTCCCCAGAAGGTATATAAGACCTCAAGTTCTTCAGCTCATTAGAAAATCCCCTTTTGAGGTGCTTTTCCCCAGAGACATTGTTCCCAGAGTCCCAAAGCTTGATTCTCTATGGTATCTTGTGCATGTGTGAAAGGAAATTCTTGGTTCTCTTTGCCTATTCTGAGTTTACACTTATAAAAAGAGAATCCTTTTTTTTTCTTTTTGTCTAGTTGGAGTGAACACATTGTTTAACAATAACTTAAGTACCCCTACCTAGTACCTCACTAGATTGTGAAGACAGTATTAACTCTCCTTTGTCTGTCTTTTGATTGAATCAACAAAAGCTTGAACTAGGTGGAGGAGTTTGCAAACCACTTAGAGAATTCACACCCTCAGAAACTGAATTAGCCAGGAATCTGTGAACCCTTTTGATGAGAATTAACACCTTCAGAGGTAAGAAGTGGATCACACAAGACACTGGCCCCCTGGGCAGTGCTGGGCATGTTGGAAGCTGTGATTGGCCCCTGTGAAGAGGGGAAGAGACAAGCAACCACTATGAAAGGCCATGAACTTCTGGGACTGGGAGGAGCTTCAAGAAGGAAGTGGGCTTCAAGAAGAAAGCTGGTCTCCAAAGTCATCTCCATCTTGACCTACCTCTTGGAGGGAACTTGGGTGAGTTTAATAGCTGGTTTTCCTTTCCTGTCTTCTGGAGAGAGTTTAATTTCAGCTGAAGGTCAACAAGTCCTGACTGAGTCTAGCACCAGAGCAATATTTAGATAGACAGATTAAATGTCTTCTCTACCTTTCTGTATTTTTCAAGTTTCACTCTTTCTACCTCTTCTGTAAATAAAAAGAACTATTAGAAGTCTTTTTGAATTGGAATCATAATACTTTAAATTGACCACTCCATATTATTTATAATTTTCATATATTTTAGTCAAACCATTAAAATTTAATTCTTATACATCACTCTGCCTAGGGCCAATTAGAGTACTGCCTTCCTTGTTCTGATTAAAGACTTGTTCTTTCTAACTACTATGGTGGTTCTGTATTTTCCAAGGTTGACATTACCTACTTATTACCATACTCCCTCCTGTAAAAGAAAGGTTATTCTTTGAAGTCAGAGACTATTTTGTTTTTTTGCCTTTCTTTGTATCTTTGGAACTTAGCACAATTCCTGATACATAATAGACCTTTGACTGACTGAGTAACCAAATGGTGCCAATTTTTTATTTTTAATCACAAGAATATGTAGAGGGATATTGAATTGTGATGAAATAATGGATTTTCAAAGTGGGTACATTTGAATCTACCTCATTATTCTTTGTAACTTGTAATTTTGTTACTTTCCAGAAACCACTATTTTGCCAGTTATATTCAAGTTATTATTTTTTTTTGGCCCACTTTGTGTATTTATTGTGATCTTTCTTCTCACATATACACCAACCTTTGTCCTAGAAGTGGGGGTTAGGGTGGTGGAAGAGAAAGTTTAGAAATCAACAAGATCTCCTCTAATAAACTGATTTCCTCCTTCCATACTTACCTTTTAATTCTTTATTTGTTTACATGTTGCCTTTTCCCCTTCCTCAAATACCTTGAGGGATATTCTTATTGTATTTTTGACATTTACTTCAGTGCCTAACATAGTGCCCTGCATATAGAAAGAATTTGCGAAGTTCTTATTGAATTGAATTGGCTGATTAAAACCTTCCTTATTTCCCATTATGTAGAAAAAACTGGATTGACTTCCCTATGAGGCACACTTGAGACATAAGTATCTCTTTCTGCTGACATTGAGTAGGGATTTTTTCTTTCTTTCTTTTTTCTTTTTCTGGTCATTAAGCAGCATTTGCTCTCTTTAGCAAATCTCATTTTCACACATCTTAATATCCCTTTATTAGTTTAAGCAAGTGCTGCTTTATTACTCCAAGTTTTATGACATTCCAAAAAGTATTTCTTTTTAATGATCCAGACCTATTAGCTTCTATTGCTTTAAGGGTGCCCCTTTACTCTATATAGGCAGCTATTTTTAGAAGAGACTTTTCCCAAGCAGGATGAGCAATCTCTACCTTGCATCTATTTTTCATTTTGCTCCATCTCTTAATCTTCCATGCTTTATCATGCTGGGATAATGTCCAAAGGGGAAACAAATCAGAATGCTTTGTCTTTTCCCACCACCTACATGCATTGCAAATAGAATGGGGAATAATTGAAAAGCCAGTGACAAATTGATAACAATCTTTCACCACCATGAGAACCTGGAGATTAACAACCTCTTTTGGGTCTTGGAAACAATTGGACAGAGTGAGAGATGCTGCAAAACATTTTCAAATAAAAAAAAAATTAGGATTTTATTTATTTTATTTTAAGTGGCTTTGTTTAAAAAATATTATTATCTTCCTAGAATCTGCTTCTGCTTCCTAATGTTAGTATCTTTACTTGTTGAGGGAATGACTATGGTCCTGTACAACAATGAATATGGAACATGAGCCAAACTGAATGTCTCCAAGGATCATTCTGGAAATGGAATATGTAGTCTATCACCTGAGGCCAGTTTAACCTAGTTGAAAAACCCCCAAAAAACAACCCCATCACCCTGGTCAGCCACATGGTGATGAATACACCAGACACTGTAATTCACAATCCCAGTCTTCCTCAAAAAGAGAATAGTTGTGGATTACAAATCAATTCAGAGCTCAGTGGGGCCTTAGATATCATCAAGACCAATCCCCTTATTTTATAGATGCATAACTGAGTCCCACAAGATTCAAGTGATTTGTTCCTGGTCACAAAGATAGTAAAGAATATAACAGAGATTTGAACTCATCTCCTGACTTCAAAGCCACTCCTGATCTGTTCAATAGAAGAAACACTGAATCCTTGAGATATGAGTTAATGGAATTTATATTACATATATATATGTATATATACATACATATATATAAATAATAGGTTGCTAACTTTAATGTGTGTGTATGAGAGAGAGAGAGAGAGAGAGAGAGAGAGAGAGAGAGAGAGAGAGGGAGAGAGAAGAATATTAATTTCTTTTCTAAAAATTCCATTTGGTCAATGTTTTGTTAATTATTCTATAATAATAATGTTCCTTTTCCCATCTTCCCTAGACGAAGGCTTTCCAAATTGTGCCCTTTGGACCATTTATTTTTTGAGGGTCCTTTATGTGATCTGCAATTTACTCTCTTGGAGTGTTATTTTGTCATATTAGCTGTCAAATGGATATTCTTAAAACATAGGTTTGAACTTTAAGTGACAGAGGAAGCCTTTGATCTTAAGTCTTCTGACAAATCTAGTACTCCTTCAAGGAAATGCCTATATTCCTTTATCAGATCTGTAAAGATAAAATTCTTTTCTTTAAACTCTGTACTTGGTGATAACCAAAACTATTTAGCACTAGTCAAAATGGAATAGCCTAGATAAAGAAGAATCAGAAATATTGAAGTCAGCAACCTAGTTAATTATCATTTCTAAAGATAAGGTACTTTCCATTTGACAAGGATTACTGGGAAAACTGGATTACAAATGATGAAATTGGCAATTTTGATTACATTAAATTAAAAAAAAAACTTTTGCATGAACAAAATTAAAAGTAGGATTAATTAAAAAGGAAATAGTTAATTGAGAAAAAGTATAAATAATAATGACCAAATTTTCTCCTGTTACTATACCAATACACACAAACACACACATGAAAAAAGCACATACTCTTCCATTCATTGTAGAGGTGAGGATGGGTGGAATATTACCTATAATTTCAGACTATATTGCTTAGTTTTACTTATTTTTTTCTTGTTATTAGGGATGATACAGAAGGAGAAGAGATATAATGGGAAATATAGATGATCTTGAAGAAAAAACAAATTCTTTGTCATAGATCTGACAAATTTTAATAAAAAAACAAAAACCCTGGAGTTTCTCCTGCCTGAAATAGACAACCCCCAAACCCTTAATCTTCTCACATTTAAAGTTCCCTCCTTGATATGGGATTGGTCCTTATGTAGACCAATCCCATGCCTGGAAGTTGGGGTGTGGCCCCTCCCTACCATGGGATTGGTCCATTAAAGACCAATCCCATGCCAGGAAATAGGGGGGCGGGACCCCTGGGGCACATTGGAGGATGCAGTTCCCTGGCCACAATATTTTAAAACCCACAATCTAAAAATAAAATTTGTATGTAAAATCTACTTTAAAAACCAAGTATAGGCATTATCCCTCAGATCTGTGAGGTAGTTATTATCTTTATCCCCATTTTACAGATGAGGAAAGTAAGGTATAGATATTAAGTTACTTGCTTAGGATCACAAATGTAAGGATGCTTTAAATGCAAGTCTTTCCAACTCCAGGTTCAGCACTCTCCACTGAACCACCTTGCTGTCTCAATTGCACATGTGTACGAATGCATAAATCCTCTGGAACTTTTTCAAATGAAATCTTGTTTAAATACTTAAGGAGCTGGTTTTCCAAAGCCCCAGGAATTTTAGATTCATCACTCTTTTAGATTATTTTATTATTTTAGACTCATCACTATTATTTTAGATTCATTACTACTAATTTTCATAATTACATTTCTCCCATTTTTCTTGCCTATGGATGTATATGTATATATTTAACTTTTTAAGAAAATCATTATAATATTTTGACACAGACTATGCATTCTAGCATTCAACTAAAAGATACACTTTTAAGGTATAGTTTCAGATATGACAGAGAACAAACATTTTGATAACTGATTATTTAGGGTTAATGGGGGTGTTCAGGGAAGATTAGTATCTCTAGTGTAAGGGCTTGCCAAGACCTTTATAGGTCTTTTTTCCTTCTTTTATGTTTACTCATCACCCAGATCTCACCTGTGGCTCTATAGCATGTGTAGTAGCTGTACATTGTTGTTGAACTAGTGGCACATCTATTCCAGGCGTGGAAGACTTCCCCAGGAAAAAAGGAGTGGATGAGAGCAATTTGTTCTAATTGCCATAAAGGCAGCAGAAGAAGGCTCTGTGGAGCAATTAGGGCTTGGGTAGACTTAAAAAAAAGCCAGTCATCCATTGCAAACTAATCCATCATCAGTCCTCTTAACTTTTTTCTTGACACTTGACTTCAATGACTGAAAGAGTGAGGTTGATGACTTGTGCAACTTTGCATCACTTAAGTCCAATTTATACTCGAGTAAAAATACATCACCACCACTGATATTGTATTGGTGTATTATATGGGGATTTTAATTTTTAACCAAGGCCCTCTTCATTTATTCCAGTATAGAGAGGGGGAAAGAGTGGAGAAGAGAGTGGAGTCCTCCCTTCTCAAAACAGAGTTCAGCGGAGACAGCTGATGTTTAGGGTTGACTCGGAGAGAGGAGAGGGTGTTTAAAGATTTTCCCCCTTCTGCCTTCCCTCCTTAGCTAAAGCTGCTCTCCCCAATTTGCTCTTATCCCTCTTGCAACCCTCCACTACTCAAGACCAAAGGGTCTCCCCTTGATCTGTTCACTTACACTCAGTTCGGGGAACAGATAACTTTTAATGTCAACTTGATCAGGTAGTACAAAAAGGATAATGGGCAGGGACGAATGGGAAAGGAATGTGGGGAAAGGGGGTCCCTGTCTCTATCTAAATCCCTTTCCTCCCTCCTTGAGTTTGGGGGAACTTAGGCTTTGTCAGCCTGAGCCCCCTCAGAGAAAGTCAGGTTGACTCACCCTGGTTTGGCCCCTTGGCCACAGTTCAGACTCAGGGCAACAGGAGCTGAGGCAAAGTCTGCTCGGGTTTCTCTTCAGAAAGTCCCTTCAATTGGGAAGTGTTGGGGGGAAGATTTCCAGTCACCAGCAGGAAAAGTGGGTAACCCTCAGGAGAAAGTCTTTTTCTACCTTCTGTCTTGGGTTTATCAAGACTGAGAGCCCAACTCTTCCCCCAGCCAGGGTCTTCTCTCCTTGGGCCCCTCCTCCTTCAAGGATGATCAGTTTCACACACCCTTCAGCCTGGCACTTTTTCTTTAGGGCCAGCCTCTGTCACATTGGTCCCATTGGAACAGGAAGAACGAGAAGAACATTTTTTTTCTTTACATAAGGAGAGGGATATGTCCTTTAAATAAGACAATTTGATGCCTATAGTGACCATTTATTTTGATCAAAATTTTCTGGACTCAAAAGTTTTTCTCTTCATTGTTGTAGTCATGGTGAAAATAATCTTTTTGACTCTCCTTTATTTACTCTGTGTCACTTCACACATTTCCAATGCTTTTCCGGATTCTTTTTTATTCCATTCTTTACAGTGACCCAATACCCCTTTACATGCACAACCCATAATTTGTTTAGCTGTTGCTAATTTGCTTTGTACACCATTTGTTTCCATTTTTATTTCCACAAATCATCTGCACTGAATAGATGTGTACTTAGAAGTTATTTCTTGCTCTCAAAAACCCAAGTGAGGTAGAATAGTATAATCCCTAGGTCAAAGAATATGAACAATTGAGTAATTAGCCTTGTGTAATACCCAGTTGATATTGAGAATAGTTGAACAAATGCATAGCTCCAAGCATGAATAAACATGTTTGTCTTTCAACAGTATTCCAGCAATAAGTTTTCCTACCTATTAGCTACATTGTTTATTTGGTGGATGCAATCCATCTACAGGGTGGTGATAATTTGCATTTTTATGATTTTTAAATGTTTTCAATATTTTTTCATACAATTATTGATGGTTTGTGGGCAGCGAGTTGGTTTATTAGATAGAATGCTGGATCTGGAGTTAGGATGAATTGTCTTCCTGAGTTTAAATATGGCCTCAGACACTTACTAGCTGTATGAACCTGGGCAAGCCACTTAACCTGTTTGCTTCAGTTTCCTCATCTGTAAAATGAGTTGGAAAAGGAAATGGCAAACCATTTCAATAACTTGACAATAAATCCCCAAATGAGGTCAAAAAGAGTTGGACATGACTGAAAAACAACTAGTTTGTATTTGTTCTTTTGATGGTATTATGCATTTTGACCACTTGTTTACTATAAAAAAAACCCTCTAATATTTGTGTCAGTTATTTCCATTTTGATTCCCTACTTAATCCATTATTTGATTCTATTTTTCTAATATTCATATTTTCCTCTGTCATTAGGTATATAGATCGCATTTAAAATAAAATTTCACTTTTTAGTCATAATTTCCTATTTTGTCTTTGAGTTTTTTCCTCTCTTTGTTAGGTGTATATTTCACTTCAATTGATAACATAACTTGGAAAGATATAACCTTCCATTCACATCTAATTATTTACTATACTAGACATATGCACACATACACAGATATGTTCAATATTTGGAATTTATTATAGTAGACATATACATAAGGAAAGAAGAGATGGTATGGGAAAGTGGATAGAACCCTGGACTTGTAGTCATTAAATCCTGAGCCCAAGTTTCACCTATGATTCATACTAGTTTCATGAAGCTCTGCAAGTGGCTTAACCTCTCAGTGGTTTAGGTAATTTACTTAAAGTATTAGTTTCAGAAAAGGAGCCCACATTAATTGGTGGTTGGGACTTTCTCAACAGTGAAATCATATATTTGGTACCTATCCCTATGCCTAAAAATAAAAAGGTACAGCAATTTTAGGACACAGATATGTCTATCACATATGTAGATAATTTGTTATTATTTTTATTTATTTCATAAATTTCTCATGAAAAACAATCTCCAAAATGTTTGAGATAATAGTCTCTGGGAGCGACTTCTTTTTTCCTTCTTCTCATCTCACATCACACAGACACCCCTTTTGCCACAGTCTCGTATTGTCCTTCTCTTTGGCAAGGCAAAACTGCCTGTTCAAGTCATTCCATTCAATCCCATTTTCTGTAATTGTAGTCTTTCACTATCATTCCTACTTGTTCCCTTATCTTTAATCTCTCCCTGGACAATGGATGCTTCCATATTGCCTACAAACATGCCTATGTCTTGACCCCCCCAAGTGCTATTCTCAAAAAAATTATTTGATCCATGCTCAATAACTAGTATCCCATATTTCTCCTCTATTGTGTGGCTGAACTCCTCCAGGGGATGTATGATAGCTGATTTCACTTTCCACATCCTCACTTCTCCATTTTCTACAGTCTGGCTTCCAAACTTATCATTCAATCAGAACTGCCATTTCCAAAAACTTCTAATGTTTTAATAAATTTAATTTTCTTTTTGAATTCACATTCTGTTTGACCTCTCTGCAAACTTTAACATGGTCAGTTATTCATTTCTCCTTGATGTTCTCTTCTCTCTAATTTTCTAGGATACTACTTTTCTTTCTTTTCTTGCTTCACAGTGTCCTTTGCTATATTTTCATCCAGATCATATTCACTGACTTTGGGTGTCCTCCATACCTCTCTTCTGGGTCCTCTTTTCCCTTTATAATATTCCACTTGGTAATCTTATCAGCTTCCATGTGTTCAATTATTTATATTAATGCTGATGATTCTTCAATATACTGATCTAGATCTACCCCTCCTGCTGACCTCTAGCCTTGCATCTCCACTATGAGACATCTTGATCTGAACATCCCATAGACATCTTGAATTCTAAATGTCCCAAATGGAACTCATTCTTTTTCCAGCAAATTCTCCCCTCTTCAAAATTTTCTTATTACTACTGTCAAAGATCCTTCCCATATAGAGGCTAGAATTCTAGGTTTCATCCTCTATCTCTCATTGTGTCTCATTTCCCTCATCCAATCCATTCCTATGTCCTTAAATCTCTTATATATGTCCCCTTCCTTCCCCTGATAATGCCATCACTTTGGTGAAAGAGTCTTCTGACTGACTTCCCTTCCCCAAGTTTCTCCCCACTCTGGTATTTCTTTTATTCAGCTATCAAAACTGATCTACCTAAAGCACAGGTATGACATATTTGCCTTTCCCTGGTGATATTTTATCATCTACAAAATCAAGTAAAATCTCCTGCTTGGCATCCAAAGTCTTTTCTACCTATTATCTGTTATCCCTCCATCTTTCTAGTATTTTTTACACCTTGCTTACCTCTGATCCAGTGACACTAGCTTTCCTGTGATTCTCCACACCAGACATTCCATCTTCCTACAGTGGGCATTTGCAATGGCTATTATTCCTCAAGCTTGGAATTTTCTTTCTTACCATTTCCACTGCCTAGCGTTCCTGGCTTCATTCACGTCCCAGTTAAAAATGCCATATTCTACAGGAAACCTTCCCAAACTACATTAATGCTAGTGCCTTCCCTTTGAGACTACTCCCAAATTATCATATATATGTATGTATATATATATATATACATATATATATATGTACCCATATCTTTTTGTTTGTTTCTCTTCCATTAGAATCAGAGCTCCTTGAAAGCAGAAACTGTTTTTGTTTGTTTTGTCTTGTTTTTGACTTTCTTCAAATTCTTAGCAAATCATAGGAACTTAATAAATGCTTATTGATCAACTGGATGAATCATCTATACCATCTCTGTTTTTGAGGTCTGTGATGAAGCAATAGCATTGTTTCTCATTCTGTTGATCTTCACCCAAATATTCTCCGCCATGTTTCTCTTCTTTGTTTCCTGGACTTCTTCACATGAGTAACTCTTTGTAATAAACAGTGTGATTCCACTTTAATCTATCTTATTCCTATTCAATAAGATAGATTCTTGAAATCTCTGGTTTTCTTATAGACTCAATTCAAAACCAACACTTTCTACACAGGCCCTTTATTGGTTTTTCTAGCATATAATTTCTCTGCTCTCCCTTACCACTCTTCTCCCCTTGCCAAGGCTACATTGCATCTTTATATTTGCTTTGTATGTGCTTATTTACATCTATACACATTCACATTCTCTTGCTTATTAGAATACAAACTCTCTAAGGGCAAGAAGTATTTCACTGTTTTGTCTCTATAGTTCAAGGTCCTAGCACAGACTAGTCACTTAATAAGCATTTATTGATTAAGTGAATAATCTGTTGATCCTTTAGATTGGGAAGGTTTCCTGTAGAAGGTGGCATTTTAACTGGGACATGAAGGAAGCCAGGAAAGCTAAGCAGTGGAAATGGTAAGGAAGAAAGTTCCAGTTTCTATTCTACTGACATCACAGGCAATCATCTAATTTCTTGCTAGAATCCACTCTTTGCCCCCCAAAGGTTAAAAGAATATCAGAGCTTCTGCATTCTTTATTACAAACAATAGTGTAAATAAATAAGTAAAATTGAAAAGTCAGTAAAGAGTGGAGGTTTTCTCCCTTGCTACCTTCCCTTCTTTCTAATGCTTCATCTAGGAACCACTGACAAATCCACTTTCACTGTTCTTTTCTTGAAAGGGCATGTGGAAAGGCTTCTCCATAGTTTCATTCACAATTTTCTTGATGTGGCAGAAAAACACATTCTTTCCTGACCACAATGTTCTTTTGTTCTTTCTTCCCTCATTTAGAATAGAATCTCTTCTAGAAGGAAGGCTTCCTTGCTTTTATATGTGTATCCCTAATGCTTAGTACAGTGCTTGGCAGAAGGTAAACAATGAATGAATATTATTCCATTCATTCATTTATTTAATAATTTTCAAGAATAAAGAAGTTTTTAATCAAGGAGATCATTTCCTGTTATGTCAGAAAATGGCTTCTTCAATTCAGAGTCAGGACTCATTATTGCCTTTTTCAAATATATATTACTCAGTCATTCTACATGATGCTAAGTTGGGACAATGAACATTTTTGTAGTATCCTTGCTCCATACCAAATCAAAAGTTAAAACTTAACAGATTAGTATTTGTTGAGATTTGCTAAGAAAGCAATTTCTTAGGACTCACAAAACTACTCATTTGTATCTGATCTGAAGGAGATAAGTTATTTCTAGTTATTCTTACCCTAAATTGCTAAGGTCACAATGTCAATAAGTAGTAGAGGCAGGTCTAAAACCTCAAGTCTTCAGCCCAGTGATCATTCAACAGAGAAATATTTTGTGACTGGGGATGCTGTTAATTAATTAATTTATTTTTATAACCCTTAATTCCCATCTTAGAATCAATACTATGTGTTGGTTCTAAGGCAGAAGAGTGGTAAGAGCTAGGCAATGGGGGTTAAGTGACTTGCCCAGGGTCTCACAGCTGGGAAGTGTCCGAGGCCAGATTTGAATCTAGGATTCTCCTATCTCTAAAAAAAACCCCTAGGATCCTCCCATCTCTAGGCCTGGCTCTCAATCCACTGAGCCACCTAGCTGCCCCCTATATGTGTGTGTGTTTGTGTTTTTTTAAAAAATCTTTATAATTATTTAGATTTTTTTGATTGGATAAAGCACTTTCAAATGTGTAATCTCATTTAATCTTTAATTCTCTAGTAAGATAAATAGGGCATAATTATTATCTCTATTTGACATATGAGGAAATGGAGGCATAGATAATCTCATGAGATTTACCTAAATTAGTAGTAAATCTCTTATAAGAAGTCAGGTCACTTGACAGAAAAGTGTTAAGTAGTTAAGAAATAGATTTGATAGCTGAGAATCTGGATTAAAATAATTGACTATTTTTTGATCTACTTGTGGGGCTCTGAGCCTTAGTATGCTTATCTGTAAAATGAAGACAAAGACTACCATTTCCAGTGTTCTCTTCCTATTCATTTTTGTGATCTTATGACTCCCAACATCACATTTCTTCCCTTAAGTTCACGTTACTTTAACATGCTTGTCAGGACCAACTGAATGATTTTTGGTAGACCCATTTTCAGATGAGGCAAAATGTTAGATAATTACTCAAAGTAATAATAACACTGTCACAGGTAAGGGTAATTTACATGAGGATGAGAAGCCATATTTTAACAAGGTAATAAGTTCTCCAGATTTAATTAGCTCTGAATATGAGTTACAACCTAATTTTTTTTCTTAAGGAGGTGGGGGTGTTAATTAAGTTCTTTGCCAGAGACTCTGACAATTTCTAACACAAATAGGTAATATTTTCCCATTTTAATTAAAGCCAATTCTCATTATTTAAACATTGGTGCCATACTTACACCTATTGATTGTGAAGAAGGAGATTAAAGAAAAAATTAAGAGGAAACAGTCCAAGAGTGGGAAAAAAAACCAAGTGTAAAGTAATGCAAATTTGTTTAACTATCATTTGGATAGGGATTTGTTTTTGCCCTCTCATTTTTTTTTAACCTAAGACTCAATCCAAGCAAATTTCAAATGGAACCAAGATAGCAATGATCCTTGTATAATTTAAAAACTATTAGAAACACTTTCCTTTCTTTTCTCTCAAATTGTGTTTTTGGTTGGAAATAAGAACAGAGTAGAAATTCAATACCCATTTATTGAGTTTCTGCCATCTGCTTAGTTTTGTGCTAGGAATCAATAGAAAACTTTTACAACATGTTTTTGTCCTATCGTTATTTAAAACAGAAAAAAACAAATATAAGAACAAAACACAAGTATAGAGTTTAAAACAAGACAACCTCCCCTAACAAAATCAAAACTATACAGAAAGGCATAATAAAATAACAGCTAAGGTTTTCGACTATTAAGTTTGGTTTAGATAGGCACAAATTTTGAAGGATATTGGTAAACTGGAGTGTATCTATAGAAGATTAACAGAAATGATGAGGATCATCATTGGAGGATCACAGGAGAATTGTTTGAAAGAATGGGCAGGGGTATCCTGAAGACAAGTTGTCTACTTTTTCTATAAACATGGCAGTTTTAAAATATCTGAAGAATGTCACATAGAATATGATGACAAAATTTTAGTCTGTTCACTGGATAAGATTAGGAACAGTAGTTCAAAATTATAGAGGCACCTTTAAACTTGATGTAAAGAAATAATCCTAAATAATCCAAGAAGCATTAATTCGGAACCTCTTCTATGCAGAGGCATGTGCTGAGATTCGGGAATACCAAGACAAAACCAAAACAAAATGTTACCACATGGGCAACAACTTGAACAAATAACTCAAATTCCACTTTTTATTGCTATTCCTTTTTAACTTTCTTTCCCCAATATTCACAAGCAGTCTGTAGTATGAATACATATGAAATTACTAATGTTTTAGAAATTCTTTCCCTAATTGGCTCTGCCTTGACCTCAGCCTGAATTCAGGAAAATATTCTCCCTTTGTCTCTCTTCTTAATTCTAAACTTCAGTTTATTAGGCTGGGATACAAATCTTTTTTAGGGAGAAGGGAGAAAGTGAGAGAGAGAGAAAGAAAGATAGACAGATATAGATATAGATAGACAGAGAGAGAGAGAAATAAAGAGAAAGAAAGGAAGAAAACAGTATAGAGTGCATCATATATGTTCCTATTTCCAAGGAATTTCAATGTTGGAGTGGTGGAGAAACCTTGTAAAGGGGAACTGGAAAGGAGTTTTGAAGGGCATGAAGAGGAACTGGCAGGCAGGAAAAGACTGGAGAGTAAGGGTGGTCAAGCTCTTCCAGAAATGGCTCCCACAGTGAGGGATTCCCTCTGGGAGAGAGGAGGAATTTAATGTTGCTCTCCATCTCTCCTCTGACTGGTCCAGATAAAGAAACCTTTCTTATTTTTCTAGTTGAAAATACCCAACAGAAAGTTAGCAACATAGCACTAGCCATCAGAAGGAAAAGTAGGATTGGATATAAACCTCTGGAAATTATCTTTATAGAGATAATAATTGAAACCATGAGATCTGATGAAAATACCATGGAAAGATGTGAGGTATTAGAGTTAGATAGAAGTGGAATGGGAAGTTTTAGGAAGCAGTGGTTTTCTCCTTATTAGAATGTCTTCAGGAAAAAGTTGGTTAATATGATGTAGAGTCAATTCTCTGAAGCTTACATTAGAAGACTTCTGAGGTATCTTCCAACTCTGACATCCTAGGATTCTGTGATGTAATTAAACATCAAATTAGGGCTATCTCCAGACTTCCAGGTTAACATGGCTGCAGTCTAGACTTAGGACTCTTATTCTCCTCTTTACCTACCAATACAAACTACCTCAAAAGGCCAAATAAATCACATTCATATGAATGAAGGGACTCTACAATGGGGCACAGCATTGCAGGTATGTGGGATTTGGGAATTTCCACAATATAAGGGGGTAAAAAAGCTTCCACCAAAAAGTGAGCTTATCAACCCTCCCCCACCCCACTTATGGAGTCAGAGTCAGAACCAATGAGTTAGAATCAGTGAGTGAGTGAGGAGCACCTCTAGAGTGAGTCAGGGGCACCTTTAGGTCCTTGGCAGCTGACTAAGAACACCAAAGACCTACCCTGAGAGCAGCTAGACCTGAGGCCCCAACTGGCTGAAGAATGCAGACCATGGGTGCCCACATGGAGATAGCCCAGAGAAGGGCAGCAAACAGTAGAAGCTGCAGACACTGGAGAGGTGGCCTTAGGCAAAAGCCTTGTTCCTTACCTCCATAAACAGAGAGCCTGCCCTCCTCACTCAGACTTCTGACTGGAAAGAGAAGGAAAAACCATCATAGTGATGGCAAATAATGCCCAGGACAAACAACTTCCCAACACCAAGAAAAACAAGAAGAAGGCATTGACCCTGAATAATTTTTATGGAGGAAAAATACAGACTACAGAGGAAAGATAAGAGGACATACAAATAAATGCATCCAAACATTCCAAAATAAATGGAAATTGACTCTTGAAGAATTTAATTCAGAGCTTATCAAAAAGATGAAAGGGTTTTGGCAAAAAGTGGGAAATTGTTCAAAAATGAAAACAACAGTTTAAAGGATAGGAACTCCCAATTGGAGAACCAGTTGGAAGCCACAAAAAGCAGGATAGACTAAACCAAAAAGGAAAATCAAAAGATTATAGCAGAAAACCAGTCCTTAAAAACCAGAATTAGGCAATTGGAAGCCAATGACCTTGCAAAACAGCAAGAATTAATAAAGCAAAGTCAAAATACTGACAAAATAGAAGAAAACATAAAATAGCTTACTGACAAGATGATAGATCAGGAAAACAGGTCTTGAAAAGAAAAATTGAGAATCAATGGTCTACCTGAAAACCCAGAAATAAACAGAAACCTTGACATCATGCTACAAGAAATTATCCAAGAAAATTGCCCTGATGTTCTTGAGCAAGGGGAGAAAATAGACATTGAAAAAGATCATAGAACAGTCTCTACACTAAATCCTCAAAAGACAACCCCCAGGAATGTAATTGCCAAATTCAAGAGCTTCCAGGCTAAGGAGAAAATTTTACAAGAAGCCAGAAAGAGACAATTCAGATATCAAGGAGCATCAATTAGGATAACACAAGATCTGGCAGTTTCCATACTAAAGGTCCTCAAGTCTTGGGATATGATATTCAGAAAGGCAAGAGAATTGGATCACCTACCCATCAAAACTTACTATATACTTCCAGAGGAAAGTATGGGCATTCAACAAAATAGAAGATTTCCAAGTATTTGTAAAGAAAAGACCAGAACTAAGTGGAAAGTTTGATATCCAAACACAAAAATTAAGAGAAATATGAAAAGGTAAATAAGAAAGAGAGGGGAAAGGGAAAAATGTTTTTTTTTTAATTTTTTTTCTTTAAGGGCTTCAATAAGATCAAATTGTTTATATTACTATGTGAAAAATATTATTTGTAACTCTCAAAAGTTATATTCACTATTAAAGTAATGACAAATTAGGACTATGGACAATAACACTGATCATGTTTTGTGTCATATTTGCCAATTTTATGGATGTGAGGTGAAACTTCAGGGTTGTTTTGATCTACATTTCTCTTATTTTTTAGTAATTTGGAATATTCTTTCATGTTGTTAACAGTTTGTAATCCTTATTTTGAGAACTGTTTGTTTATATCCTTAGAATGACTTTTATTCATCTGTCTGTTTTTCTGTCCTTCATCTCTCTATCTAGTCTCTCTGTCTATCTTTTCTATTATCTGTCTATTCAGACATAGCTGTATGTACATATATGATACATTATAGTTAAATCATATGTATGAAAATGTACATGTATGCATATTTAAAAATACATATGCATATACAAATGTATGTGTGTTTGTGGATATTTGGTGGTAGAGTGTGAATTTTAGATTTACTCTATCATGCTTAGTCTAACAAAATACATCCCTACATAAGGATTAAGTATTTAGGAGAATGGCCTATGACAGACATGTGCTAGTAAATGACAAATCAGAAACAACAGACAGACCCCTGGGCGTCCTAAGTCAAGCTTAAGCTACCATTGGTACATGTGCAACTCAGGAAGTGATGTAAAAATGGTCTACATATTTCATGTCACTTCCTCTCTTGGGCTCTTTTCGCAGAGAGGTGCCTCTGGTGGGAGCATGCTGAGCATCTTGGCATCTTGGCGTGGTGGTAACTATTGTCCGGGTTTGGCAGTGAGTTTCCTTTATACAATACTTCGAGAATCTGAGTAGCCTAGTTCAGGTGAGGCATCTTCACTGAGATGTCTCGGAGTTTAGGCTGATTCTTTTCTCCTTTACCTTCCAAACACTATCCACTTATAATCTTCTGAGGAGATCTCATGCTGGACGTCTTTGAACTCACCCTGGCACAGGCCAGGTGGGAAAAATCCTATACCCTTTCCCTGAAGGACAATGATTTAGCCATTTATTAGGCAGTGTAGTGTCATGAATAGAACTTTGAGCTGTGAAAGCCAATACCTGGCTTCAAATTCCATCTCACAGACTTGAAACCTTGGCAAAACTTGGCAAATCACTCAATCTTTTTGGGCCTCAGTTTTGTCCTCTGTAAAATGAGTAAAAAATATGGAAGGAATGTTCTCTTATGGGACCTTTAACTTTTTAATCTATGATTCTAAGACCTCCCTGAAGAACTGTAATCATAGTCATCATAGTTAGGCTATATCTACTGTTAACAACCTAATTAAAATCCTCAGAATATCTTCGACTCTAAGGCTACCTGGTGGCAGTAAATAAAAGAAAAGAAGAATCTGGGCTAATAGACTTATTCTATTCTGACTAGAGAGTTTTGTGTTTACACAAGGGAAAACGCAAAACAGTTAGATGAGACCTCTGTGTGCCAGAGCTGTACAACTCTGGGGAATCTTGTTACTTGGGTGAGTTTCCTTGTTTCTATGTTAATTCCATGTAGTGTGATTGTCCCTCAGGAATGTTTTGTGCATCAGGCTCTGCTGTAAGTAGTCTGTAGTCTTAGGCATAAAAACAACACAAGGTGTATCTATGATGCCTGCATTCCAAAATATCCCAAATTAGTACCTTTGAAAATTTCCCCTTTTCCTTTGGAAATACTCACCACAGAGTTAGATGGCACTGGGGATAGAGCACTGGGCTTGGAATCAGGAAGACTCATTTTTAAAAATTCAAATCTGGTCTTGGACACTTACTACTAGCTTTGTGACTCTGAGCAAGACACTTAACCCTGTTAGCCTCAGTTTCCTCATCTGTAAAATTAGATAGAGAAGGCAATGGCAAGTCACTCTAATATATTTACCATTATCCCAAATGAGGACATGAAGAGTCAGACATGACTGAAATGACCAAATGACAACACAAGTGATGTCATGGAGCCATGGAAGTCAGAGGTAACAGGACACCAATTGTTCCTAGCACAGTGCTTCTCACAAATGAAGTATTTAATAGATTTCCTATTTATTTCTTTCCTTTTTAAATTTGGAGTTTGAAATTCTCCCCCTCTCTTTCATTCCCCCCTTAGAAGGCAAGCAATCACTTAATAGATTTCTAATGTGAATGTCTCCCTTTCCTTGAGCTAGGAGCTAGGAAGGAAGAAGATAATAACCAAGGCTGTTCTTTCCGCGATGACCTTTCTTCTCAAAATGATGGCATTTCTTTTCTGTCTGACCTTCCTAGAGTTCCAAGTCTAACATTTTAGGCCTGTTGGATTAGTGGCAAAGTGCTAAAGGCAAGGATTCAGTGCATTAAAGATGAACATCTGTCTATTAAACTTTCTTATGACCTTGATTTTCACAGAAGGTATGTCTGCATTGATTGGTTGGTTTTAAATGTGTGGGAGGTTTTTTATTTGTTTGCTTCTCAAGCCACGTTCAGTTCTATTTTCTCATTTACAAGTCTGCCTCACTGTGAGATTTTTGTGTCAATGACTGACAATGAAAACATCTAATATTTGAGTTTCTTAAGCAGCAGAAAATATCTCACAAATTAAAGAGCATAAAAGTGAACTAAGACTTTTGGAACACCCTCTAAAGGTCATGTTAAAATTTATAAATAATTTTTATACTAAAATCTCTATGCAGTAAAAATTATAGATATTAAACCCATTTTACAAGGAGGAATCTGAGCTTCTATGAGGTAAAATGACTTGCCTTGGTTTATGTATCTGATTACTGTTGAAGCCAGGATTTGAACCCAAATTTTCTAAACTAAGTTGATTTTTTTTTCACTCTATCAGGCTTATTAGTAAATGTGTCATGATGCATTTTTAGTCTTTACATATTTTCTTTGCCAAATCTGTTTTACATAGGCTGATGCTCAAATCTGTTTATGCCTTGCAAATGCACCAACTGGGAAAGGAAAGTCATCCAGAGGTGGATAGGGTGACTGGAGGTTGTCGCGCTAGTATTTTAAATTTGCTAGGATAATTCACCAAATAGATAATCACCACAAAGTTAATTTGGAGTTGGCTAGAAATATAAGCAGGATTAAACATGTTTGGTTTTTTTTATTATCACTAATATTGATGATATGAAGAGATTGATGTATATACATATGTATATATGCTAACATATGTATATAAAAGGACATGGTGTTGTGATTGTAGAGCCAAAAAACTTCAGTTCTGTTGCTCACCAGATTCTTTGTGAAACTGGGAAAGCCACAACCCTTGTGTGACTCAGTTTCTTTACCTTGTAATATATTTGCACTATCTACCTCATAGAGTTGTAGTAAGCAAAGTCATCATCGAAGACTTTTATTTTAATGTCCTTCCCCACTCTCTTTGAGGAAGTAATCTACACTCCAAATATGCTTAGACTTTCAGGGATAAAACTGTAACCAAGGTGGAGTGACAGACTTTTCCCTAGAGCTCTATTATTTAGAAGGTTCTAGCAATATCTTCCAAAGTATTTTATCCTACAATTCCCCCTTCTTCCACCCAGGTGATCCTCTCTGTATAACTGCAGCTTTAGGAATTGTGTCCCAGACCTGAGCTGTCCTTCCTCTGCCTGGAAACTAGCTCAGATCTTGACTCATACCTTCCTCTCATTCCCCAACCTTCAGCTTATCCTTCAAGAAGTGAGTAACCCTGTAATGGACTGACTGATGCCTTATCCTTCCTCTCCTTCCTCCATAACTGCTTCTCATCCTGCACATTCTGCAGCCTCTCTTCCTCCCATAGTCTAAGGGACAAACAGTCCTCATTAAGTCCCTGTTCAGGGGTAACCAGTAGCCCATTTGTGGAAAGGTTTCCTCTACTAGTCTGTAGTTCTTGAAGAGTCTCCCAACATCCAGCCTTGTCCCTGCTTCAAAGTTGTGCCTTACTCCTTACGCTTTACCATTCCTCCTGAGGATATCTTCTTTGTAAGTGCCTCACTGACCTTCTGATCAACTGAGACTTCCTCATTTATCACTGTTATTGCTGCCCTCGCCTTCTGAAGTCCCTCATTTGCCTGGAGACATGCTCAGAAGGAGAAAAAAAAATTAAAAGGCGAGAATATTAACCCAGGCTTTCAGTGTTTGGGTAAATGCTCCTGAGTGGGCTCACTACTTCTTGCTGGAGGCAAATTGGAAATAAACAGGATGGTGATGAGTCTGAAATTCTCTCTCCAAAGCCCTCTGCAAGAGGCATTGGAAGATTCTGCTTTGTTTGAGCGCCATGTGCCATTATCAGAGTTGGCAACAGTCAGTGCTGGATCTCAGAACATTTTCTGATTAACCAACTAAGAAAGTCTCATGCTAAGCCCAAGGGCTCCATGTCACAGCTGCCCTCATGTGCTTAGAGGGATAAGGAGAGTCTGTGGTAGTGATCTAGTATTTGGCAGGATAATCAACAACTCGCATTGACAAGCATGCTTGGTCCAACACCATAGTCCACTAAAGCACCCTTTACAGCCTTACTGTGGTCTGAAAGTCACCTTGAATTCTTGAAGTTTATTCCAGCAGACTGCAGTTTCATGGTTTCTGGGAAACCAGGTAGACCAATAGGAAAAACTTAATAATACTAATATCAATCATGGTAATTACCGTGAACCTTAGCAAGCATTTATATACTATGTGAACTCTTTCAAAGAATTTTCAATATGTCATCTCTCTGCATGTATTGGACATCTGAGGACCATACTGGCTGGTTTATGAGAGTCTAGAAGTTGATAAGATTTATCCATTCATCTATTGTTTATTATTTCCCTGAATAATGATTTATCTTTTTACTTATTTACTTATTGATATATTTATTTTAATTGGATTAACAATTTGTGCATTTATTTGGTTATGTTAGCCATTATATCTTATTAACTCACATCCTATAATGAGGTGGGTTTTATGATGCATCTAAGAAGAGAGAAGACCTATGCCAATGCAATAGGTTATTGAAACTAGCAGATAAATGGAAAACCCATTAAGAACGCTAAATTGCTCTTCAGACTCTGACACAGGGGAGTTACTTGATCTCTTAAGTCCTCAGTTTCTTTATTTTTAAAGTGAGAAGGCTTGACTGCATGAGCTCTAATGTTCCTTCCTGGATTATATATCCTGATATTTTCAAATTCCCTTTCAATGTAGATGTCACATGCTCATAATATCTCAGAACTGGGAGGGATCTTAATAATTAATGAATTCAATTTTGTCATTTTACATTTGTAGAAACTGAGATCCAAAGATTCTCAGAATTATTCAGAGTTAGACAGCATCTTTCAGAGCAGAGGAGTTCAATCCATATTTGAAAAATATTTCTTTTTTAACAAATATACAAGCAGAAAGTTTGGCATTTTGGGCATGAATATCCCAAATGAGAGGGAACCTACTGCCTTCCAAGGCAACCCATTTCATTTAGGGACAAATCTACTCATTAAAAACTTTTCTCTGGCAGAAAATATAAATCAATATCAAATCTAAAAATAACAATTGCTTTCATTTCTGCCTTCTGCAGCTAGAAGGTTTAGGAAGTTAAACCATTTACATCTATTTATACACCTAGTAAGGAGCTGAGGATTGAACCCAGGGCTTCTGTCTCTAAACTTAATACTCTTTCCACTAATCTAGGACCAGTATTAGAAAACTATAGATAACTCCTCTTTTTAAGATCAACTGTAAAAACCACAAAGAAATAAATATTTTTTTTATAAAATTATAAATTTCAATGGCATTCCCTATCAACTTGAGTAAGTGGTTTTATCGGGGATTGTTGAGAGAGAGAGGGAGAGAGAGAGAGAGAGAGAGAGAGAGAGAGAGAGAGAGAGAGAGAGAGAGAGAGAGAGACAGAGAGACAGAGAGAGAGACAGAGAGACAGAGAGAGAGACAGAGAGACAGAGAGAGAGACAGAGAGAGAGACAGAGAGAGACACAAAGAGAGAAAGTGTGTGTGTGTGTGTGTGTGTGTGTGTGTGTGTGTGTGTGTGTGTGTGTGTGCACATCTGCCACTGACCACTATGGCAATCTGATAAAGCTTATGATCTTTCTCAAAATAATGTTTTTAAATGCATACAAATATATAAGATTACAAAGGATTTAAGTTACATTGAAACACAGTTGTCTCTTTGTATATGCATATCTACCTCTATTTATAAGAGTTCATATGTATTTTATGTATGTGTACACGTTTATCTATGCATATATGTTTGTGTATAAATCTGGAAAACCCCAGATTAAAAATCTCTTTAGGGGATGACTTATAAGCGTTCAAAGTTCTTATTATTTCCAGATTCTTGGTGTATAGGGTAGAGATATGATAAAAATCAGATGGGCAATTATGGTGACTTCATTTCCATTTTTCCCCTTGGGCTTACTAGAATGGTAGATTGCACAATGGGGTGCTATTGATATAGTTTACCCAGATTTTTGAAAAGCATTTCACAATGTGTCACATGAGGTAGAAAACAAGTGGGAGAGATATGGACTATATGGTAGAATTTTTGATTATGTTTGGAATGGGATAAATAACTAGATCCAAAGATTACTTATTAATTATTTGATTGCAGCTCAGAGAGGAGTTTTGGTGGACTGCCCTATGGACCTCTCTTTGGCTCAGTGCTGTTTAAACTTTTATTATTAACTGATTGAATAAAAATTAGGTGACTTTAGGGTTAGTTATAAGTTTGGATACTGAGTAATTATCAATGGTTGAATGTCAGGTTGGAAATCTCTGATTCAATGTCAGATTGGAAAGAGACCTGAAAGGAATGCCAAAATCTGGGATTGACTTTGTGCTAGTTAATATTTCTTATCTAGGAATTAGATAACATTTTATATAGTTATTGCCTTGATCTATTTAAAAATTTTGATCAATGAATAATCTGATTTTCAGATGACATGTGTAATGAAAAAGTCTTAAAGGGCTAGAAAAAAGGAACAAATATGAACCCTTCCATTATGACTTTCTTGATTTCTCCCATTATGAAGTGACCTCTGTGTGCTTCATCTCTCAAAACTTTAAACTTGTATACTTATTATAGTCTACTGAATCTCATACTTATTTACTCTACTAGATTATAAGATCTTTAAGCAAAGGGACTAGACCTTAGTTATCCCTAAATCTCACTTACACTCAATTAGGTATTGAATTTAATAGATTCAAATCTGTATAACCAGTTCTGACTTCCTAGCTCTGGTCCCACATCACTGATTGATCATCCATTGGGCATTTCCAACTGGATACCCTTTAGGTATGTCAAACTCAATCAAAGAAACAACTTATTACATTTTCCCATTTGCCTGTTGTTTTTGAGTGCACCACTCTCTTTTCAGTTACCTAAGGTTTAGATTCATCTACAATTGTCCTTTTCCTTACCTCACACCTTCTATCAATTCCCAAGACTTAGCAATCTTCCCCTGCAATATCACTCTTATCTATTCCTTAGGTACCCTACTCCAGGTTCTCATCCTCTTCCTGTGAGTACTATAATTGATGACTTATTGAGTTCATGACTTCCATTCTAACCCAGATCCAATGGATCCTTGTTCTCACGGTGAACAAAATTCTATCTTTAAAATGGATATTGGACAATGTAGCTTCCACATTCAACCATCTTTACTGGCTACCTATTTTCCTTGGGATAAAATGTAAGATTTTCAGTCTAGTTTTTACAGCTTAATATACATTTGTTGCTTGTTTGCATGACCTCATATTATTTTCTGGACAATATTGTTTTCCTGAATTACCTATTTAGAGAACTGGGTATTTCCTAGATATCATGTTCAAAGTCTAATATTCTGATCATAGAATGGAGATTTATTAGGCAGTGTCAAACTTGGAGATTGTCTGATGGGTGCATCCAAGATTCTATGATCTGAAAATTATTTCAAACCCAATTATCAGAGTTTTACTATGAATTGGGATCTTAGAATCCAACATTCTAGCCAGAGAAGAGGAAATCCTTGGGTTTTGCCTAGGGGATTGCCTGGCCAGTAACTAGTTTGGGAATCTCACCTATTTAGAGAACAGGAATTTACTGAAATTCTTCAAGATGGGGATAGACAAGTGGCTCAGTGATTTGAGATACAGTCCTAGAGGTAGGCAGTCCTTGGTTCAAATCTGGCCTGTGTGACTCTGGGCCAGTAACTTAACATTCATTGCAGAGCCTTTATTGTTCTTCTGTCTTGAAACCAACACACAGTTCTGATTCCAAGATGGAAGGTAAGAGGGCTTTCTTTTGAAAGAAACTCTTAAAGAGAACAGGGTAATATATACATAGTTCTATGTGTTGGGTGGGGTAAGCAGTAAGGCCACAAAAATCCATGATATACAACAATTAGGGACTTGAACTTTATTCTCCTCAATTTGTTGAGACGAAAAAAAAATGGAATTTCTTGTCAACCAGTCCATACTGCATTTCTCTTCTGAGAGAAGACAAAATCAAAAGGAAACTGTGATAGAGAGGGAACCATTGGAATATTTCCAATCGCCAACTCTTCTCTCCAGCAGACAATCCAAAGTTTGAGTTGGTACTGATTTGGGATGACATTAAGATCTTGGTGGAAAAAGGGTGAAGACTCTGTTGATTGTTTATTGGTTATTGTGATTCCCTTTTCCATAAAAAGCCCACAAAACTTTTCCTTAGTGTCTGTATTTCCTTTATGTTTTCTGTGTGTGTTGTGTGATATAAAAGCTCCCTTCTGTATGTGATATAAAAGCCACCTGATACTGCATTTGCATTTGTTACCCCAAGTGCTTTTATGTGATCTGAGAATCCTGAAAGCAACACCTGTGAAAACCAAGACGTCATATATTTTCAGAGATTTCACAATATAAACTTAGGCAGGGGGAGAGGAGGGAAGGAACCCTATGAATCAAAAGGAGAATGGTCTTTCGGTGCCATCTCATAGATAAGACAGGGTCAGTGCAGAACCAGAGTTTCGAGAGGATTTGACCACAGGCTACCTACATATTAAATTGTGAGATCCTTGAGGGCAAGGGTTATCTTTTTCATTTTGTATTCCCAGTGCTTGCTAGAGTGCTTGGAATGTAGGAAGTACTTAATATGTGTTTATTGACTGGTTGCTATATCTGAAGACAAAATTTAGCTTGGAGATTTGAAGTGATTTTGTCCAAAGGCACATCAAGCCTGAGATTAGAACCCAAATATCCCAACTTCCTTTCAAGCACTTTTCCCATTGTGCCATGATAATGGGTAGAGATCCCTTTGAGAGAAAAAAAAAACTTCTTGTGCAAAGTCAGAACATTTCTGAAGGCACAGGATTGGATTCCTGACGCCCTATTAATAGTTCAGTGAAATTACTCAAAAGTCCCTTTTTCTTTTCACATGACCTCCGAAATAGAGAGTATATAATGAGAATGTATTCCCGGCCTTAATGTAGTAATCCCCAGTGGAGAGCTTCATATTTTTAATCATTTAGAGATGTCATTTAAATATTATCTGTCCTCTATGAATATTTCATGTTCATCAAAAATTCCTAGGAAAAGTAAAAATAACACTTACATTTGTTAAAAAATGTAATAGAGGTAATGGCACCCAAATGTTATTCCACTGCCAGTGGCAGGGGTAATGGATTTTTTGTCCCATAGCTCCATCTAATCACTTCAGACTCTCAAAACAGCGCAAGCACCAAGGGAGAGGTAGTGGGCTGATTCAATGAAATGGTGTTTGAAGCAATGGAATGGAGTTCAAAAGATGGTAGGAACCAGGAAGGCTGATCACATTAGATGCCTGATTTTAGGATGAGAAAAATAATCTTTTATATCATCACTATATTAAATCTTTTTAATGTATAGTTTTGTTTTTTATCCCATATGTGAAAAAATCTTCAATGACTCCATTGTCTATAGAACAAAAGCCCAAGCTTTTTATCTGGGCTTTTAATCCTCCCCCATAATTTGGTTCCAACTTCCCTTTCCATTCTCCTCTAATATTATTTTACCCCATCACCTAGTCTATACTTCCTCCTGACTAGATTTTTCACTGGCTCTTGAACATATCCTTATGTTTGCTACTATTCCCTATGTCTGAAATGATCATTTCCTCTTTTAAATCTTTGCATGTGGAACTGTTATTTATTTTGCAAGGATGCCAGGTTAAAATATCATCCCTGCCTTGAGAATTTGAGAATTGATCTCTCACATCTGGAAGTTACTATTCCTTATCGAATTTCACAGCATTTTATGCTTTTAGATCTGATATTCTTTATTTGTCTTTGTGCATATCTCTGTGCATAGATTGTAAGCACCTTGAATTCAAGGACTACAGATTTGTTAACTTTATATATCTCTTTCACACTTAGCATGAAGCACATACTATGCCATATACTCCATTTGTGCTATGCTTTTCACTACGTGAAGGACTTTATATATTTTATCTCCTTAATAGTTCAAGCAGACTTGGGAGGTAGGTTCTATTAGCATCCTTATTTTGCAGATGAGGAAACTGAGGCTCTGAGAGATTTTGGAGATAGAGTATAACCAGTTAAGTGTCAGAGGAAAAATATAAGCTCACGTCTTCTGATTCTAATCACAGCACAATGTCTGTGTAATTTCCCTTATGAAATGTTTATTGAATCAATCTTTATCAATCAGTGGTAGTTCCTTCCTCTTCTCTCATGTGCATACATCAGACCTCATGAACTTGGCCCTGAGGTTTCCAAACTCCAAAGGTTATCTTTGCTTATTCCATTTCCTTTCCTTCTAATGTCCTCCTTCCTTTTCTTTAAATATTGAATTATAATCAAGGAGTCTCAAAAGAACACTAAACATGAATCAGAGGACCTTGATCCAAATCTATGAAATACAATTTAGATTTGCCTCATGTTATGGTCATGTTGAAATGTAGGTTAGAGAAAAAGTACTCAATGTATAATATGGATATCTGGTATAGGATAACTATTTATTTTTTCTTCTATAGAAACTGAAGCAAAGATTATCTGCCATGTTGGATAGTCTTAGAGTCAGGAAAATCTGAGCTCAAGTCCCACCTCTGATCCATCATGACTGTATGACTCTGAGCATGTCACAACCTCAGAGTGCTCTGGGCAACTCACTAAGTCTCAGAGTAAATGCTGACCTCAACTGACAGAATGAACTTCTTCCACTTGGTGTTCTCTATATCCCTGACATACCAGATCCAAACTGTTTCCCTATAAAAATGACAATAAACTCAAATAGCTCAGAGACCTGAATTAGAAATTCTTGGAAACCACACATCTTAAATTGTCCATTGCAGTCATTAAAATCCTTCAGAGAATAAATATTAATATCTAGTGTGCAGTGCTTTAAGGATTCATGAATTGTTTTACTTTTCCTCATTTGGTCTTCACAATGATTCTGTAAGATAGACAATGCAATTATTTCCTTTTCCTTTCCTTTTCTTTTTTCTCTTATTTTCTTTCTCAATTACTTGTAAAATTTTAAATATTCATTTAAAAATTACATTCCAAATTCTTTTCTCCTCTCCCTATCTACCTCCCTCCTTGGGAAGGCAAGCGATTTGATATAAATTATATGTGTACAGTTTTCATGCAAGATATATTTCTATGTTATCCATGTTGCAAAAGAAAAAAAAACTCATGAAAAATAAAGTAAGGAAAAAAAACAAAACATGCTTCCAGTTGCATCCAACCTTTACCAGTTCTTTTTCTGGAGGTAGATAATATTTTCATCCTAAGTCCTTCAGAATTATCTAGGTTCAATTTTAATCAGGTAGGCAGAGTCAAGATGGCAGCTTAGCAAGCAGCAAAAGTTCAGACCTTGTGGAAGACCCTTCCTTAACCAATACAGACTGAATGCTCCTAGGGCACCGAAATTCAATCTGAACAACAGGACAGAAGCGGGGAACCCTCCTTCTGGACTCAAATCAAAAGGTACGCCCCCCAAAAGCCGGAATCTGAGAATACTCAGGGCTAAAGGGAAGGCAGAGGGTAGGTCCCAGGACCCCTCCCCCACAACCCAGAGGGCTGAGCCCCCAGCAGCAGCGGGAACCTCTGAGAGGGCAAAGGTGCTAGTTTGCAGGGTCTACCTTGTGAGCAGCGGGATGCTGGGCTCGGAGCATCCAGCTTGGACAGCGGGGAGGAAGCCAGGGAGAAAAGGCCATGGCTGGGTCCCTCCATTGGGCTCCAGTCTCACCATTGCCTTGGGGCACATCCAGACTAATCCAGTTAAATCTAATCCCATCAGAACTCCTCAGAGTTTAGGGAGGCAGGCAAAGGCACTTGTGGACAGCGGAGAAGCAGCTGGAGAGAACTGGAGAGAGCCTGGGTGGCCCAGCCTTCCAGGAGTCTTCAGAGCCTCAGAGCTTCATACCACATGCAGCCCAGCCCAGTTGAACTCAATTTAATCAAAAGCCTCCAGAGGACAGGGAAGCTAACATTCCTCCCCTAGAGACTGTACCAAGAGATCTGACAAAGCTCCAAGAGGGGAGACTGACAGCCCCAAAACCAAAACAAAATGAGAGGAGCAAGAGCACAGCCAAATACGGGGAGCAAAGAAGGGGTAAACTCGAGCAAACAATAGAAAAAGAAGAAAGAAATTACAATAGACAGCTTCTGCACAGGTAATGAGCAAAGAGCGAATGAAACAGAGCGGGATGACCCAGCAAAGGAAAAAATCAGAAATCCCAGCGAATTGGATACAGGCTTTGGAAGAACTAAAAATGCAATTCAAAACACAATTAAGAGAGGCTGAAGACAATTGGGAAAAGAACTTAAAAACTAAGATAAGTCATCTGAAAACAGAAAATAGTGTCTTGAAAGCCAAAATCAACCAGCTGGAAAATGAGGCAAAGGAGATGAAAGATGAGGTGAGGAAGATGAAAGATGACCTCCAAAGAAAATCCGACCAAAAGGAAAAGGACAACCAAAAAACTAAGGATGAAATCCAGTCTTTAAGAACCAGAATACAACAACTAGAATTGAACTACTTCACAAGGCAGCAGGGCACTATAAAACAAAACCAAAAGAATGAAAAAATTGAGGAAAATATGAAGCATCTCATTCACAAAACAGAGGATTTAGAAAATCGTTCAAGGAGAGACAATTTAAGAATTATTGGCCTACCAGAAGACCATGACAAAAGAAAAAGCCTGGACATTATATTACAGGAAATTATTAAAGAAAACTGCCCTGAAATCCTTGAACAAGAGGGAAAAGTGGAGATTGATAGAATCCATAGATCACCTCCTGTACTTAATCCCTAACTGACAACACTCAGGAATGTTATAGCCAAATTCAAGAACTATCAGACCAAAGAAAAGATATTACAAGCTGCCAAGAAGAAGTCATTCAGATACCAAGGAACCACAGTGAGGATAACTCAGGATCTGGCTGCATCCACACTGAAAAAAAGAAAGGAATGGAATACAATATTCCGGAAAGCAAGGGAACTAGGTCTACAACCAAGAATCAACTACCCAGCAAAATTGACTATATTCTTACAGGGGAAAGTATGGTCATTTAACAAAATAGAAGAATTTCAAGATTTCGTAAAGAAAAGACCAGACCTGAACAGAAAATTTGATGTCCAAGCACAGAACTCAAGAGAATCATCAAAAGGTAATTAAAAAAGAGGGGAAAAAAAGAAAAACAAAAACAAAATTTAAGAGACTCAATAAGTTAAAATGATATGTATCCCTATAAGTAAAGAGGTCATTGGTAACTCTTAAAAACTGTTGTTATTACCTGGGCAGCAAAAAGAAGTATACTTAGAGGGAACAGCAACAAACTGTATAGGATGAAAGGATAAGACGTAAATAAGTATATAGATATATATATATATGCAAAAATACATACGCATCAGTATGCATATATATATATATATATATATATATATATATATATATAAAACTAGAGCTTAAAATAGGTTAATATTGGAAAAATAATCCAATCCATTGGGGGCAGAGAATAGATTTGTACCCTATAGGGGAGTAGAAGGGTAACAAATGGTCTGGTGGGGAGGGAAGCAGTACAAGAGAGGAAGGGAGAGGGGAGTTAATTTTAGAAAGACTACAGGGAAAATAAGGGGGGGTAAATAGGGAGGTGGGTAGAAAGGGAAGTAAAATAAGGGTGGGAACAAGGGGGACTGTTCAAAAGCAAACATTGGTGTAGAAGGAAATAGTGAAAGAAGAAAAGGCAGGTAAAGGAGCAGAAATCAAAATGCTGGGAAATACACAGCTAGTAATCATAACTCTGAATGTGAATGGAATGAACTCACCCATAAAATGCAAGTGAATAGCAGAGTGGATTAGAGTCCAAAACCCTACCATATGCTGTCTACAAGAAACACATATGAGAAAGGTAGATACACATAGGGTGAAAGTAAGAGGGTGGAGCCAAATCTATTGGGCATCAACTGACAAAAAGAAGGCAGGAGTCTCAATCATGATATCCGACAAAGCCAAAGTAAAAATAAATCTAGTTAAAAGAGATAGGGAAGGTAATTACATCCTGATAAAAGGCAGTATAGACAGTGAGGAAATAACTGTACTCAATATGTATGCACCAAATGGCATAGCATCCAAATTTCTAAAGGAGAAACTAGAGAAACTCAAGGACAAAATAGATAGAAAAACTGTACTAGTGGGAGACCTGAACCTTCCTCTATCCGAACTAGATACATCAAACCAAAAAATAAATAAGAAAGAGGTAAGAAAAGTGAATGAAATCTTAGAAAAATTAAAATTAGTAGACATGTGGAGAAAAATAAATAGGGACAAAAAGGAATATACCTTCTTTTCTGCAGCACATGGCACATTCACAAAAATTGACCATGTATTAGGGCATAAAAACATTGCAAACAAGTGCAAAAGTGCAGAAATAATAAATGCAACTTTCTCAGATCACAATGCAATGAAAATAATAATTATTAAGGGAACATGGAGAGGTAAATTGAAAATTAATTGGAAATTAAACAATATGATGCTCCAAAACCAGCTAGTTAAAGAACAAATCATAGAAACAGTTAATAACTTCATTGAAGAAAATGACAATGGTGAGACATCCTTTCAAACCCTATGGGATGCAGCCAAATCAGTACTCAGGGGGAAATTTATATCTTTGAGTTCATATATTAACAAATTAAGAAGGGCAGAGGTCAATGAATTGGGCATGCAAATTAAAAAATTAGAAAGTGAACAAATTAAAAATCCTCAGATGAAGACTAAATTAGAGATCCAAAAACTCAAAGGAGATATTAATAAAATTGAAAGTCAAAGAACTATTGATTTAATAAATAAGACTAGAAGCTGGTACTTTGAAAAAACAAATAAAATAGACAAAGTACTGGTCAGTCTAATTAAAAAAAGGAAAGAAGAAAACCAAATTTTGGATCAACACCTCACACCCCACACCAAGATAAATTCAGAATGGGTGAATGACTTGAACATAAAGAAGGAAACTATAAGTAAATTAGGTGAACACAGAATAGTATACATATCAGACCTTTGGGAAGGGAAAGATTTTAAAACCATGCAAGACTTAGAAAGAGCCACAAAATGTAAAATAAATAATTTTGACTACATCAAATTAAAACGTTTTTGTACAAACAAAACCAATGTAACTATAACCAGAAGGGTGGCAACAAATTGGGAAACAATCTTCATAAAAACCTCTGACAAAGGTTTAATTACTCAAATTTACAAAGAGCTAAATCAATTGTACAAAAAATCAAGCCATTCTCCAATTGATAAATGGGCAAGGGACATGAACAAGCAGTTCTTAGCCAAAGAAATCAAAACTATTAATAAGCACATGAAAAAGTGTTCTACATCTCTTATAATCAGAGAGATGCAAATCAAAACAACTCTGAGGTATCACCTCACACCTAGCAGATTGGCTAAAATAACAGCTATGGAAAGTAATGAATGCTGGAGGGGATGTGGCAAAGTAGGGACACTAATTCATTACTGGTGGAGTTGTGAATTAATCCAACCCTTCTGGAGGGCAATTTGGTACTATGCCCAAAGGGCTATAAAAGACTATCTGCCCTTTGATCCAGCCATAGCACTACTGGGCTTGTACCCCAAAGAGATAATAAGGAAAAAGACTTGTACAAGAATATTCATAGCTGTGCTCTATGTGGTGGCCAAAAATTGGAAAATGAGGGGATGCCCTTCAGTTGGGGAATGGCTGAACAAATTGTGGTATATGTTGGTGATGTAATACTATTGTCCTAAAAGGAATAATAAAGTGGAGGAATTCCATGGAGATTGGAATAACCTCCAGGATGTGATGCAGAGCGAAAGGAGCAGAATCAGGAAAACATTGTACACAGAGACTGATACATTGTGGTACAATCGAAGGTAATGGACTTCTCCATTAGTGGCAATGCAATGTCCTTGAACAATCTGCAGGGATCTAAAAAACACTATCCACAAGCAGAAGATAAACTGTGGGAGTGAAAACACTGATGAAAAGCAACTGCTTGACTACAGGGGTGGAGGGGATATGACTGAGGAGAGACTCTAAATGAACACTCTAATGCAAATACCAACAACATGGAAATGGGTTTGAATCAAGAACACATGTGATACCCAGTGGCATTGCATGTGGGCTATGGGAGAGGTGGTGAGAGGGGGGGAAGGGAAGAAAAAATAATGATCTTTGTTTCCAATGAATAATGGTTTGGAAATGACCAAATAAAAATTTGGTCTTTTTTTAAAGTATACTGTTTGTCATTTCTTATAGCACAATAATATTCTGTCCTTATCATATGCCACAATTTGTTCAGCCTTTCTTCAATTGATAACCATATTGATTTTTAATTCTTTGACACCACAAAAAGAAGAGTTATAAATATTTTTTACATATAGTTCCTTTGTCTTTTTCTTAGATCTCTTTAGTGGTTGATCACTTTGTTGATCTCTACAAGTAGTTTTGCTGGTCAAAGGATATCCCCATTTTGGTCTTATAAGACTACTCTTACAAAAATGAATAATATAGAAAAAGATTTTGAGTGATAATACACTTATAACCCATTTGGATTGCCTGTCAACTCCATAAAAGTGAAGGGAAGTGTGGAAATGAAACAAAAATGAGTTCTGGACTTTCTGCCACTGTGTTGGAACAAGCAACAGAGAAAGAAGAAATTGACAAGAATGACAGTTGGTGGGGGAAGGGGCAACTGGGAGTGGCAGTTGGTCTTGAGACTAGAGGACTTCCTTCCTGAAGGGGGAAGTGGGAGGAGTTTGGTTTTCCTTTTTCTGGATAGGAGTGCCTCTATTTTCTTCAGCCAGAAGAGACAGGTCCAACCAGCTCTGAAAGTCAGAACTTTTCTTGTTGCTTGCTGTCTAAGCTGCTTGCTAAGATTTTGAAATTAAGAAAACTAGCACAGATATAGTGTAGATAGGAATAAGAGAAACCCTCCACCAGCTGGTGAGACCTGGCCTTAGCTCCAAAGCTGAGAAAAACTCCAACCTTATTTAGGGAAATCCCTCTTCCCTCTTCCCTGATGCCTCTCCAATATGAACTGGCTATTAAAATTTATTTTATTTGAATATTGCAGTCAGATAAGTGGACTATCTTTCCTGGGGCATAGAGGGAGCTGAACCTCAGTTCAGGCAGTCAACTACAAACAGTCCTTATTGGACCCCTGCTGGGAGACCAAAGTCTGGGGAAAGGCTTTTCCCTCAGGAGGGTTCATGTTTACCTGCTCTGGGGCCTCTTTCACATCAATCCATAGAGAAGACATTCCCGCAGTCTATCATAAGTGGCTCATTCCTCAGACACCCCATTTTGGTCAAAAATACTCTCTCTCTCCTTTTGCCTCACTGGCAGCCATATTCCCTCTCTCCCTTCAACTCCTCAATTCCCTGCTACAAACCTTCTATATCTCCTCTTCTTCATATCCACTCATCTTTCCCTATAAATATTACAGAAGAAGGGAGGGAGACAACATGAATGATGAAACTTTGGAAAACTTATGTGTAAATTTGTCACTGGAATAAAATAAAGGGGAAAAAACGGGCACAGTTCCAAATTATTCTCCAGAATAGATGGATTAGTTTACAGCTCTACAAATAGTGTATTAGTGTCCCAATTTTTCAATATCTCCTCTAACGTCTCATTTTCCTCTTCTGTCATGTTAGCTAATCTTATAGGTGTAACTTAGTACCTTAGTTGTTTTAATTTTATTTTTTCTAATTGATAGCGATTTAGAGCACTTACTTTTTTTGTTTTAATATCTTAAATGTTTACAAATTAAAAAAAAACAATGGTTTGCACATATAAAGAAAAAGAATATATTATATTAATGAAATCATAAATCTCCTATTTGTTTAACAACTTTTCTTTATAACTACAGAATAGATCCCAGAGTCTTGTTTGCTTCCCATCTTCTCTGAATCATATGGGATAACATCAAGGAGGTCAACATGTTCATATAAATTATGTTTTTCATGTTTTATCTTTCTATTCATTTTCTAGAGACAGTATTCTCAGTTTATTCTTCTAGTATTAGTACTGTGGCATTGTATAATGTTCTCCTGGTTCTACTCTTTTAACTGTTAATTATCCTGTATAATTCTTTCCAAATTTTATTAAAAATTAGCTCGCTCATTATTTCTTATGGCATACTCGTAATCTACCACAGTCATATACCACAGTTTGTTCAGCTATTCCCCAAGTGATGGACATCCACTCAGTATCCAATTCTTTGCCAGCATAAAGAGAGCTGCTAAAAATATTTTGGGACATGTGGATTCTTATCCTTTTTTTTTTCCTAATCTGCTTGGGAAACAGACCCAGCTCAGTGTAAAGGTACACACAGTTTTATACGTCTATGGGTGTAATTCCAAATTGATCTATAAACTGCTTGGATTGGTTCACAGCTCCCCTAACAGTGCATTATTATCCCCATTTTTCCACATTCCTTCCAACATTTGTCACTTTGACCTTTTGCCATTTTAGCCAGTCTGTTGGATGGGAAGTGATATTTCAGAGTTTTGGTTTGCATTTCTCTATTCAGAAGTGGTTCACAGCATTTTTTCACAAAACTATATATGGTTTTGATTTCTTCATCTGAAAATTGTCTGTTTATATCTTTTGCCCATTCATCAATTGGGGGATGTCTCTTATTCTCATAAATTTGACAAAGTTTACTATATATTTTAGCTATGAAAACTCTATTTGATAGGCTGTCTATAACCCCCCTCTCCAAATTTCATGCTTTCCTCCTCATCTTGACACTGTTTATTTTGTTTGTATAAAACTTTTCAATTTAATGTATTCAAAATTATCCATTTTGCATTTTTCAGTGCACTCCATCTCTTGTTGTCTCATAAATTCCTTTCCTCTTCATAAATCTGATAAATAGCATGTTTCCTATTCTTCTAATTTACTTATAGTATCTGCTTTTATATCAAGCTCATGTATCCATTCTGATCTTAGCTTAGTTAATGTTATAAGATTTTGAACTATACTTAGTTTCTGCCAAACTAATTTCCAGTTATTCCAGAAAGTTTTTCCCAACAGTGTTTTGATAGATCTATGGTTCTGTCAAATTCCAGTTCACTATAATCTTTTACTGCTTTGCACTGTATGTCTGTTCTGTTCCACTGGTCTACCTTTTTTATTTCTTAGCTAGTACCAGGTAGTTTGATAATTACTGTTGTAAAATTCAATTTAAAATATGCTATTGCTAGACCTTCTTCCCTTACATTGATTTTTCATTAATTCCTTTGATATTCTTGATCTTTCAGTCTTCCAAATGAATTTTATCATTATTTTTTTAACTCAATAAAATAATTTGTTGGTAATTTAATTGGGATGATATTGAACAAGTAGACAAGTAGAACACTTTTTTATGTGATTATATATTATTTTTATTTTCTCCATCTAAAAACTGCCTATTCATCCTTCAATTATTTAACAAATGGGAAATGACTTGTATTCTTAAACATTTAACTCATATTTATATTTATTTTTCATATATTTATATATTTGAGAAATGAGGTCTTTATCAGAGAAACTTGCTAAAAATACTTTCCCCTCCTCTTCCCTACTTTCTTTCTACTGTTGGCAGCATTGTTTTTTGAGTGACTCCTATCTAATTTAATGCAATTAAAACTATTCACTTTCCATTCCACAATTCTTTCCAACTCTTCATCATACAGCTAATAAAATTGTCTGAGGCAGGATTTGAATTCAGGCTTTTTTGGTTCTAAATCCAGTGCAGGTGTTCTATGGGATTGATGAACAAATATTTAGCTTTCTTCTTAGTCTTAACACTGTTAAAACAACTAATGTGATTCAGACCTCTAGGACAGTCAGATGTTTTTTAACCTTTTATGTGTATTTTTGGGTAGCAGTCATATCATCTGATCCACAAACTATTAAATGAATTCCCTTTTCTTTGACGGATAAGATAACTATATCTTGAATTTAGGATACCTCTGTGAAAGTTGGAAATGTCCATTATCAGTACGTTCATTGATTGGTGAGAAGGAATTCAAGTCAATTCAATAAATATCGATTAAGCCCATAAATGTATCAGACACTATGATAAATGTGGGGCTTACAAATAAGAAAAAAAAAGTCCCTGTCCTCAAGAATCTTCTGATCTCATGGGGAAAGTCAGTTTATCTAAAGGAGAGCTGAAAAGTAGGGTATCAGGAGACAGAACATCTGGAGTTCAGACTAAACAGATCTATCAATGGAACATGGGAAGTAAACAAGGAAACAAAGACAGAGAAAGACAGGAATTTATGTGCTTATTATGTCCATAATTTCTTCCTGTTTTTTTTCATTGACAATCATCAGAAATCAGTTCTGGTCATTAAAATCCTTTAGAAGAATTAATTTTTGTCCCCCTTCACAAAGTCTGTCCCATGAGAGCTACCCCAGTCTAGCAAATTACCCCCTATTTGTCCATTTTACAATGCAATGAAATCTCCTTAAGTGAAACCTTCCCCTATTTCCATCCTACACTCCATGACTGTAATGAACTTTTAATTCCTCAGGCTTCTAAGCTAAGCAGTATTTTCCACCCCTCCAATGAACTTTGGTAAAATTTTGCAGTATAACTGCTTGTGTATATTTGTTACTTCTCTATAGATTATGAGCATAATGAGGGTAAAAACTTATTTTAAATAAAGAATATCCCCAAAGTTTTAACAGTTTTAAGTTGTTCAGGTGTAAAACATTTAAACTTTTAAAGCTTAAAAATTGCATAAAGAATTTTGGGACATCCTGTACATCTCTATGCTTAGAACAGAGCGTTATGGATATCGACTTTAAAATACATTTGGATTAAACTTGTGTTATAACTGGACCAAAGAGACTCTCAGGGAGAAAACTTCCTCTACTGATTTTCTTTGACACCTGCACTGATTTATACAGAAAGACTGAAAGTTTTCAGTGACTTGCCTGGTATTTCACAGTGAATATGTGCCAGATTCAGTCAGAAATTTGAATCTAGACCTACTTGGCTTTGAAATTATCTCTGTATCCATTTTAATATGCTGCCTTGCTATTTTAATTAATAATAACAACTATAATAATAATTTCTAACCCCTACTATACACTGGGCATAGGGCTAAGAACTTTGTTTTTCAAAAACTATTTCATTTGATTCTCACAACTCTGGGAGGTACATGTTATTATTATTTTTATTTTAAAGATGAGGAAACTGAGGCAAATAAGAGGTGAAGTATTTTGCCTAACATCCTACAGCTAATAAACATCTGAGTTGGGATTTGAACTCATCTTCCTGACTTCGTGTCCAGTACTCTGGTGACATGAATTAATATGCAAATGATGTGGCAGGTTTTACATTGCACACAGACAAGATCAGAATAGGAATAAGAATTTTTAGTTAAATAATATTTATAAATAATAAAACATTTGCAAAAAGTACTATTCACATCAGTGCCTGCTACATAGTAGATTCTATATAAATGCTTATTTTCTTCTGTGAGAATTAAAATTAATATACAATAACTCAAATATTATATTTTATAAGATTTATTAATAATAACTAAAATTAAAAAGCTATAATAAACTCAGCTGTGGTTGCAATAGAAGAGACCTAGAGGGAGGAATCATAGAAACTTAAAAACAATAACATAACAATTCAAAGATGAGGACACAGGGAAAAGGATGCTGGGAGATACTAAAGGAATTTAGGAAAAGTAGTTCTGGGGTAAAAGATTTTCTAATGAATACACTTCCCCCCCCTCAAATTTCTTCTTTCTAGGTTTCCTTTCATTATTTAAAGGCATTCAGGCCAAGAAGATGAGGAATAAAGGACAGATATCTCAATTTGCCAAGTTTTGTTTTTTTTCCAATCATTTGCCTGATTCTCCCCTGGAACAAAGAAAGGGTGATCCCACTGCCACTATCTCAGCTGTTCTTCCAGTAAGGAATAAAACTATTGTAGTTTTCCAAGGAAACTAAGGGGTTTTCAATCTCAGTCATTATTCATGAGTCCCAGGAATACCCCAGCAGTCAAATATAAGTTCCCATTTTTGTTTTCTACCAAGAATGCTTTAATGTGGGTTAACATTTAATGCAGTCACAGGATTTAAATTTGAGAAAATTATCTGCATCACTTGATCATGGTGGGGTGAGGCTATATTGCCATGAACTCCTTTATAAGCTTACAAAACTTCTCCATTTTGGGATGGTGAGTGAAGAATTACCACCCATTTCCTTTAAAATTATTTTCAGGAATGATTGGGCCAATTCAAAGCCCCAGCATTGTTTCATAAATTATCTTATATTCCCATAGACTAACATCTTTCATTTTTAATATTTTGCCATCTTTGACAATTTGAGAATTAGGTGGTGAAATCTTGGACTTAGGGTTTTTGCTTCTCATATTAGTGGTTTGGAGCTCTTTCACATAATCATCAATAGCATACATTTTGTCTTTTGGAAATTGATCATATCCTTTGACTATTTGATAACTATTCCTCTGTAAAGCAGAAAACAGCAGAGCTAAATGGGGCAGGATTAGAGAATTAAATTGTAGCCATGAATTGTGATTGGTGCCATTATCTTATCAAGAGTGTTCAATTGCTTCTATGAATCAGCTGATATTAACTACTTTCTAACAATTATGTGAAAGTATAGGTAAACACCAAGTAAATGAAAGTATTTTAATGAAAGTTAAAATTATTCTGAAGAAGTTGGATGATTATTTGAGTAGGTAAATATGCTAATGGATAGTACAATGGAGGAAAAGTGGCCAATAATGCTTAAAATAAGGAAACTCTCCTATTTCCTGGTAAGTTATACTCACTGAAACTACCATTTTATAGGTCATGAACACCATATTCATCTAATAGTGTCTGCATATCAGTAGATAAGACCAACACCCCTTAAACTAAATTGATTATGTGTTCATTGGGATTTTTGTACATATATCACTACTAAGTTATTGTCCTAGGATCAGATAATTAAATACTTCAGATAAAGAATCAAGTAATTGAAGTACATGAATGATAATAAGAATCTGATTTTAAATGGTATGTTTTAGAAGGAGAATTGTGTAGAAGAGGAAATGATGAGCTTAAAACTTATCTCTGAAAACTCACTAGTTATATAAATCACTTAAACTTTCAGTGATTCAATTGGCTGCTTAGGAAATACTCATTTAGTATTAAATGGGTTATGATTTTTATTGGTGGAATTGATTCTTTTATTCAGTTCATTGGTTCACAGATTTATATCTGGGAGGCACCAGTGAGGTCAGATAGTCCAAGTCTCTCATCTAATAGATGAGACAACTGAAGCTCAGCAAGATTTGATAAAATGCCCAGAGTCATATAGCTAGTAATTCAGAGGTGACTTTTGAATACAGATCTTCCTGATTCCAATTTCAGCTTTTTATTACATAATATAGTCTCTGGAACATACTTTATAGATTCTGTTTATGATTCTTCTTCTTGTTACTTTTGCTGTTTGTGGCATATGTGGACTTGAATATTAGTTTCCCAAACTGAAAAAGGCATGCATCTCTCAAATATCTTTTCATCCTCTGTAGATCCCTACAAAGTAGTTGCTTTAGGTAACACTGTCTTCATTTTAGAGAAGAGGAAACTAAAGCTCAGAGAATGTAATTTACCTTGGGTAACATAGTGTTGGATGAAGGATCAAAAACACTTTTTAAATTCACATTGAATACTCTTCCCACTATGACATCCTGCCCATTAAGACAGAAATAGTGGTGCTTAGAAAAGAAGAGCAAATAGGGAAATAGGTCTTGATCAATGATACAGTAAAACCCAGTGGAATTGTGTGTTGGCTATGGGATGGGGGAGGACGGGAGGGAAAGAACATGAATCATGTCACCATGGAAAAAGATTCTAAATTAATTAAATCATTAAAATTTTTCAATTAAAATTAAAAAAAATAAAGCAGAGATAAAGATACAAAAAAAAAGAAGAAGAGCAGAATGATCAAGTCAATGAAGAACTCTGTAGTAGATACCAAAGATAAAACCTCCAAGGCAACCTGATTAGAAGATCACATAGTTATGGTGACTTTTCTACAAAGAATACCTCTGTGGTCAAGCAGAAATAGTACTTCGTAGGTGCTTATTAAATTATTGTACCTTGATTCTTGACAAAAAAGGAAGAAAGGTAGAATAAATATTTGCTTTCATAAATATGCATGTTGTGTCCTATGTTAGAATATAAACTCCTTGAGCTTCTGAAATGGTTTCCTTTTATATTCAAAGAAACTTGCACAGTGCTTGACACCTAATGGTACTTGATAATAATTGATTCAGATTACTACCAGACTTCAAGTCAGGAGTCTAGGATTTTAATTCTGGTTTAGATAACTGCTTATAAAGTGATAGGGGAAATTAATATTGAATTAGAATAATTTTTATATTAAGTCAGTCTTAAATATCCTATCCTGTTGGACTATTGTGACCCAGTCACAAGCCTGGGAGGAAAGAGTGTGTTGGCATCCTTCCTTATATGAATGAAGACATGCATCTTCCTCTGATGAAGCAATGAAGGAGGAATCAGGGTTTCTGAGTCCACCTCCTCTATGGCAATAAGGGATGTCATTGGAGGTCCAGAAAGGGAATTGAGTGTTTACATCAGAAAAAAAATATATGACAAGAACCAGAGGAGCTCTTGCATTTTTGTTCCATTTTTTGCCCCCTTCTTTTGCCCTGCTCACACTCTGGGGTGCTTGTTCTGATTTCAGAGGGAGTCAAATGGCCAGTTCAGATTATCTTGAGAAGCCAATTAATAAAGTAATTTAAAATTAAATAGTGCCACTCAAGAACTTGTCATTACAGTAAACCCTTATTGACATATCCTTTCGCTTCTCTGTATCTCAGTTTTCTCATCTGTAAACAGAAACAATCATACTAACTATGTTGGAGGATTGTTGAGAAGAATGAGCTCTGTAAATATGAAAGCATGGTTTTAAGATGGGAGATATTATTATTGGGAATAAAATGAAGGATTGGGAAAAATTAAAGAAAAAATAAGGCAAGGAAAAGTTTTATCAACTTCAAAGTTAAAAGAAAAAGACTCCCTACTCTGTATTATCTCTGTGTATAGCCCCAAATGGACAAGAAGCTACTCAGAGAATTGAAGACATTTCATAATGTAAGGGACAGGCTATAAAAAGCTATATTCCATGAGAGAGGCTAAAGAAATAATAATAGTTAGTTATCCTCATGTAATGGGCACAAAGCTTGCAGCTATAGATCAGCAGGAGGAATTTAACCATCAGATTCTGATGTTGACATAGTAGATGTAACAGGAGGATGGAGACTGTATCAGTGACAACTAATTGGATCAGCAAATCATGAGGAGGCATCTGGAGGCATCAAAGTCCAGAGGTAGATCTCAAGTATTTGTAACATTACATGTGGGTAACTGGAATAATGAAGATTTGCCCTTGATGGTTCTAAGAGGAGCAGAACCAGGGGATCCAATTTCAGTGAAGGCTTCCCAATTGCCATATGGAAATCAATGTTTTGGAAACTTAGCAGGGAAATGAGAGTCAGCATTAACAAAAAGCAACCAATGGATCCCTTCTTAGTCAGGGACTAAATTAAATTTCCAAATGGTGCTTAAAGGCCAGAATGCAAAATGCAAGAATTGCAGCTGTTTCTTCCAGTCAGTCTGGAGATGAACCTTGCAAAAAAAAATTGGATACTCAGTAAACATCGTCCAGCCAGATCCTTTATAATTAAGTAGCAGGACAATAAGGAATTGGAATAAATCTCTCATCAGGTAATTTATTTCAATAGAAAAACTTTGAATCAGTAAACCTAGGTTTGACATTTTCTCACCATTACAATATGGTTTGGTGGAAATGACACTAGATTTGTAATTGAGAACCTGGATGTGTTCTGATGTACCACTCCTTGTCTTTCAGACTTTGATCAAATTGAGTAAAGTTTTGGGCCTGGAAAGCAGAAAAGCTTGAGGTTGTCTGATCTCAGAAAGTTACCCGCATGACTTTAGATAAATCACTTAATCTCTGTCTCAGTTTCTTCAACTGTAAAACAGAGATAACAATAATAACTTCCTCATTGGATTGTTTTGAAAATCAAATGAGAAAATATTTATAGAGAGTTTAGCACAATGTTTGACACATAGTAGGTACTTAATAAATGTTTGTTCTTTTCCCTTACTGTAACTTTCTCATTTCATCCTTATTTTCCTCAGTTATAAATTGAGAGTTGGATTACATAGTCTGTGAAATCTATTTGAATATATATACTGTAAATGTTAAAATTAAATCTCAATAATAAAAATATTATATTTTAAGAGATTTATTAATGAACATTAGAAATAAAGGAATAAAGAAGGTATAAAACAAAGACCACGTGCCCATGACTGATCAGCCAGTTCAAACACCAGCCTTACCACCACCAAGCTCAGGACAGCAAGTAAAGAGGTGGGATCCTTCACATTCTTGCCTAATATCCCCTGTCTACAGGAAATATGTAAGGACAGGAAGTCACTGGGCTCCTGGGAATTGTAGTTCTTTTTTTAGGTTAACAGATTTTTCAATTATACAATAATTTTTCAATTATACAATACATATATTATATATATATATAATAATACATATGTTATACATAGTTACTTATGCTTGCTAAAACCATTGGCATATCATATGCTTTCTAGAACCATTGGCTTATCACTTTTCTCTCAATTTTCTTATCTTTAAACTGGGGATAATAATACTTGAAATTCCTAAGCCATGGGATTCTCATGAGGAAAGTACTTCAAAATCTTAAAACATGGACCATCAGTTTCTTTGCATTTTTCCTTGATCCTTCATTTTTTTCTCATTGTGATAATAGGGCATATTTTATGGCATATTTAGGTTTCTAAAGGTCTTTATGTCAATCAATATCATTATTATTAAAGAGAAAAGATGGGGAAATTGAAATCATTCTCTTCTTTGTCATCAGATACATCAAAACCACAAAAATTAGAATTATCTATATAATTTTTTGTTTATAAATATGATTTTATTGGCTGAGGAACCCCCAAATGTGCAGATTCCCTCAATGTTGACCAGTATCTAAGTCCTAATTTATTGCCCTAAGGAGATGGTTAGGGATAATGAGAAGTTAAGTGATTTGCTCATGATTACATAATTATAATGTGTCAGAGGCAAAAATTGAACAGTTACTGTTGATTCTATATCCAGTCCATTGTCCATTCTGGGTAGTTATCAATCAGTAATGATAATAAGAAATCAGAATAACTAACAAATCCAACACATGCTAATATAATATATCAAGAGAAGATTAGGGTTGTTATTAGCTATTTACTAATGAAATAGGACTATTAAGAGTGAGTAGCCCTTCTCAGATTAATGATACTTATCCCAGGGAAAGCATTATTGTCACCATCATATTTAAAGATATTTAAAACTAGTTTTAATAAGGCCATGTGCTAACAGGCTAACAAAGACTAAAAAATATCATGGATTCCAATTTATGTAAAATTTTGCTTGGTGAAAAAATATAGAAAAATCATGAAATCACAAATATGTTTATGGTTTTATTTTTTTCAGACTTGTAACTATTATTTTACTATTAATTCTCAGCCATGGGTGATTGGTGTTAAGTGTCTTGCCTTGGAACACACAGTCAGTAGGTATCTGAGGCCAGACCAAGGGTTTTGATAAAATAATAATAATAATAATAATAATAATAATAAGGATCATTTCAAATGAAATGTCTAGGCTTTGCAACTAGTTGTGGATTCCAAAAAAATGAAAAATAGCCATAAAGTAAACCAAGGAAGTCATGAACAAGTTGATGGGGAAGTTTTTAAACAGAGGTAATATGATTCCATTCAATATTCAATTCAATAAACATTTATTAAGCACTTACTAAGTGGGAGGCAGTGCCCTAAGTGCTGATAATACCAATAATAAAAGGAAAGACAGTTAATGCCTTCAAGGTGTTTATAATCTTTTTATATATAACCTAATATAGAGAAAGTGGAAAAGCTGGGGAGGAGGAGGACACCAGTGGTACCCAATGTGGGAAGGATCTTGTTCTTTAGGATTCAGAACAAATATAGCTGTTGGGAAAATGGACTAAGTTGCAAAACCCAGGACCAGACCTCTATAAAGGAAGGCTTTGGGTGGAATTTAGTTCTCAAAAGTTTGATTCAATTAAACTTAAGTGAAGAAGCATTTGTTATAAGCTTACTATATGCAAGGAGCAGAGCTAGATGCTGTGGATATAAAGACAAAATGAAAACAAGTTCTTGCTCATAAGTTGCTTATAATGTATGGGAGGAGGACAGATAGTAACATGAATTAACTTTTGACAAAGACTTTCTCTGTTGTCATTGTATATCCCTTATTTGGAAGAGTGCCTGCTCTTTATTGGACCCAATAAAATTCTTTTTTTTTTTTTGTTTTTTTTTAATATATTTTATTTGATCATTTCCAAGCATTATTCGTTAAAGACATAGATCATTTTCATTTCCTCCCCCCCACCCCCCATAGCCGACGCGTAAGTCCACTGGGCATTAGATGTTTTCTTGATTTGAACCCATTGCTTTGTTGATAGTATTTGCATTAGAGTGTTCATTTAAAGTCTATCCTCTTTCATGTCCCTTCAACCTCTGTATTCAGGCAGTTGCTTTTTCTCGGTGTTTCCACTCCCATAGTTTATCCTTTGCTTATGAATGGTGTTTTTTTTTTCTCCTGGATCCCTGAAAGTTGTTCAGGGACATTACACCGCCCCTAATGGAGAAGTCCATTACGTTCGATTATACCACAGTGTATTAGTCTCTGTGTACAATGTTCTCCTGGTTCTGCTCCTCTCGCTCTGCATCACTTCCTGGAGGTTGTTCCAGTCTCCATGGAACTTCTCCACTTTATTATTCCTTTGAGCACAATAGTATTCCATCACCAACATATACCACAGTTTGTTCAGCCATTCCCCAATTGATGGGCATCCCCTCGTTTTCCAGTTTTGGGCCACCACAAAGAGCGCAGCTATGAATATTTTTGTACAAGTCTTTGTGTCCATTATCTCTTTGGGGTACAGACCCAGCAGTGCTATGGCTGGGTCAAAGGGTAGATATTCTTTTGTCGCCCTTTGGGCATAGTTCCAAATTGCCCTCCAGAATGGTTGGATCAGTTCACAACTCCACCAGCAATGAATTAATGTCCCTACTTTGCCACATCCCCTCCAGCATTCATTACTTTCCTTTGCTGTTATGTTAGCCAACCTGCTAGGTGTGAGGTGATACCTCAGAGTTGTTTTGATTTGCATCTCTCTGATTATAAGAGATGTAGAACACTTCTTCATGTGCTTGTTAATAGTTTTGATTTCTTTATCTGAGAACTGCCTATCCATTTCCCTTGCCCATTTATCAATTGGAGAATGGCTTGATTTTTTGTACAATTGATTTAGCTCATTATAAATATGAGTAATTAAACCTTTGTCAGAGGTTTCTATGAAGATTTTTTCCCAATTTGTTGTTTCCCTTCTGATTTTAGTTATATTGGTTTTGTTTGTACAAAAGCTTTTTAGTTTGATGTAGTCAAAATTATTTATTTTAGATTTTGTGATTCTTTCTATATCTTGCTTGGTTTTAAAGCCTTTCCCCTCCCAAAGGTCTGACATGTATACTATTCTGTGTTTACCCAATTTACTTATGGTTTCCTTCTTTATGTTTAAGTCACTCACCCATTTTGAATTTATCTTGGTGTAGGGTGTGAGGTGTTGATCTATTCCTAGTCTCTCCCACACTGTCTTCCAATTTTCCCAGCAGTTTTTCCAATAAAATTCTTATTGACTAATACATAATGGTAATATAATTTGAGGAACAAAGGGTGTACTAACAATTGTGTGGGGTGGGTATCAAGAAAGCTTTCCTATAGGATAAAGACAATTATAGATTGTTATAGATTGTTCTACCCACAACAGGGAATCAATGTTTAGAGCTAGAAGTAATCTCATAAGATGTCTAATCTATTTTAAACAAGTAGTTAACCAAGTAGACTAGAAAATTGATTCATAGATAAAGAGATAAGTGAATTGTTCAATGTTATATAAGGAATAAGTGAACTTAGGCAGAAATTTTAGCCCTTTCTCTAACAAACTGAGTCTTCTTCCTTGATAACTGATCCATTTAAAATGCTAAAATGAAAACAAATAACAAATTTGTTAATGTGACATGTTTGTGTTTGGGAGGAAAAGGATATGTTTGTTTGTTTGTTTTTGCCTTTGTATCTTTATTTATTTTTCCAATAACATGTAATGACAAATTTCTACATAAGTTTTCCAAAATTATATGACCTAAATTATGTCCTCTTCCTCCCTTCCCTCCTGTCAGATCTGGCAAATAATTCAATCACGGTTATACATCTATTATTCTATACTGTGCATTCTTGTAACCCACAAACAAAAATTCAATAAACAATTGAAAAATTTTATTCTTTGTCATAAGTCCCTCAGGATTTTCCTGGATCATTGTGTTGCTAATAGTAGCTAAATCTATCACAGTTTATCATTCCACAATATTGCTGTTACTATAGACAGTGTTCTCCTGGTTCTACATATTTCACTCTGCATAGGAAGGTGATATCTTGATAAATGTAAATGTATTATTGCATATTTCTTTTTTTTTTTTTAACCCTTACCTTCCGTCTTGGAGTCAATACTGTGTATTGGCTCCAAGGCAGAAGAGTGGTAAGGGCTAGGCAATGGGGGTCAAGTGACTTGCCCAGGGTCACACAGCTAGGAAGTGGCTGAGGCCAGATTTGAACCTAGGACCTCCTGTCTCTAGGACTGGCTCTTAATCCACTGAGCTACCCAGCTGCCCCCATATTGCATATTTCACATAAATTTAATTATCCAATATAATAAATGAGTACACTCCTCAAATGGAAGATAATCTCTTTTTATTTTTATACTTGTACTGAAATACAAATTAGATATATAAAATATTTATGACAAAACCCTTTAAAATGTTGTAGAGTTTAAGGATTCTGACCCAATATGCAGCCTGTTTTATGGAGGTGGTCACATATCACTTTAATTGCTATTGGATCAGATTCATTTCTTTATTAATTATTATTAATTATTAATTTAATGTTAAATCTTATTAATTATACATATACTATATAAATAAAATAATAATTAATAATATATTTTATATAATATATATAATATATAATAATATAATTGTTATTCTGGACTATGAGCAATCCAGGGTTGCATTCTGATATTTCATAAAAATGTAGTAACAACAATTACAATAATAATTATTGCAGGTGAGTGTATTATAATGGATAGAACACAGTACTTTATATCAAGAAAATATGGGCTCAAATACTGCCTCACACAAGCTAATTTTGTGACCCTGGACAGATTGCTTAAACTTTCTGATTTTCAGTTTCCACATCTCTACAGGGAGTTGGTAGCTAGGCAACACCTTGGATAGAATGATAGCCTGAGAATCAGGAAGTTTTATCTTCCTTAGTTCAAATCTCCCCTCAGTCACTAGTTGTATAACCCTTAGCAAGTCATTTAACCCTGTTTTTCTCAGTTTCCTCATCTGTAGAGCTACAGAAGGAAATGGCAACCCATTCGAGTATCTTTGCCAAGAAAACCTTAGATCACAGAGTTGGACATGACTAAACATGATTGAGCAACAACAGCAAGTTGGCTAGCATGGCCTCAAAGGTCTCATTAAACTTTTCGTCTATGATCTCCTGATAAAATGTAATTTTTTTCTCATTAACTAAGCAATTAGCTTTGAGCCCCCTGTTCCCATTATATGAAAGAAATCAGGATAATCCTTCCTCCTCCTACACCCCTAAAGCATACTTTCTTCTCTTTCTCAAATGTCCTGGTCCCATAGGCTAAAATAAACATCAATGTTACTGGCTTTCCAATTTATTAGTAGTGTAAAGAAAAATACAAGTATGTATTTAAATGCTTTAATAAAGTATCACAGTGAGAAATGATAGAGTCACTGCTAAACATCAGTTACAAATACTGACTTCTTATCTCTGGAAACAGAGTCCCATTATTCAGCTCCCTAAGGATGACAGTTAAAAGTCTCTCAAGAATTATTTTTTGTGTGTTTTCTCCATAGCTAAAAATTAAACACCGTTCCTTTAGGAAATGAAGCTTTCATTCTTTCTCAGACGGTAGGTAGCTTTAGTGTTTTAAAAATGCCTCTTCACAAATCTCAATAAAAAGATTCAAGGCAGTTCCAGAGGATTCATCATGAAAAATACTATCCACCTTCACAGAGAGAACTGATGCAATCTAAAAGCATATCTAAGCATACTATTTTTAACTTTATTTTCTTCTTTGGTATAATATTCTTCTACCACATGACCATTGTAGAAAAGTGTTTTGCATGATCATACAGATATAAACTAGATAATATTTCTTGTCATCTCATGGAGTGGGAATGGGAGAAGGAAGGGGAGAAAGAAAAGGAGATATTTTGGATGACAAATATAAATATTGTTTTTGCATGTAAATGGGAAAAATAAAATGCTAAAAAAATAGAAATGCCACTTCATTAATGCTTTTTACCTATTTCTCTTGCTTTGTCCATTTAACTTTGTCTAAGTGACAGATAAACCATAATTCTTTCAAAATTTTTCATTTTCTTAAAGATAAAGCATTGGTATCCATAGTATGAGTTGGGTGTACACAAAGAATATAAATTATATTGTGAATGCTGAACTAGAAGACTGTCCAATTTTCCCATTCATTCTTTTTCTTTTATAGGTATCCAATTTCTACATTCTCTCTAAAATTCAAAGAATCAGAGTGAAAAGGGAAATTGCAAAGTATCTATATCAAAAAGAGACTGTATCTTCATTCAGAATGATGAACTTGTGATCTCATTTTACTAACATTTATGTATTCCTTTGTATTTGTAGAGATGATTAAGCTACCTGGTTAAAAAAACTCCTATTTTGCCTTAAAGCATACAAACTTAAAATAAAGAGAAGAAAGAGAAAAATGGTCAAAGAAGAATTACATCATCCCTCCTGCTAAATTAGGTAAACAAGAACTTGAAAACCTGGTTGGAGATTGAAGAGTTGATTCTACTTATCTTTCTTACTTCCAAATGTTTTGCTTTCAGTTAAAGTTTTACTCTGGCAAGAAGTCAGAAAACTTAAATGCATTGGTCCATAGGTAATTTAATTAAAATACAACTGTTCATTACATAGTTAAATAATCAGCCTCTTTCTTTGTCTCTGAGGATGTTGGAAACAGGTTGTAAACAATCTTTAAAAAGCTGAAGCATATGTACAGACTTGACTGATCTTCAGTATGTGTTAGAGATTAGAAAGTTCTCATCCATGAAGTGAAAACAATCAGCAATTGGCATCTTTGGGTCATGTCTATATCCCACCCATACCCCCAACAGTCTCATTTGAAAAGTGTTTTTTTCATGTAATTTGGCAGCTTTTTTCAGCTGCTTCTAATCTGTGAGACTCGTAGCAGCTGAGAAAACTAAAGATTACTAAACTTGACAATGATGACAGTAAATTTAATTCTACTTTTGTGAAGAAGGAGAAGAAAAGGAAACAAGGAAATAAAAATTATGGACAGAAAGAAAGAAAAGGAATGAAGGGAAAGAAGATGAAAAGGAAGAATGCAAAATAATCATAAAGGAAGAAAGAAAAGTAGAATGTGGTAGGAAGGAAGGAAGCAAGGAAGCAAAAGATTAGTCTGTCCAATGGAAATTTTACTGTCAATAAAGCTGTAATACCTTTGGTTTGCTATTTTGTGAAGGTCTTTACTTAAGGCTAGTATTCCTGCATTTTGGGGCCACCTAAGGAGTTCTCTTAGGAATTTAATGATATAAAGATATGATCAATTTCTAAACCAAATATAATCCTAAAAGCTTATATTTCTGGGTGGAAGGAAATGTCCTTTCTCTTTCATTCCTCCCTCCCTTTCTTCCTCCCATAAGTTCATTTACAACAGATCTTTGGAGTAAATGCTTAAAAGAACATTATAACTATGATTATTTTTCTCTGGGCCTGAGAATGGGAACTGATAACAGAGGGAGCTCTTTTGCTAGTTTGCCATTAGAGGGGCATCCTTGACCCTTTCATATGTATGTATCGCCATTTCAAAAAGCCTGAATAGCTTTATACTCTCATAAGACTGTTCAGGAGTGAATTCCAGTTGCCTGGGGAGTTGATTGTTAAATTTTCACACTGAGCCCCTAAACCTAAAAAAAAAAAAAAAGCAGCCAGATCAACAAATTAAGGCTCACTTCATTTTGTTGAATGTCTAGACTTAAGAAAATGATGGGAAAAATGCTTATAATACAGATTAAACTTAAAAGTATATCTCATGACTTGGAAAATTCACTGTTCAATATTTACCAGCATACCTCTGTGCTTCTAAATAAATAAGGAAGTTGAGGCTCAGATAGGTAAAAACCCCATCCCTTCATCTCACAACTTTTAATAACATGTGAACCAGAATTTGAATATGATCTGGACTTCAAAAACCACAATGTTCACAGTATCATGAGGTCTAATGGGTCCTCTTGCATTTGAAACATTTCATGTTTAAGTTGTGTTTTGTAATGTTACTTAGTATCCAGAGAATTTTAGAGATTCAAGGGGACCAGAAGGACCATCTATCCCAGTGTCCATCCTTTTCACTGGGGTGGAAACTGACCCAAATCCCATAACTGATCAGTGTTGATGATGGGCTGGTTAACGGTGGTGATCAGATGGTTAGTGGTAGCAATAGTGCTAAAACCCATGCCTTCTGCCTCTTAATCCATGCTCTTTTGAATAGTGAGCATCTCCAAACTAAGATATTGTTTGAAAAAAGCAGGCAATTATGAATTCTAAACTGAAGCTATTAAGCTCTCATAAAATTCAGCAATTAGGCTCGAGTTTGAATTCTGAACGAATCTTGCCGGTAGTAAATTATTGCTTTCTTTCATAATTTTACGTGCTTTTCAGCATCTTAATCACATCCAACTGAATGCACTTGGAAGTTTCTAACACACTTTATTGTTTATATTAATGAAAGTCTTTAAAATCAGATGGCACAATTTGCCCATGCATACCTTTAAAGTAGTTCTGTAATGGTTATTAAATCACAGCTCCAGATAAGCCAAGAATGTGGAATTTAAGCTGAAGTTGATTCACATGCCCTAAAAGATTAAACTCACACAAAATTTTACTAGTAAATATTTTTCCTGATTATGCTCCATGACTAAGAACCTGATTATTCCTGTTGATCTTTCAGTGATTGCTAATCCAGTCTCTTCATGCCCCCTCTCCTTCTTTTGATTTTCCTAATGTAGCAATTCTTCTGGATTCACCACCTCAACCATCATTTGCTCTGCAAGTTTGGGACCTCAGAGGGTCCCAGGAGATGCCTCCATTCAAGATTTCATTATTAACCCTGAAGGACTTTGAATTCCAATATTATCTCTCATAAGTCCCAACTAGTATATATTTCTCTAATACTGATTAACCAGTCGACATAAATTTCCTTTTAAAAAGATATGTTTGCTGAGAAGTTCTAGGACAAACACATTATGTGACAATTCTTAACTTCTGCTTAGCATTTAATCCCCTGTGAATAGTGGACATAAAGTTAAAACTTACAAAATGATCCATTTAGAGAATACATGTGTCCAAGGGGTAACTCGTGATTCCTGACTTTGGAGTTCTTTTCTCCCTTCAAAGAGTATCAAGGAATTTGCTTCAAGGCAAGACATTGGAGATAAATGAGTCTTTCCTTAGATTGCAGGGGTGAGATGTCTTGGTTGATATTCTGACTCTTTCCTGAACTGAACTGGTACCTCTGCCAGCTTTAATGGTCCTGAATTCCTCTTCTATGTGCTAAGGAGATTCCTACTGTATTTTCTAACTGTTCAAAGCTGCCAAGGATGAACCTGGTCACTTTTATATTCTGATATCCTGAGTTTCACATTAACCCAATGACATCCTCTAGATGCTAAGGCATCAAATTTTGAAGATAAGAAAATGGAGTCTCAGAGAAGGGAAATAACTTTTTTATGTTAATGTAGCTAATTTATTGGCAGGACTGGGACTGGATATAGCCCCCTTGATTTTAACTTCCACACCAAAAATGTTTGAGCAGGTGGAACACTAGCAGGAAGTTTACAGGACTAATTTTTAATTCTTTCTTTGATACTTAATATCTGTGTGGCTTTGGAAAACTCATCTAACTTCCCTGGGCCTCAGTTTCTTCACTTGTAAAAATAAGAGGTAGATGGCCTCTGAGATCCATTTTGCTTCTAGATTTATGGTCCTATGATTAAATCGAAGTTGAAGGGTTCTCAGTTTCCTCACCATTGAGCTCTGCCCACTATATGCTATGTGGCATTTCACTAGAGCAGAATATTGTTGCCCTTGTTCTATCCTTCATGTAAGAAATATTTAAGATTCCAGAGAGCTAGAGGTGGAAGAAAACAAAGTGCTCATCTAGTCAAATCCTGTCATTTTGCAGATGAATCCTCTGTTTTAGAAAGGAGAAATTATTTACTTATGATCTGAGCAGCAGTGGGGAAGCTGAGGTTTAAACTAAAATTTGTAAACTCCAGATTCAGGGCTTACTCCACTACATATTTACTTTTGTTAATAAATATAAAGTATTTGCCACACTTTAGATCTCTATGTGAACATATCAGTTCCAATTCAAGGCAAACCATTCAACATCACAGGGATACAAGTTTATGCTCCAATCACTGATGACAAAGAGCCCAAAATTGATCAGTTCTATAAAGACATACAACATTTTTTTTTTAGAAATAACACCCCCAAATGTCACATCCATCATAAGGGATTGGAATGTTTTAGTAGGAAAAAAATAATCAGAACAGGCTCATTTGGCCTTGGAGTACAAAAGGAAACAGGATGGAAACTAAAAGAATTTCACAAAGAAAACTAACTGAACCGAGCAAGTACTCTCTTCCAATATCCTAAACAGTGATTGTACTCATGGAAATCACCATCTGGTCAAAATAAAAATCATTTTGGTCACAGACTTTGTAACCAAAAGTGGAAAAGCTCTATACAGTCAGTTGAAACAAGACAAGGAGCCAACTATGGTTCAGAGTATGAGCTCTGAATTGCAAAATTTAGACTTAATTTGAAGAGAGTAGGAAAACCATTAGACCATATAGGTATTACCTAAATAACATACCTTATGAATATGAAGTAGGAGTGATGAATGGATTTAAGGGATTAGATTTGACAGAATGCCTGAAAAACTAGGGACAGATGTTTAGAATATTGCACCAGAAGGCAGCAACAACCAAAATATTTCCAAAGAAAAAGAAGAGGAAGAAAGCAAAATGATTATTTGATGAAGCCTTACAAAGAGTTGGTGAAAGGAGGAAAGCAAAATGGAAAAGAGAAAAGGAACGATATATCCATCTAAATGTATAATTTTAAAAATAGAAAGGAGATATAAAGTTTTTCTTAAATAAGCAATGCAAAGAAATAGAAGAAAACAAAACATGTTAAAATCAAGTGGTCTCTTCAAGAGAATTAGACATAGCAAGGGGATTTTTTCATACAAAAATGGGCATGATAAAGATAAAAATGGAAAGAACTTAACAGAAGCAGAAAAGATTAAGGATAAGTTGCAGATATATACAAAATTGAACAAGAAAGATCTTAATATCACCTATAAACAAAAATGATGTGGAGCCATACATCCTAGAGAATGAAGTCCTTAGGAAGGATTGCTAACAGGAATATTAGTGGAGGTAACAGAATTCCAGCTGAACTATTTAAAATCCTAAAAGATGCTGCTATTAAAGTGTTACACTCAATATGTCAGCAAATTTGAAAACTCAACAGTGGCCACTGGATTGGTAAAGATTAGCTTGTGTCCTCAGTTCTAAAGAAGGGAAAAGCCAAAGAATGTTCATATTAATAAAAAAATGAGCTCATTTCATACATCAGCAAGCATATGCTCAAGATACTGCAAACTAGGGTTCAGCAAAATGTGAACTGAAAATGAACAAAAGGGCAGGGTGGTTCTTGAAGAGGTAGAGGAGCTAGAGACCGAATTGATATCATTGTTTAGATTATGGAGAAAGCAAGGAGGTTCCATAAAAACATTTATTTCTACTTCACTGACTGCTCTAAAGCAGAGACATCATCTTGTTGACAAAGGTCTAGATAGTCAAAGCTATGTTTTATCCAATAGTAATGAATGGCTTTGAGAGTCAGACCATAAGGGAAGGTGAGTGACTCAGAATTGAAGCTTTTGGATCATTTTGCTGGAGAAGACTTTTGAGAGCTCTTTGGACAGCAAGGAGATCAAATCAATCAATACAGAAATTAATACAAATCAATACAGAAATTAATACAGACTATTCATTGTAATATCTAATACTGAAGCTAAAACTTAAATATGTGAGTCATAATGAGGAGATAGGACTCATTAAAAAGGCTAATGTTGAGAAAAGCTGATGGCAAAAGGAGAGGGGCAAGGCAGAGGATGAGATGACTAGATAGTATCATGGAAGCAAAAAATTATAAGCTTAGAGCAGACTTAAGAAGATAGTGGGACATAAAAGGGACATGCATGTTGTGGTCTGTGGCATTTTAAAGAGTTGGACATAAATGAATGACTTAACAATAGTATCATTAACTACTGTGCCAAGGTTATTTCATCTCGAGTTCATTTAAAAAAAGGCTTCCTCTCCTTGAGTTAAGAAAAAAATAAAACAATAACAACAAACAAGCTTTCTGCAAAAAATACCATTTGAAATCAGCCCTGGATTTATTGTGTTGCAAAATAAATCACAAACAATAACAATAAAGTAAGAAAAAGTATCCTTTAATCTGCATTTAGAGTTCATCAGCTCTCTCTCTGAAGATGGATAGCATTTTTCATTATGGGTCCTTTGGAATTTTCTGCAATCATTGATCAGAGTAGTTAAGTCTTTCACAGCTGATCAATTTTATGTTATTGTGTGAAATGTTCTCCTCATTGTATTTACTTCACTTTATATGTTCATATAAGTCTTCCCATGTTTTTATAAAAGCATCTTGCTTAAAATTTCTTTATTTGCTTTGCTCTGATCAATACTGATTTATAGTATTTTTTTAATGTGACTATTGAGAGCTTTTATTTCTTCTGAAAACTGCTTCATATCATTTTACCATTTATAAAAACAGGGAATGGCTCATACCTATTTTTTATAAATTTGTCTCATTTGCCTATATATTTGATAAATGAGACCTTTATTAGAGAAACTTCCTATAAATTTCCTTCCAGTTATCTATTTTCCTTCTAATTTTGGCTGCACTAATTTTGTTTGTACAAAAGCTTTTTAATGTTCATATAACCAAAATAATCTATTTCATTTCCTGTAATTGTTTCTATTTCTTAGTTTGCTATAAACTCTCCCCTTATCTATAAATCTGAAAGGTAAGTTTTTCCATGCTCCCCAAAGTTATTTATAATATCACCCTTTATATATGAATTATTTATCCATCTGGACTTTACTTGGTTTCTTGACAATTTTTCTAGGTTCATTAATCAGTCCTCTCTATTACAAACTTTATTCTGGATAAATTGATCTTCCCATTCCTTTTTCACAATATTCCATCTCCTCTTTTTAGATTTTGCACAGGTAATCTTACATCTGCAATGCCCTCATATCTCAACTCTGTCTTTGGTAATTCCTATTTTTTAAAAATCAAAACAAATCATACCTATTACATGGTGCTAGTAAGTATCTAACAACCAACTCTCCCCCCAAAAAGTACACAATAAAATTTTAAGTTTTATCTGCATTATTAAATTTTCTCCATCAGTTTCTTAAGTATGGAAAAATCAGACAAGAAATCAATCAAACCCTGATTCATAGTGTTTGTCAGTTTACAAAGTGTAAATGCTCATATTGAAAACTGGATTGGTTTGCTCAAGCCTGTTAGAACCAAGTCAAACAAAGTGCCAGACCTATCCCTACAGTTGCTAGAATCCTATTCTACTGGGATAACAATATTTATTTGGCATATATCTTGATCTTATTAATTAATGTGTAGATATTTTCCTTTCAAAGACTATGTAAACTATGAGAATGTAGAATTTTTACTTTTTAAAATTTCTTTATCTTTTATCTTAGCACCTATCACAATGCCTTTCTTATAGTCAACGATTATGTTGAATTCAGCTGAATTGAAGACTATTAGGGAAAGAATATGGACTTCCTCCTTTCCTCCCAATATGTTTGTACCCTTAAAATGGATAGAATTGCCACTTGACTAAAATTCCATGAATGAACCCAACCAATCAGGGATAAAAAACTATCAGCTGACCAGTATACATTTATTTAGCACTAACTGTGTACGTAGTATAAGTTATTAGGGATATCAGAACAAACATGAAATAGCCCCAACTGTTAAGTCAGTTATATTCTAACCAGAAGACAACCGATAATCATAAAAGCAGTTGCAAAATGGATACACAATAATTACAAGGCAATTTCATGAATCCATAGTCGTTGACCCAGTGATCTCAGTGCTAATTATGGATTCCATGGCACTCAAAGAAAGATCACATATATTTGAAAATATTAATAGCAATAATTTCTGTGGTAGATTAAGATAGGAAAGAAAACAGATACCCATTCATTAAACAATCACTAGACAAATTGTCAGATTGTGGTACTTGGATGTAATGGGATTGTTTAATATAACTTCACTATAATGTATGAAAGATATGAGATATTCCAAGTACCTTGGGAAGATCTGTATGGATTAATTGAAGAGTGGAAAGAACAGAATGATGAAAATAACATATACACTAACTGCTACAAATATTATACATAAAAGTATATATTTCTGCTAGTAAGGAGAAAGAAACTTAGTACTACTTAATGACCAAGTATGAATATGGAAGAAACCTGAAAAAAACAAACACCTTCATTTTCTTTGCAGAAAAAGGAGATTAATGGTGCATCATATATATATATATATATATATATATATATATATATATATATATATATATATATATATAATCAGATATGTTGGTTGTCTCTCGAACCGAGGATGATGATTGTCTTTGTGCGTTTTTGTGCACAAAGACACTTGTGCATGAAGATTTAAGTGGAAAAGTCGATGCACAGAGACAGTCCCACTCTCTCGGCATTGGAAGCCTGGGTCCATTGGCACGAAAAGTCGTTACACCCGGAGACTTCCTCAGCTGCATTCAATGGCCCTGTTGTCTTTTGTGCTCCAACACACCCTAAGCACTCCACTGTGCTTTGCTGCGTCGCCATCTCAGCCGTTGAACCTTCTTGTTGGTTTCTTCCGCCTGTTCCGCCAAAGCAGTCTTGACATGCTGGGTGAGCAAAGCCCTAGAATCAGATATGATTAAGATGTTAATTGGTTTTACTAATTTTTTCTTTCTTTTGAAATATTTGTTATAGGGAATTTGCTTATTTGGTAAGGGGAGGGAAATGCTATATAGAGAAAATGGTGATATAAAACATTAAATATCAATAAAGTATAAACAAGTAAAACTATATTGCTCATGGGAGAGGAGGGAGAATTGGGTTAGGTTCCCTGAAGGAGATGGTATTTTCTTAAAGTCTTGAAAAAAATTAGAAGTCTTAAGAGGCAGAGTAATGAAGTACATTATAGGTAAGTCGATTAGGATATACAAAACCTCTGAGACCAGGAATGGATCTCTATTTGAAGGAACTCTGGTGTCTTCTGAAATAAATTGTGGTAGATGTTTAAGTGTTGGATCTAGGTTACTCCAAAGGGACTATCATAAGTTATCAGTGTTCTTTAGAGAAATGTGCCAAATCTGGTACAGCTAACAACTAAAGAGGGCCCTGATAGACAGAATAATTGTATCAGCTAGGAAATCCTGAGGGGAGGAGAAACCTTGAACTTGATGTCTGGAAACAGATTTTGCTATCTGTCATCAGTCATAAATTTTATAAAATGATGATTTTGAATCACTTCCTGATCAGTCTCAGGGACCTGAGTGGTTTGAAATGAACCTTTATCCTCAGGGTGAAAATCCCAATCTCTTTTCTTTCCCTGGGCCATGTGGGCTTCTGTGTTTATATGTATATTTACACAGTGTTGCACACACATACACTTACTATGGTAGTTTTGCCTAAGACATCATGAATTCCTTACCCCCAAATTGAAAGTTCTTCATAGCCTGACTCCAGACTACTTGCCCTTTCAACCTGATGTCACTCTTCTTTATGCTCTCTCTATCCTTGCCAAAATGGGCTGTCTGCAATTCAACAAAAATAAATGCTCCATCTGTTGCCTCTTGGTCATTGCAGCGGCTATCCTCCATGCCTAAAATGTACTCTCTCCTTTGCCTCTGATTCTTGGAATAGTTGGTTTCTTTCAATGCTTCATTATCTGGCCAACTTTTATGGGAAGTCTTTGCAGCATTTTGAGCTAGATGGAACCCCAGGAGTAATGGATTTCAAGCCCCTCTCTCCTCTATTTGCAGTTTAGATGGCCAAAATCCATAGAGGTATAGTAACTTACCCAAAGTCACTCATAGAGCAACAGAGGCAGAATTTTAGTGCAGGTCCTCCTTATTCTTGATGCAATTTTCTTTTGACAGCCTCACATTGCTTCTGATTCTCCTAGCTGCTAGTGATCTTTCCCTCCTTAATTAACTTATGTTTATTTTTGTTTATCTGTTGCATCTACCAGTAGATTCCTTGAAGAAAGGGATTATCCCATCCTACTTCCCTTTACTGTTCACCTTTATATGTCCAGAGTATTCTACACATAGTAAATGCCTAATAAATGATGAAGTCACTTCTGGGTTGTAATATATTTTCCTTTGAAATATCTCTGGGTTATAGTTAATGGTATAAATTTGGGGAGATAAATTTGGTTTGTTAGGAGAGGGAAAGACAACCATAAAAATTAGAATCTTTTGCCCTATCTTTGCAGGACTCTATGAATTTCTTGAGACTCTCCACGCCAAGTTGTCTGCACAGCTTCTTATCTCTATTTCACCTGTCTGGTGGAGAAACACTGCTCTTGGACATCTGAACTCTAATAGGTGTTTTTTGCTTTATTTTGATTCCATTCTCCTTCCTGGCCATTTTCATATCATGATACCAATACTATATCCAGCTTTTCTTTATATGTGTATTCAAAAGCAGACTGTGTTAACCGAAAGTACAAAATTTCAACATAATATCTATCATTTATATACTGTTCTAAGGTTTTAAAGCTGCTTTACACATCTCAGATCATTTGATCCTCACAAATACCCCATGAAATATGTGCATTTTAATTTCTCCCATAAAAATGAAAACTGAGGCTAATGTTTAACTCAAGATCAAACATCTAAAAAAGGTCTGGGAAAGCACACCATCTCAGATCTCCCTGATTCCAAGTCTACCATACTCTCTCCTATGTCACCAACTGTTTCTGTCTTATTGAGTGAAAAATAAAAGCCATTGCCTTGTAGAATCAGCGTATACATATATCTCTGTGAAAGGTCTGGGATTCTTTATTTCAATGAACTTAAAGTGAAGTGCACCCAGTTGATTATTTTTATTAATAGCATAGAGCTTGGAACACAGCAGACACCTAATAAATACTATTTGGCTCACTACAAAGTCTCATTGAGCAATTAGTATCAATCGAATTTTACAAAGAGATATTTATGTCAAAGTTATAACACAGTATGACCAACCTCCATATTGAAATTGATGGACTCTGTGTATGTTTGTCTGTGTATATACACATGATATATATGCCTATACATATGTATACATACACATACTGGGGTGGTTCATATACATACATAGATGCATGTATGTATAAGCATATACACATATAGACACACCTGCGTCCTTCAATATCTGTTCATATGCCTATATCTTTATCTATATGTAATGGCTAAATTTGGAAATTTGTTTTGATTGACTACACATTTGTAATAATTTTTGTTTTTCTTGAAAATAAAATTAAAAAAAAGAAATATAAACACAAGTAATAGTAAAAACACTTCTCCTTGATATTTCAGGGACATACTCTTTCCATCCTGCTTGGTCTCTGGGGAGAGTGGGATCAGACTTAACTTGGTTGCTACAAAACATTGGTCCTACCAAGTTCTGAATGATCCCCTATCTCACCTGCTACCTGGCGAGGTCCTGAAGATTACTTCTTAAGGTCTTTCTTTGATCCTTGCTAGCTGGCCACAGATCTGGGTTCTTGAATGTTGGAATGGCAACATACTCCTTCGATCTTTCAAAACTCATGACATTGGAGCTTCCACCTCCTTTGCCTAGAATTGCAGAGATGATAGCAGAGGCCAAGAGACAAAGATTCTTCTCAGGGCCACTTAGGCTCAAGGGAGAGAAGTCCCCAAAGCCCCTCTTCTCACAGTACTATCTCTCACAGTTTATCATGAGCAAAATAATTTAATTACAAATACATCTGAAGAGAAAATGGTCGAAGAGTCTAGCCTGATGCTGATTTATCCTTTTTGAATCAACTTTCCAACTGATTCAACATTTCCTCCTAAAGATGTGTTTAGCAGACATACTAGAAGCATAAAGAGTAACTTGTACAGGTTCTACAGACAACCCAATATACTTCCATTCCACATCAAAACTCCAATAGGAGAAAGCTCTCTTGTTCTCCATGTGGTGAGAAAATGGCTCTTTGTAAAGCCTGAAACTCCTCATTAATTCAGCTTGTTGGTCCCTTTTCTGTGGTTGTCTTGAGCTCTCAGTTACAGCAGGGTTTTGACACAGATATATGAACAAAAGTTGTTTTAAAGCAAAGAAGACACCAATGTCCAGAATTGAATATTGTCTCACTTTTGAGATCTTAGTAACCATGACAAAAATGTTTCATTTTGTTGAGAAGCAAGGTCCTTGTTCTTGATTTGGAAGCACTTGGATGAAGGTTTCAATGTCTCATATTTGAAATAGAGAAAAATGTTGCGTTTGAGAGACATCATTTCCTTAGTACTTGGAATTATTGTTGTGTGATCTTGGCAAATCACTTACCCCTGTTTGCCTTAGTTTCCTCATCTGTAAAATGAGCTGGAGAACAAAGTGGAAAAATCACTCAAGTACCTTTGCCAAGAAAACCCCAAATAGGGTCATGAAAAATCAGACACAAGTGAAAAATGACTAAACAATAAACAACTCTTAACTTCAAGCCCCACACTCTATCCACCAGAGCTTTTAGGAGAGATGGATTTTTAGCACTGTAGAGTTTGAAGAGATGTTAGACATCACTTGATTTAAACCTCCACTTTTCCTCAGCATTTTTTCACATAAGGAAACTGAGCCAGAGATTTAAGATAAAGTACCTAATAAATAAGTTCAGGACTTGAACTTATATCTCTTGACTGGAATGCCAGGTTCTTCTTATTGCACTATGTCAATTCTCAAGGCATAGAGGTATTAAATACCTTGTCAAAAGTTATGCAGCAGGGGTCAAATTAGAGTTCATAAGCCTGAAGTTCATTTTTTAAAGGCATTCTTGGGGTCAAATTGATTTTAACCTAATCCAGGTTCATATGTCTATGTGGCTCAGGATTGCCAGTCACTCGTAAAAATGGCCTGAGTGAGGTCTATATTTGGGGATTTTAATCAGGTTGGCATAGTGGATAGAGTGGTTGATATATAGTCATATAAGAGCTGAGTTCAAATCCTAGCTCAGATACTTCCTAATTTTGTGACCCTGAGCAAATCATATAATTCCTCTAAAGCTCAGCAAATTGAAAAAAAAAATAGACCCAAACCCAGGGAGGTTGTGAGGATAATATTAGATAATGAATATAGGATACTTTGTAAACCACTATTTAAATGATAGCTATCATTATTATGATCATCGTCATTAATCATCCAATTTAACTTCCATATTTGACAGATGATGAAACTGGACTTCCAAGAAGGAGTAATGATTTGTCCAAGATCAAAAAGGGAGTAACCCCTGTTTTACTTCCAGCTGTTCTGATAATGGACTCATTACTTTATTTTGCCCCTCATTAGAAACCCTGCTTGAATCTAGTATGAGAACCTCCCTTTCTTGTTTCTTTGATTTCATGACTCTATTTCATGTCATCATTCTCTGAATGTGAATTTATTAGATTCTGAGATTCTCTTCCCCTTTTCTCTCTGACTTTATCATTCCATTTTCTTTCAGCTCCCTTTTCAACAAGATTTCCAGGTATGAAATAACCCCAATTCCTTCCAGCTCCCTATACAAAAATATTCCAAAGTATGACATAACCATTTCACCAATCAGCCAATGCTAATTTGATTATGTGCTTCAAATCCCTGAAAAGTTGCTATATGGGAAAGAGAACAAGATTATTCTCTGTGGCTGCTAATGGGAAAACTAGAAGTAATGGACATTTCAGGGCAATAGATTTTACCTCAGTATAAGAATGAATTTTATAAGAATTATTTAGTTATTTTTGTTCAAATCTTTGATTTTAAAATCTACAAGTAATTCCAAGTGTGGAAAATCAGTCCATCCAGATAGCTTAGGCACTTGACTATATCTCAGTCTTAGAGATTCACCAACAGTTATGTGACTTGCCCAAATTCATACATCTAGTATTAACCAGAGGCAGGATTCAGATACAAGTCTTCCTCAATCTAAAATTAGCTTTCGATTCACTTCAATGAAGTGCCTTCATCTATATGTACATATATGAGAATGGAATTATGAGGCAAGAGTTGATGATTTTAGATAATATTAATAGAGTGAGGTTTTAAAAATATTTTACATACAGTATGTCACTAATGCCCATAAGAGGGAGGAACTCTAACCTATCAATCGATAACCATTTGTTAAGTGCCTACCATGTGCCAAGCACTGTGCTAAGCCGTGACATTATTACTGTTATTTTACAGATGAAGACTTTTAACTCAGATAACTGAAGTTCTATGCTCAAGGTGACACTTAAAATAAGTGTAAGAGGCGGGATTTACATACAACCTAAGCCCACAGCACTCATCTAGGGTCATGATGCTTCCAGGCACAGTCTGGAACATTGCACTCAGGAGATATTCTTAAAGAGATTGTAGATTGGGTTAGAAGACTACTAAAGCAACTTTCATGTCTAGGATTTTGTGACTCAGCAGAAAAATCAGAGCCTCTCATTAGGGAGTAAGTCTTGACTGGCTAATACATCTAGAATGTCAAGAATTGCAATTATTTTTATTGTGTCCTCAGCTGTCAGAGCAGCAGCAATTTCACTTGGTAGTTAAATTTACTTTCCTCTCTTTCTATTTAAACTTCAGATACAATTTATTAAATACTGTATCTAATGTTTCTCTCTTACCTACTACTCATCCATTCATCCTTGGAGCTCTCAGCATTGTGTAGTAAATATTCAATTGTGAAGCCCCTGGTAACACTAATGGGAATCATGTCACTCATTTTCTCAGCACAGCTAGAATATACATCCCTTAGGGGATGAAGGGATTAGAAAAGAAAATCACTATCCTGATCAATGAAACACTGCTTCCCCTCCCACTCGCCTACCATGATTTCATTTCTTTAGGGTAAGGCTATGGTCCACCAACTTCCAAAGAATAAAAAAAGTGGATTCACACATAGCAGTTTGGAGAAAATCCAGCAGTTCTGAAGAGAGGCAAATTCAATAAAAGTATCAAATGGACATTAACAAAGCTTTTGGAATCTTAAGGGTTGTTAATAGAGGGGCAACATCTGCGAGTAAGGAGAAAGTCACATCCTTCTTTGTCCTAGTCAACCCATGCTGCGGATACTGTTTTCCTTTCTGGGCACCACAGTGTAAAAAGTTTTTTTGCTGAACTGGAGAAGGGCAATTGGAGTGGGAAAGAGCATTGAGCTCATGCCACATAACAATAGCCTGAAAGACCCGGACAGGGGTGGTGGTGGCAGTTAAATAATAAGCAATGAAGACTTTTGGGAGGGAGGTCATAATGACTGAGTTCAAGTATCCAAAGGGACATTATGTGAAAGAAGGATTTGGGATCCTGCTTGCTATGGAATTATAGACTTTGTGGAAAGAAAAAAAAACTTCCCAATAATTAAAAGTGCTCTAAAATGAAATACGTTGGCTTTAAAGGTGGTAGTCTCTCTATCATTCAAGGTTTTCAAGGAGTGCCTTTTTGAACATGTTTTAGAATGTACTCGATGTCTATTATGGTTCCTTCTAACTCTGAAATCCATGATTATTTTCATTGGCTAAGACATTAGGAATCATACTGTAGACATAGCCTTTGTCATAGTCTGTAAGAAATACCCTTATGGAAGTATTCCCACACCAAGCATGGAAGAGTGAGACTATTTCATCAGGTCTCAGTTTTACTCTTCAAGTCCTTCCTCCTAATAAGGCTCTAAAATTATTTAAACTAAATCCCTGTGACAACTTTCTGCTTAGATACAATTACGTCTCAATATTGAGTTTAGAGTCAGGAAGCTCTGAGTTTAATTTTACCCTCAGACACTAGGTAGATGGACTTGGGTAAGTCATTTAATCTTTGTTTGCCTCCATTTTCTCCACTATAAAATGGGGATAACATAATGTATCATATGTTGTAAGAATCAAATGACACAATTTTTGGAAAGTGTGTAGCACAGGGTCTGCCACATGAATGATTATTAATAAATGATCATTCTCTTTCCTCTCCCTGAAGGAAGATGTGGTATGGCCATTTCTTTCTAGTGACAGGATGAGTCATTTTTTTTTAGTCACTATCACCTGCTCCTTTTAACCATTGAATGCTATCTCAAGTAATTAATCCATCAATAATAAAAAAAAGACTGTGAATCTTGAAATTTCTCAGACTTGTGAATGTTAAAAAATTCCCCATTGGGGAATTCTCCATTGGGACAATTCCCTATTGGGACTATTCCCCATTTTAAGCAGTGACACTACTTAGATCTACAATGTGAGAACTCTACTTAGATAAAAAATGTGAAGACCTCTACTCCACCCATACTTAAGCCTGTTTTAGGAGAGAAAACTCCTTGCTGAACAATGAAAAATACTTACACCCATACTTAAGCCATGCCTATTTTTAGAATTAATACAAAGGGGTGCTAAGTACCTCTAAAGGTCAGGCAACTTGTGAACTTACAGGGAACAAAGAGGAAAAAAACTTACTCAGAGATTCTAGCCTACTCAGGTGTGGATTACTAAAAGGATTAGTCTACTCAGGTGTGAATTCAGAATGGGCTGTCCTTTGGAAAACATCTACTGTGATTGGTAGATGTAAGGACTTAGGGGAGGTGGCATAGGAGAAATTGCCCTTTAAATAGGAGCTCAGATAGGAGCTCAAGGGACTCATTCTGAAACATTCAAATGGAGGATTGAGCTGGTGAAAGCAGCTCAGATGATGCTGGCCTGGTGTCACTAGAATCCTTGCTTGGACAGATCTTGTGGTGAGTGACTAATATATAAGGACTGACTGATCTTTCTTTTAGGGCTTAGGCCTGGGTTGGCCAGGGCTGCCTGGGCCAGCCTATTCTTTTCTCATTTTATACCTCTCTCTCTCTCTCTCTCTCTCTCTCTCTCTCTCTCTCTCTCTCTCTCTCTCTCTCTCTCTCTCTCTCTCTCTTTCTCTCTTTCTTTAATTCTCATTAAAATCTCTATAAAACCCAGTTGAGTGGGTATATTTGAATAATTGGGAATAATTCCCTGGTGACCACCTTATATATTGATTTAAAAACAAGACACTGTAGTGAAAACATATTTTCTGTGGTCAAATTTACTCACCCACTCTTTTATCTACAACAATTTAAGTCTTCCACTATTTTAATCACTACTAACAATTTAAGTCCAGAAAAGTCAGAAATAAACAGCAAACTCAACATCGTAATACAAGATGTAATTAAAGATAATTGCCCAGAGATTTAAAATAGTTGAGGGTATAAACTGTAGTGATTAAAATAGTGGAAGATTCTGTGCTAAATGCAGGATCAATGCATCTCTCCTATTCCTTCATATTTCCCCTCCTTCCTACTCTTACCTTATCATTGCCCTAGGTTGTTTAGGTGAATTTCATGTCTTCCCCTATATCTGTCTATATGTTGTTTTTCATTTGTTTTGAAGAGGATCAATGACATGACAAATGTAATGTCTTGACTTGTATGTGGCTTGGGATTAAATGAGGCAGTGCAAAAAGTCATCAGCTTTACTCTCTCTTCCAGAATCATTGAATTCCAGTGCAATGCAAAAGTCAGGATGACTAGTGATGGCCAGAATGCAGTGGATGACCATGGTGTTTTTAATGTCTGACCAAGCTCTAAGCACTCCACAGCACCTACTTCAGCTGCATTCATGGCCATTGCAGCTAATTGTTCTCATCCAGCCATTCAGCAAGGAGAAGTCTTCACGTGTTTGGGGTAGACATCCTCCTAGCTCACTGACTATAATTTTGAGGACTGTAGGTGACCCTAAATCTATTTTAGCTCATCTGTGGAGACAGTTTTACTAGGGTGTGACCACTGGGCATATTACAACTCTTTGGAGCATAGGTGAGAGTTGAGTGATAAATATCAAAGGCAGATGAGAATCTCTGAAAAGCATTTTGCAACTCCTCCCACCAATGATCACTCCATATAACCTACATACATGCACACATACATATATATGTATATGCATACATATATGTATATATACATATATCCATGATTTCTATGCCATTGTACCATAAAAACACTTAGGGAAAGGATCTTTTAACCATTCTTCATTGTATTCTTATAACCTAGATCAGAGCCTGGTATATAGTAAATACTTTTATAGTGCTTGTTAGCAATGCTAGGATCCAGGACAGTTCCACAGGACTCATGACAAAAAAGGCTATTCATCGCTATAGTAGGAACTGGTGGCGTCTGAATGCAAATTGAAACATGCCATTCTTTGCTTTATTTCTTCCACATGTTTTTCTTTAGTGTAAGCAATATGGGACTTCTTTCACAACAGGATGAACATAGACATATATTTTGTGTAATAACACATATACAACCTATATCATATCATCTGATGTCTTGGAAAGGAGGAGAGATTAGAAAGAGGAAGAGATCATGAATCAAAACATGCTAGAAAACAATGATTGAAAATTGTACCAACATGTAATCTGGGGGAAAAATTAAAGGACTTGTTGTTTGGTTGTTAGAGTTAAAATGTCTTTAATAATGAAAAAAATGTTTTTGGAATCATTGGCTCATCTTCCTCTTCTATGGAAACCTCTTCATGTCCAAAGCACTGTGATGGACAGCTGGACAGTGACAGAGGTTGAAGTACACCCCCTGTGACTGATATCTATTTTTAATCACATAGTCATGGCATTCATAGTGCATTATAAAAATTGCACCAATGTGGATAAAGCCAAAATGCCACCTATAATGAAACCACAGGAATTAGTCATCTCCATTGCTCAGCTGAATACTCTAAGGATGTATGTGATATTATCAACATGATGGATGCTGAAAGTAGTTTGCTGGCAATGGGAAATTTGTCACCATCATTGCCATTCTTCTTGGCATGAAAAGAGAAGATGAATATGGCAGAGGAATGGCAACAAAAGTAAGGGGAAGAAGGAGTTAGAAGGAAAAACAAAGTATAGACATTTGGAGATCATGTCTTAAAAATTGGCAAAATTAGTAGCAACCATTAGCAAACACAGCCATTTCATTATATTCATTTAATATTTGCAATGGTACTGTGAGAAGACTAAAGGCAGAGCCAAACTAACACTCATTTATTAAGTAGAACTAATTTCACCCAAGGCAAACCTAGCTAGGGATGATAATGGTTTAGATTAGGAAGAAACCTGATTAAGGGGTCCTAATGTTGAATAGTGGTAATTTAACCATGGATACAATCAGATAAGCAATACTCCACATTGGTGTGTGTGTGTGTGTGTGTGTGTGTGTGTGTGTGTGTAGGATTACCTTGCATTGCGATTATTTTGAAACATTATGGGACCATAGATTTCATTCTAGATGGATTTTCAGAGGACATTGTTAAAATTAAATGAAGAGGCTGCTTGTAGTTTTAATAATTTTATTACATCAAAGTAGTAATAATAAAGAGAGGGGAATATAGGAAAGAGGTAGAGAGTTACTTAGCTTACTACTCTATTGGGCACCATGATGGATTGAAGCCTAGTGCTGACAAGAGTTCCTTCAGGATCCAAGCTCCAGCCAGAAGAAGCTTGAACAGGCTCCTGGTCTGATCTTATAAGTTCTGTTCTCCACCCATTAGCTCTCACATGTCACATCACAGGAACCAACCATAGTTTCTTAATTTGCCTGGGTTGCCCAAGGGGGCAGTGTCTGTGGAATCAGCTTCCTACCTTCTTTGAGTGTCTTTATTTATGCACATCTCAGTGGTCTTTGACCGTCAGGTCACTGAGAAGTGACATAAAATAAAGTGACATTAATGGAGAGAGAAATTCTCTTTCAACAATATGGAATCCATTCTTTTCATTTTACATATGGAAAAAGTAAGGTCCAAAGAGGTTCAGTGACTCAGCTAGCATCACACAGCTAGTCAGTTAGAGAGACAAGATTTCAATTCAAACTTCTAACACCAAATCTAGTTCTTTTTGTTTTTAAAAATCCTGGCCCTTTTTCTTAGGAACAATACTAAATATATAGGTTCCAAGACAGAAAAGTGGTAAGGGCTGGGCAATTGGGGCCAAAGGACTTGCTCAGGGTAACACAGATAGGAAGTATCTTAGGCCAGATTTGAACTCAGGGCCTCCCACCTTTAGGCCTGGCTCTCTATCCACTGAGCATCCTAGCTACCCCTTAATTCTTTCCCTACATTGTACTATGCCTTGGAAACTCTGATATCTGTTACTCTTTGATGCCGCTTAAGTTTTAGATTAGAAAATGGTCCTTAACAGCCTACAGGGAAAGCAAACACATAACTGCTACTCTCTTCCTTAATATTATAAACTTAATAACCATTAAAAAGCAAATCAAATAGATGTGCAAACTAAAAAATAAAATATTACATAAAACTCTGCATTTAACAATGTAGAAACATTTAAATTAAGGGGGAAAAGCAATAAAAATGCTCTTGCATTGAATTTCCTTTCATGTTTTGTGATAGTCTTTTTCTAGATATTTCTTAATAATTTTAATCGCTCTTTGATAGTTAGGAAACATTAGGAAACATATTCAGCTATTTTAGATTACCCCTAACTACTACCTACTTCTTGCATTCATATTAGGAAAAAAAAACAAAAAACATTTGCTATTAACGCTCCATCTTGCCAGACTTCAAGAATTATCAGACTTCCTGAGACCCTGATCAATTACTTAATCTGATCTCAAATGCCTGGATGCTTAAACTGTACCATATTCACCAGTCCTGTCCCTGAAGGGAAGTGTCTTTTCTAGTTGGTCTGTATTCCAGAATGAGTCCTTTCTTATGTAGCATAACATTATCAAGTAGAAGAAGCAGCATGATATGGTAACAAGAGCATTGAACTTGGGCTCCTAAGATCTAGACTGAAGTACCTCCTCTGTTAATTATTGTCTGAGTTATTTTCCATGAATTATATGTTGTCTCTTAATAATATATTGTATGAGAGGTTTGGGGTAGATGATTTCTGCAGTCCCTTCAAGCTCTGACTATTTTAGATGAAATGCATGCACTCTGAGGGCAGGGAAGGAATCATTGATGTATACATGTGTGATACCTGACACACAGTACAGTTTTACCATAACAAATGCTTGTGGAATTGAATTGATTTGCTTTCTATACTTAAAGGTACCTTATAGTAACTATGTTCCAACATCACTTCACATTCTCATGATCTGTGTTCTAGTTTCCAAGTTCCCTTCGAAATTTGGCATCATGCTTTAAAATCCCTTCCTGTCCTGTCATTCTCTGTGCCAAGGTTACTCATAGATGTAATATTCTCTGTTTCAAGATCCCTCCCAGTTCTAAAATTCTATATTTCTGGGAATTTCATTGTCTGTAGGAGTCTTCTGGTTCAAGATCAGCACTCCCCCTTACTCCTCTGATATAAGCCATATGCCCCTTTCATCTTTCTTACCCATTCTTCCTCTTATTGTTGTTTATGGGAGCACCTGGTGATGTTAATTACCAGTGAAGGACTGCAGAATGGCTCCATTCCCCTCAACATTCTGTTTGATGACTGAACGGTCAGCATGGAGCCAGGGAAGCATTTAATGGAAACTTAATCAGCCAAATCCTCCCCGTGACTAAGTTGCTCCCTGGAACTCAGGTATGCATGAAGCACCAGGACACTGGCTTAATGTGCTGAAACAATTTTCTCCATGCATCCTGAGGGCCTGAAAGAGTTAATGACTAACAGCAAGAGAACTGTGAGATGCCTAGGAGTCACTTGGGCACCACACTGGGTTCATAGGGTCTCTGTTTCTCTCTCTCAAGAATTCCATACGTATGCAAAGGAAAGTGGGAAATAGATGATACAAGAAAGGGAACAAGGGTACAATCTCTGAAATTGTGTGTGTGTGTGTGTGTGTGTGTGTGTGCGCAAGAGACAGACAGACAGACAGACAGAGACACAGAGAGAGACAGAGAGAGAAAGAGACAGAGAGAAATAGATAGATTTACAGAAAGAGTCCTATAAAGATACAGACAGAGACAGAAAGACAGAGATAGAACAAGACAGACCAAGATGGAAACAAAGAATGAGACAAAGACACAGAAAGAGAATGAGAGAGATGGAAAGAGATGAAGATAAACAGTCCAGGACAGAGACAGAAAGACACAGAGAAGCAGAGACAGAGAGAGAGTGTGTGAGAGAGACTGACAGAGAAAGATACAGAATCAAGGACAGACAGAGGACAGGTAACAGACAAAAAGACAGTGAGGCAGAGACAGAAAAAAGAGGAACATGATTATTTGTTCTTGTAGATGAAGTCATTTATGATTGACCAAGACAATTTTCTCTTGATGTGTATGCCATCATTTCTACTTTAAATCAATAACTGTCAACTAGAACTTCTGACTAAGCATTAGCAAATTGACTTTCAAAGGCAATCTTTATTTGATAGGTTGATGATTTCTGCCTATTACTTCCTTTTTTGTAAGTAGGGAAGGGAATATTTGCTTTCTTCATATTTCATTTTTCCTCATCTGTGCACCTCTCCTACTCACCCAGGAGAATGTAAACTCCTAGAAGAAAAAGACTTTCCATGTTTGTTTTCATGTACCCACTGCCCAATACAGGAACTGACAATGTTTCAGGTTGTTGACATGTATTGTAGCTTCTGTGGCTTGTTCCATCTTTGGCACTGCCCTTGCATTGATTGGTCTCATTTCAGATTTCTATAGCCCTTGTATTGCGTCCTCATTCTCAAACGTATATCCTTGGTAGTAAGTTGGTCACATAAATTTATAATTCTATCTGATACCATTTTTGGGAAAAAAGGCATGAATTTTAATCTTTTCAAGCTAAATTTCTACTAGTTGCCTCAAATGAGTGCCAATCACAACTAACCCTTATAGAAAATGCAGTTTCACACAGCATTTTCACAATATTATCCAATTTAATTCTTGCAATCCAATTTAATTCCCAGTTCTTTGATAGGTAGGTCTATTATTATCTCCTTTTTACAGATGAGTAAACTGAGATTCAAGTGGTTATGTGGCTAACTCAGTCATTGCACAACTATTAAGTATTTAAGGAAGGATTTGAACTCAGATCTTTTGAACTCCTATTTCAGCAGACTATCCAACTTGGCATTTAACTTCCTTTTCAAAAAGAAAGATATTTGCTTAATTTATGAGTCTCCTGGTGTATCCACTTACCTTTTCTTCTTCCTGTAAATCCTAAGGTAATGGATTTATTATGTAACATATACCACTGCATTATCACTTTAAAGCTGGAAAAGAATTTAGTGTTCAGCTACCTAAACCACTTATATAACAGATGCACTGGAAATGAATTACTTATGCAAGTTTCTACATATATTTTGCATCAGAGATGTGTCTTCTGATTCCAAATCCAATGATCCCTCCATGTTATCATACTATCCAAGGTGCTAATATTTCTACTGAGATTCAATGTTCTAAACATGAGTTCAAAACTACTGTTTTCTTCAACAGCTTCATCCATTCCCTGTATCATATGACTTCTAAGTAGTTCTATTAACAAAATTATCTAGTATGTTACTTTATGAGCTCTCCCAGAAAAGACAGATTAAATGTGGTTCCTTGAAGAGAACCAATTTACTTATGGAAACTAATGGAGTAATTTTTCTCTGAGACAGGGACTTACATACCCAGCTGTAGACAGACCACATTCATAGACAGACAGACAGACAGACAGACATTTTCTGAGGAGGTGGAAGGTAAATGTCAGAAAAGTGAATGCCTATTTTTTTCCCTTCCAGCCATCCTTATTATTTAATATCCTTTCTGACTCAGAGAGCCTTGAGTTACTAATTCCTTTGGTAGTGATCCTGATTGCTGCCAACCATTCCCATTTGCTTATTGACTAAACTCAGCATTACTCTGGCAATCTAGAATATGATACTTGAATGTCACAAAGCTATTGAGCATACTGATTTTGGACCTGCCAGAACTGCATCTGTGAGTATAGGAAATACCAATAGTCACCGATTCTTATCTACTTGTCTAATCATATTCCCTCCCCTTTGTCACTCTGGCTCTCCAGCTTAAGTCATTTCCAAAACCCCAGGAAAGGAATTATAATGCGTTGATTTGTCAGACTAACACAGGTATCTCAAAGGACTGCTGGGAGGAAAGTGATACCCTTTAAAGAACTTTATGAAGGGAAGTCTTTAATTAATCTCCACAGTTGATCAGCAGTGTTCCTGATGTGGATGCTGTCCTACCTACAGGTATGTATCTACCCATCTCCATTCTTGCAGCACCAGCAACTAGGCTGCTGAGATTTGTTATCCATTAAAACAGAAGTGGAAAAATGCTATTTCCTGACCTTTGGAATCTTACTTGGTACCTTGCCTTTCTCTAGCCCTCTTAATTCTAGTACCTTCCTTCAATTAATTTTTAATTTATATATCCTATATGTATTTTACTTTGTATATATTTGATTGCATGTTGGTACACCCATTATACTCTGAGCTCCTTGAGAGCGGGGATTGTATTTTGCCTCTGTGTATTCCCAGTGCTTGGCATGTAGTAGACTCTTAATAAATGTTCATCGACTGATTATTTGATTGATTATAATCTACTTTGCATGACTTGTTTTATCAGACAACATTCAAGAAGACTTCCATTCCCCAAATACCTACGTGTGAATCCTTCCTCAGACATTGACAAGCTTTCATTGAGTTTAATCAATCAACAACTAGAAATGGATTTTAGGTACAAGTCTGCCAGAAACATTTTTGAAATTCACTTATCATTCTCAATCCAAGCATTTCTAGATTAAAGAAAAAATTGTCTCAACTAGAAGAGTTTCGTCATACCCTTGATCATCTCTTTCAATTCAAGACATTTTCATGTTTCATTTATGGGAACTTGAAAAATAACACAATTTGAAAAAAAACTCAAAAGGTTAGAGGTAATATTCCATAAACTTGGGCTAAGAGACCAATACTTAATATTTTTTGAATCTCCCTGTAAAATCAATGTCCTAAAACTACTCAAAACTCTTTCACTATTCCCTTCCTGGATTCATTCCCTGGTGGTCACAGATGACAAAAAAAAAAATTCAGAGAGAACTCCTTCCTCAGAGTCATACCTTAATTTCTTTAGGAAATGGAGGAAAAGGGTATAGACTTTAGGTAGGACCTAACTTTAATCCCATCAGAAGAGGAAGAAAAGTAGTGAGTTTAATTAGACAGTTATTTCCATTGGAGGTTGATTATTACCATTTCAATTCACATCTCTCTTTCTTGGATCTCATTTTTGCCCTTTTGTTGTTCAGTCATTTATAGCCCTGTCTTGGTGACCTCTTTGGGGGTTTTCTTGGTAAAGATAGTGTAGTAGTTTGACAGTTTCCTTTTTCAGTTAATTTTATAGTTGAGGAAACTGAACAAACAGAGCTAAGTGACTTGTCTAGGGTCACATAGCTAATAAATGTGTGAGGTCAGATTTGAACTCAGGAAGATGAGTCTTCCTGACTCCAGGCCTGATATTTTGTCTACTCTACCATCCAGTCTTGCTCTTTTATATACATTTACATGAAAAAAATGTTAGGACCCAGAGAAAGGATTTTATTGGATATTGTATCATGAAAAGTTTAATAATATTTCCTACCATCTGGTGTCAAGGAAGCATTTTAGAATGGAGAAATGTTACTTTCTTAATATTTTTAGTTGAAATAAAAAGGTTTAAAATGTTTCCAAAATTGTGTGACATTCAACTCTCTGAGCCAGTTTCCACATCAATAAATACTCAAATACCCATAGAGATTTGTGACCTCATTGATTTGAAAATACCCTCTAAGGTAAGCTATCCATGTCTGCCATTCTCATGGAACACTTTTGCCTTCTCAAAAGTTTGACACTGAAAGTCTATCCAAAATGTTTGTCATATGCATTGTGGAAGAGGGATTAGACTTGTTCTTGCTTGGTCCTAAATGAAACAGAGTTAGGAATAATGGGCTAGTAAGAGACAAATGAAAAGTGGCAAATTTCACCTTAGTGGAAAGAATACTGTAGAATGTAAACTTCTTGGAAGATCCATCTGCTCAAAGTAATCTCTCAACCTGATATGGACATTCAACAAATAGTTGTTGCATTTAATTGGAGAGAAATAATCTAAATAATTAGAGATATTCAAAAGTAGAAATGGCTGCATTAGGAGAAAGTGGGATTCCCCTTGCTTCGAATCATAGCTGGATGACCATTAGTTAGTGTTGTGTCTACCAAATCCTAGTTAAGAAAGACATTGACGGGTTAACTGATGCACCATTCTTACCTGAGCTTCTAAATGCCATTGCCTCAAAGTTCTTGATTTATTGATGCTGGGAATAAGTCCATGAAGTGTGAGCACTCATTTTTTGGATGAATGATTAATTGAATTGATTTTGATTTTGCCTGGAAGCTATTCCATCCTCTGCTATCACAATTTGTATTTCCAGAACATAGTTTCCCTTCCTTGGTTAAAAAAAATTCCTATATAGTAAATATTTTGAAGCTGCTTCTTGTGACATTTCTGGACATTACTTAAAATAGCTGGAGTAACTTTCTGAAAAATATTATGTTAGATAGACTTTTAGCCCCTAAACATCACTTGTGGAGTTGTATATTGGGCAGAGATGACTACTGTTTCATTCCTTGGTTCCTACTACAGAATAGATTTTTCACAGGCTAATAGAAAAGGTTTTATTACATGAGATCTATTTTCTGTTTATGGTAGAAGATTAAGATCTTTTAAAAATTTTTACACTTATAGTTAATGTATGGACTTTTGGAAAATTTTTGGTTTCCTCATAAGTAAAGAGAGCAACTATTTGGCTTTGTAGTTCAGAGTGGTGGTAGGGATGGAATGCTTTTGGTGTTCAGTCATTCAGATGTGTATGCTTCCATCAATGGGATTTTCTTGGCAAAGTTTCTGGAATGGTTTGCTATTTCCTTCTTCCATAAACAGAGGTTATTGACTTGTCCAGAGCCACACAGTAAATTTTGTTGATGTTCAGTCATTCATTAGTGTACCATTCTTTTTGACCCTGAGATCCATGCACTTTGATGATATTGATGGGATTTTCTTGGCAAAGATACTGGAGTAATTTACCATTTCCTTCTCTAGTATGTTTAGGCAAAGTTAAGTGACTTTCCCAGGGTCACATAGAGAGCAAGTATCTTAGACTAGATTTAAACTTAGTTCTTCCTGGCTTCATGCCCGGTGTTCTATTTGCCGAGCCATCTAGCTGCCCCCAGAAAAGGAATAGTGTAGGCTAACTCTATAGTAAAAAGAATGTCAGTTTCAGCTAGGTACCCTCAATTATCCAGCTGCCTGTTATGATGTTAACATTACATAATATAAGTATATGGAAGGAATCAAAAGAACTTAGGTCAGTTACAATTAAAATAATTTTATAAATAGCTCTATTATTTTGCAGTTTAAATGAAGTGGACAGTGTTGGTCTAGCCAGTCTTTCCAATAATGGAAATGAATTCAATGATGTTTTTAGGCCTTGTTGCCCAGGATATTTTCTGCATTCTACCTATGCTTTAAACTTTTTTAAAAAAAGAAACTGTAATTTTAATTTAAATTAGGCATTCTTTACCTAGGATCCGTTACATTTTTTTCAAAAATATTTTGACAATTGAACTTTTGTATAATTAGTTGGTGGTTTCTTTGTAATCCTATGTATTTTATTTTATGTGTTTGAAAGCATTATTCTTGGAATGAATTTAGAATTTTCATTACTCTTGCCAAGGAAGTATATCACACACACACGCCAAGGAAGTACACACACACACACACACACACACACACAAGATTAAGAACCTCTTCTTTAAAGAAGAACATTAATTCATTTTTATTCTGCCTCCTAGTTAGCTGGAAAATATCCAGAAATAATTTTCTAAGCCTAGTAACTTTTAGTCGACATTTCTAGGTGTTCCACTCTTCCCTGCTTAAGATTCTGTCTAGCTTGTTATACTTATAATAACTTTATTTTAAAAAAATATTTCTAATGGAATTCTAAAGTAATCTAAAGCCAATGAATTATCAGAACAGAAGGAAAATGTTTATTATTTTTAGAAAAAGTAATCAAGAACCAATTAAAAACAAATCAGGTATTCAAATCAAAGTATTCACAAACGTGTGTTGGGGAACATCAGAACTACTCTATTGGTTATTACTGCAAACCATAAGTAGATAGCATAATCTAACCTTTTGCATATTTTGAGTCTGAATTGAGATTACGTAATCCAAAATATATTTACTTAGTTCATGGAGTATCCATGTACAATCTCAAATATGGTCTTTATGCTTAGGCTTATATTATATATATATCTTGTCATCACCCACCAAATTTCCATGTTTGTGAACTCTAGCATTTGATTATCTGTTGTCATTCCACCTCTCCCTCTTCCTTGTATTTCCTAAACCTGTTCTTCATCATCAATGTGATTGCCAATCTCTCCACTCCTCAACTCTTTCTAAGGCTATCATCCTTACTCTGGTTACATTTATTTATTATCTTAACATCTAACTAGTCTCTTTCCTTGAGTTCCTTGTTGGATTAGCCCATTAGGTCATTCCAGATCATTGCCTTGCCAAGTTTAGGATTCCTTCCACCATTTTCTCCCTTCACTACTATTCATGTTTTAAAAAAGGAGAAAATGATGAAACCTGCTGATTAAATCATTGTACAAATTTATGTTAAATAAACTCAACTGGTGCCTCACTGTCTCATTGAAATTTTTTTCACACCTCTTCAATCCCTTAACTATCCTGATCATTATAATGATTTTTCCAAACCTCTCCTGTCTCCTCTAAAACACCCCTTCTGTGGACCTTGCCTTATATTGCAGTAACAAAATGGAGGCATTTAACCAAGAGCTCTCTATAACCTCTTCCTAATTTCACATTTCTTTTGGACATCATTTGCCACTGTGTCTTGTTTCCCTGTTTCCCTTAAGGTTTAGGCACTTCTTCCCTTTATATGCACATGTGATCCAGATATATTTTATCTTTTCCAGCAGATTCTTTACCCTATCATACCAATATTTTAATTCATTTTCAAAGCCTCTTCTTTCCCTACTGCCTAAAATATACTCCTTTTCCCCTCATCCTCAAAAATCCTTCACTTGATTCATTCATTCCCATCAGCTATCATCCAATATTTCAACTCTTTTTTTGGAACTAAATCTTTTGAGAAGGCTATATATATTAGGTGTCTCTACTTCCACTCTTCTTTCTCTCTTTTTAATTCTCTAATCTGATTTCCAATCACCATTCAATTGAAATGGCACTCCCCAAAGTTACCATTGATCACTTAATTGACAATTTTAAGGGCTTTCTCTTAATCCTTATCTTTCTTGACTTCTTTATTTCCTTTGACTGTAAATCACACTACTTCTTTACGTCATCTTCTTTCTAGATTTTCATGACACTGTTCAATCTTGTTTCTTATATCTGGCTGAGCATACTTCTGTATCCTTTGTGGGATCTTTATCAAGATCATGACCACCAACCACTGAAGTCCCTCAAGACCTTTTCTTGGAACTTATTCTCTTTTGATATCATTTCACTTTGAATTCATAAACTACTATGATTCATTGAACATCTATATGCAGATAATTTTAAAGTTTGTTCATCATAATCTCTCTCATGATGCCAAACTCACATATCCAACTGACTATAGGTATATCATATTGGACATACTTTAGTCACTTTAAGCTCAATGTATCAAAAACTACACTTATCTTTTCTTCAATCTTTTCCTTCTTCCTAATTTCATTCTAACATAAAAGGTACCACCATTTCCCCCATTATTCAAGTTGTCAACTTAGATGTCATCTCAGCTCCTTACTGTCTCTTACTACTTTACCCCATATCCAATCTGTTACAAGTCCTGTTATTTTAATTTTTTTTTTACATTTCTTACATACACTGCTTTTCTCTTCTCACACTGACAAAAGCTTTCTGCAAGACTTAATCTCCTCACATCTGAACTATTGAAATAGTCTTTTCTTTGGTCTTTTTGTTTCAAGTCTCTTCCCAGTCCAATCCATGCTTTACTCATCTATCAAAATAATCTTCCTATTATGCAGATCTTACAATGACACTCCTTTATACACATCCTCACAAACTATAGTGGTTCCATGTCATCTCTAGGATCAAAGAGAAAATCAACTTTTTGGCCTCAAAAAAGAAATTCTTCATTTGACATTTAGTGTTCTTCTTATCCTGAACATCTATACCTTTCTATTCCTCTTGAACTATGATCTCCTCACTTTCACCAACTACATACTCGTCAATCCTGTGTCACAAATCTTTAACTCCTCACTATCTCTCACCTCTCATATTCAATTTGTTACAAAGATCAGTTGACTTCACCTTTTCAAAGTCTCTTGATTATGTCCCTTTCTCTCTCCTGACACTCCCACTAATATAGGGTAAGATTTTTCATATCAAGGGTGGACTACTGACAATCTGCTGGTAGGTCTTCCTGTTTCAATTTTCTTTCTTTCTTTCAAGATTTTAAAAATAATTATTTTTCCATGTTTACATGATATATTTTCTTTTCCTCCCCTATTCCATCCCATTCCCAGAGGTGACAAGCAATTCAGCTGGGCTGTATAAATGTTATCACTTGATACCAATGTCCATATTATTCATTTTTGCAATAGAGTGATTTTTTAAAGCCTAAACCCCAAATCAAGTCTCCATATATACATATTATAAGTTATCTTTACTTCCATAGTTCTTTCTCTCAATGTGGATAGCATTCTTTCCCATAAGTCCTTCAGGTATGTCCTAGCTTGATGCATTTTTACTAGTAGCAAAATCCATTACTTTGGATTTTTACACAATGTTTTACTTTCTACATACAATGTTCTTCTGGTTCTGCTCATTTCACTCCACATCAGTTCATTGAGGTTCTCCTAGTTCATATAGAAATCCTCCAGATCATCATTCCTTACAGCACAATAATATTCCATCATGATTATATATCACAATTTGTTCAACCATTCATTTTTTATACAGAAACTTTTAATGTAATGTAATCAAAATTATGAATTTTATATTTTGTAGTGTTCTCTATCTCCTGATTGGTCTCAAATTCCTTCCTTTCCCATAGATTTGACAGATATCCTATTCTATGTTCATTTAATTTGCTTATGATTTCCCTCTTTAAATTTAAGTCATTTACCCACTCAGAGTTAAGCTTGGTATAAGGTGTAAGATTTTGATCTAAACCTAATTTTTCCCATATTGTTTTTCAATTTTCCCAGCAGTTTTTGTCAAATAGTGTGTTTGTGTTCCAAAATCTGGGATCTTTGGGTTTATAGAATACTAGCTTGCTGAGGTCATTTACCCCTACTCTATTTCATTGATCCACCCTTCTGTCTCTTAGCCAGGACCATATAGTCTTTTTGTTTTCTTTTTCATTTCTACTAGCTTTTTAGTTGTTTTCCTTGTATTCTATATGTATACCATCATGTCATTTGCAAAGAGTGATAGTTTAGTTTCCTCATTGCCTATTTTGATCCCTTAAATTTCTTTATCTTCTCCAGTTGTTATTGCTAGCATTTTTAGTATGATATTAAACAGTAGTGTTTATAATGGACATCTTTGTTTCACCCTTGTTCTTATTGGGAAGGCATCCAACTTATTCCCATTGCAGATGATACTTGTTGATGGCTTTTAATAAAAAAAAATGTTTATTATTTTGAGGAAAAGCCCTTTTATTCCTATATTTTCTAGTATTTTCAAAAGGTGTTTCATTTTGTCAAAGGATTTCTCTGTGTCTATTGAGATAAACATGGGATTTCTATAAGTTTGGTTGTTGATATGGTCAAATATGTGCATGGCTTTCCTAATATAAAACCATCCTTGCAATTCCTGGCACAAATCCTACCTGGTCATAGTGAATAATCCTTGTGAAAACTTGCTGTAGTCTTTTAACTAGTATTTTATTTTATTTTATATTTTTCACATCTATGATCATTAAGGATATTTGTCTATAGTTTTATTTCTCTGTTTTTGGTCTTCCTGGCTTGGGAATCAGTACCATATTTGTATTATAAAAGAATTTGGTAAGACTCCTTCTTTGACTATTTTGTTAAATAGTTTGTAGAGCACTGGGATTAATTGATCTTTAAGTGTTTGATAGAATTCACTTCTGAATCCTTCTGGACCTGGGGACTTTTTCTTAGTGAGTTCTTCGATGGCTTGTTCAATTTCTTTGTCTCATATGGGATAATTTAAGTATTCTATTTCCTCTTATGTTAATCTAAGCAATTTATATTTTTGTACATATTCATTCATTTTACCCAGATTGCCATATTTATTGCCATATATTTGGGCAAAATATTTCTTTATAATTACCTTAATTTCCTCTTCAATTGAGATGATGTCACCCTTTTAATTTATGATACTGTTAATTTGGTCCTCTTTTTTCTTTTTCTTAGACTATTACTTTATCTATTTTTTTTGTTTTTTCAAAATACCAGCTCCTATTTATTAGTTTAATAATTCTTTGACTTTCAATTTTATTAATTTCTCCTTTGATTTTTAGGATTTGCTATTTGGTCTTTATCTGAGGATTTTCAATTTGTTCTTTTTCTAGTTTTTTTTAGTTGCATGACCAATTCATTAATCTTTTATTTCTCTTTTGTGTTAGTATTGGCACCTAGGGATATACATTTTTCTCTCAGTACTGCTTTTTCTGTATCTCAAAAATTTTGCTATGTTGCTTCTTCAGTATCATTCTCTTCAATGAACTCAATAATTATTTATATGATTTGCTCTTTAACCCACCAGTTTTTGAACACCAGGTTATTTAATTTCCATTTAATTTTTAAGTTGCTTCTCCATGTACTCTTACTAATTATAATTTTTATCATATTATGATTTGAAAAATTCATTTATTATTTTTGCTTTTATGCATGTTTGCAATATTTAATGCCCTAGTACATGGTCAATATTTGTGAATGCACCATGTGCTGCTGAAAAGAATGTATATGCCTTTTTATCCCTATTTACTTTTTTCCATATCCCTATTAACTCTAATTTTTCTAAAATTTCATTCTCATCTCTTACTTCTTTCTTAATTATTTTTGGTTTGATCTATCTAGATCTGATAGTGAGAGTTTGAGGTAGTTTTACTGTCTATTTCCTACTTAAACTCCAATAGTTTCTCCTTTAAAAAGTTGGATGCTATACTATTTGTATATATGTTGAGTACTGAGATTTTCTCATTGTCTATTCTGCCCATTTTGAAGTTGTAATTTCCTTCCTCATCTCTTTTGATCAGATCTATTTTTACTTTGGCCTTTTCAGATATCATGACTGCTACTCCTGCCTTTTTTCTCAGTTAATATACAATAATTTCTGCTCTAGCCTCTTGCCTTTACCCTTTACACTACCTCACATGTGTTTCTTGTAGCCAAAATATAGTAGTATTTTGGTTTTTAATCCACTAGGCTATCTGCATTTGTTTTATAGGTGAGTTCATCCCATTCACATTCAGAGTTATGATTGCCACCTGTGTATTCTCCATTATTTTGATTTCCTCTTTTAGTTCTACTCTTTCTTCTTTTACTATCTCCTTCTACACCAGTGCCTTTTCCACATCTTTATTTTATTTTCCATCTCACCCATTCCCTTATTATTCCCCTTCTATTTCTCTTTAAGGTCTATTAATCACCCCTTCCCAACATTTCCCTCCCTTTTAATGCCCCCACCCCTCCTTATTCCCCTTAAACTTCTCTGAAGGGTAAGATAGAAATCTATACCCCAATAGATCTGGCTGTTCTCCCCTTTTGGAACTGATTCCACTGAGAGTAAGCTTTAAGCATTACCTATTACATACTCTTCCTCCTGTTAAATTTATGGTTGGACTGAATACTTAATTGGTTGCCAGGTATTAAATGTCTAAATCCCAAAAATGAATTGCTAAAGTAAAATGGAATTTATGGTAGTTTGTTTTTATAATAGAGGGAAGATATTAAGGAAGAGAGAAAGGGAAAGTGAGAAAGAGAAAGAGAAACAGAAAAAGAGAGAGAGAGAGAGAGAGAAAGAGGGAGAGAGAGAGAGAGAGAGAGAGAGAGAGAGAGAGAGAGAGAGAGAGAGAGAGAGAGAGAGAGAGAGAGAGGACGAGAGAGAGAACGAGAGAGAGAACTCCAGCTTCCTCTGAGCCAGGTAGAAATTCTAAAGTCCCAGAGGCTCACACCTCCAAAAAGCACAAGGAAGGAAGTCAGGCTTTACACTAACCATTTTGTCAGTTCAATCAGCAGATTCTGTTATCATCCTCCACTTCAAGTGTGTTTCTTTCAAACCCCCAGAAGACTAACCACCAAAACCTCCCAGAAGACCACCCTCCCTCAGGGGCTGGTCTCTTTCTTTTAAAGAACTTTTTTTTTCTTGAATCACTTCCCTTAATTCCACATCTACCAATCAGAACTTCTCTACTCTAGGACTGCCCAGAAGGCAGTTAGTCGATTCTAATTCATTACCCACTATCACATACATGGGTTACAGACCTCACACTTCATGATTGTGTGGGATATTTACACCCTTGGTGATCAGATATAACATGGGAAGATCTTTCCATTCAACTTCAAGTACTGTGCTTACATTTCTGGGGATTAAATCAACAAATAGACAGGGGATTACATTTCAATCTTCACAATCAAGGAAGAGCTAAGTACCTTCATTGTTACCATCAGGAGAGAGCCAAATCCAATCTTCACACTCCCCTTCTTTAATAGTATCATCCACCCTCACCATGTGCCTCTTTATGTAGTATAATTTATCTATTTTACTTATTCCTTAGAGTTTCCCTTAGTACCATCCTCTTTTTTGCCTTTTCCCAATTTTTTAAGATATCATCTTAAACAGCTTAATATATAACCTCTGTTTAAAATATTTATTCTATTTACTCTGACAATGAAAACAATTTTTGAGTTACAGATATCATTCTTCCATAAAGGAATATAATCCATTTAACTGTATTGAAATTCTTTAAATTATTTTTCCCTCTTGTTTTCTTTTTATGGTTGTTATTGAATTTTGTATTTGGACATCAAATTGTCTGTTTAGTTCTGTTTTTTTTTCTTGGAAATCTTCTATTTTATTGAATGCTCATACTTTCTCCTGAAAGTATATGGTCAGGTTTTTTTTTTAACCCTTACTTTCCATCTTGGAATCAATACTACGTATTGGTTCCAAGGCAGAAGAGAGGTAGGGGCTAGGCAATGGGGTTAAGTGACTTGCTCAGGGTCACACATCTGGGAAGTATCTGAGGCTAGATTTGAACCCAAGACATCCCATATCTAGGCCTGGCTATCAATACACTGAGCTACCCAGCTACCCCCTATATAGTCAGCTTTGATGGGTAGGTGATTCTTATTTATAGACCCAATTCTTTTGCCTTCCTGAATATCATATTCCAAGCCTTTAGGTCCTTTAGTGTGGAAGCTGCCATATCTTGTGTAATCCTGACTGTGGCTCATTGATATCTGAATTATTTTTGTCTGACTGGTTGCAATACTTTCTCCTTGGCCTAGAAGCTCTTAAACTTGGCAATAATATTCCTGGGGGTTTCTTATGGAGACAGGCTTTCAGGTAGATGAATAATTCTCAAATTGTGTCTCCTGGATCTGTTTTCTAGGTCAGTTGTCTTTTCAATGAAATATTTCATATTTCATTTTATTTTTTCTTCTTTTAATTTTGCTTTATTAATTCTTGCTTTCTCGAGATCATTAGTTTTTACTTATCCAATCCTTGTCTTTAAATACTGATTTTCAGCTCTGATAATTTGATTTTCCTTTTCAGTTTCATCTATTTTGTTTTTCATGACTTCAAGTGGGTCAATTCTGGTCTCCAGTTTGCTTATTAATTTACTTGATTCCAATGCCTCTTTTTCCATATGGACAATTTTGTCTTTTAAGTTGATATTTTCTTTTTGTGTTACTTTCATTTCTTTTTCTCACTTTTCCCATTTTTCTTCTATCTTTCTTACTTGGTTCTTGAACTTCTTTTTGAGTTCCTCAAGAGCCTGTGACAAATTTCCATTTTTTAAGAAATTTTGGATATGTTTGCTATTGCTCTGCTATTTCTTCTGTATTTTTCTTCTTTTCTCCTTATTTTTATTAATTATATTGTGTCAAGAGCTTTTTTTTCTGTTGCTTTTTCATTTTGCCAGTAGTGAATTTGGTTCCTGCATGTTTATGATCATTGATTTCCTTAGCTTATGTCTCACAGTGTTTTGTCTTAGTAATATCTTTCCTTCCCTGTCAGAAGCCTGAGTGAGGGCAGGTAGATCTATGATGTTCTTTGTCCAGTGGGCTTTAAAGTGTTTTGCCCTGAGACTATCTTTCCTACCTCTTCAATATAGTTCCTTTCCTCTGTTAATTATTTCTTATTTATCCTGCATATAGCATCTTTGGATGTTGTCTCTCCCATTAGTGTAACAAGGGAATCACTTTAAAAGACTGATATATATTAATTTAAGGTCGCCAGGGAATCAGCTATGTAATTCCTAAATGAAAAACTCAAGTCAGCCGTCAGCCTTTTTTGGAGTTTAATTACAATAGGAGTAAGAAAGGAATTAGAGATAGAGAGAGAGAGAGAAAGGGGAGAGAAGGGAATAGGGCTTAAATAACCCTTCTGTTTAGGCTGGGCCAAAAGGCCCAAGCCCTTAGATAGCTGGAGCAAAGAAAAGAGACCAGTCCCTATTACTCACGTGTCCAAAATGGAGAAACAGTCTCAGGGGCCCCCACCTTCAGCTTCCTTCAGAGCAAGCCTTCTCAGAGCCCAGGAACCACACCAACCAAAACCTCAACAACCACCTCCCGCTTCAGACCCTCCTATCTTTAAGGAAACCATCCAAGTTCCTCCTCCCAGTTCTCCCATCTACCAATCACTCTTCATCAATTTCCCTATGCCAATGGAGGCTCTAGCTTAACCCAGGACCGCCCAGAGGTTTCTGGCTTTTGCACATGTCTGTTGAAGGTCATATTTTCAAATGATTAAATCTTTACTCCTTTGCTACAGCCCTTTCTAAATCCTGTTAACTTGAGTATGGTAGAGATTGGAATAATTAAATTTTGATCTAGGCTGCAGCCCTTACTCAATCCTATTAGGACTGAATAGGGTGGAGATTTATTCCAAGTATCTCCATTGTATCAATTCTAAAATCAATCAAGACTCAAAGAAATTCCTGTTCTATGCTTAAGCATAGGTCAAAGTCCTTTCCATTGTTCAGCAAAGGGTTTCTGTCCTAAAGTAATCTTAAGAAGGGAAGAGAAGGAACCTCCCATGCCAATGGGGTTCCCATTCCAATAGACTATCAGTAAGAAATTTTCCAAGTATGAAATATCCCAATGGTGAAATTTCCAACATTTATAAGTCTAAGGAATTTTGAGGTTTACATTAGATTGTGAGCTTCTTGAGGGCAGGGAATGTCATTTGCCTTTTTTGGATTCTCTAGTACTGTCACATTATAGGCACTTAAAATTTTTTGATCAATTGATTTAAACACAGTAGGTATTTAACAAGTGCCTGATCTTGAAGTTTTTCTCAGTGATCTCTATGTGACATACTTTTTCATTCTAGCTCCTCCAGATCTTCTCTATTCTCTTTGCCCATAGTAAACATTTGTGGGTTTTTTGTCTCTGTATCCACCAAATCCACTGCCTCATGTTGTTATTCCTAAGTGCAAATTTTTAAATATCTCAGTGGTCTCATTTATTTGTATATTCTCTACAGGAAAACAGCTCACAACTCACCCATGTCATTATAATAATAGTAATGATTCTCATCAGCAGAATTATTTTTTTATCAGCAAGATTTTGTCATTGTCATTGTCTTTATAATTACTGTTATTATTAATAATATTTGTTAGCTGACCAAAGTTAAAGTGGTTTTGCCTAATGACATCTACTAAATTCTAGGCTCTTTCATCCTTCTCCTTCTTAAACAATCAATTAGAATTTCTGTTTTCATAGTCTACAACCCTGACAAGATTATATTCTTGAGGAAAAGTTGCTTTTTTTTTCTTTATCCCTCTCGATAATACTGTGTCATCACCCTCTCCAAGACATAGTCACATATCTCTTTTCTTCTGTGGTTTCTGAATATAATGTTTCTATAAATGAAAATGCTGTGTCTAAAATAATGATTTGTGTAGGCTCAGCAGCCCCCGATCCTTTGGCACATCTGTGTCTGCAATTGAAGTTTCACTGAATGACCCCCACCTCTTCCTCTACTTCACACTGACATAGGCCACCGTGGATTGTGAATTATGGAATGATACCCAAGTGTTATTTAATGCATCCTGGAAAGAATGGCGTGAATGATAGCCCATTACCACTTTACACCCAGAGATCATTCTCCAAGTTCAAGGCTATTCTCTTAGCCATGCCAGAAAAATTACACCAGTGCTACTAGTTTTTATAACCCCCTCAGGCAAAGCTGGAGCGATAAACATGATGGGAATGGAGTCTCACCATGTGGATCTAATAGCACCAAGGAGAGCAGCTAGTATCCCTGCTGACACAGCATCCAGCTGGAGATAAAGGTTTAACATATTACCTACCTCTCTTTGGGCATCCTATTTGGAGATTCTCTCTCTCTCTCGTTCCTGTCTCTATCTGTCTCTCTTCTCTTTTTCTCTCCCTCCCTCTATGTCTGTCTCTGTTTTCTTTGGTTAAATAATGTAGCTACTTTGAGAGAAAATAAGATCTCTTAATAGTTTCCTGGAACTGGACATCTGTAGGTGGCTTAGAGGGTCTCTGGGACCTTTGTTGCAATAAATGACAAAGGAAGAGAGCAAAAGTTTGGAGATGAGTCTGATCTCTTTAAAGATTCAACTTAAATACCGTCTTTAAAGAAGGCCTTTCCCAGGTCCCTCAGCATCTAATGTTTCCCTTTTGAATGCTATTTTTCCATAATCAGTCAATAAATATTTATTAAGAGCCTGCTAATTGCTAATGATTAAGGCTAGAAGTACAAAGAATGAAACAATCTTTTGCCACCCAGTGCAGGTTGAGGCACAGCATAAAGGGTAGGATGCTGGGTCTAAAGTCTAGGGGATCAGAGTTCAGATGCAGTCTTAGATTCTTCCTTGCTGTGTGACCTTTGACAAGTTGATTAACCTTTGTCTTCTTCAGTTTCTTTCAACTGTAAAATGGGAATAATAGTAGCAACTCTGTAGTCCCAAGAATAAGTCTCCCCTCCTTTTCACACTAGGATACTTTTAATGTACACTGTTATAAGGATCAAACGAGATAATATTTCTAAAGCATTCTACCCAGTATCTGGCACATAGGAGATACTTAGGAAATGTTTATCCTCTTCCCTTTGGATTTTACTGGGCACGAAAAAAGTACAGACATATTTATATAATAATATATAACACATATGTAATAGAAAATGAATAGGCCATATATGTAAACTATTTCAGTATAAGGTAGTTTGAGAGGCAATGCACTGGTGTGTAGGCTGAATTAGGAAAAGCTCCATTCTGAAGATGATTCCTCAGTTGCATCCCAAAGGGAGAGAGGGCCAGTGAAGTAGAGTTTATTAGGGAGTGCATTCAGACAGGAGGAAGAATGGTTAGTGCAAAACTATGGAAATGGGAGGCTAAATCTTAGCATGCAGAAAGACGACTAATATTCACTGATGCTTAGATGCTACAATGGGGCCAGATAGTGTAGGCTTTTATACACACACACACACACACACACACACACACACACACACACACACACATATATGTATATATATTTTTCTTTTTTTTTTAAACCCTCACCTTCCGTCTTGGGGTCAATACTGTGTATTGGCTCCAAGGCAGAAGAGTGGTAAGGGCTAGGCAATGGGGGTCAAGTGACTGGCCCAGGGTCACACAGCTGGGAAGTGTCTGAGGCCAGATTTGAACCCAGGACCTCCCATCTCTAGGCCTGACTCAATCCACTGAGCAACCCAGCTGCCCCCTAGGCTTTTCATATTTTATTCAAGAGGCAAGAAAAAGATACTCACTGACATGAGTTGAGTAAGGCAAGTAAGTGATCATATCTTTGCTTTTTGATTTCCATCTACTTTGTATATGTCTTATAAATATTCTATCTATGCACATCTTTTCTCCACCATAAGACTGTGGTTTCCTTGAAGTAATGGGCTATTTTTTTGTTCTTTTTAAGCATAATATTTTGCACAATGCCTGGCATAAAATAAAGTTTGATAAATTTTTGTTGATTGGGTGGAGGATAGATAGATGGATTTGAGAGAGGGCAGAACCAACTATTCCCAAAGTAGGTCTCTATGTTTTCTATAAATTCATTCAATACATATTTCTTAAGCACTTACTATGTGCCATGTACTGTGCTAAGTGTTGGAGATACAAAAAAGTGGCAAATCACAATGACTCAAGGAGCTTTCAGTCTAATGGGGAGATAACATACACACACATACACACATATATAAAGCAGGGTATATACAGGATAAATACGAAATAAGAGAGGGCAGTATGATGAGTAAAATACTGTGACTGGAGTCAGGAAGACTTGAGTTCAAGTCTAGCCTTAGACGTTTCCTAGCTGTTTGGATCATGGGAAAGTCATTTAACTTGGTCTGCCTTTGTGTTCTTGTGTCTAAAAAGAACTAGAGAAAGAAATAGTAAACCATTACAGCATTTTTACCAAGAAAATGGGTTCACAAAAAGTAAACTGTGACTAAAGTATCACTGAACAAAAAATAGAGGGAAGGTGATAAATTAAGAAGGTCTGGGAAACGCTTCTTGTAACAGATGAGATTCATGATTAGGGTTGTGATGTTAAAGGATCCCTCTACTACAAATATGAATAACATGGAAATAGGCTTTGAACAGTGATACACATATAACCCAGGGGAACTGCTTGTCAGCTCTGGGAGAGAAGAGGGAAGATCAGGGTGTGTGGGGAGATAATGAATTATGTAACCATGCAAAAATTTTCTAAATTTAAAAATAAAATAAAACAAAATAAAAAAGGATTCTAATTATGATTTAAAGCCATCCAATGGGGGCAGCTGGGTAGCTCAGTGGATTGAGAGTCAGGCCTAGAGACAGGAGGTCCTAGGTTCAAATCTGGCCTCAGCCACTTCCTAGCTGTGTGACCCTGGGCAAGTCACTTGACCCCCATTGCCTAGCCCTTACCACTCTTCTGCCTTGGAGCCAATACATAGTATTGACTCCAAGATGGAAGGTAAGGGTTTAAAAAAAAGCCATCCAAGTGTAATAATTAAAATAGTGGAAGACATAAACTGTGGCAGATAAAAGAGTGGATGAGTAAATTTGTGACCGCAGAAAATATGGTTTCAAGACATTGTCTTATTTTTAAATCAAATATAAGGTGGTCTCCATGGAAAAATTCCCAATTATTAAATATACCCAAGTCAGCTGGGTTTTATAGAGATTTTAATTCATACAAATGAGGAATTAAAGAAAGGGAGAGAGAGAAAAAAAAAGGAAATAATGAGAAAAGAGCTATACCAGCCTAGGCCAGCATGAGCCAGCCTAAGCTGAAAACCCTAAGAGATGGATCAGTCAGTCTTTAATCAACTCACCACAAGATCTCTGAGATAGTTCCCGAGAGAGAGAGAGAGAGAGAGAGAGAGAGAGAGCGACTCCAGAGGGACAGGGTCTCCTAAGAGGGAGCTCCAGCGAGAGAGCCCTTTTGCTCTCAGTTTTTCCTCTCCTTTTAAAGGGAATTTTCTCCTATGTGGCCTCCCCTAAGTTCTCACATCTACCAATCACAGTAGACGTTTTCCAAAGGACAGACCATTCTTAATTCACACCTAAGAAGGCTTGAACTTTTGATTAAATTCACACCTGAAAAAATCTGTGAGTAAGTTCTCACCTCTTTGCTCCTTGTAAATTCACAAGTTTCCTGACCTTTATAAATACTTAGCACCCTTTTTTATTAGATCTAAAAATAGGCACAGCTTAAGAACTTTTGCCTTACTATAAGTATGGGTTTAATTATTTTTCATTGTTCAGTAAGGAGTTTCTTTCCCTAAAGCAGGCTTAAGTAGGGGTGGAGTAGAGACCTCACATTTCTGATCTAAGTAGAGGTCTCACATTCCTGTTCTAAGTAGAGGTCTCACATTCCTGATCTAAGTTCCTTCATTGTTTAAAATGGGGAATGGTCTTAACCAAATCTTATGAAGTAGGGTCTGGGAATTTTTAAGATTCACAATCCCCCCTGATGATCATTGGGAGACTAGTCTCCTCATTGATCATTTAACATAATCATCTTGTAGTCCTAAATGCACTTCTAACTGTAGATATATACAATATTCAATTTTCTAAGAGGAAATTAGAGTAGTGAGGGAGGAATAGAAAAGAAAGTAAGCAAAACCAATGTTTTGCTAGGTGCATTGACAGAAAGCCAAATTAGGGGCAGTCCCTTTTGGCATAAATGTGTACATTTACAATAAACATTCAATCAAACTTCAGTTCAACCATATCCAAAGTTCACTTTTGATCTTCTTGATATAGTGTGGGTTTCCCAGCATCTTTCTGCAACAGTTCATTCTTTGGATTCAGGAGTTAACAAGCTTTATCCTTGAAGATCTTTTCTCAAACAAAAATCAAAATTTCTGGATTTTTATAAAAATACAATCTCAAAAAAATAAAAATTCTTAGATTTTAAATTAAAATACACAATGTTGTACAAAGATGAAATTGAGAGTGTTTTGGGCATAGGGAAAAGCCAGAGAAAATATCCAGAGCTGAGATGCAGTGTCTTGTTCTTGGAACAACCAGCAGACCAGAGTCCCTGTATTGAAATGTACATAGTGACAAGTACGGCACAAAAAGACTGGGAAAATATAAGGGTTCTAAGTTATGAAAGACTTTAAATACCAGAAAGAGAATTTTCCATTTTTATTTAGTATTTTATTTTAAAAATCTGTATTTTTATTTTGTACTTGTACATAAAGTATATGACATGCTCTCTTCCTTCCCAGTGTCTCTAGGCCTTCTTGTTTTCATTTGGGGAATGTTTTCTGATTTGTGAAAGTCATAATTCAGGGAATATCAATTAAAATATGATATAAAATATAATAATTCTCTAGTTTCACAGAAGCATCCACTAGTTTGCCAGTACCACCGATGTCATAGCATAACATCAGTGAGTTAGTTACCCACATGTGCCTTAGTCAACTCCCCAGGAATTATCTACTAAGTTACTGAAGAATTGTCATATTTATTGATTGGGGGTGTTCTATGAATGACTCTCCATGTTAGGAGTGTTCTAGGTTAAAATTCTTCATCAAACATTGGTATAATTATCTATCTCTCCCTTTCTGTCTCTCTCTCTCTGTATATCTATATCTATATCTATCTATCTATCTATCTATCTATCTATCTATCTATCTATCTTCAGCCATTAAGGTTCCAAGAATTGTGTCTTATGGTCCAATGTAGTCTTTTTAGAGAATACATATTTTAAACCCTTACTTTCTATCTTAGAATCAATATTCTGTATTGGTTTCAAGGCAGAAGAGCAATGGTAATGGCTAGGCAATGGGGGTTAAGTGACTTGTGCATGGTCACAGAGCTAGGAAGAATCTGAGACCAAATTTGAACCCAGCACCTCCATTCTCCAGTTCTGGATCTCAATCCACTGAGTCACCCAGCTGCCCCCATGTAGTCTTAACCATTAGCACATTGGTCTACACATTTGAGTTGTTCAGTAAATAATTGTTATTGATGACACTAATTCCCCTTTGGCAGGTAAGAACACTGAGAGAGCGCATTTATTTAAGTGGTCACCAGTTTGAGGTCCTTCTCTTTGCTCTGAAACACACTTCTCTGGTCTGTCTTGCTCACTCCTCTCATTTGACATTAGATCACTTTTTTTCTCCTCACTTCTCTGTCCCCTCTGCTTTAATCCTTTCCTTTTTTGGGCATTTCATTCTAGCAATAAGGGAACTCAGGCTAAATATATGATTCTAGGTAGGAAAATACCTTTTCATTTGTAAAATTGATGCTCTGATATTTCCCTTGTATCATATTTGATTAACAACATGTGATCATATACCTGCTCCCCTCCCCCTCAGCCCAAGCTTTTCAGAGAGAAAGACTCTAAGGACCTATTGCCGAAGTAGACAAAAGGCCAGGAAGGAAGCAAAAGCCTTTGGATTCATTATTGAGAGAGAATTGTGCTTATTTCCTGCAATGATCTTGTGTATCTGAATTGAACAGTACAAGAGATAGAGTTGATTGGGGGCCTGGTAAAGGAAGTGAACTAGCATTCTGGTAGCTTTGATTCCTATTCACCCCCTTTCCAATTTCTGAAACTAATTTAGAACTCAAACTAAACTTCCTGGCTCACAATCCCCCTAATCCTTTTTTTCTTTCACCCCTAACAGCCCACCTTACCCTTATCTCAACATTAGTCTGGTGTCCTTCATTAGGGAAGGAAGCAAGGAGAGCTTGCCCATTAGGATAGAAGATCATCTTTTGCGCTCTCTCTCTCTCTCTCTCTCTCTCTCTCTCTCTCTCTCTCTCTCTCTCTCTCTCTCTCTGTTTGTCTCTCTCTCTCTTACCTTCTGACTTGGAATCTATACTGTGTATTGGCTCCATGGAAGAAGAATGGTAAGGGCTAGTCAATGGGGGTTAAGTGACTTGCCAAGAGTCACACATCTGGGAAGTGTCTGAGGTCAATATGACTCCAGGACCTCTCATTTCTAGGTCTGGCTCTCAATCCATTGAGCCACCCAGCTACCCAATTTTGCACTCTCTTCTAAAGGCCAATAGCCTGATCCAAGAGCCTTGATCTTTTTCCAAGCCTTTGCACACAGCATAAATCTTAGGCTATAAAGTATAACATTCTCTTCCCTGTCCATCACTAAACCAAGCTTTTATTTACCCTCTAACACTATGTTGTATCAGATTGGTCTGTGTCCAGTTGTGTCCTGTTGGCCAAAGAGTTCCAAATTGAGTGAGATCTCAGAGGTCCCTCAGTTAACCCTATCCCCTTTTCTTTTTTTGTACTAAATAACCTCAGCTCCTTCAATCCTATGAATTCTCTGGGTCACTGGGCATATAATATCATAAAATAAAAAACCTAGAGCTAGAAGGGACCTTAGAGACCATTTAATCCAATCCCATCATTTTTCAGCTAAGAAACTGAGTACAAAGTGCCTTTTCTCAAAGTAGCCTCTGGTTGAGGTGGGACTACCTCCATATGTACATTTTCCACCCCATTTTTTCCACCCTGGCCTTTGTATAATCTCTCCTCACTTTGTAGATACAACTGCATGATTCTCCTCCCTTCTCTGTCTGTCTGTCTGTCTGTCTGTCTCTCCCTCTCTCTCCCTGTCTGTCTCTGTCTGTCTTTCTAATTGTTTCTTTCTCTGTCACTGCCTGTCTTTCTTTGACACTGTTTATCTGTCAGTCTGTCTGTCCATCCTCTAAATTTTCAGCTGTTTTCTCTACAGCCTCGTTTAGATTTTTGGTATTGTTGTGGCATGAACCTTGCTTCTATCCACTTCTAATTGTGGCTACTCTTTGTAATTCTGTGGTTATTCTCATGAATAGATCCAGTTGTTGACAACCAGTGTTTGTCCAGGGCCCTATGAATAAGAGAGAGCACACAGATAACTCTTGGTTGTTTTTTTTTTTCCTAAAATTTTATGTCCCTCATCCTATAGGAGCCAGTCCTAGTACTTCCCTAATGGTAACCAGAACTGTTCATACTGGATTTATCATTGGAAGGGAAAAAAAGGCACCCTTAAGGACCAGTCTCCAGTCAGCCATTGGTATCTTTTTACAACAGTTGCCTTGAAGGGGACAACAGTGAAGTAGGCTCTGGAGTAAAGCTTTATAGCTTCAGCATGGTGCCTTCCCTCAAAGAGCTTAAGATGGTAATTGGAGGAAAATGAGACAAACAAGTTGTCCATGCAAACACAAACATTCAAATAGAGTTACTGCCAAAATGCCTGGCTGAGCAAGGCAGGAGCAGAGACCCTGGCAAGGAAGAGAATGAGGGGGAAGGACTGAAGGATGCATGGAATTTCAGAATACAATACATGGAGGATGTGAGAATGTTTATAACCTCTCCCAGTACCCCTTCTTGCTTCCAGATTTCTTTTATGCACATTTTTTTGGTTGAAATTGTTAAGGTTGGGGAAGATGTAGGTTGCTCCCCAGAGTGAGAAAGGCTACTTGGGCATCTGTGTTTTGGAACATTGGTATAGAAATGAACATTTGAAGGGGATTCTGTGTAGCCTGCTAAAAGTAGACGTCATCTTAGTGTCTCTAAAAAGTGGTGGTTCCAAAATCTAAGTATTCTGGGTTCAAAGTCTGCTCATTATTTAGGTGAATTGAGGCAAGTTGTTTAGTTTATCTGTATCTTACTTTCCTCATAAGTAAAATGACTTTGAAGTGGACTGAAGTTCTTCTGAAGTGGACTTCTGAAGTGATTTCAACTATGGTTATGAATTCCATATCTGACAGAACAGTAAATTGTTGATTTTAGTATAGATCTTCTTTGTAATTCACAAAGTCTCTTCCTCAGAATTCTCAAGGTTTCTTAGATCAGACTCACAACTAATGTTGGAAGGGCTTTCGAAGATCACCTTGCCCAACCCATAACTGAGAAGGAAACCCAACTGTAACAAACTTGGCACATCTAGCCTCTATAGGATCTTTGAGGCACCTAGATGGCATAGTTCCCAGAGCACTGAACTTTGAGTCAGGAAGATCTGAACTCAGATCCAGCCTCAGGTATTGAACAAGCTTGGGCAAACCATTTAACTTGGCCTGATTCAGTTTCCTCAATTGTAAAATGGAGATAAGAACTATTATACCAGAGGGATGTTGTGAGGATCAACTGAGATTATATTTATAAAGCATTTAGCACCGTAGGTACTCAATAAAAATTGACACCAAGTTTTTTTGTGATTACAAGTCCAATTTTTGTTGTTAATTCATTTCAGTAGTATCCAATACTTTGTTACCTAATTTGGGGTTTTCTTGGCAAGATTCTAGAATGTTTGCCATTTTCTTCTCCAGCTTATTTTACAAATGAGGAAACTGAGGCAAACAGGGTTAAGTGCTCAGGGTGACACACTTAAGTGTTTGAGGCCACATTTGGACTCAGGAAGATGTCTTCCTGACTCCAGACCCACCACTCTATCCACTGCATCACCTTTCTGTCCTACAAGTTCATTAGGTAAGATGTTATAACTACATTGTTTCTCAAGGCAAGAAAATGGATAAATATCTATTAAAACACAAAAAATATTTAGCTACAATGATTTGTTTATGCTACTCAGGGGTTTCCAATTGAAGGACTCAATATCCTGATGTAAGGAAAATTGTTTTATTGACTCTGTGGGTTACAGATTGAAACAGGGACTGGACCTTTGATCTAATTAGTATGAGGAAATCTTGGCGGAGGAGATTCCTTCTACCAAAATTTAGGTCACCACTTTCTCTGCAAAGTAAAGTCTTAGATAAGAGTTGCCTGGAACTTAGAAGAAAGAACACTATCCACATTCAGAGGAAGAACTGTGGGAGTAGAACCACAGAAGAGAAGCAACTGCTTGATCATATGGGTCAATGGGGATATGATTGGGGATGTAGACTCTAAGAGATAACCCTGGTGCTTTTATCAATAATATATAAATAGGTCTTACACAAGTAAAACACAGTGGAGCTGCATGTTGGTTACTGGGGAGGAGGAGGAGAAGGAAAGAATATGAATCATGGAACCATGGAAAAGTATTCTAAATTAATTAATTACATAAAATTTTTCAATTAAAAAAAGACTTGCCTGGAGAACAGTAAGGTTTATTGACTTGCCCAGAGTCCTACATTCAGGATATTTCAGGGGGAAAACTTGAATCTAGAGCTTCCTTACTTCAAGGGCAGCTCTCTATTTACTGTGCCTATGATTCTAGGTTTCCAAACAATAATAATCATACCATTTCCTTTGAATGGGAACATTTATTGCTCACTGAAGAAATGGAGAATTTAAATTTTTTTCTTTATATCTACAGTGCCTAGCCTTGTGTCTGGCTCCAGGAAGTCCTAAATTAATGTTTATTGGGTCGTAACTCACTTTTTGTTGAGGTTATGTTTAAATTTACAAAGTATTTCCTTCACCGAATATAATAATTTTAAAAAATCTAATAAGATGAATAGTACAAAGAAGGTTATGTTCTTTTTTTTTTTTACAGTTGAAGAAAGTGAGGCAGATAAACTTGCCACCCAGGAACTCCAACCATGTCAAAAAGCTCACATGGGAGCTATTGGCAGGGCTCATGACATAAGTTTCTGCCAAGAGAGCTCCAGATGGATGTTATTCAACCTGCCCCAGAATCATTCAATTGGATTGAGCTGCTACTATGTCTCTTGAACAGACAGTGAAATGGCCCTTTTCTGAAATAACCAAAGACAGCCATTGTTACAGACTGCCTCTAGCCCCTGCTGAGTGACTCCCCCATTGGAAGAACAAAGTGACCCACAGACTGATCAGTGCTTTAAATGACCAAACTTTGGGATGCCCAACCAGTTGGCCATGACTAAGCTCAACTTTTCTCAGCACAAACATTTTTTTTCTCACCACAACCCTTAAATAACAGGAGCTGACACTTAGAATTAAGGCAGTTCTAAGGGAGAAGATCTACAAACAGTCAATTAGAGGGATTGGAGTGCATAATGTGTTTTACTTGAGGAAGGAGATATTCTAAAGGCAGCCTGTCCTGCTGTAATTGCAGGGCCTTTATTAGCCACATTACCTATTCAGTGGATTGAATGAAGCTGGTATAAAATCTTAATTCCATGTAATTGCTGTCGGTATTTATTAAGTTTCCTTGCCAGGGGAGGATGGGAAAGACAGCTGTGGTAGTGTGAAAAAAAAAAAAGGAAGGGCTGTGGAGTCAGAAGAGCTAGATTTGAATTCCAGCTCTGACAGTTATGTGGTGCAGTGGATAGAATGCCAGGCTTCATTTTCTTCAGTTCAAATCTGACCTCAGACACTTATTAGCTGTGTGACCTTGGGCAAGTCACCTTTTCTTCCTTTTCCTTATAAATAAAATGAGCTGGAGAAAGAATTGATCAAATCAGTCCACTATCGTTGCCAAGAAAACCACAAATGGGGTCATGAAGAGTTGGATGTGTCTGAAAAATGACTAAACAACAATAATCTGTCCCTTAGAGGTCTGTGGATGGAAGAACCTTTGCAACTATTTAATCCTAGGTCTTGGGAGTGAGAAAATTCTAGTTTTAAAAAGAAAGCTTGGTGGCTTTGATTGTGAGAAAATAATTTACATATATATACATATATATATACATGTCAGATATGTGGCTTATAAGATAGAGAGGCAAGCCTGAAGATGAGAGATTGTGAGTTCAAATCTGACTTCATATATTTTCTAGGTCTGTGATCCTGGGTAAGTCATGTAATCCCAAATGCCTAGACCATACTGTTCTTCTGCCTTGGAACTGACAGATTCAATTCTAAAGATGTGTGTGTGTGTGTGTGTGTGTGTGTGTGTGTGTGTGTGTGTGTGTACATGCATAAAATTTTGGTCATAGAAATAATCTGTCTCAGGCATATCCATCTTAGAGATGATGCATAATAATGGTGAATTCATAATATTTTACTATTTCTCAAATGACAGTGTTTACTCTCTAAAATCATTTACTAGTACTTTTTGGAGCTTCTTAGTGGGGATATTTATGAATGAAAATTTATAAATAAATTAAATGTAACTCTAATGTAAATATGTATAAATATGAAAGCATATATCTCACTATGTGTCAATATAATTTGGATCTGATATAATTAGTAATGCTTTGACCAGACTGCCAAAGGGGTTCCCCTTGGCTGTTTATTCTGAAATTCAGACATATTGATGTCCTTGCTTTTCCTCATACATCATACTGCATCTTGCAACTTTGAACATTTTTACTGGCTTGCCCCCATGCCTAGAACTCTAGTCCTCTTTCCCAGCTTCTCTACTTTTCCTGGATTTGATCAATTCTCTGTTAAAGTTTCACATTTGAATATAAATTTTTCTCTAGCTGCCTTCCCTCTGAGATGTATCTTGTTTGTATGTACTTGGTGCCTGGCGCATAGTAGGTACTTAATGTGTTCATTGCTTAATTGACTAAAACAGAAAAAGATTAGCCTGAGAGGAGAAAACGAAATTCAACATCACTACCTTTGTCAAACAGGATCACATAACCGTCAATTCTGTGACTACTAACAGAATATCATTATTTCTTTAAGTTATATTTGCTTTCAGAAAAAAATCTGACTCCCCAATTCGTGATTGAAAAATTATTTTAAAATATGTTTCATGAAGAACTTGGGGCTCAAGATGTTCAGTTTCTTACTGGGCTAGGGGACTGAGTACAGAATATGAATTTTCTTTTCTTAATCAATAGTAACCTTTTGCTTGAGAGGTCCAGTGGCACAATAGATAATGGACTGGTAGTACAGTCAAGAAGCTTTGAGTTCCAGTTTTGCTTCTGACATACATTGCTCATGTAACTGAGATGTAGCTATTTCTCTTTTTTCCTTTCTTTCCTTTAAATATTTTATTTTATGTATTTTTGAATTAAGCTATTTAGTCAATTTAGAACATTTTTCCTTAGTTACAAGAATCATATTGTTTTCCTCCCTTTCCCCCACCCCTCCTGTAACTGACACACCATTCCACTGGGTATTACTTGTGTCCTTGATCAGAACCCATTTCCATGTTGTTGGTGTTTGCACTAGGATGTTCATTTAGAGTCTACAACCCCAGCCTCGACCCATGTATTCAAGCAGTTGTTTTTCTTCTGTGTTTCTACTCCCACAGTGTTTCCTCTGAATGTGGATAGTGTTCTTTCTCGTAGATCCCTCCAAGTTGTTCAGATCACTGCATTGCCACTAATGGAGAAGTCCATTACATTTGATTGTGCCACAGTGTATCCATCTCTGTGTACAATGTTCTCCTGGTTCTGCTCCTCTCAATCTGCATCAGTTCCTGGAGGTCATTCCAGTTCACATGGAATTCTCCCAATTCATTATTCCTTTTAGCACAATAGTATTCCATCACCAACAGATACCACAATTTATTCAGCCATTCCCCAATTGGAGGGCATCCCCTCATTTTCCATTTTTTTTTGCCACCACAAAGAGCACAGCTGTGAATATTCTTGTACAAGTCTTTTTCCTTATTATCTCTTTGGGGTACAAACCCAGCAGTGCTATGGCTGGATCAAAGGGCAGACAGTCTTTTAGCGCATCCTTTAATTATTTTAATAACAAATTTCCATATAAGTTTTATGATCAAAATTCTCTCTCCCTCTCTCTCTCTCTCTCTCTCTCTCTCTCTCTCTCTCTCTCTCTCTCTCTCTCTCTCTCTCTCTCTCTCTCTCTCTCTCTCTCTTCCCTCCCACCTCCCAGAGGTGGTAAATAATTCAACCTGGGTAATACATGTATTATCACATAAAACATGTTTCTGTATTATTCATTTTTGTAAGTGAATAATCTGATAAAACCAAAACCACCCAACATATACCCAAATAAATAAGTGAAAAAATCACATTTTCATCCTCATTCCTACTTCAAAAGTTTTTTTCTCTAAAAATGGAGAGCATTATTTTTCATAAGCCCCTCAGTATTGTCCTGGCTCAGGTATATTGTTGGGTTTAGTAGCAAAGTCTATCGCACTTGATTATCCTACAATATTGCTGTTACTGTATATAATGTTCTCCTGGTTCTGCTTATTTCATTCTGCATCAGTTCATGGAAGTCTTTCCAGTTCTTTTTGAAATCATCCTGTTCGTTATTCCTTGTAATACAATAGTATTCCATCACCATCATATACCACAATTTGTTCAGCCATTCCCCAATCGAGGGATATCCTTTTAGTTTCTAATTCATTGCCACCACAAAAAGAGCATCTCTAAATATTTTTGTACAAACAGGTCCTTTCCCATTTTTCTAGCCACTTTTCAATGCTCCCCAAACTAAAAGGCAAATGAAAGATAAGTTAAATAATTATAGTAGTTAGTGTGATGAAATTCCTGGTCTAGATCAGCAGACAAATCAGCTCTTTTCTGAAAGAGTCTTTATAGGAATTTAGGGGCGAGAAAAGCACTCAAGTCAATCTATTCAACAATGACTGTGTGTTGGGAAACTTTCTGCCTATCTCTAAGAATTATATCATAATAGCCTTTTGAGCAAATAGAAAATAACATCAAGTTTTAGTAATCATTTCACAGATCCGATTTGAGAATTTAAAACCATATAATTATAATCAATAAAGACAAACTACTATAGACAGAATACTGAACTTAAGAGTAAATAAAATACAAATGGAGATAAAACATTCTGCATGATCAGGAAGAGCTTAAAGGTTTTCCAAGAGATAAAACTGGAATATAGTTATCTATGTAGACAAAGAGAAGCAATAGGAAACATAACACTTTACATGTATCATCTCATTTGAACCTTACAATAACCCTGGGAAGAACACTCACTTATTATCCTCACTTTACAGATGAGGTAGTTGAGGCTGAGAGAGGTTCAGTGACTGCCCAGCTAGTAACTGTCTGGGGTAACTCAGACTGAGAAACTCAGCCTTATCTCCTACAAAATCTAACAGAAATGGAAAGTAATGATCACATTAGAGAGTTAAAAATGTTATGGGAGGTCTGAGGAATGAGGTCATTAACAAAGTAGCTTTCCTAAATAGGTAATATTTGAACTGAACTTTTAAAATTGGCATGAGTTCAATAGAGAGGGCATGGTGGCAGCACAGACATAGAAAACAGCCTGAGCAAAGGTCTGAAGATTTGAAAGCAGAGTCCATATTTCTGGGGGACAGAGTACTGCTTAGTTTGCCTACAATTTAAAGTATGTGAATGAGAATAGCATAAAACTCAGTCATATAGTGAGGCTGATGCCAGGTTGTGAAGAGCCATGAATGAAAGGCTGAAGACTTTCTTTGTTGTTAATAGTAAGCAAGTGAACAGTTTTGAGCAGAGGACTGATATGATCAGATCTATGAAAAAGTTGTGGGTAGCTAGGTGGTGAAGTGGACAGCTCCAGGGTTTGGAATCAGGAAGATTCATCTATATGAATTCAAATCTGCCCTCTGATACTTACTATCTGTGTGACTCTAGGCAAGTCATTTCCCCTGTTTGACTCTGTTTCCTCATATGTCAAATGATCTGGAGCAGGAAATGTAAAACCACTTCAATATCTTTGCAAAGAAAATCTCAAATGGGTTCATGAAGAATTGGACATAATTGAAAAATGACTGAACAACAATGAAAAGGACATTTTTGTATCTATCTGGAGGATGGATTAGGAGGCAGTAAGGGAAATAATGGAATCAAGAACACTTGTCTATTGCAATAATTCAGATGGAGAATAATAAGACACCCCATTAAAACAAAAGCAGAGGAAATTTATGGGAGGGGACATATAAGAAAGGGTTCAGTAAGAAAGGAGGTCTGGCATTATGTTTGCACATCTCAAAATTGAACAAAACAAGACAAGGCATGGAAACAAGCATTGGGTTTATTCTGTTCCAGGCACTGTACTAAGGACTGGGGATACAAGTACAAGCAAAAAGAAAGAGAGTCCCTGCCATCAAGGAGCTTAAACTCTAATGGAGATAGATAACATAGAAAAGGTAGTACTTGTGTGAGGAAATGCTGTCAAAGCCCTGAAAGTCAGAAGCAGAACTGAGAAAAGAATGAAATCAGACCCACTTGGGGTGGTTCTCAAAATGGAACAATGGGAGGAATTCATCAATGGAATAATCATGGTGGATGAATGTTCCACTATGAAAAGGCTCTAGGAGCTAAGGAATGTTCCAGAATTTTATGGTGGCTGTGGCATTGGGCATGATGGTACCATGTTCCTTGAGGCAATATTTACCTATGTTATATATGTGGGATTTAACAATGATATAACTAAGTTTCATGTTCTACATTATATACCCAATATTGTTAAAAGAAGCTTAACTTTTGATTTTTATCAACTTCCACGTCTCTTAAATTTACAAATTAACCTTGCATTAAAGGAGGGTCTTGTCCCCTATTTAATTAGGGAATGCATTTAGAAGATTGACTACCAATTAAAATCCAACATTTGCTTAATGTATATGACTTAATAATGCTAGAGGAACCTAATTTTTCACACTTCATGACTTGCCTGCCATTTGACTTTGCAATCTTAATACTGTAATTAATATATGTTACTATACTTAATTCTCTGTTTATTTGGGGGAAAAAAACTAGAGAGTGAAAGTGGCTTTGATTCTTCAGGGAATCAGAGAAGAAAAGTTGACATAGGGAAAGGATTCTCTGAAATTGGAGGATTTTCTTCATAATAAACCAAAATTTATCTCTATGTAATCTTTACCCACTGCTTTAGTTTTTGCTCTGTTTTCATGAAACATTACAAATTCAATCCCTCTCCCGTAAGACAATTCATCCCATGCTCAAACTGAACAATCAGGTTTCTATCATTTTTTTTATTCTGCAGATTAAATACTTCTATTTCCTCCAACATTGACCATATAATGAGGACCAAAGGCTCTTTACCCCTCCCCCCCGATGCTTTTTTCTGAACACTTTCCATTTTGTCAGTGTTCTTCTTAAACTATGATTCAGACACATCGAGAGATGGTTTGATTGTCCACATCATCCTTAAAAGAGCTAAACCATCATCCTGTATCCATTAAGGTTATGACTTTTTTCTTGTAGCTCAGAATTCCCCTCTTTCTCTTTTGGGAGCCATTACTATGTCTAGGGATGAAGTGGAAGTATACTGATACCCAGATGGATAGAGAATCCACTGAATCCCTGAAGTCTCTGCTATCTATCTTCTCAACAACAGGGTTTTACCACCAGCTCTAATAATTGTTTACATTTGTGATCAATTCTCATCCTCTTGATATGGAAATGAACAAACAATGCTATAAACTTCACTGCTAGAGTAGGTCTTAGAAAAGCAGGAAAGCTACAGCAGGTACAGCTTGATCTGGCTTTACAGGTTCAAGTCCCAGGCACTCTCGATTTTCAGGACTTCTATCTATGCTGTGTTAGTTGGCTATCACATCCAACCTAAAATCTTGACTCTGTAGTTTGCTCTATCTTTAACTTCTGTACTCACTGAAGATCACTCCCAGCACATGAAGCCAACAGAAGCAAACCAATCAGAATAAAAGCAAATATTCCCATGTCATCTTCTTGGGACCAGGGTAAAAGGTGGAGGAGACTGCCTCTCTTTCCTGTCCATTCATTTCATGCTGCCCACACTATGGAAAGACTGTGTGATCTTCACTCTGGGTGCAGCAGAAAAAGAGAGAAGCTTGTCCCAGTTTGGCACTTTTTAAAAGATGCAGCCTGCTCAGGCTCCACAAACATTTGAAGAAGGGTACCCCCATTTATAAGAGAGGATGGAGAAGGGTCCTTCCCTCCATGTTAGGTGATTAAGGCATGAATAGAGCAAACCCTTTAACAGAATGAAAAACAGGTTGTACAGGATAGAGATCTACCGTGTTATGCATAATTCTAATTTGCAATTCTACCCTGTTTTTGCAAATATCTATTCTATTTGATGTTTGTTCAATTCATAATGAAAATTTAAAATAAGTTTAAAAAACTAGGTCTTAGAAATCATCCTTAGCTATCATGTAAGGTAATCTCATTATCTGACAGCTAAGGGAACAGATATGTAGAGAAAGGAATTGACTTGCTCAAGATAATACACACTTACACTTCATTTTATAGTTAACGAAGTGAGCTGATTTTCCCCAACATCACTCAGGGAGTAAGGAAAAGAATTGGAATTTAAATCTAAGACTTTTGAAACCTAGTCCAGAACTCGTCACCACCTCTCTTAACATATAAGCCTTGCTATATCTATTGCCTTTATTTAATTTGAGTTCTTTACAATTTGCCTGGACCAGTGTTTTCTATCTTAGCATTTGTTTTAAACCCTTACCTTCTTTATTTAAAATTGATACTAAGTAATGGTTCCAAGACAGAAGAGAGGTAAAGACTTACAGAACTGGTATTAAGTGATTCGTCCAGAGTCAAAAAGGTAGAAAGTGGCAGACTAGATTTGAACCCACATCCTCTGACCTGGTGCTTTATACACTGAACCACCTAGCTGCCGCCCACTTAGATTTCCAGAACTTAGGTGCACAGAGATTTTCATCTTCAATCTATTTTCATTAATTTTGGTAATTTTTTACAAAATTTTATTTTGATTATTCTTAATGTTTTGATAACTATCTTTAAAAATATTTGAAATTTTTATTTTTTTCCAGGTTACATGTCTATAGAATTTTTAATTAACTTTCTGACATTTTGCTATGATCTTTTCCTTCTTCCTCCTCCTTCTCCTGCCTCAAGAAGGCAGAAACTATGATATAGGTTGTACATATATTATTACATAATACATATTTCCCCATTTATCATTTCGCAAAAGAAAAGTATTGCTTACACTAGAGAAAAATTCATGGAGGAAATCAAGGGAAGAATGGCATGTTAAAACCTGCATCCAGAGTCTCTCTGTTCCTTTAATGATGATGGATATTCTTTTTCTTCATGAGTCCCTTAAAACTATCTTGGATCCTTGCCTTGTTGATAATAGTTAATATATTCATAATTGATCATCATATATGAATATTATTACTGTGTAGTGTTCTCCTGTACAATACTCATTTCACTTTGCATCACTTTAAATATATCTTTTCCAGGTTTTTTTGTGATCATCTTGTTTGTCATTTCTTATAGCACAATAGTATTCCATTACAAACTCATAACAACTTGTTCAACCATTTCCTAATAGAAGAACATCTCTTCAGTTTTCAGTTCTTTGCCACCAGTAGAACTACTATAAGTATTTTAGAACATATGCTTTCTTTTCCTTTTTTCTTGATTACTTTAAGAAATAAACCTACTAGTTGCATTTGCCAAGTCAAAAGTTGTAGAGTTTTGTAACATTTTGAGTACAGTTCCAGATTGTTTTTTTTTTATTATTGAATCAGTTGACAGTCCACTAATAATGTTAGTGTATCCATTTTTTCACATTATTTTATAATGTCTCTATTTTCTTCATCCCCTTCAATATTTGTCCTTTTGTCCTTTTATTATTTTATCCAAAGAGGTGTGAGATGGCATCTCAGAGTTCTTTTGAATTGCATTTCACTAATTAGTAATGATTTAGAGCATTTTTTTCACAAAGTCATATGCAACTGATTTCTTCATCCAAAACTATTCATATATTTTAACCATTTATCATTTGAAGAATGGTTCAAATTCTTATACATTTGTCAAAATTCTCTATATATTTTAGGTATGAGACTTCTATATGAGAAACCCTCTATAAAATTTTCCTCCCATCTCATAGCTTTTCTTCTAATCTTGGCTACACTAATTTTATTTGTATATAACCTTTTTGATTCAATGTATAACTGTATCTTAGTGCTATTTATTTCCTTTTCTGAGCAGGTGTACAAAGACTTTACCTGACTGCTAAGGGGATCTGACATACACAGAGGTTATGAACTCCCATGAATTATTGGGTTCTTGCTTTTCTTCTCTGGTTCTAGAGACTGACAATCACTTTTAATGAACACTTTGCCTTACATTGATAATGGAATCAGATGGTGGCATCATGTATGATCCCATGTTTATGACAGCATATTGCTATGTTATCTGTTCTCCCAAATTGGGCTCCAGCTCTCTGAAGCTTTATAAACTCAGTTGTATGTGATTTCATATTCTTTTCACATTTAGATACCAAAATATTAAAACATTAGCTTTCAACTCAATTCAATAAAATCAAATTATATGAATGTTTAAATAGATACTTAGTATGGTGGAGATAAAAAGCTGAACATAACCTGACCCCAATTCAGAAGGAGAATGAATCCTAATGTGGGAGGAAGGATGAGAAGTATATATAATCTAGCCCCAATTTAAAAGAGTCCAGCTTTATTATATATTTGCTATTGTTTTAGTCATATCTGATTAACTCTTCATGATCCCATTTGGCATTTTCTTGGCAGATACTAGAGCGGTTTTCCATTTCCTTCTCCAGGTCACTTTCTAGGCTAGAAAAATTAGGCAAACAGGGATAAATGACTTGGCCAGGGTCATACAGCTAGTAAGTGTCTGAGGTCAGATCTGAATTCATGAGGGTGACTCTTCCTGATTCCAAGTCCAGTAATTTACCTACTGCCACTACCTAGTTGTCCATTTTTCACTCATCTTTTTTTATTCACTGTATTCTCTAATCAAATACTCCCTTTTGCTATTTCTCCTATATGACATTCTATCTTTCATCTTTTGTACTAGCTGTCCTCCATAGCTGAGAAACATTTCCATTACACCTTAGCCTCTTAGAATTCTAATTTCCTTCAAATACTCTCTTTTACAAGAAAACGTTTTTTTCCTGATTCTGACCCACCTCCCTGACATCAGATTCCTGTGTTCTACTTTTCCATGTCATCTTGAACTGATTTTGCCCATATCTATATAGGTACAAGTTACCTCCCCAATAGAGGATAAATTCCTTCAGATTGGTGACTGTATTTCTTTTGTCTTTATATCTTCTGGCTATCAGTCATTTTGAAGGCTCTAACTAAATGCTCATTCATTAGCTTTGTGAAATACAGAAATAATTATCATGTAGAATGGAAGATTGTAGATGTAGATGGAAAACATGCTATGAAAATAATGAGGAGACAAAGACAGACCACTTGTAGCTAAAGAAAGTAAGGACCGAGAAGACTTTATATTGAATATATGACAGGGGATGGACTTTTAAGATTGGGCAAGATTTCAAATAGTCTCTGCATCAGAAAAGGAAATGAAGAGGCCATTTTAATGTTTAGAAAACATTTTATCCAGTGTAATATAATGAGACAATTAATGCAAATAGTATTATAGCCATTTTGCTGAGGACAAAATTAAATTTCAGAGAAATTAAGGTATTGATATATAAATTCATCAATCTATATATGTGTTCATATATATAAAGATTGTATATATATATATATATATATATATATACAATAATATATATAATATGTGTGTGCGTCTATGGGCATGTGTAGCCTAAAAGCTAACAATGGGACTGGAACTCAGGTCTTCTGGAGTCAAATCAAGCATTCTCCTATACTATCTCTTTAGAAAATGAATAAGTTAATGAATGAATGGGTAAGAATTCATCATCATCATCATCATCATCATCATCATCCTATGTTCAAAGTCCTCCATAGGGAATGGCAGGTTGACCAGTAGGGCTTGGACATCAGTAGGTCAGTAGATGAAGGGATGGGGAGTTTCAGGTAAAATTGGAATGGTTGTTGAATTCAGATTATGGGCCTTGAGTGACAGAGCTGGAAAGCTATAGTCTATTTGGTAGGTAGTGGGAAATCAGGAAGAGATTTTTGAATAGAAGAATCAGGATGAGTTAGGAGTTCTGCCAGTGTGTGACAGCATGTAATAAAGATTCTGAATAATGGCCAATGATCATACCCATAAATATTACCTAAGCAGCACCTATGTTTAAGAGAGTACTGACAAAAGGAGGCCATCTGTGTCCCTGAAGACTTGTTTATCTTGCAATAGGCAGATGTAGAGGGAAATAGCCTAGGACATTGTGAAGAGCAATTGATTTGGGGGAAGAAGGTTGGGGTTCAAATTTGACCCTTGTTATTTGCTATATTTGTGACCCTGGATAAGTCCCTTAACACTCTGGACCTTAATTTTCTAATCTTCAAAATAAAACATTTGGATTAGATGATTTCTAAATCTCCTTCCTTTCTAGAACCATTATTTTATGATGCTTTCTTAAAGACTTCCTTGAGAGTAGTGATGCCAAATTTAATCTTATTATACTTTAAACTACCACAACATCATGTGTATGTGATACACTTATTAGAATAACATTTGCCTTTTGCTTATTCATTGAATTTTCTCACTAAAAAGCAATCACTTCAGGTAATGTAACTTGTCTAAAGTTCAGCTGCTTTTTAGATATCAGAACCTATATATGGCCTATTGTATGATTGAAAATCTGTTACCCTAAAAAAAGAACTACATATCCCAAGAGCCCACTGACTTCCTGTCATTATGTACTTCCTGTAGACAGAGGATAAAGGGTGTGGGCTTTGGAGGCTTCCTGTCTCTCTGATATAGAATCAGCATTGATGGTGCTGAGTGAGGTTGACTAAAAAAATAGCTAACCAGCCATAGTCACATGGTCTTTATTTTGTATCTTCTTTATTCCTTGATTTCTAATGATCATTAATAAATCTCTTAAAACATAATATTATTATTGAGATTTAATTTTAACTTTTACACTTTGAGTATACTACCTCCCCATTTGGGGTTTTCTTGGCCAAAATACTGGATTGGTTTGCCATTTCCTTCTCCAGCTCATTTTACAGGTAAGGAAACAGAGGGAAGTAGGGTTAAGTGACTTACCCATTGTCACCCAGCTAATACATTTCTGGAGTTTGATTTGAACCGTGTTGTACTTGGATCAAGGTCTGGTATTCCATCCATTAAGCCACTTAGCTGCCACAGCAACACCAAATATGACTAAAAATGACTGAACAAGAAGAACAAGAACAGAACAGAACTAGAAAAAATGCTTAAGGTAGGATTCAAATTAATGTCTCTTTGTCTGCAAATCTAGTACTTTCTGCCAGTCCATTCTACCAATTGACTGTCTCTGAGGACGTGTATTCATAACTTGTATGTGTGATCTTGAACACATAATTTTCCTTCTCTTTACTTTAGTGGCCTTACCCATGCAATACTGGTTAGAAGAGGTAATTTCTAAAGTCTTCCATAGCTCTACAGCCAATGTGGTATTTCAGCCCAAATCACACACAGAAACATACACACACACACACACACACACACACACACACACAATTTCCTCTGATGCTTTCATGTCACTTTGAGTTTTACACAGAGCTCCAGTGATAACCCATCTTCCTTGGCCTTAATTCAATAACCTTCAAAGATGAAGTACCATAGAGGGCAAGGTCATGGTGAAAGCAACAATTATTCCTTGGAGTGATTGATTTTACACTATCAAATCTAAATGATGCATGAGCTCTATATCTCACAGTCTCATTGGGATGGGCAGGTGGGACTTGAGTTCTCTTGGCCACATGGGAATGAAGTTATTTGGGCAGAATTAAGCACGTTGATGCTTTTCAAGTGTGAAGGGGGAAAATGATCTTGAATTTGGAGTCCACATAAGTGTTTTTGTTGGGAAACTAGGTAAAGAATAAGGCTAGAGGGATGGAGAGAAGAAAGGAGTAGAGGCACTGATGAGTAACAAGGGGCAAGGTGACAGTAATCTGGTAATCTTACGTAGGGTAAGTAGGTAGTTCCTTACCTGAGGTGGCTTGGGTTGCAAAATCTCATTAGTTTTTTCAGGTCTATTGATTGCAAAACAGTGGTCCCAGTTCATCAAAGACTATGCCTATGGAACATGCATTGGGTTATGGGAATTGTCAGATTTGTTTCACATTTCTCTTCTTTGTATACTTTATTTTCCAACAAAACCAAGCAAGTGACTTTAACCACTGTGGGCCTCATCTATTTTTTTCCCCATCTGTTACAAAGAGGAGATTAGACTGGGTGGCCTCTGAGATCTCTATCTTCACTCCCATTGTAACATCCCTCCAGACTTCTTCTCTAACTCCCATTAGCACCGAAAAGGTGGGGTCCCCAGAGAACAGTGGCTGGTTCCTATTTCAAGATTCTGAGATATGGGGAGGTGTATAATACTGTTGATTATGAGTTCTTATTTGGTATATTCCCCTATAATTACCAGCTATTGTTGTTCTGACTCCTTAGGGCACCCTTTGGGGTTCTTTTGGCAGAAATACTGGAGTGGTTTGCTATCTCTTTCTCTAATTCATTTAACAGATGAGAAATGGAGACAAACAGGGTCAAGTATCTTGCTCATGGTCACACAGTTAGTGTCTGAGGCCAAATTTGAACTCAGGAAGATGTGTTTTCCTGACTTCAGGCCAGACAGTCTAGCCACTGAGCCAACTAACTGTCCAATTACCAGATAGGCAGACTTAAATATAGGTAAATTTTAGAAAGGGACATTTTTTAGTTTGCTATAGTAAGGCTAGTTGGTACAAAAATATCCTGCCAAAAAGTCTGGAATACAATTCCTCAAAAGTATCTATCATCAAAAGGAAAATGAATTCATGCTTTAAGAGGTAATAAGACAGGAGGGACTTTTGAGAAAGAACACTATCCACTTTCACAGAAAGAACTGTGGGAATATAAACACAGAAGAAAAACAATGGCTTGATCACATGGTTTGATGGAGATATGATCAGGGATTTAGACCCTAAGTGATCACCCTAGTGCAAATATCAATAATATGTAAATAGGTCTTGATCAATGACACATGTAAAACCCAGTGGAATTGCACATCAGCTATAGGAGGGGATGGGAGGGGAGAGAAAGAACATGAATCTTGTAACCATAGAAACATATTCTAAATTAATTAAATAAAATTTTCGAAATTAAACTAAAATCTTACCCCCCCAAAAAAAGGTAATAAGAGAGGTTCAGGGATCAATTGTTGGTTGGATGGAATTTCTTTTCTCCATCCTTTGGAGCCTTGATCAAGTTTGACCAAGTTGTGTAGAGCTCTTTGCTGAGTCCTTAAGGTCAGTGACTTAGTAGAGACCTGAAGCTGCCTTTGTCCTTCCAAATAACATGGGATTTCTTAAATAACCCAGGGATTAGTGTGAACTAGTGATTTTGTAATTCTCTGACATTTAAAGTGTACTTATATGAGAAAGATCTATTCTATGACTCTTGTACTTTATGATTCCAAGACTTTTTTATTATATTCTTCAAAAAATTATAGTATTTAGATTGTAGAAGGACTTATCTTTGAATTTAGCTCTTCTGCTTCCAATTCCAAGACTTTTGTATGGTCCTAGCTGTCCCATTTCCTTTTGATTCTTGGTGTCTTTGCTATCAGAAGTCAAACATCAAAAAGTAAAAATTATAGTATGAGAAAATGAACTGAGAAACCATGCAATCAAAGGCCAGGAGGGCCATTCCCCTACTTTCTTCTGGTAAACCTTTCTTCATCATTCTTACCTGATATTTTTCATCTTTCAAGATTCAGTTCAGAAATAACCTGTCAGTCAATTGGCACTCATTGGTTAAGGGTTTACTGTGTGTTGGGCACTGTTAAGTGATGGGATTGCAAATATAGGTAGGACATCCTTGCCCTAAAGGAGTGTATATTCCAAAAGGAAGCTGAAGGTAGGGTATATCCAGTCTGGGATAACTATGGAATGATCAGGCTCCTTCAGCCTAGACTGGGAAATACATGTTTCTGAGGTCGTCAAATATTCCACAATTGGTGATACTCCATGCCATTCTCTGTTCTTAGGGATTGAGTTTATTTTCTTCCAGCCTACAACTATGTCCTGTTTGTTTGGCACTTAAGTCTCTTCACTGCCTGGCTTCTTCTCATTGTCTTCATACTCTTCTGATATTCTAATCCTCTCCACAGACTCAACAGTCCAGCTCTACTGGTTTATTCATTGATCTTCAAACATGATATTCTTCCCATCTCTATACCATCATACTGTTGCTTCCCCAAACCCCAAATGCTCTGCTTCCTCACTACTGCTACTAAGAATCCCTGGAATTCTTCAAAACACAAGTCAAATGCAACATGATCTTTATTTTCTAGCTACTTTCTTTTTGTATTTCTATTTGTATTTCTATTCATCTACATGTCTGTTATTCATATGTTATCTTCTTCATTAGCATATGAGTTCCTTGAGGATAGATGACCATTTTTGCCTTTCTTTGAATACCCAGTGTTTACCAAGTTTGTGACAATGTGGATAGACAATTGAACCTGGAGTCAGGCAGATCTGAATTCAAATGTGATTTCATACACATACTAGCTGTGTGACCCTGAGCAAGTCATTTAACTTCCATCTGAGTTTCCTTACCTATAAAATGGAAATAATCTTAGTGTCTCCATGGATTATGATAAAATGAGCTAAGATTTGTAAAGCTCTTTTCAAACTTTAAATATAAATTCTAGCTATTATTATAATAGTTAATATTATCCACTAGTAGGCATTATTATTATTATTATTATTTATTACTGTAGCTTAGTACATTCTTGTTGACCAGTAAACCATCATTTCTTCAGAAAGAAGAATCTAAGTTTAAGGATTAGTTAAATAATGGTAGTTATGGGCACTGTGTGAAAAATACTCCATATTTCATTCAGTTTATAAGGAAAGAATATGAGGATCACTGATTTTTCCTTCCTAATTTCTCTGCAGCTTTGTGTCCTCAGTAATAGGATGTTCAGAGACTGATGGAAGCTGACTGGTAGGTCAGAGTTATATATATAGACTAAGTAAAGGGCAGCCTGTTTGATATAATGTCACAGAATATCACAGCTGGAAGGGACCTTAGCAACCATTAATCCAACTCTCTGAAGAAAGAACATTCTTTACAACATCCCCTACATGAAATGGCCCAGCATTCTCTTGAACACGTCTGGTGATGAGGGTCCCACTATCATCTGGGGGTACAATCGACTTTTGCATAGTTCCAATTATTAGAAACTTTTCCCTTAGTCAATCTGTTAAAAAGCATTTATGAAACATGTTAAAAGTGCCAAGTGTTGTGGGAAGGGCTAGAATTTAAAGAAATGCAAAAACTGGTATCTTTTCTCCAGGAGTTCACATTCTGTTGGAATAGATAACATTCAAAAACTATGTATTGTAAAAGCAAGATATAAACAGTGTGAGTAGGATGTATCTCAGGGTGAAGACCCTAACAATTAAGGGTATTGGGGAGGAAAGACTTCCATTGGAAGGAAATATTTGGATTGGGTGTTGGAGGAAGCCAGTGAGGATCAGAGGAGGAAATGTGGAGGGAGAGCATGCCAAGCTTGGAGTGAGCCAGGACAAAGACATAAAAATGGGAAATATAGCATCAAACTAATCACCTTAGCTGGATCACAGAGTGCATAGAAGTAGGACAAAGTGTATGCGGACTGGAAAGGAAAGAGGGGCCATGTTGGGAAGGCATTTAAGTGCCAAAGGAGTTCATATTTGATCCTAGAAGTTATAGAGTCACTGTAATTTATTGAGTAAGGGGATACAAATTGGTTTGGCAGGTAATGGAAGACAGACTGGAGGAGAGATTTGAAGCAGGCAGACCGACTAGTAGGCTATTGAAATCGTTCATGTAAGAAGCAATGATGGCCTTTTCAAGGGCAGTGACTATGAGTAGAGAAGGAAGGGTACACCTAGGAAAGATATTGGTAGAAAATTTTTTGATGACAGATAGGGCATGTGGGATAAGTTCAAGTAAAGAGTTGATAATATCACTGAGGTTTCCATTCTCAGTGACTGCAAGTTGCTTTTAACAATGATAAGAAAGCTGAGAAGAAAGTAAGCTCTTAAATAAATGATGCAGAATTCTTCGTTGGGTATGCTGAGTTTGAGATGCCTATAGTACCTCAAGTTTAAGATGTCTCAGAGGCTGCTGGTAATGTGAGAATGGAGCCCAGGAGAGAAGCTAGATCTTGATATATGGAACTGTGAATCACTTTCATGTAATTGAAGCCATGGGAGTAGAAGATATTACAAGCAAGGTGGTAGAGGGGGAGAAGAAAATAATAAGGCTCAGGTCAGATTTGGGGGGGGGCACCTACATTTAATGAGTGAGACCTGGGTAAATATCCAACAAAGAGGTCTATTATGGAGCAGTGAGTCAGATGAGAAAAAAGAGAGAACAGTGTCAGAAGAAACAATCTAATAAACACAGGTTATCAAGTAGCAGATGGCGTGTTCAACAATGTTTGATGACCTTGATAAGGTCAAGACCGATGAAGACTTAGAAAGAGCATTAGATTTGGCAATTGGAAAGTGACTGATTGCTTTGGGGAGAGCAGTCATATATGAATGCTGAAGTTGAAAACCAGGTTGTAGATGATTTAAAAGTGAAGGAAAGGAAAGAAGGTAGAGGCACCAAGTGTAGCTTTTTAAAAAATTCCTTACCTTCTGTTTTGGGATCAATACTTACATATTGATTACAAGGTAGAAGAGTGGCAAGGGCTAGGTAACTGGGGTTAAATATATTGTCTAGGGTCATACAGTTAGGAAGTGTCTAAGGCTATATTTCAATTCAGGACTTTCTAACTCCAGTGGTATTCTTTCCACTGTGCTACCTGGATGCCTCTCTGTAGACTTTTTTAAAAATAGAGAATTGAGCTGAGAAGGGAAGTAGATATAGAAATCATAATTAGCAGGGATATTTCCATCAAGTGAAAGGCTTCAAAGGATGGGGGAGACATAGGCATGTTTGTAGGCAGCATCAAATGAGTCAGTAGGTGGGGAGAGAGTAAAGAGAATGGAGTGGTATCAATGTACTAGGGAGGATAGGAAGGGAAGTATAACAAGGATAAGAGGTTGGTGTAACCTCAGGATAACACATTTCAAGGTAATTGCTTTCTCCTTTTACACTGGTCTCCTAACCACTATCATTGAGTTTTCTTTGAGAAATTCAGAAGTGGGAGATACTTTCAAATTCAGAAGTGGGAGATACTTTCAAGTCTACCTTGTCCAACTACCTTATTTTACAGAAGAGCTAACAACTTTGGGGAGAAACATTAAATGACTTTTCCATTGTCACACAGTTGATAAGTGAGAGAGATAGGATGGAAATTTCCTGATTGTGTACTTGATTTTCTTCTCTTCCTACATACCCAGTTATTTCATAGTGGGAATTAGAGCTTCTCTTATATATGTAAACACATCTTGTATTTTTCTTCAAGTGTCATCACTGCTATTTGGACACTAGGCAGTTCAGTGGATAGAACACTGGGTCCAGTAGCCTGGAAGATCTCAGGAATTCATTCAGTCTCTGCCTGCCTCAGTTTTCTCAATTGTGAATGGGGATAATAATAGGTCCTACTTCCCAGGGTTGTTGGGAGGATCAAATGAGATAAAGTTTGCAAAGCTCATAGCATTCTGCTGGGTGCATGATGAACTTTTAATAAATGGTTATTGCTTCCTTCCTTCTCTCCCTTTCCATGTTGATGTCTGATTCGTTTCTTAAAATTGAAATTCCCAAACTGTTAGAAAATGATGGGACAATGATCTTTTATGTCTTTATGTTGATGAATTTAGAGGGTCTTCTCTTGGGGAAACTGGAACCTGACAGTGTGTCAGAGAAGAAAAATCTTGATAAACTTGTTATTTTGACTCAGAGTATTTTCCTAATATTGTGTGCTTTAGACTGACGAATACCAGATTGGAAGTTAAAGTCTTTGGGTTCTTGGTCTGCCATTTACTATCTGTCTAAAGCTGGGAGGCCCAGTCTCTCTTCTGGGCCTTGGGAAACTCAAGCTAGTGTCTATATGGTATTTAAAGTTTAGCCTAAAATTTTAGAAATATCACCATATTTTATCCTCATGGAAACTTTGGGAGATAGGTACTATTATATTATGAACAATCATTTTTTAATTTGCTTTTTCTTTCACCAATCCCATCCCTATCTCCATCCCCATAACAACACCATGCCAAATGGCTTTCAGTTTCAATAGCATTGGATATTAGGCTGCCTGGAGGCAATGAAGCTTCTCTCCATCACTCTTATACAGAGTTAAATCTCTGGTGTTCTGCTCTACATCATTCTAGTGTGTCCTGCCCGGAGCAAGGCACTCTAGTTGATTTTGCCTTCTGTCCTAGAATATAGTTGGTTGCATTGTCTGAGCCCATGGGACAATGGCGCTTCATTGGAAAATCTTGTTCATCTGAGATGCAAAAGGTACAACATCAGCCTGATTTTGTGAACCAAGCTAAAGTGGTTCAGGTGGGTGCTGAATAGTGAAACTAGGCTTCCACATTAGTGTCTGAGACACAACCATTCTGATCTTCTCACTACATTTCAGTGTAAATCAAAAGAGGAAATCCCCTGGGCATTAACACTGCCTCTCCCAATCCCTCTCCTCTCACCTTATTCTACACCAGATTTCATAACCACTTTCAACATGAAGACTGTTCCTTGTTGTTAAAGTAACTCCTCCCCTACCTGACAGTAATCTCATTACTCATAATTTTTGGTTGATAAAAAGCATACTGATCAAAACCTGCTATGAAGTTAGTGATATAATTTAATAAAAATGGTGATGATGTGATGTTAGTAATGATAATGATGATCATAATGGGAGCACTTATATACTTTTTTCAGGTTAGCAAAACTTTTGTCATGTGGTATCTGGTTTGATATTATCACCCTCATATTAAAGATAAGGAAAGTGAGACCCAGAAACATTGAATGACTAGTCCAGGGTCATATAGCTAGTAAATGACTAAAGTAAGAATCAAACTCAAGTCTTCCTAATTACAAGTCCAACACTTTGTATACTAACTATTTCACTTGTGTTGACTATAAAATGGATGGATGAGTGGATAGATAGAAAAGCATTTATTAAGTGAATACCATGTGTCATGAATTATATCAAGAATTACAGATAAAATATAAGAAATAAGCAGTTCTCACCCTTAAAAAAACTTTCATTCCGAATACTATGGACATAGGATTTGAGTGATAATATAGGTATAACCCAATGAAATTGCTCGTCAACTCTGGGAGGGGGGCAGGGAAAAGGGAGGGAGACAATTATGTAACCATGGAAAAAATTAAAAATTAAATTAAAAATACCCCCCATACAAAAAAGTTTTTATTCTAATGGAGGAAGAAAGCATATAAAGGAGAGTAGGAATAATGGTATAATGTTAGTTGAGAAGCTAAGTGGAATAAGACTAGCTTAGATATGTTATGAAAGTTGCAGTTCATTCATCTTTCCAACCCTCCTTCCCCCCCCCCAAAAAAAATAAAGTTTTGCTTATCAGAAACAAAGTAACTGGGACAAAGTTTTAGTTTCTATTATGGAAGAGGTAAAGATAATACAAGATATATTATTTATTATCATTAAAGGAGGTGTTCCTGACATTAATGGAAACAATGCTGAATTTCAAGTTCCAGAATCTGCATTCAAATCCCAGATCGATCACATTATCTTTGTAATCTTGGGTAAGTAAGTTTACTTTCATGGGTTTTTGTTTCCTCATCTGCAAAAAGGAAGCACTGGACTCCATGATTTCTGAGATTCTTCCTAGGTCTAAATCTCTGTTCCTTAAGGAGGAGGAGATACATTTCTCTTTGCTTGCAGTCTCTCAAGGTGCCTAGTCCTAGTTCAGAACCACTGTCTGGAGTTATGAAGTAGACACACCAAGGAGGCTATTGCAATAGCCTAAGGGTGAAGAGTTAAAAACCTGTGTTTATGTGGTGGCAGTGCTAGAGGAGAGCAGGGACTACAAAGGAAACATTATGAAAGAAGTGGTAGAAGTGGGAGGACTTGGCAACAGATTGGCTATGGTAGATGGAAATGAGGAGCTGAGGATAACAGTTAAATTATGGTCTTGTGTGACTGGGAAGATTACCCCTAATGGTATCTATCTCTCTCTTTTCTCTGTCTCTGTCTCTGTCTCTCTCTCTCTCTCCCTCTGTCTCTTTCTCTGTCTCCATCTCCCTGTCTCCGTCTCTCTCTCTCTCTCTCTCTCTCTCTCTCTCTCTCTGTCTGTCTCTCTCTGTCTCTGTCTCTCTCTCTGTCTTCCTCTTTGTTTCTGTCTCTGTGTTTTCTCTCTGTCTCTCTCTCTATCTCTCTCTTTCTCTGTCTTTTTCTCTGTCTCTGCCTTTCTCTGTCCCTCTGTCTCCCCCCCCCCTTTGTAATGTCAGGGTGAGAATATCTTCTCCCTCCCAGGATTGTTGAAAGGATCAAATCAGAAAACCTGTGGAAAATGCTTTGCTAACATGAAAATGGCATATAAGTGCTAGTTGTTATAACCATCATCATTATGATATCAATATAGATGTACATACTTGGATATATACATATCTGTGAATTTGTATTTTGTTGTTACAGTTTCTCATGGAGAAATGATTCATCATCTGGAGTGGACAACCATTTGATTTTTAGAAACCTAGTTTAGTTTCTGCTTCCTTCATCCATTTTGAGGGTAATGCTTTAGTGATTTTTTGGAAATATCACTATCATTTCTCAATCTCCATCCCCCAACCTTCTCTTATAACAAAGAAGAATGATTCAAGAATATGAACTTATACAATTATTCCACCTGGTACCATATAAAACATTTTGCCTTCACTGTACATTATCTTGCTATCAAGAGGCCAGAAGTTTGTATTATCATATTAGCCTTCTGGAGCTAAGATTGTTCTCTGGATTTAATGTGAAATGTGGTGTCTCCATTTTGTTTTCACTAAAATTATTATGGTCACTGTGAATATTGTTCTCCTGGTTCTGTTTTCATTGTTCTGAATGACTTCATTTGAATCTCTCATGTTTCTCTGAATTTCTTAATTCATTATTTTTTATAGTACAACAAAATTCCCTTACTTATTATATTCACATGCTGTAATCTGCTCAGCCATTCTCCAACTAATGGGCAACCACTTTGCTTCCCTTTTTACTAACAGAAAATAAGTATGACCTGTATTCTTCATCATATATCAAAGATCCTAATTTCCTTCAAGTCTCAATCTTTTATGAGGCCTTTCTTGATTTCCACGAGCTAATTGTGCCTTTTATGAACTCAAATTACTTTATATTTATCTTGTGCATATATGTATATATATGTTTGTATTTATAGACATATACAAATACAATTTTATAAAGAAACACCATACACACATATACACTTCTGTTTACATATATATCACATATATAAAGGAATGTATAGATACTATGGCTATTATACACAAATACATAATAAGGAGATTGTGAAGTAAAAGGGCAAGAAGAGTTTTATGCCATTTTTTTCCCACAAAGAAGTGTGGTTGCAATATTTAACTTCTCTCCTATGCCATCTTTACCTTCCTTCTGCTCTCTATCTGTCTAATAAGTACTTTCCTTACACACATGTTGTCCTTACCATTAGACTGTAAGCAAACTCCTTGAAGGTAGAAACTCTTTTTGCTTTTTCATCCATAACATTTAGTACAGTGCCTGACCCAGAGAAAATGCTTCTTGATAGATTGCTGTTATCCTTTTATCACTATGTTGCCAGTGAATGAAATGAGAGATGAATTGGTCCTCACCCTTATTAACAGATTTATAGTCACTGAGGGGTGTTCCTTTCCTCTTCTCTATTAAGATATTATATCTTCAGAAAGGGGCTAATAGGTCTTCCTGGTGGTATTTGATTGGCTTATTCTGGCCTCAGGCCTGGTCTAACTAAAAGAACTTTTAGATCAAGGTGACTAGATAACAGAATTTAAAAGCATGAATTTTATTTGAGCCATTGAAATTTCTCCTTGGAAGATGCTCAAATGAATAGGAGGCAATTCACATTTCTCCCTACCCCCCAAAAAAACCCCACAATTTTAATCATTTTCCCATTGTGGAAATATTTTCTCCAATAGCACCCCATCTTCTGGAGCACTTCCAAACATCAGTCTGAGGGGGGTCACCTTTTTTCTTGTTATTTCAGTAATACTCACCCAACCTCCTAGCTCTCTCATAATGTGTGTATATCTATAGAGACAATACTGTTGTCTGAAACATGATGGGCTTTCCAATGAAAGAGGAAATTAAAAAAGCAAAAGGTGATGGAAATCAAGTGATTAGATCTTCTGTGAGCCTCTGCCCTGGCCTGCTTGATAATATGGAGAGACTTTTTAGCAGCTATCCAATAAATATTGGTATCTGTCTCTGGAAATCGTTTTTCATCATTTCTGAAGCAGGCATGTCCAAGACTTGACTTTTAAGTGGATTTAGGACTAGTTAAGAAAATTAATTCAATCGATCTGGATGTGTTACAGTTAACTATCATGGCTTGAGCTGTAGTAAAGGGAATTTATCATCACTGTCAAATGGATTTTGCTTCAGCCATTCAATCATTCTGGCAGTTTCTTAGTTCTCTCCATCCCTCCCTTACCCACTTCCTCTCCCTCTCCCTTTGCCTCTCTAGTGCTACATACTTGACATTGAGTACCTTTAACTCCCAGTTAGGTCCTTGTGTTTGGGGATGAGCCTACAAATGGATTATGTGCCAGTTGACTTGTGCATTCAAACAAGTGTCAACATTCTACAATTGGAATGCATAGGGAATGGAGACAAAATAATCCAACCTGCAAAACCTATACTTAGTGGATTTCCATTTATGTTGTCCCTTGGCCTCAGGAAAAATCTTTCTTTGAGAAGTATTACTGCCTTTTTCCTCCTTGATAAATGTTGTTGACTCAACCCTTGGATACAGCTCAGGCTCCAGTTTTCTTTGCCTATCACCCCTCCAGGGAATTAGAATGTTATCAGTCACTCAGTGCCTGACAGCAGTTTATTTCTCTGCTCCTTCTTCTGACTTTTAGACTTGAATTAAAGTATTAAATATAAGATACTCCTCTTGTTTCTATCTCATATTTTATAGCTAACCCCCTCCCACCCCACTTTCTTTCCCTCATTTAAACCATTGCTACAGCTGTTGAGAATCACGAAAATGTCTAAGCCAGGAATTTGTGGGCTAGAATTCTGGTGGGAATAAAACATATCTTCCTTGATTTCTCTTGATTCCCATCACAATTCAATATCTTGGTTACCCTCCTGCTCCTCCAACAGTGCCTCTCTTATTGGTTCCCTTTGTATCAATATCTATTTTAACTTGGATCATTCTCCAAATTTTATTTATCAGACAGTCTATGCTCTCTGATAAGGAAATGATTTATTCTTGCTCTATACCTTAGTTTCCTACTCTTTAATTACTTTCCTTTGGAACCATATGTATTTTATTTTGTAAATTTTAAAATGTTTTTCTGAGAGGGGGTCCATAGGCTTCATAAGACTCTTAATAGGGTCCATGACATGAAAATATGGGTAAGAACACTTTCTTTAAAGACTGAAGGCAGCTATGAGAATTGTCTATTTAAAAGCAACCTGGAAAAACAGTGATGTTCGCAGGGTCATCAGATGATGCCTCAGTGGTAGAGGCATATCAGGACAAGCATTTTATCATTACATTTAGTTTATAATTGTATTTTTGCTCTTCAGGACATTGGGGATGGCAGTTTATTTCCCCCTCCTTGAAAGTAATATCAATGGAAATAATGTATAACAATTTGTCTTATTCTTTTTAGCAATAAACAAAGTATATCATATTTTAGCATGATGCAATCTTTGAAATAATTTACTCCTAATTATCACCAATTGATGAAAAACAAGCACTTACTTGGCTTCTTCCATTTGCCACACAGAAGAAATTAGGGTTATTCAGAAGCAGCTAGTTATCACAGTGGATGGAATACTGTATCAGAATCAGAAGGAAGGCACTGTCTCAGATACTTATTAGCTCTTATTAGTAATCCTAAGCAAGTCACTTAACCTTTGTTTGCCTCAGTTTCTTCATCTGTAAAACAGATAAGAAGAGCACCTACATCAAAGAATTGTTAGAGATAAAAATTTCATAACACATAAAATGCTTAACAAAATTTAAGTTTCTTTATCTGTTAGTTATCCAATTAGTTGATAGAATAACTAAGAAAAATTCAATTGTCTCTTTATTTCCAATACTCATTCATATCATTTAGACATGGAAGAGATGTTATACATTACTGAGATCCATCATCTTTCAATTTTAAGGATGAGAAAACAAGCCCAGAAATATTTGTGCCTAAGGAGCTGTACACAACATGTAACAACAGCAGGATTTGAATCTACATTTTCTGAGAAAAGGGCAGGGATTCTGCCTTTGTGGAATCAGAATAGACTATTGAAGAGGTAGATATTAGATATATTACTCTACTTTTTTCTTGTGTGAAAAAACTGAAACTTAGAGATGTGGAAAGATCTTTCCAAGATCAGATCTGGCAAGTGGGTAAACCAAATACTCCCAGGTATCTTACATCCAAATTCAGTGTTCTATTCATTATTCCATGTTGCTAGCATTACATAAATTTAGGTCGGAGTGCTTATGTTTATAGGATTCTTGGAACCAATTAAATCTCCTAGAACATATTGGCTTTTTCTATATGATGTTCAAAGGCACTTAGGATTATGGATACTCAGTCTCTGGGTAGTCAAACAAGTCAGCTGGGGTTGGGCAATTGGGATAACTCATGAAATTCATCTAGATGGGTTCCAGGTCAGCCCCCAGAGGGGCATCATTTGTCACCCTCTCATCTGCAAAGCTTTTCTGCACTTATGCTCCGGTAGCTCAACTTGGCAAGGTGACAGTTGACAGGAGTTCAATATCTCAATGTAATAGACAGGCTGTCCTAAATGGAAGAGATCGATGTTTTGATTAAATTCTGTAGAGTTGAACTAGCTAGGGTGGCCAAACTGTTTGGTCCTATTGATGTTCTCCTGAAACCCACTAGACCATTTGGTCAAGAGAACAGCCCTAGGTATTAGAGAAGGATAATTATAGGCTAGGCCATGGGTAATGGACTCACCCTCTCCCCACTAGCTGGCAGGGTGGCTTCAAAAGGAACAGAATTGGAAAGCTTCACTCCAGTAGTTCACAAAATCATTTGGGGAGTTCAAGACAATTTGGTTTAACTTCTAACTGAAGAGGCACGTTCCCCAGGAGCCATTTGCCTGGTGCTGAATGCACTTAACTGGAAAGATGGCCAGTGGGTTTTAAGAAAAGAGCCAGTGTTATGTAGATGAGAGAAGAATAGAGTTTTCTCTCTATTGCTTCTAAAATAACAGAAGAGGGCTGCAGGATTTAAAGCTAAAGGGGACCTTAGAGGGTCCAACCACTTCACTGAAATATGAAGAAAGTTATGGCTCAAATAATTTTGTATTTCTTCAAAGTTACAAGATAGGAATGATTAACTATGAGAAGAGTCAGGTGATAATTCACTGAAATATATTTGGAAAAAATAGCATCTCCACAATATACAGAGGACCTGGGTTCAGATTCTTTTCTGAAGTTCCTCTCCTGGGTGTAAGAAGGCCAGTCATTTAAATTCTTGGGGCTCCATTTGAACACCCATAGAATTAGGAGGTTTGGATTATTAGAGGTTTTTATTTTGTATTCTTCTATTTTCTTATATCATGGGTCCCTTTGGAAGATTAATGGAGTCTATCAATCATTTCTCAGAATAAAATTTATAAATGCATAAACTAAAATACAAAGGATTGCCAAGAATGTAAATTGTATAAAAATACAATTACCAAAATATATTTTTAAAGATTCACAATTAAAATATATTTCTAGCACATATGTACATGTGTGCATATATAAATATATGCATAGAAATCATGTATACACAGTGCATGTATGTACATACATGGATATAGTGTACTCACTTGAATCTACAAATATGTGGATGCATACATATGCTTTATATATCTATGGCTACACACACGTGCATCTCCCTCTATATCTACCTATATATAATATGATCTAAACTTAGCTTATTCGACTGTGTTCTTTCCATTACAACCTGCTGTCACTGATGAATCAAATGATAGCATTTGGGAACTTAAAATAATCATAACAACTACAAAAGTGTTCTTTACCCTATAGTTTTCTTTTCCCTGAAACACACTGGAAAAGTACTTTACATTTCTATTTGAGGCATATAATATCCTTTTTTAGAACTGACCCTTTAAGGTTAGTGATAATGAACATCTCTAGAGTGCTTTCAGGATTTTCTTTAAATTTTTTTCTTTTTAAATTATTGTTTTTTTTTTCTTTTTTTTCCAGGTTATATGTTGGTACAATTTTTAATATTTGTTTATTTTGAAATCCATTTTCTCTTGCTCCTTCTTATCCCACTTCCTTTCCAAAAGGCAGGTAATATGATATAGGTCTTACAAATATTATCATGCAATATATATTTCCATGTTCCTCATATTATGACAAGACATTTCTTGCATTAGGGGAAATGCCTACATAGTCATTTAATTACCTGTGCAACAAGGTCAAATTACTAAGTAAATTGCAGTCCCATCAAAAGAGCTCAGGTGGAGTCAAAGAACCTGTATTCAAATCCTGTTACTGTAACTTACCACCTATGTGACTTGGAGAGAAAAATAATCCCTATAGGACTCAATTTTCTTATTTATAAAATGAGATGCTTAGTAGAGATGACCTTTAAAATATATATTCTATCTCCAAATCTATGATCCAATATATCATGCTAAGCATTAAGGATAATAACATAGCTAAGTCAAATGCTTTGAGAGCTTCCACTTTGCATCATTGTGAGTGTAATGAGGATTTGATTTTATTTTTAGAAAAAGAAAGCAAATGAGCCCTAAGAATCCTAGGTCCTAGTCCCTGGTTTTAAGTCACCGTGAATAACTATCAAAAACTAAATCCAATTCAATGTAATCAAATGATGGTACTCAGAGCTTGAAGTCACATTAAAGATTATTTAATTCAACCTCTTATTCTGCAAATAAGGAAAATGATACCCCAAAAGGAGAAGTAATTAACTTATGGACACAAAGTGAATAAAAGGCAAGGCTGAGGCTTAAACTAGGTTATTCTAATGTCAAATCTAGTGGTCTTTCTACTACTCCCACACTATCTATTAGGCATACAATTTACAAATGGCACTTTATAAGAAATTAGTCCCAAGTGGAGAAGGAATGATGATGAAGGGAACATGGTTTTCGGCAAAGAAGTGGAAATGATGGGGAGAGGAAGGAAGGAGGCTGAAGGGGAAAGAATTTGCTGCTATTTTCTGCCACTGAACTGTAAAGAAAATTTCAACATTTCGGGTAGAAATATCAAGAGGGAATTATTTTAAAGAAGAAAAAAAAACTTTCTCCTGAAACTTAATCATATCTCTTTTTCTGTCTCTGTCTCTGTCTCTCTATTTCTCTCTCGCTCTCGCTCTCTTTCTCTCTCTTTCTCTTTCTCTCTCTCTCTCTCTCTCTCTCTCACTCTATTATGCCTGTGTTTTTCATATTTATGTGTATGAATATGGGTACAAGTTTGCAGATTGGTTCCTCACACATTTATTGATATCTTTTAAAAAAGAAATGAGTAAATACAAGTAACAAAGTATTAGTATACTAAAATGAGTTAATAATTAACATCTGTTGATTACTTTAAGACATGTGATATACATTTCTCTAATTTCAAGGGAACACTCTATTAGGAGCTACAAGCCTTGGGAAAATTTGGTCACTCAAGAGAGTGATGGCAAGTGTGTAGGAAGAACATGTCCTGCTCTCTCCATCGCTCTTTGTGGTGGTGGGGACCCAGGAGTTTCTTTCTTTTTGTGACTCCCCTCTGATCTGACATGTTGCTTCAAGGAGATTTACTCCACCAGCAGAAGATATTTTCTTTAAGCTCTGAACAGAGGGAGACACTCTGGATGGGCATAAGTTCAAAGGGGCACTCAAGGTTGGGTGCAGATTTCCAGCATTGGAACTTTGGCTGTCTACAGAATCAAATCACAGAGAGCAAACCACATCGACCTAAGGCGGGAAGTAGACACTGAGAGCACAGGTGAGCAAACTGCCCAAAAGAGCCATTGGGCCAGGTGTTAAAGAGGTGCCAAAGGACTCTCCTAGAGGAAAGGGTCTTGGTTCCCTTCAGTGCTGAAGCACTTGCAAGGGTCATGGGTGTTTCCTACATGTGTGCCTCACTACTGTTGGACTCTAACTGTATACATATTCGCTCTTTTTGTAAATAGTATGCTTATTTGTGGAAGAGTTTAACCCATATTAGGGGAGGAAAATTTTATAATAATTTTTCCTTCTTTTTAGTGAATACTTTTGCTAAAAACTAATTACATATTTTGGTTTATTATTACTAGGGAATGCTCAGGAAGGGGTTTGGGGAACTATAGTATTAGGACAGCAGGATTATTCCTAAACAAAGGAAGTAGAAGCAAGTCTTTGAGACCCCACCACCTGAGCGCAAGTGCAATTTGAAGGAAAGAGAGAAATTTTTATATAGGCTAGTGTCTTAATAAACTAGTTTTTTTCAATAAGTACTTATGGTCTGGTTGCTTTAAGATGGATTGTAAGCTCTCTGTATCAAAGCTTACAAGAATTTCCTCTGGCCAAAAAAAAATGGATGGAAAGAAACGCTGACTAGAATGGAAGCCAATTCCTCTCCTCGCCTTTTCCTTCATTCCCTAACCCATGGGAATTCCTCCTCAAAAGTATTCTGGAAAGCCAGTCTAAAGACAAACTAAAGACACAATGGAAAGGTGATGATCTCACCTGGTTAAGAGATCAAGTCTAAAATGGGGTGAAATGGTTTTGACCCTACTCATACTTGGAATCACTGATGTAGAACTGGAGGAAATATCAGACATTTTGGAGTCCAATCACTCATTTTACCAATATGAAATTTAAACCAATCCTCTGACTTCAAATATAAAGCTCATTCTACTTCATCATGCACTTGAAGAAATGTGATACAGTGGGAGGAAGTATTGAACTTGGATTTAAGCCTTCTACTTAATATCTGTGTTACTTTGGAAAAGTCACTTAAACTCATCTCCATTTTACAACTCTCCTTAATATAAAGCTATGGTTTTTTTTTTTAATAAGAGCTCTGTCTAAGCTGAAATAAGTTATTTGTTGAGGGAGTAATATTTTCCTTTCTAGAAAACTCATGTAGAGACTGAATGACTTTCAATGAAGAAATTTCATTAATTTGTCACTCACCTCTTCATAGAACCCAGGGGATCCAAATAGAAAAAAAAATAGCCCCTGTCCTCAAGGAGTTTACATTCTAATGAATCTATTTGTCTGATATTTAAAGGGAAATATTCCTGTTGATCTTCAGGTAATACTTGAAAACCTCCAAGAGTTCTTCCAAGTATGGATTCCTGGCCAAAGTGGTTAATTTCTTACTTCCTAGTAATTACCCAGAGATTTTTTTCTCACAATCCCTCTTGGTACCCCTGACATAGAAGGTAAGGGAGCAATATACTGATTAATGGGGTGCTGGAAAGGTAGCAGTGATGAGGACTTATGCTCAATGTCTCAATTATACTTAGCTACTGAAAAGCTTCCTTGACCTTCATTAATGTCCTTCACTTAGGACGGATCATTTGCAATAAATGCGATAGCAAAACATGCCTATTAGTTTTTTCCCTGGGGAAACCATCTTGAACATAAGAATTTTCCACTTTAAGTATGAACAGCTTCCCTATTAAAATAAGCCTTCAAATGACTAATGGTAATAATACAGTTTAATTTTTAAGGCACCCAGCCTGGAGGTCTTCTAAATGGGGAAACAGATGTGCTATTTCTCTGGACTTCTTCTGGGCATGAAGAGCTAATTGATGGAGAACTCAGGCATTGAATGGGCATGCTGGGGGAGTCAGAGGAAGATTCTTGTTCTTACAGTCATGGGCTACACAGTTCTGAACTGTCAGGGATCTTAAAACATAAAAAACTATTAGATTTAGAAGAAACTTTATTATAACCCATCAGAGCTCAAAAGGCTCTTAAAATACAGATCATGGAATGTCTGAAGTAGAAGGGATCTTATAACAGCATGGAGGATATAAGGTAGTTAAAATCTAAAAAGACATAGAATAATAAAGCTGGAACTCAACAAGATCTTATAATAAGATTACAAGATGCTCTAGATTAGCTTCCTTATTTTTTTGATGTTTTATTTTTTTCTCAATTACATGAAAAAATAATTTTAACCTTATTTGTTTTAAGTTTGAGTCAAATTATCTCATCCCTAGCATTCTCTCCCCTCTGAGATAGCAAACAATCTGGCTCCCTCATTTTAATGATGAAGAAATTGAGACCCAGATTCAAGTGACTAGATTAAGGTCACAAAGCTAGTAACAGTCACTTTGTGGGACAAAAAGAGTTATACTAGAAAGGAGACTCCATTGCCCTTGATTAGTGCACTTGTTCTTTTACAAACGCCATGTCTTTGATTAAGATATCTGACCCTATGTACAATATGTTGATAACATATACCAAATATTTCTCCTAATACAGCTCTGCTTCATAAGACTCTCCAAGGGAAATAGGGGTAAAATTGTATTGAGACAAGTGAACTATGGTGTGATGAAAAATAAAATATATTTTGAGTAAGAAGGCATGAATAAAAATTCAAAGTCTGCTATTTACTTTCTTGTAAAACTTGAGAAAATTAACGGATGCACCCTGGACTTCAATTTCCTTAATTAGAAAAAAGCAGACTATATTTTATGACCTCTAAGGTACCCACCAATTACTCAATGAGCATTAATTAATCATTTGATGTGTACAGGGCCAAGGATGACACTCATTACTTGGGGTACCAGGAAAGGCAGAAATATAGTGCCTGATTTGAAGGATCTCATTCTAATATGAGATATACAACATAAAAATAATAGTATCAAAAAAGTTAATAGAAAGTGGATGGAAGGTATTTTCAGATGGAAGGAACTCACTGTTTGCATATGGGGGTAGAGATAATGCTGGGAAAAATTTCCATGATGTAAGCTAAGTCTCAAATGAAGTCTGATGAGCTCTCCAATGGTAACTGAATAAAGATTCCATAATTGGATGAAATGGATGGTATTCTTTGGAGATGAAAAAGAAAACAAAATGAAAATATAAATTATAATCAATGGGATCAATTGGTATTAGTCCTTTTATGGCATAAATATTATTATCTGTTGAATCCAAGAGACTCTTGTATTTTTTTTTTTGGAATATTTACTCTGTTTAAGACATCTTCCAGGCACTGGGCATGTGCATCCAAAAATTAAGTAGTTCTTTACCTCCTGGAGCTTATGTTTTATATTCTGAGTAGATACAATATGTGTGATTAATAAATAAAACATGATTTGAGTGAGGACAGAACATCAAAAATTGGGGATGGGGTGGGGATTAAGTAATGTTTCACAAAGAAATATTATGAATTAAACAACAAAGGATTGAAATATAGAGATGAGAAGGGAATGCCTTCTCAACATGGGTGATATTGTCTGAATGCAAAAAGTTGGGATGAAGTGATGAGTTCAGACAATAGCTAGTTGTCTTCTTTGTGTAGAACATACACCTATGAAGGACAGTGGAGATAGAAAATTGGAGGCTTTAAATTTCAGGGGGAATTTTTTGAGCTTCAGAGATCAGAGAGATCCATTGAACACCATTTTTAAGCTAAATAATTGTTTTTGTCATTCCTGTCCCTAAGGGAGATTTTGTTGCTATTATTGAATGGATTAGAGAGGAGAGAGATTGGAAGGGCAGAGACTGAGAAGAAGTGACAAAAATCTACAATATAGGTGATGAAGGCAGCTTAAATGAAAAAAAAACAGAAAAAAGAGATGTCATGACAATAAAATAGATAAGAATTGTAAACTGATAAGATATGTCCTGGTAAAATCTATATTGGTTGCCTTAATACCTCAGCAAGTGGGGAAAGGAGGAAAAGAGGGATAGAATTTGAGATTTTTTTAAGTTTAAAATTATTTTTACATATAATTGGGGGAAACAAAATATCAAGTACTTTAAAAAAAAAAGATATTAGATCCCGGACTCAGGAAGACCTGATTTCAAATCTGGTCTCAGACACTCTGTGTGGAATCCCAAACAAGCCATTTAATCCTTTTTGCTGTAGTTTACTCATGTAAAATGAACTAGAGAAAAAAAAAAGAAAAAAAAGACATTTATTTGTCAAGAGACCCCCAAATGGGAACACAAAGATTCAAATGCAAGTAAAAAATGAATGACCAACAATAATAGATATAAGGGATTGAGAAAAATTAATAGTATGCTGTCTTATTTAATAGCCAATATTATTCTGTAATCCAATTCTATTCCCCATTTTCCAAACTTTGTTTATCAGCCTATCCCAAAAGGAGAGCTCTCCCAGTCCAGACTAAAGGCACCACCAGGGCCATTTGCTTACTAACCAGTTTAAACCTTTCTTGGTTTATAGGTAAACAGAGAATTAGCTTGGACAACTCTCTAGGAGTGATCTGGTTTCAAAAGGGAAGGATAGGGAGTAAGGAAGGATCCCAACTGGGTGATTCTAATTTTCTAGTCAGTAATATTAGAGGCAGATGAATCCCATAAGGCAATTAACATTCTTTAATTGTCAGAAGTGTCAGCCACACCTGAAGACCAGCCATCTTTCTCCAGTTACAGTTAATCATGAGGCTTTTCTACTATCTTTTTTGACCCTGCCCCCTGCTTTGGGGGGTCTCAATATGGTCTTTTTAATCTCTTTGGGGTCACTGACCACTGAAGGCAAGATAATCTGACCCATTTTATTAACTGTCATTCATGCCACTGTTAATAAACTTATCCTGCCTGGAAAACTTGTCTATTTACCTCTGTTGCATTTGTATTTGCCACAGGATGGAGAGGTATGAGTCAAGGATAATTCTGATATTAGGAACTTGGTTGACTGAGGGATAGTGATACCATTGAAATGCTGTATGTTTCAAGTAATAAAAACTAGCATGAGAATAATAAATATTTCAATTATCAAGATGGTACCTTTTGTGATCATTTAATCTAAGTATCCTTGTTTCAGGGGCAAAATTAGGCACAGAGACATTTTTTTAACCCTCACCTTCCATCTTGGAATCAATACTGTGTATTGGTTCCAAGGCAGAAGAGTGGTAAGGGCTAGGCAATGGGGCTTAAGTGACTTGCCCAGGGTCACACAGCTAGAACCTCTCATCTCTAGGCCTGGCTCTTAATCCTGAGCTACCCAGATTCCCCTCCCCTCTAGAGACATTTTTTTGATAGTCCAAAGTCACAGATAGCCAGGGACAAAACTAGAGTTAAAGTTCAGTCTCCTGATGTCCATAGAAAGGTTTTTCTTTTTATTGTTTAGCCACATAACCATGATGGAGAAGCATCATAGTATGGGAAAAGTAACATGATTCAATTTAATATATACAATAAGCATCTATTTAAGAATTTATTATGTGCCAGGCCTTTTGCTAAACAATGAGGATATAATAAGAAAAAGTCCCTTCCCTCAAAAAAATTATAATCTTATGGGGTAAGACAACCTTAAGAAAGCTTAAAGAGATAGGCACTGGGGCTAACTGGCAATGGGGCAGGATATTCCAGAGAGTTGAAATCAAGCAGAAAATACAGTTACCAGGAAGGTAGTGAGCCTGTGTTCTGTCCTTCAACCCTCTAATCAGAGGGGAGCATCAACTGAGGCTGTGTTGAGGTTGTAAATTGGAAAGAATTCAGTTCAATCTGAGGATCTGGGTTGAAATCCTACTTCTGTATGGTGGTACATTAGGACAAATTATTTTTTTGGGTCTCACTTTTCTCACTTGTAAAGTGGATATCTTGAACTAGATGAGTCTGAAGTTCTCCTTTTAGAATCCTAGAATATACAATCAATTAATCCCTATATCTTAGCTGTGAGACATAACCATCCAAAGACAGAGCTAGTCGCTGTATTCTTCTCTCCTGTATCCCTATACCTTAATAAAATGTCTTTCTTCCTTTTTTCCCTAAACTGGTTTTCAATAAACCAATGATGCTTCTGGAGGGCTAATATGAAAGCATTATTATTTAGAAAATTCTTCTCATCTATTTGACTAGATTTTTCGTTGTGTTGCTACGAAATAGAAATCCTCTCTCTGTCAGTTATTTCAGTCTCAAAATGCCAGTAAACAAAGTGTTAATTAGACAAAGCAGCTGTAGACTGGAGTGTTATTGAGTTTCTAGAGGCTGATAAATACTTAACACTTCCATGTCCAGGAATAATATATAGATATTGATTTTTTCTCCTTTGTTAATTAAGTATCCCTCACATGGGAAATCTAATGGAGAAATTGAACTATTAAGAGTCACCTGCAGCCTGGTTGGGGTCAAAATACTCAGAAGACTCAGAATCACTTGGCTTTAGAGCCACATGTGGTTGGTCTTTCCAGATTTAACTGGGAAACTGAGCCAAGAGGTCACATTCCATTTACTCAGTAACAAGGCTTTAGAGATTGTTTGCCACAAATCTATTTTATGTTCAAGAAATGGGAGATTTTCTTTTTTCCAGTTACTTACTAAAGAGAGGTAGCATTGTATACTAGGGAACTGACCTTCTAGGCAGGATGAACTGGAATCCATGTCCGACTTCTGACAGATATTGACTTTGGAATCCTAGAGAGTCAATTACCTCCTTGGTGATATCTAGACACTCCTCTATAATATTGAGAGCAATATCACACAAAAATGGTGTCACTAATTTATAAATGAATATTCTGGTTGATTTCAAATTAATTTTGTTTCAAAATTTAATATTATTGATGATTTATTGAATTTTAATTTTGTTTAAAATGTCATAATTACATTTTGTTGCTCTCTTTTAACCTGTGAGTCAAATGTTTGATACTTCTGCGTTGTATTATCAAACTTTCCCAGAGGCATGAAGCTAAGTGTCAATGCCATATATGAATTGAGATCTTATTGACTCTAGGTCTGACACTCTATCCACTGAACTCCCTAGTTAGCCCATACACGATTTAGTCACTCTTAATATATTTCAAGATGCAGAGAAGACACTGACCTGAACTGCTGGGAGAAATTTTCTTTCCAGAGAGATCCTTATAACAGTGAAATCACAGGCTTATTCTTTGTTTCTTCTTGCAGAATTCAATCATATTACAAGCTATGATTAGAAAAGTCCTCATGTAGAAGCCAGAAATTCTACTAGAATGTAACAAACACTTTGTCAACTGGCTTTTACTAGAAGATATCCAATAAGGGAGAACCTGTTATCTCTGAAAGCTGTCCATTACATTTTTGGACAGCTTTAATTATTAAGAGATTTTTACCTTTATTAAACTCAAATTTATTTCCTCTTAGCTTCTCTCTTGTGTTTATTTCTGCCCAAGAGACCAAGTAAACCGATTTTCTATGTGACCAAACTTCAATTATTTGCATAGAGTTTCAACTATATGAGTCTAAAGTTCTCCCTTTAGAATTCTAGATTTAGGGACTCCCCTAAATCTCTTCTTTTTTTAAACTGTTATGTCTGTTTCAGTATCAGTTTGATGACAAAAGAGTGGCAAGGGCTAGGTAATTGGAGTTAAGTGACTTGCCCAGGGTCACATAGCTAGGAAGAGTTTGAGGCCAAATTTGAGCCCTGGCCCTCCTGACTCTAGGTCTGATGTTCTAAACACTGTATTACCTAGTTTTCTCTAAATCTCTCCTTCAGACTTGATACCCATTTATTTCCACCAGTAATCATGTGCTGTGAATCATGCATCATTAAACTGATTATCTTCCCCTGGTATTTCTGGTTTATATCTTTTCTACAATGTGAGATCCTTTGCTGAAAATATTTGAGATATGATCTTTCCAGGACCAAGAACATTTGAATTATAACCTTCTGGTTATTGAATGTTTTGCCTTTCTTAAAAAATGATATCCTATTATTTTCTGGGCTTCTATATCACATAGCCAATTCATTGAACATATATACTTTCTGCTGGTGAAACAAAAAAGACCATTGAAATAAGAATTAGATGATCTGGATTCAAATCCTGATCCCCCCCCATATTAGTAAATGTATGGTTTTAGGCATCCAGGCAGGTAAATGGCTCATTGGATAGAGTCCTGAACTTGGAATCAGGAAGAATTAATTTGAAATACTAATTCAGGCAATTGCCAGCTGGTTGACCCTTGACTAGTTGCTACAACCTCTCTTTGAGTGTTTTCTCCTCAGTAAGGAGGGGGGCATCATAACAAATACCTCTCAGGGTTGTTGTGAGGATTAAAAGAAAATGTATGTAAAGGGCATGGTCATCTTTAAAACATTATTATAAATATTATCATTATCTTTACCATTATTATGTTTGTAGCCTCAGCTTTCTCTTCTGTAAAATAAGAGAAAATTGAAATGCTCTCAAATGTCACTTATACATCTTAATACTGTTCTGGGACACTCCTGAGACTTGTCGATCATCTCAGATGTTGCCATTCTTTTTTTGAACTTGGGCTATTTTAGAACTGTCTATCATATGCTCAATGAAATTTATAGACTATAACTAAATATTTTAATTGTATCAAACCAAAGTGACTTAGACATGCCTTTGCTTCATTATCAACTCTTTTTATTAAGATATTTTTAGTCATCTTTAAATAAATAAATCAGTGTGCCTGGGGCCCTAGGATGCTCAAGTTGAATGGATATTGTCAGCACTATTCCAGCAAGTGATTTTCCAACCTTTGCTGGTGCTATTACCCAGCAGTAAGATTGAAGATAATCAGACATCAAAGATCCCCAAGAATATCCATTGGGTCCTGGGCCATTACCAGTAATTCTGACTTTTGTCTTGCCATGGACTTGGATGACTCAGGAAGAGAGAATTTGGCTGATGACTTGGTGCAAATCTGGCCCCACTTAAATTCAATTTGTCCATAGGTCAAAACTTCACCCCATCAAGTCATTGATCTTCTTTGAAAGCAAAAGGCAAACACCGATAATCAAAGGAATACTCCTCCTTAGGGGCAATACCCCAGGTGAGCATCCCCATCCCATTGCTCATTGCTACAGGTATTAGACCAAGTAGTTATACCTCTGATGTTCCTAATAGCCATGAATTGCAATGAGGAAGATGGTAGGGAAACAATTTACAGAGTACTTATTTTTCCCTATGAGGATACCAAACTCTAATGAGGTAAATTCCTTTTTCAGGACTAAATCTCTCAATCTCAACCAATGCTAACTGACTTGACCATAACTCATTGGGTTAACATGGTGCTGTGAATTGGGGGTCAGGAGATTGGGATTCAGTTTCTAATTGGCCCTTATGTTAGCAAAGCATTTAATGTCCCCGAGTCTCATATTACTCATCTTTTAAAATGGGAGTAATAATATTTGCAATACCTACTTGACATAGATATTTTCAGAATCAAATTGGATCATGAGTTTTATAAATTTACAGCTGAAAGAACTCCAGGGTTATCTAAATTATACTTTTACAGATTTAAAAACTGATGTCAAGAGAGGGCTAGTGATTTACCCAAAGTTCTTGTTCATCATCCATTTTTGAAGAAGGCCAATGATATCACAAGGTGATGTCTTGACTCGTGCATGACTTGGATTTAAGTGGTAGAGTTGCACAAAGTTGTCTGCATCGTTCTTTCTTCCAGAATCATCTAGATCCAATGCCAAGAAAAAATTCAGGATGACTGGTGATGACCACAGAGGCAGGGGTTGACCTTGGCATGTTTGATGACTGATCAAACTCTGAGCACTCCACAGTGCTTGCTTTATGGACTTTGAAACAAACGGTTCTCACCCATCTATTTCACCATGGAAGTCGTCACGTGCTTGGGGTAAGTGACCTACTGGCTTACTGTAGCCTGTTGATTACTCTCCTTCTGGCTTAGCTGATCTTTAGAGACAATTTTACCAGGATGTGGCTACTGCAAATACTGGGGAAAGGTAGACCAAAGATGATGCCCACCCAAATCTCTGCTGAAAGTTATACCAATAGCAAATGAAGGCGAGAGGATTTGAACACAGACCCTCTGAAAATCAAAACACCATTCGGTTCCATTGGGATATACTGATATTTAATGTATATATATCAGAAGCAAAAAGAACAGTTTTGTCAGAAATCATAATTAGGAGAGTATTTTCCAAAGGAAAGGCTACGAGGTCTTGTGTAAAAGTAATGGCTGCAATAGAAGATGGCAGGGGGTGGGGGAGCATTTGTATTAGTTAAGTTCTGGCGTCCCTTTCAGCTCTGAATTACCTGATATTCTAATGCTTTAGGAGGTGGAAAGGACTTGATAGGTCATTTTAATGGAGTGTGATTTTATGCTTAAGACCAAGAATCTCAGATCCCGCTGTAAAAACTGGACTGCTTGTCAGGCTCCCCTTATGAATCTGCATAATTGTGAGGAAAGATCAGGAGTCTAAATTGTTATTGTCTTTGATGCTTGAACACCCCTCCCCACTTCCCTAAATGTCACAAGAGATCTCTAATTCGGAGCTTGTTATTCCATTATAGACAGGAATCCAAACTGTGCAGTGCCTTTCAGCAACATAATGTGCCACCACAGTCCAGGTCAGGGCCAAGAGTCAATGGCCCTATTGATCAGCCTTGCTCATTTAATCATTCCGGGTCATGAAGGCCCTGACTATTGACCCATTCCTGCTGACTTGGGTTAAGCTGAAGTGTTGACTTTCTTCATGGATTCTGGCTTGGAAGGCCAATTCCCAAAATTCTTTTCCCTGAGTCAAGCAGACCACCTTGGGACGCTGGTCGACGATCAAACTTTGATTTATTAACCTTTTCCCCCTATTATTTTTCACTTTCACTCTCCTAAATATATAATATCCAGTTGCTACTGCACATTGATTTTTTGTCATGTGATCAAGGATTGATCAGACAGCAAAATAAATGGCCTTCCTCTCTCATGTTTAGGGCTAGTGCTTTTAGGAGAGGACAAAGATGGAGAAGTGAGGCTAGTGAGGTGTATCTGCCAGTCAAAAAACAACCCAGGAGAGGACAGAACTTTGGACCTGGGCTAAGGAAATTGTCCATATTCTAACTCTGAGGTTCTCTGGTTATAGGACCAGAGGTAAGCCCCTTCACCTGGGCCTCAGTTTCTTCCTCTGCAAAATGAAAGAGTTGGTTTAGACAAGCTTTAATGTATCTTGCAGTCCTAAATTTATTATTTTGACCACTCTGAGACTAATTTTGGGGGGGTCTTTTTTGTTGTTAATGGAATTATAGATTTGGTACCCAGAAGATCTTTGATAGCAGTTGGAGATCAGCTGACTAATTTTAAAGATGAGATCACTGAGGTTCAAGGAAGATAAGGCACAAGCAGGGTTCCCACAGGTAGGAAGTTTCTGAGCTGAAATTTGAACTTGGCTTATTCTGCCTCCATCCTCTGCCAGGGTGCCTTTCACTGTATTTTATTGTGGCCTTGAAATTTCCTTGACATAGGTAACTGATGAATTAGGAAGCTATTCTTTGCTCTTTTTTTTTTTTTTAAAAAACTCTTTCTTTCTGCCTTGTAATCCATACTAGTATTGGTTCCAAAGAAGATGAGTCATAAAGGTTAGGCAATTTGGGTTAAATGATTTGCCCAAGATTATTCAGTGTCTGAAGTCAGATTTGAAGCCAGGAGGTCCCATCTCCAGGTCTGGTTCTCTATCCATTAAGAAACTTAGCTTGCCCCTACCCTTTTTTCTTTTTTTTAAACCCTGACCTTCCATCAAGAATCAATACTGTATATTGATTCCAAGGCAGAAGAGCAGTAAGGACTAGGCAATGGGGGTTAAGTGACTTGATCAGGGTCACAAAGGTAGGAAGCATCTGAGGCCAGATTGGTGTCTCTCAATCTACTGATCCACATAACTGCTCCCCTACCCTTTATGCTTAATCATAAGCTCCCTTTCTTCAATTCAGTATTAAAAATATGTTTGGGGCACTTTGAGTCACTTCTCCTGTTATATATGCAGTATGTGTCAAAGGCAGATCTCCATCACCCAAAGCGTGACTCTCTATCTTCTTTGTCAGGCTATGATGGTCCTAAAGTATTAGTAGCTCATCTGTAAACAGGAGCATAATACTTGACCAAGTCTACTTGTTGGGAGGAAAGCCTTTATAAAGCCACCAGCCCCTCTAGAAATGTCACCTCTCAGAAGAGAAATGTCAATGAGTTTCTCCTGCCTGTGAGTAAAAGTTCCATGGTCAGAGAGTCTAAAACCCAAGGGAAGACTCCTTACCATCTTAAAAATACATGCATTGGCATTATTGTAGAGCTATCTTTCTTCTATTTTGGTTGTATATGAGTTTTCTTCAATCTCCATTCCAAGGTGCAGTCACTGTTGTAACTGCAGAGCTGTTACGACTTCCAATGCTATGTGAAGTTAACAGACTGGTTTTGTTTTATTTCTGTTTTCTGTTTTAGTTTAAATATCATATAATGATTTTTAGCTATTAAATAAAATTGGTTTTCAAAAAAGATGGCAAACTATTGGTTTGTATCAATTAATAACCAAATTGACCTTTTAGAACAATAAAAAAGTGTGAAATATCTTTTGGGGACACCTTCACTTTCTTTCCCCCCTCTCTTTTGATTTTTTATTACTCTGTAAAATGAGAGAAAGAATTTGAGATATTAATTTATACTAAGGTGTGATTGACTCTGTCCATGTGCCACTTTTTCCTAGGGATTTTATATTTAAAAAGAGAACGAGATTAATGGCAAAACTTTACTCCACCTCTCAAGAAAATGAGCAAAGTTTTATTGTGGGAATATTTGCAACTAGGAAAACAGAATAGTGTTGATGCAAATATTTTTTTAATTACATCTCAAATTTATACTTTAAAAGAGAAGCAAACTATGTAATGGAGTTACATGTGTCATTTTCACTTGATCTAAAATATATACAGAAATTCTCATTATATTTGATGTTTTTGAATGAGTAAATGCTTGACTAATAGAGATTAGCATTGAACTACTACTTCCTCCCTTTTATTTATTTATTTATATTTTATATTTATTCTTTAAAATGTCTTCATTTGTTGATTTAGAACATTTTTCTGTGATTACATTATTCATGTTGTTCAGGGATTTTTTTGAGAATGATGGTGACACCCTTTTATTCCTAAAATTTTCCCATTGCGAAATAGGTTTTGATCAAAGACACATGTAAAACCCAATGGAATTGTGTGTTGGCTAGGGAAGGGGTTGGAGGGAGGGAAGGGAAAGAAATGACTCTTGTAACCAAGCAAAAATATTCTAAATTGGCTAAATAAACTTTTCAAAAAAAAAAACTTCCCCATTGACTTTCTAACAAGACTGGCCTACATAATTTTTGCCTTCCATCTTGCTATTAACCATGTCTAGAATATTTTTCTTCTGGCTTTTGTTTTTTTGAATATCTAGTTTCCTTCAGGGCTAAGCACACTCATTATTGTCTATGTCAGGCCTTTCCCTAGTCTCCCCTGCCTGTATTGTGTTTTATCTTTCCTACCCAAAGCCTAAATATTTGGTATTTGTTTTGAATTTATTTTGTATTGAATTATCTGGTGAATTGATATGCTTTTCTCTCCCAATAGAGTTTAAGATTCTTGAGGTTAAGGGCTGTTTTCTTATTGCATCTGTACCTTGGCATCTAAAACAGTATCTAGAATCTATAACTCATAATAAGTGTTTCTGAAATTGTTCAATTAAATCACCCGTTTCCTTCTTGGCAATAAACATGTAAATATTCAACTTGGAGATGAGTAATTCTGAGAATATATAGTTCTTTCCAGTGGCAACATAGGTTTAGAAATTGTCCTGGTAGAGTAAACAAGCATGCCCCATCTTGCCTCAGTCTATAGAAAGTTAATGTGCCTTCAGGGAATTATTTTTACTCATTTATGGTGACAATGCAGACCTATTTTTCTCCTTACCTGTGGTTATTGAAATAGAAAGAAGCTTTAATAAGGGATTTGGGAAGGGGGGAGGTTCTTATTTTTTCAACAATGTTGAACTTACTCTGCTTCTCTCTCTGTCTAGTTCCCACCTTCCTGTCTAAACTCAACGAGTCTAAGCCCACCCAAACAGTCTTTGAATTAAGGTCAGAGCTAGTTGATCCATCAGGAGAATGATGACAGAAATGACCTAGTCAACCACACTCTGTAGGCTGAGCCCACTTGAGGTAATTTAGAAGTCCAAGTCAGTTTCACTGTTGATGTCTTCTTGGGTGTCAATAGATGTCAATGAGATGTCTGGGGTCAATCAGGAACAACCAGAACCAAAGTAGGCAATTCAGTAGATTTCCCACTTGATCTGGAGAGGGTTAAGTTCAGGAGCTGTGTCCTTCTCCACAAACTCCTCACTCTCCTCCACCCAGTCTAGGCACTCACAACCCCTCACTGAGAATTCCAAGCTTCCTCTGACATTCTATTTTCCGCATCCAGCACAGTTCTATATCCTCATCTCTGGCCCTTCCCATTTTACCCAAATTACTCCCTTTCACTATGTAATCTCAAGTTTAGGTCACTTCCCAGATCCTCAGTTTCCTTATCTGTAATGTAGGTTAATAATGTTAGATCTAAAGATATATATGTTACAAGGCTCAAATGAAATAACGTTTTTAAAATGTTTGGCACAGTATCTGACACTGAATAATTCTTATTATTTTTCATCTTTATTTTTATTTATTTATTATTATAAAATGGCATATTGATATATCATAACTCTTAGAGTATTGTTTTTTTTAGAGAGTTGCCTGAGATATTGAGAGATTATGATAATGAGAGATATGAGATTATTTTAGTCTCATTCAGCCTGGATGTATCAGAAGCAAGATTTGAACACAACTTTACTGAATCTAAGGTCTGCTATTCCCCAAGCAGAAGTTAAATCAAATGAACTGATATAGGGAAAAGTTCTTTACAAACTTTAAAGTGCTATATTATTATTGTTGTTGTTATCAGTAATGGGCTTTGATGATAAGAACTTCTTGGTTCCAAATCCAGTTTTCTATCTGCTACATGATCCTTAAAAAGCATTCTTTACATGTAAGGACCAATGACTTGTTTTCAAAAGCATCCATCCTTTAAGGATTGTGAAACATAGAGAGAAGATGTCAATATCTATAGGTCACATGACTAATGATATTTCACATTTTCAAATATAGTTGAATATTTTAATTTTTTTTGTAGACTACAAGTGTTTATCTCTGTACAAGTGAGAAAACTGAGCCTTAGGGTAGGGACTTTTTCAAATATGTGTTGGAGCTGAGATGCTGAGATTCAAATTGAAATCTTCTGCACTCATTATTTAGTATTTTTTAAAACGTTTCCACTCTACTGTTACAACTCAGAGAATACATGCTTCCTTTCCCTGCTCTTACAACAGCTACTTTCTAATTCTCCCAAATCCAATCCCTAATCTTTTCACTTCAAGTCACTCCTGTAGCATAGTCATTGGTTGTAAAATGCATCATGGTTTTTCCTAGCTTCAAATTGACATAAAGCACACTCTGTCAAATTCTTGTCATGGCATGGAAATGATAATGAACCCTTGCCAAGGCCACCAATCCATGTTTATAGGTCCCCATTTAATCTGCCATGGTGATACAGCTTTTGGGGGGCATAGGAAACTGAGCCCCTTAGGTATTTGTTGGTCAATAGTTTCCTACTGAGATTCATCATTCTTCTCTTTGGCACATCCTCTGAGCTCCCATGTCATCAATGTGCTCAGCATTTCTCCTTGTCTTCCTCCTTTCCATCTTCCTCTTCTTCCTCTGCCTCCTCTTCCTCTGCCTTCTCTTCCTCTGTCTTCTCAAAACTATCCCACTCACTTTCCTCTACCTCCTGCTCTAATGTCCTTTAAAATCCTGCCTTAAGTTCATGATAACATGTATGCACACACATACCTACACCTGTCTTGTTTTTAAGTTCTAACCCCATACCTTAATTCCAGTATGGAGGACACCCTGATTATATTAGTGGACCCCATTCTCTGGAAGGTCCTACCCAATCTGGAAAGGCTTTGGATAGAAATCTACTGCTGTTCATCTCTAAATCCATTGTCTAAGCACCTGCTTAGCTATGTTCAAAGAGTCTCATGACTGTATGGATGAATTTTTTACTCATGACAACCTTTAAAGACAATATTCTAAACTGTAAATGGGTTAAATAGGAATCATCATAGGGTAGTTCCTTACCAGCAAAATTACCATTTCTTGATGAATTATAGTGCATATATATATACACAAATGCATGCATTTATATATCTATAGAAGCAATACAGTCATGCATATTTTCATACTTGATCTCAAAATATACATATGGGTCTACCTGTATTTGAACATAAACACATATGTTCCTTGCATGTACATGGAAAGAAGCATGTTATCTGGGAATATCTTTGTGTGATGTCATATTATACATGCATATGTGAATGTACATACTTTGATGAATGAGAGATTTGTAGATTTGCCAATGTGAATATTCCTTTGCTGGATGATAATACAACTTGGTAGAGGGTATCATTTGGATTTTTTTTAACCAATAAAGGATATGAGGCCCTTTCTCCAGGAATGATATATTTTTTTAATAGATGCATGCTTCTGCTAAAGAATGGCTCTCTCACTAGCTTCCTAAGTGAAAAAGAAAATGAACAAGTCCTGTCTCTTTATAAAAGGAGTTGTGTCCTCTTTCTGGTTTGCCTGGAAGCTCAAACTTAGAACCTCCTCTTCCAGGCTCCATTTGTGGATATTTTCAGAGAAGTTGGACGTAGAGACCTCAACTCCTCTTTCATTACTTTGTCACAGGAAGGTTGAGTCTTTGCTAAGTCCTGGAAGACAAAAGAACATTCTGCCACATGACTGGACCATTGCCTATTAAGTTCAACATGGCTGCAGGGCTCATTCTTAACCTTTCCTCTGGATCAGGATTCATCATGGCTGCTCAGCCCTGTTCTTCATACTTTTATCTTAACCAAAAGAGGAAGGTTTCAACCAAGTTTCATAGTATGGGAGGAAACTGGAAGGCTAAAGTTTTGCACCAAATTTCAAACTGACCCAGGCTAGGAAAGAAAAGGGAAAATCATTTCACAAAAATAGAGCAATTCAATATTAATTTTCCAGCAGTGGATTGAGAGCCAGGTCTAGAGATGGGAGGTCCTGGGTTCAAATCTGACCTTAAACACTTCCAAGCTGAGTAACCCTGGGCAAGTCACTTAACCCCCATTGCCTAGCCCTTACCACTCTTCTGTCTTATAACCAATACACAGTATTGATTCTAAAATGGAAGGTAAGGGCTTTAATATATATATATATATATATATATATATACATATATATATATATATATATGTGTGTGTGTGTGTGTGTGTGTGTGTGTGTGTATATATATATATATATATATATATATAAATTTTCTGTAAGGCCATCTCTAAATTCTAAATGCCATCACAGTTTTGTATCTATCTCTACAGATAGAAATCAAGATTATGAAACTGGCACAAAATTATTGATCATAGGGTAAACATTAATAAACTATTATCACTAGAATATACTAGAATATCACTAGAATATCACTAGAATAAGAAATATTATTTTCTTAGTAAAAGCATAGTAAACATTTTAGTAATATTAGTATATATTTGCACAAACTATTTGTGGTCTTATGGCTGGTGTATTCATTTGATCTATGACCTATAGTTCTCATTTGTGATATACTTGGCTAAAGCTAGTGATATAAGCTTGACTATAGAGCTTATGCTATTTCTTTTTAATTGGAAGTTTTGACAGAAACTTTAGGAATTGAGTTTATGACCTTAACCTCAACAGTCACATACTTTATCTAACTAGTCTTAAAATCCTCCTCATTGTTCAGTCATATCCAACACTTTGGGACCCCATTTGGGGTATTCTTGGTAAAAAATACTGGTTTGCCATTTAGTTCTTTTTAAATAAAAATAATAAATTTCCACATGCATTATACAAAATTATTCATTTTATAACTTGTAAGGTTCTCTGACTCTTGTTTGGTCATAAATTCTTCCCTTCTCCATAGACCTGACAGCTAAACTATTCCACATTCCCCTAATTTACTTATAATACCACTCTTTATGTTTAAATCACATACCCATTTTGACCTTCATATAGGGTGTGAGATATTGATCTAAACATTATTTTTGCCATACTGTTTTTTTATTTGAAAAAATTTAATTAATTGATTTAGAATATTTTTTCCCATAGTTACATGATTCATGTTCTTTCCCTCTCCTCCTCCCAATCCTCTCCCATAACCAATGAGCAATTCCACTGGGTTTTACATGTGTCATTGATCAAGACCTATTTCCATATTATTGATAATTGCACCAGGGTGACCATTTAGAGTCTACATCCCCAATCAAATCCCCCTCGACCTATGTGATCAAGCAACTGTTTCTCTTCTCTGTTTCTACTCCCCCAGTTCTTCCTCTGAATGTGGATAGCTTCTTTCTCATAAGTCCCTCAGAATTGTCCTAGATCATTGCATTGCTGCTAGTAGAGAAGTTAGATTTTGCCACAGTGTATCAGTTTCTGTGTATAAGATTCTCCTGGTTCTGTTCCTTTCACTCTGTATCACTTCCTGGATTGCCAAAAGCTGGGATCATTTCCTGAGGTCATTTACCCCTAATCTATTCCATTGATCCTCTGTTCTATTTCTTAGCCAGCACCAAATTGTTTCAATGATCACTGCTTTATAGTACAGTTTCTGATCTGATACTGCTCTGCCACCATCTTAAACTTTTTAATTTCATTAGTCCCCTTGATGTTCTTGATCTTTTCTTCCAGATGAATTTGGTTATTATTCTTTCTAGTTCTATAAAATAGTTCTTTGGTAGTTTGATAGGTATGGCACTAAATAAGTAAATTAATTTAGGTAGGATTATAATTATTGTTTTATTAATTCATCTGACATGACAATTAATGTTTTTCCAATTGTTTAGATTTAATTTTATTTTTGTCAAAAGCACTTTATAATTGTGTTCATATGAATCTTTCATTTGTCTTGGCAAATAGATTCACAAGTATTTTTTTATTGTCTAGAGTGATTTTAAATGGAGTTTCTCTTCATGACTCTTCCTGTTGATCTTTGTTAGAAATATATAAAAACACTGATGATTTATGTGGGTTTATTTTGTATCCTGTAATTTTGCTTAAAGTTATTGATTATTTAAAATAGTTTTTAGTTGACTTTCTAGGATTCTCTAAGTAGGTATTCTTAGAGAATCATATCTGCAAAGAATGAATTTAGGTTCCTTATTGCCTACTTTAATTTCTTTTTCTTCTGTAATTGCTAAAGCTAGCATTTCTAGTACAACATTAAATAATGTGATAATGAGCATCCTTGCTTCACTTTTGATCTTATTGGGAAGGTATCTAACTTATCCCCATTGCAGATGATACTTGCTGATGGTTTAAAATAAACACTACTTATTAAGGAAAGGTTTTTTATTTCTATGTTTTCTAGTATTTTTGATAGGAATAAGTATTGTATTTTGTGAAAAACTTTTTTGCCTCTGTTGAGATAATCATGTGATTTCTGTTAGTTTGATTATTGATATTATCAATTATGCTGATAGTTTTCCTAATATTAAACCAGTCTTGCATTCCTGGTATAAATCCCACTTGGTCACCATGAATAATCCTTGGCCATTTCCTTCTTGAGATAACTGAGTCCAACAGGGTTTTATGATTTGCCCAGGGTCACAGAGCTAGTAAATGTCTGACACTGGATTTCAGCTCTGGAAAACGAGTCTTCCTTACTTGAGGGCTAATATTCTGTTTACTACAGTACTTAGCTGCCCTTAACATAGTAACACAGACCTAAAAAGTGGATGAACTCTTGACCAATAAATTGTGTAGGGAATTTATATGTGCAGGGAACACATATATATGGATATATGCATATATATATATGTGTGTGTGTGTGTATACATACACATATGTGTGTGTTTCATGTTATAAATGTTGAGGACATGAGATGACCAAATGGTGCAATGATGCCTCTGTGGCCCCCAAAAAATAAATTCATCAGTCACAGATGTCCTTCTCATTGACAAATTCATGTACACACTCACTGCTGGGAGCTGTCCTACAGTAATCTATTAAAAAAAACCCCTCAATTTAGAGATGAGAAAACTAATAACACAGAGGAATAAAGGAAGTAGCCTTAGGTTACCAAAATTCTGAGTTGAAATAGACTGCAGCAGTCATCTGTCTTAAATTATTCCTGAAATAAGGTCTCCTATGCAATAATACTCAAAAATGATCATCTAGAATTACTTACAGATGTCCAGTGAAGGAGAACACATGGCCTTCTATGTAAAACTATGTCAACTTCAGATATGTCTAACTGTTAGGGCACATTTTCTTAAACCTTGTCTACATTAGCCTCTTTAGGATATCTACTTATCACTCTTTGTTTTGTCCTCTGGGGCCAAATATTATAAGTCTAATCTTTCTTCCACATGAAAGCCCTTTAAATATCTGAATACATCTCCTCTTTTCTCCAGGCTAAACACTGTTGCTTCAGCTAATGGCTGGTTAGTGATAAAGCTGTTCCTATGATAAAGGGCTCTTTGTCCTCAGTTCCATGGTTTTCTATGCTTCATCCCATCTGTCTTATGACTTTCCATCTTCATATCTTGTTGTTTTTTGCCACTGGTTTTTGAAAACTGGATTAATCCAGAGAAGAAGGAAGGTGTTTTTCATGCTTCCAAGGAAATCCCAAGCAAAGCACTTGTGATGAACCCTACTGGTAATGGTTTTCCACTCTGTCTGTAACCAGGGCTAAAGGGACCAATTAACACCCATTACATTTCTGTATCCAGTTATCCTTGATCTTACCAGATGGTTTTAAATAGCATGGGGGTTCTGCATCATAGAATCTGTGAGAAATTGGGAAAACTCCCTTGCTTTAAAGGCAATTATAAGTATATTTTGGGCCACAAAGAAATGGATTTTTTATGAGCGTGACTGAGTTGAATTGAAGTCATTTTAATTTATTTCCATTAAAAATGTATTATGACCCATGAGCCTTAAGATAAATTGACAAATGACAGCAATAATAAAGTGTGTAGAAAGGAGGGAGATACCTTTAGGGGAGAAGTATTGCCAGATGATGGTTGCAGAAAGAGAGGCAAAATGTGGTAGTGAAGAGTAAACATCTTAAGATCACAGATTAAGAGAAGGAAGGGACCTCCAAGGTCATTTAGTCCAAATCCTTAATTTTATATGGGGGAATCTGAGCCCTTAAGACTGTGAGAGGTTAAATGATTTGCCAAAAGTCGCACAGATATAGTGGTAGAAAAATAATTTAATCCAGGTTCTTTTAATCCCATTCGATTCCACTTTTTATTGTACCTTTCTGTCAACTTCTATGGGCTCTATGGATATAGCACATGAAAGATGTTACTAACAGCCTCAGAGAGTTTATTCACTGAGAAAAATTCAAGGAGCAGAAAACAGAAGATATAGGTAGGGTAGATGTGAATTCAAGGAGGCTTCTTAACAACTGAGGACAATTGAAGAGGACACAGAGGAAAAGGTGAGCATCATAGGACAGTGCTTGGTCCGTGGCTGAATTTATTATGCAAGGTCCTCCATTGATATCAGGTACCTTAAATGGTTAAAGTCCCGGAACCACTATAGCATAGAGGGGCAATAGACCTTAGGGGAGAGAAATGATGAAGATTCTGATGGAGGAAGGAGTAAGAGATGTGGTTTCTAGAGGTAATTAGTTGAAGAAGTCACTGGTCAGCCACCTGAACTATACTGTCTTTGGTGTAGAAATTACCTTTTGTATACTGATGTATGAATATAAATTATTGCAGCTTGGGGGGTACAGTGGAAGGACTGTGACATTGGGATCTGGAATATTAGGAGTTGCATGAGTCCTGGTTTAATCACTCAGTTTCAATATCTTCATATATAAAATGGGGGGGAAAATAGCATCAGCTTTATAGATTGCTGCAAGATCAGATGAGATAACATGCTTAGTAAATTTCAATGTCTCTATAAATGCTTCCATTTTTTAAATGTCATGTACCATTTTCCTCTTTAGAATATAAGCTTCTTGAGGGCAAGATTTGCCTTTACTTTTTGTTTGCATCTCTAGCATTTAGTATAGCTTCTGTCAAAATAAGCAATTTAATCGATTGATAGATTTTATCCCAAGCCTGAATTTCTCTAGGCTAATTTCATCCCTGCTTTGCACCAATACAGCATCCCCAGCGAACATATAGTCAAGACCTGCCAATGACTAGCATTTTCTATGCTCACAGTATATTTGTGCAGGCAGATAAAATATCACATCCCCTAAGTCCTGGCCACACAGAAGTCTTTGAAGGTGTAATGGGGTAATTTGTCACCTGGCTACATGACAAGGTGTACTCTAGAGAGAAAGAGAGACTTTGACACTGGGGCTGTTTTCCTCTCAGTCTTTCCTTTATATGACTTGTCAGAGGGCTGAGGGGGAATGAAAAATTTTACAACCCCCGACCCAGTGAAAAATGAGCTTGGCTGTTCATGAGTTTAAAACTTCTCTGATGATATTTGGAAGATGTTTGTATTAAGTGATGGTGGAAGGGATGAAAGGTGGGTGTCGTTTCTTTTTGGAAGACAAAATGGGCTGAATGGTTTCTTTTGAAACCTTTAAATATTTCAACTGAACCAAAGAATTCTTCCTGAGTGGGTGAGTGGGGGTGCTCCCTTTGAAAGTTCGGGGAACCATGAACACATAAAGAAGGTAAAAAATGGAAGGGAGCTTGTTTGGTTAAAAATTTCCCTATCAGTCTCTTAGGACCCAGGAATTCTGAGATGGTTCTCCATAGCCCTAAAGTTCTGCATCCTTTATACTGGTTTATTTCCAAGAAGAAACATCTAAAAATTAATGACTAACTATTTTGTACCCATGACAATGCTAAGCTCAACAGAAATGAGGGTGAGAGGAAAGCAAGATATAGGAGAAGCAGTATTATAGAAACCCAGAATTTAAGTACTAAAAGCATTTTAGAGATCATCTAAGCTGGGTTTAATGCCAGGCTTTCTGACTCTTAAGTCAGGTCCACAAATAGTGGGCACAATGAGAGTGATGTAACTAGAATAAGGAAGACAATTTCAAATCTGGCCTCAGACACTTTCTTGAGTTACCCTTGGCAATAGATTTAAGTTCTTCCACCCTCCGTTTTCTCATCTTATAAAATGGGGAAACAATAACAATAACATCTAACTTCCAAGGTTCTTATGAGGTTAACAATAGCTAACATTTATATAGCACTACTTTTACCATTATTATCTTATTTGATCTTTACAATAAAGAGTTATTATCCTCATTTCACAGTTGGGGAAACTGAGGCAAACAGAGGGAAGTTGTTTTTTTATTTGTGTTTGTTTGCATTCGTGCATGTGTGTGTGTGTGTGTGTGTGTGTGTGTGTGTGTGTTGTGTGAGACTTGCCTAAGGTCACATAGCTTGTAAATGATTGAGGCTGGATTTAAACTTCTTTCTGACTAGAACCAGCAGTCTCTCCACTGCACCACAATATGAGATGACATTTGTAAAGTGCTTTATAAACCTTAAAGCACCACTTAGATGGGAGATATTGTGATGATAATGGGAAAATTCCCTCTTTGTTTTCACCCCATCCCACCTTTGGATTCCTCTAAAATCCTAAGTGTTTTTATTTTGTGTGTTCAAAAACATCAATCTGAAAGTGGGTTCATAGTCTTTCCCATTCTGTCAAAGACATCTGTGGCACTCAAAAATAGGTTAAGAATTTGTCTAGGAGCAGTGTTCTTGCAATCTTATCACACTGTCTTTAAGAGTAGGATCCATGGACTGATAAGTAAAGTCATGTCTAGAAAGTTTATTGGGATTCAGGAAGATTTGAGTTCAAATCCACTCTCAAATACTTACTAGCTATATGACCCTGGCTAAGTCACTTCATTTTTTCTCAGGGTTAGAAATCCTCATTTGTAAAATGAAGTTCAAACTAACACTTGCTTCACAGAATGAGTGTGAGGGTCAAATGAGATACTATAGGTAAATCATTTAATAAACCTTATGGAAATTCTATCTAATAATCCAGATATTTCATTTGACAGGGTAATAAACTGCTTCCCTTACCCCCACCACCCCAGAGGAATGGTTCCTTTCCTAAAGTCATGAAGACAGTAATTAGCAGTGCTGAGATGTTAGCTCATTTCCTCTGCCTTCACATCTAGGGCTTTGAGGTTCAGACACAGTAAAGCTAAGGTCCACAGAACAGATCTCATCCAGACAGACACTCCTGCCATCTTGGTGCCCTACCTTGACTAAGCCATTGGCCACAGTCACTGGGGGAAAGCAGAGCTCAGTGAGAGATGTTTATTCCTGAATTATGAGAAGATCTCAAGGGAGTGTATGATATATATTTCCATATACTGGTCAAATTATGTGGTAAAAATAAGACTCCAAAGCTGTCCTGTTTCCTCATGCATAATGAAGGATCAAAACATTGCCTGAACTTCCATAAGTTTTGCTGACTAGCTAGCTTTCTACAAGCTATACCTACAAAACTCACACATACACACACACAAGGAGAAACTAGACTCTGGGATTAGATACAGACAACTAAACTGTAGAGGAGCTCAGAGAGGGTTGTCAGGGAAAATGATGCACTATTCCTTCCTATAGGTAGTGGGACTTGAACTAGCCCTCAAAGGATGGGGAGAAATGGGAAGGACATTTGGAGGAGGGAAGGTTTCTGTGGGAAAAGCATAAACAAAAGCAGACAAACAAGAAATAACCTTGGAATATTTAGGGACTAGAACAGAGGAGCCATTTTAAAGAATAGAAATATTTATGATAAGATTGAGGGAAAAATAGACATGTAATACATAGTGTTGAAAGGGTAGGAGAGTGTATAAAGGGAAAGAAATGGCAGGTCATGCTAATGTTTTTGCCAAGAAAACCCCAAATGGGGTCACAAAGAATAACACACAATGGGATGTCTGAACAACAATAATAAAGTGTGGAACTTGGAATCTGGAAGACATGAGTTTGCATCCTGTCTATGATACTTACTAGAGATAAGTAAAATTAGGTTCAGTGAGGTGGTCATCTGCCTAGGATCAACACAATTAATAAGTATCAGAAGCAGAATTTGGGTCCAGTTCTCTCCTTTTTCCAAGATCATCCCACTTTCCTTGGCAATCTACTGATTGAATTTCCAAATTGTTCATGGAAGTCATAGAGATTATATAATGCAACTGTCTCCTCTACAGATGAGGAAACTGAGACCTTGAGAGGCAAAATTGATGTGCCCAATGTCCCATAGTCCTGTTTTTTCATGGGCAAGTTATGACCTCACTGAACTTCCATGGGCTTTGTGTTTCCTTCATGCCTAAGCCTTCCTTGCTCTTGCTTTCACCCTCATATTGATTGAGCTTTTCATTGAACATTAGGCTGTCTATAATTTTTAGAGAAAAGATGAGAGAATCACAGATGAAATGTTGGAAGGAACTCTAATTAGAGGCCAGAATTCTCCTTTTTATAGATGAGGGTCAGTGAGGTTAAGAGTTTTACACACAGCTTGTAACGGAGAGTGCCGGTATTTGAGCTTGGGTTCTCTGATTCCAAATCCCATCTCTCCACTGTTCCATGCTTCCTCTCCTATGCAGGAATTTAAAGTGGAAGAACTAGTGGAGTCATCAGGCCATGGAAAGGGTGAACTTCTTCCTCTGGCTCTCATGCCCCTTCACGCTCAAGTACTACTCATCTTTTCCAATCTCATCTCATTATTCAGCACCATGAACTCTTTACTCCAACCAAAGTAGTCAATATTCTTCTTCTACAAAATGCTAAACACATGGTGTAATGGAAAGAGTTTTGGATTTAGAGTAATAGAACTGAGTTTGAATCCTGACTTTTCTGGCCTTGGGCATATCACTTTCTCTTTCTGGGCCAATTTCCTCATCTATCAATGAGGCATTTGGACTATGTGATCTCTAAGAATCTCTCTAAGAACAACCAAACCCCTTTATCCTTTCCTCATGCCATTTTCTATTCTAGAAGGTCTCCCAGTATCCATCCTTCTTTGCCTTCCCTGAAGAGTCAATAGTATGCATATGACAGAGGCAAGTATAGGTTCGGGGTTCAAAGACTTAGATTCAAATCTTACTTCCCTCTGTGACATCACCTGTGTAGTCTCAGCACAGTTGCTTTCTTTACTTCTCTTGGTCTGTGTTTCCTCACCTGGGGGGATTTGGGCATTGAATGAGATGACTTCTCACATCTCTGCTGACTTCCAGTCCATTTTACCAAAGAGTAAACTGAGGTTTAGATAGGAAAAAAAATGATTTGCTGATGGCACTGCTGGCCTTGAACCCCTAAAGTAGAGTTTGAAATTTAGGAGGTGAAACTTGGATTCTTCATTATCAGAGCTTCCAACTGTTCAATGCTGGGTAACTTTTTTTTCCTTCACTCTCATTATAAAAAGAAAAAAAAATCAATAAGAATCGCCAGTTGCCAAATCTATTTTTTTTTTTGTCCCAGAGAGATGAATCTCCTAACGAGATGTATCATGAGAACAGCTGGGAAGCATGTTATGAATAATTGGAACAGAAGACAACTTACACTGTAGCATAAACAACCTTTTACCGCATCAGAGCCCATTAGGAAAAGATCCCATTGCAATATTAATTCTGTTTCCTAAAGCCCTGGTTGATGTCAATGAGATTATGCCCACCCTCCCCTGCTGTTTCAGTATAAGTCATACTAATGTGTGGGTAAAGCGTGTTTTGATAAGACAGTATAATAATATTATTATTATTTATTGTGTCCAAGGCCCCTCTCAGCCTGAAGGAAAAAGGGTTTCCTAGCATAATGCCAGAGCTCCAGCCCCTGCCGTCACGGGCTTCCCGACAACAGCAGCCTCCTTCAGGAAGCTTTCACAAGTGTGTCTGCTCCTGCTGAGCTGGTCTCCATGAAGTGTGAATTTTTTAATCTGATTGCTGTGAAGCCTCCAGCATTTTATTTGCAGCTTGGGAATTTGTAGAGGTCTGCCAAGCAGATCGACAAGGGTAAAAGCTGCTGGGTTTTGCAGATACATATTGAAGGGAGCTGAATGGGAGCTGTCCAGCTGTCCTCCCTGGTTGGAGGCAAAGAGCATAAGGATCTCATTCCATCATGTATTATCACAGAGAATCTCTGAATTTTATAAAGGACCTCAAATGGCATCTAGGTCAACCTGTACTTGATTGTGAATCCTGTCTAAAGCATCCTTAACAAGTCATTATCCATCCTTTCCTTGAAGCCTCCAGGGATGTGGAACTCACTACTTAACAAGATAGGCCAAGTCGACTTTTTGATGACTTTAGTTGGTAGGAAGATTTTTTCCCATATGTTGAGCCCAAATGTTTCTGTAACTTTCAGTCATTGCTCCAAGTTCTCTTTACTGCCATCTACAACAAATTAAAGCTCAGATAATACCAAGATACTGTATAAATGGAGATTTTGAACCTTTGGACTTCATCCCCCAGAAATCCCTTAGTATTTCCCAAAATTACCACTAATCTCTCCTGTGCCCCCAGGTTTGTGTGGTCATGCTATTGTTTTATAAAATCTGTAGCTCCTCCCTTTTCTCTTTTTCTCATGACCAGGCTGGTTTCAGGTAGTTCTTTTACTTTAGTTATTATTAATAAAACTTTATATGATATAATACCTAATTATTGAATATTAATTTTAAAATACATTATGGACAGAGAGAAGAGTGAGCGGCTTTATAATTTATAAAACAATAATGTGACCATGCAAACGTGGAGACACAGGATAGATTGAAGGGAATTTTGGGAAATACTAAAGGACTTCTGGGGAATTAAGTCCAAAGGTTCAAAATCTCCATTTATACAATACCCAATATAGATAGTCCCCAGCTAGCACACTTTCCAAGACTTCTGTTTTCTGGCCTTAATGCAGTCAATAATTAAACATTTTTTTTTTATTTTGAAAAATGTCCTTTGGGGGACAACAATTGCTGGGAATACAAAGAAAAAAGTGGAACAGCCTTTGCCCTCAAAAAGTTTACATTCTATACATCAATGATTGATATAGTTCCCTTCCAATCTCTAATAATGTTATAAAGTTCTTAAAAGAGGTATGGACTCAGGGTGAAGCTATTACTGAAAGGCTATGAAACAGGTTGACCAGTGCTAACATGAATGAAGATATTCTCTAAGTATTAAGAAGTTATATACTTTGTTCTTCCCACTGCTATGACAGTGCTGCTCCTCTCTGACTTGTACCCTTGCCTCTTGCACTAGCTTGGTCTATGAAGCGCCAATCTGTCTCTGCTATGGCCAGACTATGTTTATACCAGTGCACCTTAGATGGTGACATTGATCATAGCTCCCATTGGCATGGCACTCTTCAATCTCTTTGCAAATTCATTTCTTACTTTCTGGAGAACAAAACCATGTCAAAGGTCTGGTCTCAATATGGAACCTGCCTCAACATCTGTGGTCACTCACTGGTGCATTTTTTCATTTCTGTGGCCCTCAAAATATAGAACATCCCCCCAGCATTCCAGCTCTCTTCCCAAGGTGGTAACTTTCTCAGAATTGCCATTTTTCACTAGAGAAATTAAAATGAAAATGATTCTGAGATAGCTTGCATCTATCTGGCTATAAAATGATCAAAGGTCAAAATGACAAATGTTAGAGTTGATGTGGATAAATAGGGGCACTAAATACATTGTTGTTGGAACTGTGAACTGAACCAACCATTCTGGAGGATAATCTGTAATTATACTCAAAGAGTTATAAAGGTTTGTATACCTTTTGATCCAGTAAATCCAGTAATACCACTATTCACCTTATTTCCTAAGGTGATCAAGAAGAAAGTGAAAAAAGTATATGGTCTAAAATATTTTAGCAGTTCTTTTGTGGTGGCAAAAAACTAGAACCTGAAGAACTGTTCATCCATTTGGAATGACTGAACAAATTGTGGTATATGATTGTAGAGGCATATTATTTTGGTATTAGAAGTGAAAAATTAGATGATCACAGAAAAACCTGAAAAGACTTAATAAAGTGATCAGAACCAGGAGAATGTTAAACACAGTGACAAAATAATTTATGATGATCGATTGTTATCAACAAGGAAAGGATCCTGAAGAAATACAAAGGACTCATGATGAAAAAGGATATCCACCACCATGGAAGGAATAGATGGAATGCAGATTGAAACATACCATTCTTTTATTTCCTCCTTAAATATTTTTCTAATATAAGCAATATCTATCTTGTTTCACAACATGATGAATAAGAAAAATATGTATTATATGAAAATATATGTACAATCTACATATCACATCAACTGCTTTCTTGGGGAAAGGGGAGGAGTGGAATGGAATGGGGGAAAAGAATAAGATATAGATTTTTGGACAGTGAAAGTTTATTTTTCATGGATGTGTATTAATATTATATAATTAAAACAATCACGTGTATCATGCTATTGCTGTTATGTATATTATGGTAAATGTTAAAAAAGTAAAAAGAGTTGTAAATTGGTGCATAAAAATAATAGAATAGATCATATATTTAGAGTTGGAAGGTACCTCAATGTTATTTTGCTTAAGTACTTTATTTTGCATGAAAAGAAACTGAAGTCCAGGGAGGTTAAGCAATTTATTCAGTCAGATGGCAAGTAAGTGGTATACCTGGATTCATATCCAGTTCTTTTGATCCAAAGTCTAGAACTCTTTCTATTGTACCCTAAGTATTGAGGGTATTTCTCCTTCCTGGATCTCAGCTTCCTCATCTGCTTTATACACACACACACACACACACACACACACACACACACACACATATATATATATATATACATATACACACATATATTATGTGGAAGGGAATATCAAGAAGTTTTCTAAGCCCATTAACATAAATATTTATTGGTCAGACTGGACTTTTTGGATTGAATATCAACAAGGGGAAATGAAGATGTGGATAGGAACTCTAAGCAGGATGTAGCATATTAGAAGTAAGGAACTTTGAAAGAGATATGGTATACAAAATGACATTAGAAAAATGTAAGCATAGAAAATTAAAATGTGTTAGTGATATAGTGCATATACAATTTATGTACAGTCCCATTGGTTTATGGGAATTTTATGGTCCCTAGTAAGTTATGTAGATCGATTCTCACTCAGATATAGATAAGAGATGTATAATATGGGCAGCCATTGATAGGTTGTGAGCTGTATCAGTGAAAGGAATAAACAAACTGATAAATGATCCGGTTATTGGCTCTGGGGATCTCTGAGACCATCCAATTGAATTCCATTTATTTTTCAGAAAAAGAGAAAAATGTTCACAAATGTGAATACCTTCTTTAAAGTCATTCAAGTAGTAAATTGAAGAATTTAGGATATGAACTCAGATTCTTTAACTTTTTACCACACTATTACCAATCTTATTTTTTCTTATCAGTTTGATCTTATAGAATCTTTGTTCAAGTAGCAAAGAATAAGGAAGTTTACAGAATTGAAGCTATAAATGACTTTAAATATCACCTACTTCAGTCCAGTCCCATTTTACAGATGAAGATACCATCACAGAAGTTAAATAACTTGCCTGAGATCTTCCAGATACTAAGTCCTAGAGATGAGAAAATAGACTCCAAAGACAATAGATATAGTTCTTAAAAGAACCTTAAAGGCCCTTGAGTCCAAATTCTATCACTTTACAAATGAAGAGCTAAATCCCAAAGATATTACGTGCTTTGCCAAAGATCAAATAGGCAATAAAATAGCTCAGATTCAATATGAAGCCTGACGAGATCAAATTGCAATTTCTCTCCATTCCATGCTGGAGTTACTACTTTCAAGAACCTTGGCTCATTCTACTCTTGTAAAGTCTTAGATTGAAAGCAATTGAAGCTCAAAAATCAGGTTCAGCACAACCTGGCTACCCTTAGCACTCTATAGTTTATATGGAGAATAAGTAAGAATAAACTGATGTAATAAAACCAAGACCATGACTGTTAGGAAAAGCCGAAATCACAGATTGTCAGGGCATGGACCCAGGCAGGTGCATCATTACAGGAGGGATTTTCTGTGCATAATAAAAACGATATAAAATGTAGTTCAATAGATGAGATACAGCCTACAGTGAAGAGTTTATAACACTTGTCATAATGGATCTGTCAAAAGGGGAAAAAATGTTTACAGTGCATTGCAGAATATGAAATGTTTGCTGAATCAGCTGTAAATGCCAAACCCCAGATAAATTCCCAACAAGGAGAGCAACACAACAAAACATAAATACACACAGCAGAAGGGGGGGAAGAAATCTTGTGAATAAAGAGCAACAATGAAGATCAGAGCCTGATTTGATTTGTGTCATGAATAAATGTAAAGGGTATTAGGGAGATTAGTAGGAACAGCAATCAAGATGTTCAGTAGCAAACTGAGTTGCCTACTCAGCAGTAAAGATGCCAGCATTAGGTAACAAGCTGCACCTTTTTAGTGGGTGCAAATCTGGTCTGGTAGTAATACTGTTAAAGATATTAGTACTGAGGGGGTAACTAGTGGGTGCAGTGGATAGAACTCTAGTCCTGGAGTTGGGAAGATTCATCTTCCTGAGTTCAAATTCATTTCCAAAAATACTTATTGGCTGTGTGACCCTGAGCAAATAATTTAACACCATTTGTCTCAGTTTCCTCATCTGTAGTATGAGCTAGAGAAGGAAGTGGCAAACCACTCCAATATCTTTGCCAAGAAAACCCCAAACGATGTCATGAATAGTTGGTCACAACTGAACAACAACACAATCAATATTGAGATGATAAAATCATAGATTTCAGCTAGAAGGGATATTTGAGGCAATCAAAGGCATCACCTGTATTTTAAAGATTAGAACTCTGTGGTATAAATCACTAAATGACTTGCTCATAGTCTCATAGCTTGAAATATCTGATGAAAGTTAAGTTTGGCATCTACATTTTCCTGAATCCAAGCACATGATGGGTTATCTTATAGCAAATGAGCTTCTAGATTAACTGTTCAGGTTATGTTCAAATCTAGGTATGGAGATTATATTACTGCAAGACTTAGCATCATGGGTTTTAGGGTGGAAAAATCAGGAAATTACAGATTTATATGTGGAAAGGGACCTCAGTAATGGTCAAGTTTAACTGTCCTCATTTTACAGGTGAGGCAAGTGAAGCTTCAGGCAGTTCCATGATTATTGGTAGTAAATGGTAGAGTTGGCATTAGAGCCTAGGTCTTCTGAATTGAAGTGGTGGAACGTTTAAACTGTACCATGATCCCTCTCACATTGGAGAACATAATCTTTGCAAATCAAAATGATTTCTCTAGAAGATTTTATCAGTAAATAAATCTCTAGTTTGAGGAATGCCTAGAAATTGAAAGACTTATTTGAATGGGTTTCCAACCTATTTTCAGAAAAGTACATTGAAAGTTTTAACTTCACAATCAACAAATCTTGATGATAGAACACATACACTGTAGAGACAAAAGATTTCTGTTCTCTCTTACCCTTTTGTGTAAAGGAAATGGATAAACAGATAATTAATGCTTCAGTTTTCATAAAGTTACCCAGGAACAGATCTTATTAATGTAGGATAGGAAGAAAACAGTAATAAATGGAGGTAGTATGACGTAATACAAAGAACACTTAGTTTCAGAAGACTTGAGATTGAATCTCACACCTGTCACTTAACTACTTGTGGGCTGGTGGACAATTCCCTTCACTTCTGTGATTCAATTTCCCTATGTTAAATGAAGGGTTTTGGCTAGAAGACTGTTCAAGTCAGTTCTACATCTCTGAACCTATTATAAGAGAGAGAAAATCAGATCCAGCAATGAAAAGTGTAAAAGAGAGAAAATCAGATCTAACAATACAAAGGAACAACTTAAGCAGGGGAAGGGCAAAGAGGACCCAAGATTCCAGAAAGGAAGAGATGAGCTAGGGAAGTTGAAACTACCAGATCACTTCTTCTTGTGAGCCCTTCTGGAGTGGGTGGTCTGAAAGAGGACCTCTGAGATAGCAGATCCCTCTGGACATTGACTACCTTCTAGTGAACCCCTAAATCTCTGTTTCCAGCTGAAGACAGAAAGTAGACTGGGACGTTGTAGAAAGCCATCTACTAAAGATGAATTCTCTCTATCCCCAAAATTGTCCTTGGACTTCATCTCATAGCTAGATCAAATTAGGGGGAAGGACATACCCAAAAACTGACCTAAAAGAGAGTCAGGTGGATAGCCTGAACCCCTAGGACTTGGTGGGGAGAGGTCAGTTGTCAGACATAGAGATTCCCATCTCCCACTTTCCTCACCCAACAACGCCATTCTCCCAGCTTTGTGTGTCCCCAAGAATAAAGTATTATCCTTTTTAGATCAGCTCTGCCTGTTTTCTAACATCAAGGAAGGAGACTAAAGATATGGGGAGAATCTTACCTTTCTCCCCAAGGAGGAGAATTAGCTCCAGACAAGGACTGGGGAGTATCTCAAGTCTCAAGGGAGAAAGGTGACAGTTGGGAAATTGGGAAAATCCAGAGGCAGGAGAGTTACCCTGCTTTTCAGCAATAGCCAAGATCAAGAAAGGAGGCAGTGGATTAATTATCGAAGACTTTCTCCTCCAGTCCTTAACCTCCATATTCAACCCAGTCTCTGAGGAGACATATTCTGCCCCTCTAGAATAGAATTTGTGCTACTTCCCCAAAGGGGAAGAGAGGGGAGGATCAACTCTCCCCTCTCTCCATTTCTTTAACTCTTTCACTAGTTCCCCAGTAGTAGTGTAAGTGACCTCATTCTGATCCTATATTACACTATGATTTCAAATCCCTGTCATTGTATAGGATTTTATTCTTTTTATTAATGTGATTTTGGAACAGTATCACACTGAAACAAATAACAAATATTTGAACCTTCAGTAAGTTTAGCTAATTATTCTTTATAAGTAAGGGATCATTTCAATGACTTCTTCAGTGCAGATTTAGAAGGAACCATGGTGGTCATCTAGTCCCCACTGAAGTCTTAAATATGCTTTATTTTTCTCCTTCTTGACCACTTCCAAAGAAGGGGAAACCCTCACCTCCAAAGGCAGCCCATACACATTTGGCAGCTCTGTTAGTCGCTAGGATAGCAAGGTGGAACAGCAAATATAGTGCCAAGCCTCTAGTCAGGATGAATCATCTTCCTTAGTTCAAATCTAATCATTTACAAATGTGTGAACCTGGGTATGTCACTTAACCCTGTTTGTCTCAATTTCTTCATCTATCAAATGAGCTGGAAAAGGAAATGAAAAGCATTCCAATATCTTTGCCAAAATATCCTTAAATGCAGTCATGAAGAGTCAGATGTGACTGAAAATTGACTGAATATCAACTGTTAGTAAATTTCTTTCACATCAAGACTAAATTTACTTTATATTCCCCACTCATGGCTTCAACAAATTCATTATTTATATTCAAGTCCTTCAGATATTTTAAAAATGTTGTCTATCCACTGGTATATCCAAGCAGAGGTAGAAATCTCCTAAGGGAATCCATTTTGCTTTGGGGTTTTAGCATCTAGTGGGTAAAACTGGACTTCCTCCCTAAAGGTAGCAAGGCACATTCACTCCCTCCCTAAGGCAAGCTCCGTTCTCTCATCTTAACTTGTGGTCCTCAAATAACCTGAGCTACTAGATTGTAGCTCTTTTATCTGCTAGGTCCTATCACATGAGATCACTCTCTTGGTCCCACCTTCTCCTCTACCCTATTGGAGATGAAGGTTACATCATCTCATCTTTGAGATCTACTTTAACTTCAAACAAAGTAAATCTGTTCCCCAGGAATGAAAAACAGTAGTTAAATCACTGGAGATACAAAAAATGGTAAAAACAAAAAATAAACAAACAAAAAAAACAAACATTAGATTTAGGCACTCTGATTCCACTTAGTGATTTGAGTTTCTTCTGGGATAAAGCCTCAGTGTATCATTCCAATTATTCCATTATTAATGCCAATTATCAATGAATGGATTCAGCTGTGAATACTGGTCTTAGACATTGATCCAAAAAAGATTTATTGAACACCTACTATTTGACAGGCATTCTGAGAGGTATTTTGAACACAAAGCCTATAATGAAATAATTATTGCTCTCAAGGCATTTTTATACTTTCAATAAAAAAGGTAAATGGAAGAAATATATGTGAAATACATACATGGTAATCCCCCCGCCTTTTTTGAGAATCATGGGAGGAATATGGTAAGTGCCCTAGTACCTAGAAAGAGAGTGGGGTGGGATCAGGAAAGGTCTGATGTAGAAAGTTTTGCTTGAGTTGAGATATGAAGGAAGCAAGGGTTTCTAAGAGGTGGAGGTGAGATGGAAGGCAATTCTAAACATGAGCGACAATTACAGAAGAGAGATGGAAATGAGATGGGAGGCTTAACAAGAAGGCTAGTGTGGCTGGATTAGAGACTTTAAGAAGAATAATGTATAAGCATAGGAGAATAGGTTGAGGGCATGTTGTGAAATGTTTGAAAAACTAAACAAAGACATTTTTTAAAAATTATTTTTTCATTTATTTAATTTAGAATATTTTTTCATGGTTACATGATTGCTGTTCTTTCCCAGTCCTCTTCCCTCCCCCTTCCCGGACCCAATGAGCAATTCCACTGGGTTTTACATGTATCATTGTTCAAAATCTATTTCCATATTATTACTATTTTCAATAGAGTGATCATTTAAAGTCAACATCCCTGATCTTATCCCCATTGAGCCATGTGATCAATCATATGCTTTTCTTCTGCATTTCTACTCCCACAGTTCTTTAGAAGCATTTTTATTAGATCCTAGAGGCGATAGAGGCAGCTATTGGTATTCGTTTTGTGATAGTTAATCACTTGTTATAAATGTTTAGAATGATCTAATTCTGCTTTCCTAGCCATGTACTTATCTATTTACTATAAAGTGATATGTAAGCAAAACAAAATAAGTGAAGGTTTGAAAATCTATATTAAAATAAATTTGAATTTGGTTAATTTACACTGAAGACACTCAATTAACATAATTCAGGTCTAATGTTGTTTTCTACCACCATTATGGGTCAACTCCCTTAACCCTGCTGTATTATTAAAGATAGCCAGATAATTATCTTATGCTATGTAGACATGATAAAACTACAGAAAGATTATGAGGGTTCACTTATATCCAGATGTTGGCCAACATCTGTCTGATAGCATATATATATTCCATGACTTAACACAACTAAACTCATCTCTGTCTTAAGACTATTAAAAAGAAGATGACAATATCTTTCATTGTTCTATCCTCAGATGCTCAGAACATGCACATTTCTAATATTTCATATCAGGACTATAGAGATGAGATGCTTTTAGTGACATTTTTAAAGAAATATATTTTATAGTCCATCTTTTCCAATAGGTGCACATCAATATATTTTAAACTGTTGTTTAGAGCAGTAATTTGTCTCCTGATGGAGAATATACATACCAAAGTATCAGTTTTCCTTATGGCACATATACTGTCTACCTCCCATTTAAAATGAAGATTTAGGTATTGGCATTGAGGGATATAACATTCTTTGAGTTGAAGAATTCTAAGTGGATGAATATAAAAATCTTTAAGAAAATGGTGTGTTTGGGAAAATAGTAACTAATGTGTCTTAAAAGAGGATTGGGTGAAAATGTAGACTTACTTAGGACTGGAGCTTGGGGAAACTATATCCTTTTAAGAGACACACAGGTTATATGTATTGGAAATGGGATTTAAACCTTAGTCTTTCTGACTCTAACATTAGCACTTTCTCCATTACCCCATATTTCCTCCCCTCAATCCTGTCTTGGGAAGGATAAATGCAAAACTTCAAGTCCCCCCCCCCACCTAATACAGTGTTCATAGCTAAGGTATTGGGTAGGAAGGCATATTAATTGGGAAAATAAAATTTTATTTAGAAGCCCAAGTGATATCATTTTGAGAAGTTAGAGAAGACCATATCATTTCATAAGTTGAGTGTGCAGAATTATAGTACAATATGCAAAACTCTGCTTTCCAAAACCACAGTGTTGGCTCCTGGGGACTGTGGGTTCATTCATTTTACCTTTCCTAGAGTTGTTAGTCTTTTCCATGCAAATGAAATTGTTATAAAGGAAAAATCAGTAACAATAATGACAAATCTATGAAAGGTTATTGGTTGGCGCCACCATCCACTTCAATTAATTTGAATTGCAGTGTTGCCTTTCACATACAACTGTAGACAATAAAAGCTTCTCTAACCTTGAATCACCCTGGGATGAAATCTGACCTACATCTCCAATTCAGAAACTACAGCCTGGATTTTTCTCCATTATATTTTCAAGATCTACTATCTTTCTAGATATAGAGGTAACACAAGTTCACAAATAAAAATCTACACAGACATTCAGGGTGTCATGCATGTCCATCACCTCCTCTAAGAGCTGGCATCCTTGCCTGCACCCATCAAAGCCATAAGGAAGAGATCCATCAGCCCCAATAACCACTATACTACTCCTCTGGCCTTTTCTCCTCATTTCCCCACTTGTATTCTACAATGCTACCAAAATTGTTGCTTTCCTTTCAGAATGTAAACTTCTTAAAGAAAGTGTCTTTCTTTTCTACTTTATTTGTATCTCTGCTAATTAGCACAGTATCTGGCACATAGTTAATAACTTAATAAATCTTTGTTGACTACATACAGGTTAAGGAGAAGCTGCAAGAACTCATCCCTACCTCCCTCCACAGTCCGGACCCCACCACACACAACCTACTCTACCAACACCCAGGAATGCAAGTAAATGTCATTTTGAGTTCAGTGTTAGAGAAGAAAAGAAGACAAATTTAGAAATTGCAGTCACTTTAATGGTAAGAAATTATAGTCCTCTCATTTTAAAGCTGAGCAAAAAAAAAATTAATTAGAAAAAAAAAGATGAGCAATGCAAGACCCACAGTGCTTTTCACATACTGAAATGAGCCCAGGTTTTTTGACTAAATTTTGTACTTCCTCTACAACTATGTTTTTGGTAACTCTTAGCAAATATTTTAATACCAAATAACTTCTTTTCCAGAGGGTTATTTTTCCAATCCTCTTTTCTTCAATTTATCCACTTATCCATCCTCACACCAACCCATCCATTCATGCATCTCTGGGAATAAGTTAGGGTTAGTGGAAGAAGAGAATTTTGAGATAAGCCCTGAGAAAGGATTCTGGGTATGAAAGGAATTATGGGAGTCTAAAACTGAAAGTAACTGAACTTCACTTCCTCCTTGAATTTCATCTAAGCTGGGAATGGGTTTTGTCTCTCTGCCTACAATTTCAAACTGAAGGAGGAATTTTGCTCTAAGAGATTCTCCTTGGAAAGTTGGGATTTCATGGAGAAATCTTTGGCATCCAGATAGAGGGTTTACTTGGAGGAAACTAATTTCCCTGAGTCTAGTCTTCACCTGATAGTGGTCCATCTACTAGAATTCCTATTGGCTAAGGTAATTCAAAGCTTTTCCTCTATAACTTTGGTTACTTAGTACAGCAGCAAAACACAGAGGTTTTCCTCTTTCTTTCTTTAATAATTACTGGTAAGAAGATTAGGTTAAGTCAGATAGCCTGGAAAAGGGTTTTAGATAAAATAAGGAGGTGTAAGTAGGGCCCAAAGAAGAACAGGAAGCTCTCCTTAAGCAGGGGACTTAGGAGTCAGGTGGAGGTAGTTTGAAGAGTGGCAGGGTCATACCTAATGGTTCCTCTTATTCCTTTTGTTAAAATAAACTTTGTTTCCATAATCAAAGGGTTTGGCACTTAATTGGCTCTGAGGAGTTCCTAGGTGGGTCATAATATTTTACAACCCTCTAGGACACTTCCCCATTTCACATCCATCCAGTAAATAAATAAACTTTATCTACTACTTATTCTCTTCAACAAAATAACTACATTAGATACCTGAGAAGGAAAAAGTTTAAAGAAGTTTATCAAAGCTCTCTTTTCCCTGCAAGGTAGTTGGGTAATAACACCTAAGTAAACAAATGCAAACATATGGCAAAGTAGCCTATCATTTGTGGCTGAGAATTCTATAAAATGAGTTATCAGCATAGCATGATGAAGCATACTAGAGTCAGGTAACCAGGATTGAAATCTCAGTTTTCATGTAAGATTGAATTCTTAGCAAAGAAGAAATTAGATATAAGAATTCAGGTAGATTACACATGCACATCAAATTTCTCTGTTGTGTATTGTAATCTTGAATGTTTATATACATACACAATATATAAACATTGCACACTGTGAAGGAATGATTACTGCTCCAGAAAGACTTGCAAGCAAATGCAAAAATAGAAGTTTGAAGACCTGTCAATCAAGAAGATTCCAAAGAAGAATGTGGCCAGGAAGAAGGCAGTTTGAATAAGCTGGCACAAAAACTGATTTCTCACTTCTTCCTTGAGACTCTGAGGAAGAAGCTGGCAGAGATTTACTCTGAATTTCTGGCTATTGGTTTCTCCTTGAAAGATTTGGGGCATGGCTCTTAGGATCTTTTCAAGTCATTATCAATATCCGCTTAAAAACAATTTCACCTTTACTTTCTTTAGAGTGAATTTATAATAGATTAGGGAAACCATAAATCCCCTCTACCCTATCTCAACACCCTACCTTTTCTTCCTTCAAAATAAATACCTTTTTTCCATAATTTTAAAGTGAAATTAGTCTGCTGAAAACTGCTGTCAACTTACCATGGCTGAATAGCCCTTAAGATGAATAGAAGAACAGGAAGTAGGTGGGGGGAAGAGGAGTGAGAATTCAGTCTCTCCTTTAGCCTTACTTCTTGTGTTACTGTTCTAGCCCTTTTCCTTTACCTTAAAAACCTTAGATAAAGAACCTCCAATACAACTCATATGCAATGTATATTGTATTTAAATTTAAATATTTGTATAAGCAGATAACACAAATGTATATATATATGTATATAAAATAGAAATATATTTGTGTGTCTGTAGATATTATATTTATATAGTTATATGCCTACACACAGCAGTTAGAGCCATGTCATAGTCTACTTGACATCAACCTTAAGGCCACTAGGCACCTCTGTTCAGTCAAGAATTTCTAATTAATGCAGCAAATCTGAATTAACTACCTTCATTTTATACATTAGACTTTAAAGAGTAGTTCCCTTCAGCTCCTGGGGGAAGTGTTTGCTCTGGTTCTCTTCAGGAGATGACTCAATAAATGGAATATATCTCCCCTTCCTCTTACCACACTGTTAACCTTAGCTGTTGGCCAGAGGGTTAAGAGGTTCTATCACTTCCACCTAATACCTTTTGTCTCTGGGGCTTCCCTTCATACATTACCTTTACCTAGTAATTATTTAATATTCTCTTTTGGTTTGTATGTTCTTTGAGGGAAGGGATATTTTTGGAGGGGCCAGTATTTATACTACATTGTCTGGCATACAGTAGGTGTTTAATAAATGCTTTTGCCAGTCCCATTCCAAGTCTGACATCTCTCAGGATGATGGGCTATATTCCATTGGTCCTCCATAAATTCTTCATTTGTAGATGGAGAGTTTCCTGGGATTGACATTGTGATTAAGTAGACTGTCTCTCTGGGAAGATCCATGGCTGTTGCTATGTATAGCCTCTCTCTTTTCTGGTATCTTTCTGCTCCCTTTTAATGGTCATATTTCAGGTCAGATCTATAATAAATTATCATATTTCAATCAGTTTTCATGCACAAAGATCCAACAATTAGGTAGAGAAAGAATAATTTTTATATCCTAAAGAGAAGAAAAGTCTAGTTCAAAAAGGTATGTCATCTTGGTGAAGGCAATAACCTCAAGACCAATTAGAAAAAAAAATTCCTCATCCTTTAACTTTTTCCTAGACCTGAGTTCAAATGTGACCCAAGACAAGTGCTATCTGTGTTGCCTCAAGCAAGTCACTGACCCTCTGTTGACTCACTTTCCTCAAATAAATACAGTAGCAATACTAATGTGAGAATCAAATAAGATAATTGTAAAAAATCTTAGCATAGTTCCTGAAACATACTAAGCATTGTATAAATATTATTACTAGTCTACATATTAAAATTATATATTTACAGATGAGGAATTGAAGCCAACAGGGTTAAGTGACTTGCCTAGGGTCACACATCTAATAAGAATCCAGATTTGAATTCAGATCTTCCTGATTCCAATTCTGATACTCTATCCACTGAATCACCAGGGTTCCTCCAACAATGTGGTAATGTTTTATAAATGTCATTTTCCTTTATTACCAAGAGAGTCTCAATGAATTGGTTAATTGTAAATGAAAAAGAGAGGCAAAAAGGAATCAATAAAAAGTTTTGGAAAATTGAATCAGAATTGCATAAAGCCAGGTTCTATGATTCTTATATTTTGATGATATCCTGACTATCATATTCATTTAATATTTTGAGAAAATTTGCTTCTAATATGTGAAGTTATGACATTTCATGGATGAGTTTAGAGCACTGGTTCTCAACCTTTCTAATGCTGTGACCCCGCAATACAGTTCCTCATGTTGCGGTGACCCCAAACCAAAAAATTATTTTGGTGGCTACTTCAAAACTGCAATTTTGCTACAGTTATGATTCGGAATATAAATACCTGATATGTATTATGCATTCTCATTGCTACAAATTGAGAGGTTGAGAACCGCCGGTTTAGAGATTGTAAAATCTCCTCTGTCCCAGGTGTGGGCTGTGAGTGTCTCTCCCACACTGTAATAATCAGAGAGTTTCTCTACTGGTTAATAATAATAATGATAATAATAACAGTCACTTAGATAACATTTGTAATACATAGTAAGAAAGAAGGAAGGGAATGGAAAATGTCCTATAGGAAAAAAAGAATGAGAATAATTGTCATGTTTTGAAATCCATATCTTTTTGTTCTGGCAAAAGGACAGTCTCTATTTTATCAGTTCTGCAGATCTCCATTTAGCTTTTCTTGTTGCATTCACAGTCAGTTCATTCAAGGTTTCCTACACATCCCTGAATCCTTTCTATTTTCAAGTTTTATTGTACACCACTATCCAATGTTTTCATATAGCAGAGTTTGTTCATTCATTTTGAATTCTAAGGACTTCTTTTTTGTTTCTAGTAATTTGAATCAATGAGTGCATGAGGAAGCGAATGAATGAATGAATGAATGAATGAATGAATGAAAAAAGGATTTACTAAAGTGTCAGGCTAACACAAAAAGTTGATTTGTATTTAGGTACATGTGACTTGTCTAGAATATGTCTCTCCCCAGCTTTTCCTGGTCCCCTTTTCCCATTGATCAGTTCCACCTGGAATTTTCATTTTGAGTTAAGGTCCCAGGTCAGTAATTTTTCATTCACTTCTCCATTCTTCTTCTGACCTTCCCACTTTGTCACCATTCTCCTAAGAGTGATTTCCCCTATATTCCTCATTTTCAGCTTGATGTTGTCTTCTTCCATAGAATGTCTGCTCCGTGAAGTGTGGAGCTATCTTCTTGCTTGAATTTATAGCCTCAGAACTTAGTACAGTCCCTGGAACATAAGGGCTTAATTAAATGCTTGTTGACTGTTGACTACCTGACATAGGGGATCTTTATTTTTCTCTGACTTCTTACAGTCATATACCCATCAGATTTAGTAGAGATAATGTCTATATGTGTGTGCATACACATATCCATGCATATTTGTTTGGATAGCAATATATAATAAATATATATAAATATAAATAATAAATAAACATATGGGAAATATATGGATTGATTATATTGCAAATGTATATATTAAATATATAGTTATTTAACATATGCATATATACATATAGATATATGTATCCTATTTTTGTGTATATATAGATTTGTATCTTTATCCTTCTTGTTATCTTAAATTTGTCAGTAGAATAACACACGAATCTGGCCATTTGTTCCTTGTCTGACCAATTACAGGACTATACAAGGGGAAAGTTTTCTGCCTGATGGTAACCAGAAGTCTCACTCATTACATTCCCTGGGAAAACCTTGGCCTTGTCAGCAGTCGAGTCAGCAGCTGTGACCATGAGTGTCAGTGAAGTAGCTTGATTAAATATAAATATGTCTATGGAGCCATATTTAAGGCAAACTTTTTAGGTCACTGCTGGTGGGAATAGAAAATGATTTTGGGTTCTGAGTAGGAGATTAATTTCTAAATAAATGAGTCTGCAAAACAGAGTATATGGTACCTGTGGGTTCCCTGATCCAAGTGACTAGAGAAAGAAAATATATTAAGAGCAGTTAAAAAAATAAAAACAACTTTACGTGTGAAATATGTTGTAATATCTTTTGTTTATTTTTCCTTACTAAAAAAAAAGCAACCAAGAAAATTGTAAGTGAAGCACGCTGTAATAATTCCTGTTAGTAGAACCACTTAAAAGGAAATTGAAATTTTTCTCCCCTACTCACTGGTCTCTAAACATAGAAGTAAATTAGGTATATAAATAGAGGACGAATGATAAACCCCATTATGTCTTTAGTTTGGAGTTTTCAGTAAACACCTGAGGTTTTTAGGAGATGGTGAGCAATTAAGCCAAAAGCAAACAAGATAATAGCTATAAAAGAATGTGATACAAATGGCTCCCAAGTGGAGCCAGAATAATTGGGGCTTAACACAGTGGGGTGTGTTGGGAGAACAGGGAAAGAAGTGAAGTCACTTGGGGAGGCCATATGTGATAGATCAAACTCAACAAGATTCTAAACTTTTGAAGGACAAAGTTTAGGTAAAAAAACTTAGGCTGTTAGTGCTGTGAAGGACATTAGGTAATGGGAGTGTTGAGAAATCTTAGAAAATGTTAGAGTCCAGAGGAACCTTAGAACATAGAACAGAGGATGGAAGAACTCGAAGGAACCATGGAACATGGAACTTAAGAGGTTACTGCTGGGAGAGATCATAGAACACAAAATATATGAGACCCTGGAATATGGAATATTAAAACTGTAAGATTCTGTTGATAGCAATAATCATCATCACCCTCACACATAAACACACACACACAAGTGACTTAAATTTCTTTTACCTGTCATTGTTCTGATCAATAACAGAGGTAGTTTATTTAATTATCTCTTGAACTTAGTTGAGAACTGAAACCAATCTTGCCTTCATATTTGTAGGGTTTAGGAAAGGAAGGAGAAAGAGATTTAGGGGATGGGAAATATGGGGCCAGGACCCTGGATAGAGTGTTTTTCAGGAGAACCTTCATGCAAAGCATAGAGATTATGAATATTATAAATAAGTCTTCCTGAGAGAAAGTAAATCCTCTGCCCCTATTTTTCCTGGAAAGAAGCATTCCATCCTCTTGGAAGGTATAGCATGTCACCTTGAAAGTCAATATGTAGAAAAAAAAAACCCTGTTTTCTTCCTACTGGTTACAAATCTACAGTGTGGCACTGATCCTATGTACCCATTTACTCCTCAATACAATTCTTTGTTTCTTAAAGCTAAATAGAGCATTCAGATCTGGACTAGACCCTAGAAATCATTTGAGTAAGCCTGGTAATTTTATAGACTAGAAAATCCAGGTTCACATTAATTGACCTGCCCCAAATTTCCCAGGTAGTTAGTAGCTCTTTTAATTTAGTCCCCAAGACCTCTATCTCTAGATTGGGTCATCTATTCACCAAACCATGTAATGTAGCCTGCAGAGTCATAGGACTTCAAATTAAGAAAAAAAATAAAAAAGGTAGATTTAGGAGAAATGTGGTATAACCCTCCTCACACAGGCATCCAATTACAATATTTTTTCCTAGAAAAAAGGAAGGAAGGAAAGAAGAGAAAAGATCCTATTGGAGGATGGGGTGGTAGCATGAATAAAAGATTGAATGAACAAAATAAAACTTGAAAAAATATACTTGGTAAGCATATCTCAAAACTTGAGTGCATTTTGCTTATTTAACATATAGTTCCTTTAAGTTGACAGGATTGATTGGGGAATATTATTCACAAAGTTGGCCAATATTGTTCAGTGAAAGAATTTTCCACATCTCATTATGTCTTTTTCATTTCTCCCATCCTCTCTGCTTTTTTCTCCTCTTTCTCTTCTTCTTTCTCTTCTTCCTCTTCACTTGAGTGACATTGGGGCCAAATATTTGCAGTCTTTCATAAAACACAAAGTTGTTGCATCAGTAATCAGTCTAGGATTTATTGAAGTGGGTAACAAGAAGAAATGACCATATTCCATAGAGTAAAAATAGGATTAAATATTAAATAATTCCATGCTTTGTAGAAATGTCTTCATTTTAGTGGCAGACAACTGTAAAAATAGTCAACAATTCTCACTGAGGAAAACTGAAATAATACCCTTTTGTTCCCAATCTAGATACATGAAAAGGTCACAATGGATTATTTAAGCATGGAAAGAATGCTACACTAGCAATATGGAGAACAGTTCTACTCTCCAGTCCAACATTAATCAAATATGTGATCCTAGATGATTTACTTACCACTCTGGACCTCAGCTTTTTTATATTAAAAAATGAAGATTGGGACTAGATGATCTTTAAAATTTCTTCTAATGCTAACATTCTATGTTCATATTTTTCTTCTACCCCTGGCATTTCATCTTGTAGAGTCTCTTCCATAATAGACATTCCATGTTCTATGCTCTTTAGTCCCTTTCTTTTTGCAAATACTACAATATTGAACAAGGTCTTTTTTTCTTCTAACTTTGTTTTTTAAAGCAAGTAAATAAGCACACAAAACAACAACATGCAACTCTGGATATAAGTATACATATATGTGCTTTTATATATATAAAGTTAAGAGAATGGCACTAGAATGCTGGACTTGGAGTCAAGAAAATCTGAGTTCAAATTCAGTCAAAGATACTTCCTAGCTTTGTGACCCTGAGCATGTCTATTGAAATTTTCTTCTCTGTAAAATTGGGATAATAATAGAACATAAGTGTCATAATATTGTTAGGATAAAATGAGATATTTGTAAGAAGCTTACAGTACTTAATCTTAAAGTACGGTTTAAGTAGTAACAATTATTAACTCTAAATTTATATATATATATATATGCATAAATCTAAATCTGTATGTGTATGTATGTGTCTGACTATATATTTATAGATCTACATCTCTATGTATGTGAATGAATATAGCTATATCTTTATATAGATATATATCTCCATGTCTATAGATCTTTATATATATGTTTATGAATAGATCTATAGATCTATTTATACACATATACTTTACACTTCTTCCTCTTAAAAGAAAGCATACCTTCCACTTAGAATCAATACTATATCTTGGTTTCAAGGCAGAAGAGTGGTAAAGGTTAGGCATTGAGAGTTAAATCACTTGCCCAGGGTTACACAGTTGGGAAGTGTCTGAGGTCAAAATTGAATCCAGAACCTCCCATCTCTAGGTCTGACTCTCAATCCACTGAGCCACCTAGTTTTTCTCCTTCATATATTTTTTAACATTACTAAAAGGGATAATCAAGACTAATATGGAATTTAGTTAGCCAAAATGGCACATATTAGATTTTATCCATTGTATGGTGCAAAAGTTATCTTTTCCTTTGGATATTCTTAAAGGGACTTTCATGGCAAACTGACTTTCCTATATCACATCTATGTAGTTATGGGCAGAATGAAGGAAGAAACAGATGACTCTCCACTCTTATTAATCCTTATATTATGAACTGAAGATGTCTTCTTTCTGGAGCTTCTACTGTAATTGTAAGGAGTGCTTTCTTTCTACCTAGATTTTACTTTTTATTTCTTGATTCCCCCACTTTAAAGGACATTTTCATATTTTTATTCTCTTTATTGATCCCTTGAAACAACCAGCTTCACTTTTGATATCATCACCATTGTGTCATTTTCATTTTCTTCCTTCTCTTCCCTTTTATTTTTTAACTAGAGTTTTGATTCCATGAGTATAGGAAGTTCTCTACCAAGTCACACTTTCAACTTCTCTGCAACTTATTTTAATGGAGTGCCTGGGATGGTGATGAGAGGTTACATGACTTACCATCATTATACACTGAGTATTAGCAAAGAAATTTGAACTTGGGTCCTCCTGATTGAATCCAAAGCTGATCCTGTCTCCATTTTGTCCTACTACTTCATCAGAATTGACTTATGGAAAATATTTATAATTGTTCAAAGAGCTTAGCTTGCTTCAACTCATTTGGGTCTCTCAACTACTCTTCACATTTATGTAAATATTATCACCCCACTTTTCAGACATAGAAGGTGAGGTTTAGATTCATCCATGATCATGCAGTTGACTCTTAGGGGTACAATTTATGCTCTGATCTTCTTGGCTCCAAGTCCAACATTCTAACTCTTGTAGGACATCTCCTCAACACAATATTTTGAGTCTGGGCTAAATAGTTCTTAGGAAATGCACTCTTTCCTTCCAAAAAAAAAAGCATCTTAAACTCATTTATGAGTGGATTCAGAGCATTGTTTCCAGACCACTGGAAAGGCAATATGGGACCCCAGAATGAACACTGGACCTGTGCCCTAAGCTCAGCTCTGCCTCTAATTGAGTGTCTGCCCTTTGATTCTTCAGTTCTTTTTGCAATGTAAGGAGAAGAGTACTAAATAGATTCTAAGCTTCTAACTTTAAATCCTGCTACTAGACATCCTTTAATGTTCTATCTTGTTCTAAATTTTTTTAAAAATTTGAATTGGAATATTCTCTCTGGGTTTCAGATAGCTTAAAGTGCTTAACTAATGTACCTTCCACAAGTTCATTTTCTTTACTGTTTCCATGGATAGGTGTGTTAAACAAGTCTTTCCAAGTGCTGTAACGAAAGCACTCATCTCCTCCAAAGGGTCCTTTCCCTTCAACCATTGCCTCTAATGTAAGCCTTTTGAATAAATTTTAACCAATATCCATCAGATGTGGTACATAGATATCCTCCGTGGCAAAACGGTGGCTTAAATAAAGAAGAGTGAAAGTCATTGTTTAAGGTAACACAGCAAAGGAGGAGAAAGGGTAAAAATCTATGAATCAAGGCAGGGTCACCTTCTCCTGATCTACTCATCTCTTTGTATGTATGAATAGTCACAATCTCAGGAGTGTTTGGCTTGGGTGTTCTTCCTCTGTAAGGAAGGAAAGCCCTTCTTACCAATAATATCCCTAGTATCAAAATAAAATGAAAAAGGGGGGAAAAGACGGATTAGCATGATAGAAATGAAGGAGCCTGAAAAGTACACTGGAGGGAAGTGACACTGTCCAGAATTGAAGTCACACCCTCTTTGTTCAAATATTCATGAACCAATGAGGCAGAGAATTTGTTCCCTTACGTTACAATATCTGTCCCTGTTTCCTTTTCCACACAGGCAGGCAGCAAACATTTAACTGTCAGATTGTGACCCTGGGGAAGTTATTCATTTCCAGTTGAACCAGCTGTTTCAAATAATGTGCGTGTACTGCATTTACCAAAGGGAAAATTATTATTTTTTTTTGGTCAACAAGGGATTTTTATTTGGGAAAAAGTCTGCTTTTATCCTTCAGCTGCCCCAGTAGATTTCAAGGGGAAAGCCTCACTATGAGAAGGGGCTCCTTGGCATCTGGCTTGATTCTTTAAGATTGTTTGGGGGTATGAAGGAAGAAGCATTGTTCACTTGGTCTCTGCGGATGATGAAAAACCTTTAAGAAGATGTTGATATGAGAACATCAGCTCTGAGAGTACTAGAGCCCACAGGGAAATTAGCCACGAGAAGGTCTAATCATGAAAGGGAACTGGCATAAAAGTGGGTTCTCTGCTGCATGCGTCCATCATATTTAGATATTTGTTCTTTGTGCAGAGAGATGCTGCCATTGTCCTATCACTAGAACATGATGGAGAATTAGCTATTTTCTTTATCCTGACATAAATATAATGATTAAATTTGGTCTGTATCAACTTCACAACTATAAGTTAAGAGAGTTATTTCTAGGTAGTTTTTTATCTAAAATAATCTTGGGGAGTTTAATGGACAAAACCCTATATATATACATATATATATATATATATATATATATATATATATATATAATATGGAAGCTAAGAGAGATAACCTTGGTGGAGTGCATCCATGCATGCTCAAGTGAATGAATTAAAAGAATCTGGTTAATCACAGACCATGTGCAGAGAATTATATTAAATATTTGACAAACAAGTTGAAAAGAAAGTCAATCCCTTATCTAAAGGATCTCACACTTTTTATGGTCCTGTACATCAATTGTCCATGAGGCTTTCTTCACAAAGACATTGGAATGGTTTGCAATTTCCTTCCCCAGCTTTATGCAGCAAGAGTGACTTTTCCAGAGTCACACAGCTAAGAAAGTGTCTGAGGTCAGATTTGAACTCTGGTCTTTATTTTTTTTTTTTAATTTCTGGTCTTTCTGACTGCGGATTGGGTGCTCTGTCCACTATGCTATCTTGTCGTTCTGGTCATCAAATTGATCATCACCATTAGTATCCTCTTCTAGATACATGTTAAATGTGTGACAGACAAGATGATTAAACCTTGGGACAATGAACATATGGGTTCATATCTTACTCTTCCACATATAGGCTATTTGACCATGGACAAGTCATCTGTAAGTGTGCCACACAACTCTCCCTGGCTGTGTCTCAAATGAGTCTGTCAACAAATTTTCATTAAGCATCCATTTATGGCAGGCACTCTGTTAATTGCTGAATATATAAAGACAAAAGATAACCCTGTCCTTGAGGAGCTTACAATTGAATGAGAGAAGAAGGCAAGACACAAAAGAAATTTGAAGTGTGGGAGGAGGGGAAGGTTCTCAGGGTGACAGTCTAAGGGACAGAATTTGTGGGAAATGAGTTGGTTGTCTGTGAGTCCTCTTTTGATGCAGGCTTTGAGATCAATTTTTTTTTTTGCTTTTCCTTCCACTCCAATAAATTGACACACTGGGAGTTCTCCATATCGTTACATAAATAAGCCCCCCCCCCCAAATCCTGTATTGCCCCATGATGGAAGAGATAAAACACTGAGAAGTCTATATGAGGCATCTATCCTTTGCTTAGCCCAGGAGATTATCAGTACTTCTTGTTGATGGCTAAAACTGCCATTTCAACAACCTTTAAGGCAGGCTTTCATTCTGCTTTCCAGGTGGAAGTAATGGTAGGGTTTGAAGAGCTAGGGTAAAAGACGATTTTTAGATGATTTCAAGTGAGTGGCAAATGGTTCAAACCTTGAAACTTTTAAGCAGTCTGCAAGATTTGATTGAACTGCAGGGACAAAGGTCCTTGAATTTCTTGGCTATTTTTCAGCACAAGTTATTGCAATTACAGTTACACTTGAGCAATGATCAGGAGAAAGATAAATGATATTTTGTTGGCTCTGTACCTTTTCTTACAGTAACCAGTTATTGGTTCTGAGGGCAAACTGTGTGTATTGGGATCTCCTGGCACATAGAAACTCAACATTTGGGGTTCACACAATCTGATTGCCATTGCTAATTAATATTTTGAGTACAATTCCATCTGTAAGGAAATAACGTCCAATCTGTTTTCAGCCTCTCAGAACCACCCTGGCCTAGTCCAACTAAAAGCCAACACAGTTTCTTTCAATGCCATTACAATGGGCTGCTCTGCTAGACTAAAAGTTACTTGAGCAGTGCAGAGTCTTAAGATTAATGACTCTGTTTATTGAATATCATCCTTACTGTCTTCTGTGAACAATATGGGTGTTCAATTACCAGGGTTATTAGAGATGACTGTGAAATAAACAGCAATAAATTTGATTTATTTATACTTATATTTACAGATGAATGTCTAAGAAATTTCTGGCTATAACTAAGGGAATTCCATGAAGAGATATAAGCCTTGGTCCCCAAATGCAGAATATATCCATGAGAGAATAGGTTATTTAAAAATAAAAGAGATAGGAACTAGGTCTCTGATTTTATTCATGGAGGAAATACCTTCAGTCAATGCAGGTTGGAATTTTCTCTGCATCTTAGAACATAAGGGAATCTTAAAGACCATTGAGATGTTTTGTAACTTGCCTAATCAATATATTTCAGAGGTAAAATGAACTCAGTCTTTTCTGTCTTTTAGTCTTTTTCTTTTGTCATTACTTCAAGTGTAAAACAAAGTCATCATCACCACCAAAACCAACTTGGAATATTTTTTAAAATTTTATATCATGTGGGTACTAAGCCTCTATTCTCTTGGGATAGTTCCATTATTAAATGGTGGAGAGAGAATGCAAATTTAAATTGTACAAAGTCTGACAGGGGGAGAGATATTATGTTATATGAAGCTACTGATCAAGAGTGTATGGCATATTGAAACACAAACCAAACCAAATAAACAAACAAAAAAAAATCCCTAAAAATCTGGCCACTAGGAAATCTACCTGAATGACTTAATATGGCTTTCTTATAGACTCCTAGTAGTTTAAACCTGAGGGAGACCTTATGACATAGATTATTATAGATAGAAGGAATCTTAGGGTATAGAATATACTATCTTGGAAGGGAAATACAGACCTATAATATCAACTTTAAAACATAGAATGTAAAATATCAAAGTTAGAAAGAACCTTAGAACATGGAAAGTTAAGAATGGAAGGAACCTGAGAAGATAGAATATCAAATAAGTCAAGAATTTTAGAAAAAATAGAATATTATATCTAGAAGAGACCTAAAACAAAACCAAAGTCACAGGTTGGAGGAAACTTGGAATATACAACAGGGATTTTAGAACATCAAAAATTAGGCCTCAGAAGGGTCTATGAAATATAGCCAGAGTTGCAAGTGATTTTTCCAAATGGAGATTCCCAGCAATGAATGATTTCAAAGGAGGAGTAAAACTATAAGAAGGGTAGTGGCAAGAATATTATCATATTCTGCATTCCATAGTCCAAACATTAATGTGTTTTGTACTAGCAGGTTATCAAATCTAATATTTCCCACTCTACTATTCTCTGATTTTATTTCTTCATCTATGCTGAATGGTACTTCTGGTATAAAATGTGTTCTATGGAACAGGTGAATCACTGCACATATGTGAATAATCACTCAAGAGATGAGTCCTAAACTCCCTGTTAATGATTTTTTTGGCATTAGGTTAATTAAATATTAAAAAATATTTCCTACATATTCTCACATATGATGTTAACACAACATCATACCACATAGATAAGAAATTGCATAATAAGCTACTTTTCATGTACTGACTGCAAAGGCACTGAGCATCTCCCCATCAGTTCCCCAATCCCCACCACAGAAGACTGCCACTGGAAAGACTGGCCTAAAGGGATCCTAATATAATACATTCAACCTGAATGAGATAATACGTATATAAGTGAATTTTCCTTGTCAAGTCTGTCTTATTCTCTCTTCTATTCTCTAGTCTAATTTTCTAGCCTGACTTTCCTCTCTGATTTCCACACTATGATTCTCATTTTTGGAGGGCAGTTCCTTAATCAAGGTAAACAGCAATTAACCACTTTTGTTCTTGGCTCTCTCCAAATCACACCTGATGTAGTTGGCTTGTTTATGGAAGTACCCACTAGAATTATTGGGAGATTAATCAAGATCTATGATTTATCATGGTCATCATTGGTAATCACAACCATAATTGCCAAGTGAGTAATTAGGATGGCCCCTTGAAATACCAGCAGTCTGAGGATGGAAATTTAATATCATCTTAGATTCAACCCAATAACCATAAAGCTCCACAATTACTTATTCACTCATCATTATTTATGTCCTGTTCATCTTTATCATTAGCTGCTATTTTTATTTATTTAGATAGTTCTGCAGTTGGCCAAAGTCTTCCCATGTCTCTCTCTGGAGAGCATTTGTAACCTGAGCATCAAATAAATCTAAAGATGAGGGAAAATACACCTGGGCAAATCTAGGTTATTGCTTTGCTTAGTCTTTGAATTCTTGAGAAGAGGCTTTTAGTACAATTCAGAGAATTCCAATACATTGACTGACATTGCTTCTGTAACCTTCCCAAGTTTGGCCTGAACCAGATTAAAATGTAATTAGGAAATACATTTTTAAATGAATGATGTAACAGAACATTGATAATGTGCTATTTTCTAAGTCAATATCAAAAGCATAGGGATTGTTTGGTTTAGTGATTCTGTTTTTGTTTGAGTTTGATTCCACTAGTTTCCCAGATATTTAGATCTGCCAAGAGCCATGAAGTCCGGGGTTCAAGCCCAGCCTCTAACATATACTGGGTGTGTGACCTCAATCGGTCATTCACTGCTTCCAGGCAACACAGTACTACCACAAGTTACTAAAAGATACTACTATGCCCTGGTATCAGTAGTTCCCTGCATCACTGAAATCAGATGTTAACCCTTGTATCCTGAAAATGAGAAGGGAGTAGTTTCTAGATTGTGGGAAATGATACCACCAACATTTTATTTGCATAGAAGTGATCTCATCAACACAGGTACTGTTTCCAATGATGCAAATCAATGAAATCTACCAGGCTTTGATTAATTCCTTCTTCAGCATTATTTTCTTTTTGTCTCATACAACTACTGTGCTAGGCAAACACAGAACATACAAGGACAAGAATCAAACTGCTCAATTTCTAGTCCTCAATGATTCTACCTTCTGCTAAGGAGGCTGACCATCTTCACATATAAATAAAGACAAACTATGTAAAAGATAATTCAGAATAATTTCAAGGAAGAGAGCATATTAACATCCAGGAAGGAGAGGATCAAGAAAGGCCTCATGATAACATTTGAGTGCAGACATGAATTTGAGGAAGCTCTTGAGAGCTTATTTTTAAATTTTTACTATGAACATCTGTACTTCACAAATGGGCAATGTTAAAAGCATCAATAATTTGGATAGGGGGAAGGAAAGTAATTCAGAAGGGAAATATATAAATATTGTCTTTATTATAACAAAGAAGGGATGAAGGAAAGGGATAGGGTGAAATCTGAATTCTCTAACCCACTAACTAAAAAACTTCTGACTTACACTAGATTAAACTCTATGTTATCTAAAGCAAGTCCAACAGGGGTTAGGTTCTCAAAAAGAGTCCTTGGTGAGCCATAAACAGGAATCCACCTGATGTCCTCAGATGTCGCAGCAGGGTAGTGATATTTTCCCCAGTCTGGCTGTCCACCAGGAAGACTGGAGTTATTCTTTCACCACAACTAGAAAATCCTCAAGGCCAGTTGTTTGATGGATGGGTTCAAGATGATTCACAAATACACCTGTCTTCTTCCTCTCTCAGGTCCAGAGTGCTGTTGGAGAAACTGTCTCTTCAACAGTTTGGAATCCTGACAGCCCTGGGAGAATTCTGAGTCTTGAAGGCTTGTCACCCAAACTCTTTGCAAACTATAATTTCCCTTGCTACAGCAAACACTGCACATGACAGTTTGGTTTAATGATTCTTTAGATTGAAGAAAGTGATGATTCCTGGATTCAAATTTGACTTTGGACCCTTCCTAACTGTGTGTTTTTGGAAAAGCAATTTAACCCCAATTGCCTAGATTTTGATACTTTTTTTCTCTTAGAATAGACACTAAAATCAGAAGATAGTTTTTTTTTAATTCATTATTGCCTACTCATTCTTTGAGTTTGCCTTCAGTCTGATCATTTCCTTGACAGGTTAACCAATTTGTCCAATACCAGTTCAACTCAACCATTTATTTCTACAAATGTTTGATAATTTCTTGCTATATTTCTAGTACAAAAGTGACACTGGTCTTCCAAAGATGAAAATTAGAGTTTTTCCCCTTAAGGACATCACAGTTGATATGAATGAGAGGTATATTTGTAACTGTAATTCAAGTGAGAAATTAATTTAATATAGAGGGGAGATTAGATCAAATTCTTAGTACTGAATCCTACATTGCATGAGGTAGTGATGCTTAAATATTCCGTCAAGGAGGAAAGATATGCCAATAGCTATAGATATAAAGAAGGGAGAGAGTAAATTTAGAGCATCAAGAATGATAGGCCAAGTATCAAATGGGCAATTAGGTAGTTGAGTAGATAGAGTGATGAACCTTAAATTAGGAGGAATTGAGTTGTACTTTACTTCAAGCACCATAACTTCAAGGCTACATAACCAAGAGCAATTAATTTAGTCTCTCTCACCCTCAGTTTCCTTATCTGTAAAAAGGGGAAGAACATCTACCATTGAGGTTATTGTGAGGATAAAATAAAATTATTTTCAAATGTAAACATTCTAAATAAACACGGTTACTAAAAGCAATGAAAGGAACTGTGCTTTCATTAGAAAAAGCAACTCCCCACAAAGGCGGCTTCCTCTCCTAATGAGAGTTTTGTTACCAGTTCTACAACTTATATATAGCCTTAGAGTGTTACTTGGAGTATGGGAAATCAAATGACTTTTCCAGGGTGATAGTAGGCTTTATTCATCAAAGACAGGACTTCAATTCAGGTTTTGTCTTCCTAGTTTTAAGACTGGTCCTTTATCCATGACAACATCCTGTCTCTGTAAAATAAGGGTATTGCCTTGAATTGGGGGGGGATGTTTTTTATCTGAAGGAAAATAAAAGAAAATAAAAATATATTTCTTAGTTATAACAATCAAACATTTTAAAAATTATTACAATCCATTCATCCTTTTCAACAAACTTTTATTACATATTGACCATATACAAAGAACTATGATAAACACTGAGGATACAAAGACAAATGCAGGCTATTGGATTGAGATGAGGTTAACCTGAGACTCCTCCATTTGTCAAAACTTATTGGTTTGCTCTTTTTTATCAAGCTAAATTGCATATTAAGGGATCCAAGACCAGTCTTCATTTTCCTTTTAAAATTCAATGGATATAGAACTGCATTTAAGGAAATACTCCTTCCATTGCTAGCCATTCATTCCTTAAAATAAAAGGTCTAGATGCAGAAGGGACCTCAAAAGAAGAGGAGAGAAAAGGGGAAGGAGAAGAAAGAAGAGTGAGAATAAGGAAGGAATGATGAAAGAAAGAGAAAGAATGAAACATGAGAAAGAAACAAAGAAGAATCTATCCATTTTCTTCAGCCTCCAGAAAGATGCAGGATTCACTCAGTTCAGGCAAATGATTATGTTCTTTGCTTAATCTCCTGATGAATTCCTATCTTGTTAATCCTGTGCTACTTGCCAAACAGTCACACAGCCCTGACTAATGCTTCAGTATAATAATGATAATGATAATAATAACAATAATTTACTCAATCATGAACACTGGAAACAAAACACAACCTATGTAATTTAAAGAAACAGGGAACATGTTTGGTAAACATGACTGAAGTGCATTTGAATATAATTGGTTTTAATCTTTCTGTTTTCTATTGTGAGTCATATCCCTCCAAGGACAAAGAATAGCTTTGAGAGGCTTATAGCCTACTATGTATAAGTACAGTACTAGCAGATAAGGCTAGAATGAGAATCACATCTAAATTCAACTCAGACATTGTGATGCTTTCATATGATTACTAATCACTAGAGAGACTATTCAGGAAAAGAAATTACAGAAGCTAAGGATGATAGTGTGATATGCCAGGAAGTCAATAAATATTTAAGTTTTATTATGTTTAGATAGTGTGCTCAAATCTAGGGATACTAACAGAAAAGGACCTGACCTCTCTGGAGTATACATTTTCCTTGTGGAGATAACATATAAATAACTAAATGTATATATAAGGTCTACTATGCATAATGTGGAATTAATTGGTGAGGGAAAGAGATTAGAATCTGTGACTGGAGGAGCAGAGAAATCCTCTTGTAGAAGGCTAGGATTGAGATAAATCTTGAGGCAAACCAAGAGACACATAGGAAGGGTCAAGTTTTCCATGCATGGGGTGTAGACTATGTAAAAGTATGAAGAGGAGAGATAGACTCCCATTTTCAAGGAACTAAAGTAAATCAGTTGAGTTGTAAAGTGAAGGAGAGGGAGTAAAATGTAAAAGGAACCAAAAGATCAGAAGGGTAATGAAGAGATGCCAATGAAGAAATACCCAACAAATAAAGTTATATTTGATCCTAAAAGGAAATAAGGGAACACTAGATCCCATTGCACAAGACAGTGCCATGGTTAGACCTATGCTTTAGAAAAATCATCAGGGTACATTAGTGAATCTCAGGGGAAGAATGAAGTTTTAATGAGATATTTCTACACTTGGGGCAAAGGAATAGATGGGAAATCTCACCTGGAGAAAGGCTATTGGAAAGAATTAAAACCAGGGACACCATGAATGTTCTATGGATAGAAAGTCTGGCCACAACCTGGATGGTATAAGGATGAGACTGGCCAAAGCGATAGGATAGCAGACACCCTTGAGTGACTAACAGGGAGAAGAAATATATTCTTGGACAATATTGTTTGTGCTCCCTAAATCTGGCATCCTGGGGCAACGGCCTGATCAAGGAAGGAAGGAAGGAAAGAAAGGAGAGAGAGAGAGAGAGAAGGAAAGAAGGAAAGGAAGGAAGAAAGGAAGGAAGGAAGAAAGAAAGCTCTGCATAAGAGCCTATTAGAGAAATCAGGCATGCTCTCTTGGGATGAGATATGAATCCTTCCTTCTTCCCTAATGGGACATTTCTTCATAGGAGTCAAAATCTTTTAGAGCTTGAAGGAACCACAGAGAGAAAGAGGTATTTTGAAGAAGGGAAGGAGCATTGTATCCAAAGATAATCTGAGGTTGTCTGTCATCTTGGCTAGCTCACTATACATTTATAATTATAATTTGGGATGTGACCTTTTTTCCATTTCCCCCTTGATTTTCTCATAAATACAATAGAATGCAGTATACAATGTCTCATAATCTGAAGTCTCTTCTAGTATCAAATCCTATCAGAAAATATGAGCTATATGTGGAAATTTGTTTTTCATTATTATTAATATTTATTATAAAGGTTTTAATTTCTTTTACTACCATTTTAGGGAAGCAAAAGAGTCAGAAGGAGGGGGAAATTTTATTTATTAAAAATAAAATTGCAGTAAAAATAATATTAGTGGGGCAGCTAGGTGGCTCAGGAGATAGAGTGCCATGTTTAGAGTCTGGAGGACCTGGGTTAAAATTTGGCCTCAGATATTTATTTCCTACCTGTGTGATCCTGGCAAGTCACTTAACCCCAGTTGCCTAGCCCTTATCACTCTTCTATCTTAGAATCAATATCTGTATTCAGTTCTAAGATGGAAATTTAGGGTTTGTACAAATTATACTAGCCAATCCCCCTTATTTTACAGATGAAGGAAAAGAAAGCAAGAAAATTAAGACATTTGCCCTTGATTGCATAATTAGGTTAGTGTCAAAGTCAAGATAGAAACCTAGATATTTTGTCTTTCCTATCTAGTCTAATTTGTGTACTCTACAAAAAAGTATTATTTTGTTATCATGGGAGACTTTATTCTAACGGAGAAGAATCTCTAGTGTCTCATCACAGTATGGGTATGAGTTGTGTTCTTGAGCTTTTGCCAGTGGCATTCAACATGGGTAAGTTCAGTTAATTTGGAAAGTCTTTCATTATAGTGAAATTTCACATTGTATATGTGTCACATGAAGAAAGCTACTTAAATCCATGAGCTTGTCATCATTTTGGTTGTAAGGAGATGGATTTTTCAGCCATGCAGGGTTTGTGCTCTGCACTATTGGAAGGAATATTTGTGAAATCAAAATCAGAGTTAGGTTCAGGATTGAAAAAAGAAAATCATTTAAAATTGTCTAATAAAAGATGTGTGTAGGTCAAATAATGACAGATTCTGGTGTCCATTCCCTCTATTTTATTTAATTGGCTTTCTTCCCAAATTGCATCCACAGAGATCCTTTTTCATCAAATTTGAAAGTGGGCATATAGGATAAAAGAATATGAATGTCAAAAAAGTCTGGAATCATGGGTTTGAATCCATACTCTCACATGTACCAGCTAAGTGACCTTGGGCTATTCAATTAACCTCTTTCCACCTGTTTATTCATGGATATATAAACACCTTTACCATGTAACTCAAAGGGATATTGTAACAACTATTTTTTAAACTCTTACCTTCTGTTAGAGTAATTACTGTGTATTCCTTCTAAGGTAGAAGAATGTTAAGAGCTAGGCAACTGGGGTTCAGTGACTTGCCAAAGTTCACACAACTAGAGAGTGTCTGGGGCCATATTTTAACCCAGGACTTTCCATCTCTAGGTCTGGCTCTCAATCCACTGAACCACCTAATTGCCCCCAACAGGATGTCTTAAAGTGTCTCTTGTTTCGATAGAGCTGCTCTTATTTTGAAGTCAGAGAGAGTAGAACTATGTCTTTCTTCTTTTGTTGTGAGAAAAATCATCTTTAAATTAGCCTCATTTCCACTGTAAATGATCAATCAATCAAATTCATTTTTCTTTATTTGGATTTCTCTCTGTCTTGCTATCCTTATAGTGGTATTTTTATTTTTATTATTTTATTTTCCAGATTACATGTAGATACAATTTCTAAAACTCATTTTCTGACATTTTACAATCCATGTTCTTTCCCTCTCTCCTCCTTCTACTCCCTCCCCAAGATGATAATATGTTATAGATTGTACATTTGTTATAAAATGCATATTTCCACATTCATCATGTTGTGTAACAAAACTGACATTACTTACAATCAGGAAAAGTTCATTGATAAAATAAAGTGAAGAACCTCATGCTTCAAAATATATTTGAACTCTGCCTTTTCCTTCTGTGGTGGTGGATAGCCTTTTTCATCATGAGCCTCTTGGAATTGTCATAGATCCTTGCCTCATTGATAATAGTCGTTATTCACAGGTGATCATAATGCACTATTGTTGTTACCATGTACAACATTCACCTGGTGTGTGTGTATTTTAATAAGAATCTTCATTTTATTCTCAATGTCATTTCATCATAGTAACAAAAGATAAGATGTTAATAAAATCTTATTTGAAAACCACATAGTCTTTATGTATTTCTTCTTGTATAAAATATATTTAGTAAAACTTTGTGATCCAGGATAATTGTCCTTGCCATATTCTGTTTCCAGTTTTTATATATACTGTTTAGAAAAAAAGGATTGTAATGAAAGCCTACTTGACTGACAGAAGAATGCTTTGTCAATCATTCTATGTATAAAGTCTTTTATTAACTTGTATTCCCAAATTGAGAATTATGTAAGTTTTTTTTTTTTCTACAACAGTATTTAGTCTTGGGGTGCATTGATTTTTTGTTTCTACCCACTGCTGGTTTTTTCATCAGGAATAACTGGGAGTTCTCTATTTCATTTAAGGTCCATTTCTACTACTGCTACCACCACATCATTGGTTTATGCTCAGTTTTACAGACTACATTATATTATTAATGGCTAACCTCTATCCTTTATCTTTTAGAATGCTGTAGTCCAAATTCTCAACTTCTTGATGGTTTTAACTATTAGATCCTCTGTGATCCTGGCTATGAGTCTTCAGAAATTGAATTCTTTCTTTCAAGCTGTTTCAATTATTTTCTTTGATGCAGAATCTCAGGATTTTAGATAATGTTTGTAGGAGTTTTCCAGGGTGGGCAGAGATTACTTGGTGGATTCTTTCTATTTCTATTTCTAATTTACTGTCTGGCCCTAAAAGATCTGGATTGTTTTCTTTTGAGATTTCTTGATATGATGCCCATGATTTTTTTTTTCTTTTTGAATTTTCATGAAAATCGGGAAGCTTTTAAGGGCAGGTAAGTGGCATAGTGGATAGAGTACTGGGTCTGGAATCAGAAAGACATAAGTTCAGATCTGCTCTTACTAGCTGTGTGACCCTGGAAAAATCACTTAACCCTGCTGGCTTCAGTTCTTCATCTGTAAAATGAACTAGAGAAGGAAATGGTAAACTATTCCAGTATCTTTGCCAAGAAAACCCCAGATGGGTTCCTGAAGAGTCAGACATGATTGAACAATGGCCCTTCAATTCTCTCTCCTCAATTCTTTCCCACATCAACTGTGAAAATTTAACATCAGCCTGTCAAGACAACTTTGTAGTTTAAAGCAAAGGACTTTACTTCTGAACCTCTAGACTGTATCTCTCTGAATTGATGGGTAGCATCTTCCCTACAGTGCTGGGAGATGTTATATCAGGGCTTTGTAGCTCTTGTAAGGATGACGTTGGTAACTGCTGGCATCCAGAAGACTTGCCTCTGCCCCTGACAGGGGTCAGAGACCAATAAATCAAAGGGAGTCAGAAAAGGGACATCACAAGAAGCATACATTTTTCTAAGTAAAAGGCATAAGGCTCCTTAGCCTTGGAACCATGTAGAAGGGAGACGTCTTCAGGAGTGCCAGCATGAGTAAGTGCTAGCTAGGGGACCCCAGAGTACCCATGATCAGGCTCTGACCTGACCAGGAAATTTCTGGAGTGCCTGAGGTCTGGCTGTGAATGTGACATAGCTAGCTAAGGGAACAGGATTGTGGAAGAAATAGCCAGTCACATGTGACTAGTGCTTTTTTTCTTTCTTTGGACTGCTTTTTATTATTTAAAATATGCTTGTTAATTAAGATACACTCTACAGAGAATTTTAATTTTAATATCAACAAATTGTATTATTTGCTTTGTTATTTCTCTCTCTTCTCTATTGCTCTCTTCTCTGTCTCTGTCTCAAGAGTCTTTTGACTACATTAATATTGCTGGATTTTTCATGTAGTAATTAGCCTCTATTTGGCTAATTTTAATTTTTTTGAGAGTTTTTTCCTTAGATATGGATTTGTTTCTCTTGTTCCAAGCTCTTAATTTTCTTTTTGATTTTTTCTTCTTTAGTTTTCACTACTTTTCTTATTTTCCCATTGCTTTTTGGTTTTGATTTTAAAATGTTTTAAGTTTTTAAAAATAATTCTGCTTCATATCTTCCAATTGAATTTATGCATCTTCCTTTGAGGCTTTGACTGTAGATGTTTTGGGATCATTTTCTTTTTCTGAGTTTGTGTAGTGAGCATCCCTGTCACCATAATAGAACTTTTTTATGGATTTTTTTTGTTATTGTTCATTTTTTTAGCTTATATCCCAATTTTAAATTTTATGTTAAGGCCATGTCCTATACACTTTTAGAGGGAGCTTTAAGGGTTATATTACTTCTTCAGTCTTTCTGTTGCTTCTTGTGGTATTGAATACTCTGTTATTCAGGATCACAATGACAACTCAGGCTGGCCAGCTTTCAGTGCTCATGAAGTGGCCTAATGAAAGGCAAATTGTTATTACTGCCCTTTCCATCTAAGCTCTGCTATTTTCTGACTTAAGTTTGGATCTGAGGACTTACTTTTGACCTCACTCCTACTTATATTCCTATATTATTCCTATTATTCTTACAGATATTTCCTAAACTCAGCCACTATCAGTTCAGCGAGAAATCTCTGTAGGTTGAGAATGATAGGACTAGACACTCTCCTTTGGTCTAAGACTCCTACCCTGAGTATTCTCTGGAGGTTTCAGACTGAGCTGGAGGCTGAGATTGAAACCATGATCTATTTCTGCTGTCAGAATCACACAGCTACTATTTTGCTTGCTTGGTATGTAGGCTAAAATCTGTGATTGCTTCCCTCCTTGGAACAACCCCCCCCCCCCCCAGGTGCAGGTCTCCTACTCAATCTGTGACCTGAAAATGCATAATGGATTCCAGTGGAACTTATTCCTGCAGTCTGGACAAAGACAGAGCCTTGCTTTAGGGGTTGAAGCCTCTTTTTGTCTTGGTGCACCATGATGGTCCTCCTGAGTCCTGGAATGGTCCACACAGATTTGTACCCATGTACAGGTGCCCTCTGCACCCAGACTTTGAGCCCCCAACTCTGTCTCCTGGATTTTGAAATGCCACATCATGTTTATTTCTTATATTTCTTCATCCAAACTTCATCTGATGCCTTTTCTAGATCTTTATGGAAGAGTCAGGAAGAAATTAGGATAGCCAAGTCCTGATAATTAAGTTGTGAGAGCTGAGATACTTTGCTATCCTTTTTCAGGGTGTGAACTTATGGTGGTGGTGGGCTGTGCTCTGTTCCCTCTTTTAATGGGAAACATATGAGAATCTCCCAGAATGTTGGAAAACACTTGCCACAGGTTTAAAATTTCCAGTTAGTGGTCTCCTGAGTCTCTTCTAATGGGCAGACTCTGCCCTTTCACTGAGTCTAGATCTCCCAGTATATGCCTATCTATTCACTAGGAAGCTGATGTACTCCCTCTTTCCTATGACTTGATTCTTGACTGTCTGACTGGCTTAAATAAAACATATCTTTAGTTTTCCTTCCTCTGGGTCTCCTAATTCTCCTCTGCTTATTCTATACAGTCAACATGAAATAGAAGTGCAAGGCATTTGCTAGTTAGGAAGAGAAGCCTATTGATAAATAATATAATGTACTCATAATGGCAAAGGGGTATTTTACTTTACAATGTTTGCCCCGTCCTTTCCACTCCCTAGTTCATCAGTTATCTCATTAGACTACATTTTACCTATTTTGGATAAGTGCACAAATCTTCTCACATATACAGCCTAGTTCATGGCAATGGTTCAATTCTTTGTTTCTCTCACATTTCTTGGAATCCTCATTTTTCCAAGAATAGGCTTATCTAGCATATGCATTCACTGATACTAAGTCTAATAGGTTATTGAAGTTAGAGTTGAAAGGGATCTTAGAATATAAAAAGAATGCATGAGAGCTGAACATCACCTTAGAATGTATATCTGAAAACAGTGGAGCAAGAAAGCAAACTTGGTAAGTGTAATTTCAGAGGTAGAAAGGAACTTAGGACACAGGATGCTAGATGTAGAAGGAAACTTCAAACAAATACTTCCAGTTGGGAATACTTAGAATATATAATATTCCAAAGATTAAAAGACATCTTAGGACAAAGAAAGTCAGAGTGAGAAGCAGCCTTGTAACAATGACCATAGAATTCCAGGACAAAAAAAAAAGACCTTTGAGCCTAGAACGGCAGATCTGGGAGGAACTAGATCCCCAAACTTAAAATGTCAGAGCTGGGAGGGACCTTAGAACACAGAATAGTAGAACTAAAGGAGAAGGGATTTGCTTGTCCAGGTCAACTTGATGTTGTACAATGTTCTATTTCTTTGGATTTAGATGGAAAACTTTCCCATGGCCAGATAGCTAGTAAGTATTAGAGGTGTGACTTTAACTTGGTTCTTTGTGTTTCCTGTTCTATAACTGTATTCATTATACTTATCCAATAGTTAATTCATATGCAGTATCCATTCCATGTGTTGTTTTGTGTTATCCCTTAGATTTTTTTTTTCATTTCCAAGATAATTACATCAGCAATATCTCAACTAAATAGGGAGGTCACAGCAAGGAAATAAGCCACAAGAGAGGAACACAAATAAGTTCACCATCTTCAAACAAACCGACATCACAGAGCTGTTGGAAAAATTGAATCATATCATTTTGAGAAAGTGCTTTGTAAACCTTAAAGTGCTTTATAAATGTCAGCTATTAAAACTTTTTTTCAAAGGATAAAATTATGCAGTACTACAACCTGGGGAAGATACTGGGCTTGGTGCCCTCCCCTTCACCTCCACCTCTCAACTTTAAATGAAAAAAAATTGGAAATCGCAATCTCCTAGGATACCTTTCAGAACTGTTGTGATGGGTATGTAAGCAGGTAAATCTGAGTTAAGAAGCAAAATCTCCCATTTGAAAGTCCCTTCAGAGTAATTTCTCTTTATCTAATGGATTGTAGGATCCATTTGCACTTTAGTTCCATCCCTCCCTGTGTTAGAGACAGGGAGGGAAAGGCTCCTATATTAAATGAATGCAAGAAAATAACAAAATGTAGCCAAAAGCCATAAATCCCTTTGCTTAGCCAAGCAATTTTTTTTGGCTCTACTGCAACAGTTGGAATCAATTACTACTGACTTTCATATGGTAATGTCTGCTGAGCCTGAGCATCCCTGGTGGAACCTTGGGAAAGAATCACTTGCATGGGGGTAGAGGGAATGAGCCAGGGAGAAGAGTGACTCGATCTGAAATGGTTTCATTTAACGAATCATTATGCTATTACTCTGCGGTTGATGATAAGCAGTTTGGGCTAGGCTGTGATTTAGCTGGCCACTGGGATCCCACTATCTCATTAGCATGGTATCTATAAAACCAAGATCAGCTTATTTCTCAGCAGGCCAATGGGAAGGCAAAATGAGGTGTTTGTCTCCTTTCTCAGTTTTATGCTAGTTTTATTAGTTGAACACTGCAAAATATGGTGCAGATATAATTTGATTGATTTCCTACCTTGGGATGCTGAACCCAGGCTAAGTTCGTCATTAGAGAGTCATTTAAAAACCCAGGGCTGGCCACGAGTCCCTTGTGGATTTCATGATATTTTCTTTCAATGAAGCTTTGTTTTCATTATAATACTTATAATTCATCATTGGAGATGTAACATCCAGAAGCATTATCTGAATGGAAGGGGTACTTTGGCCTTTGAATTGTTGGAAACGTGGTCCCTAATTATGGCCGTCTTAGCATTCTGATTATTAACAAGCATGAATTGTGGCTTAGGTAACTTTGTAAAGAACCACCAACAATTAAGAAGCCTAAAAATGGAAGAGTGAGCCATTAATTTACAAAATGGTGAAATTACTCATAATATTAGAAAATGGCTTCTGCCCAATGAGGTCTACAGGTAGCTAATACTCAAAGCCATTGGAAATCTATCTTGAAATAGTTCTTGTAAACTAAAGACTCTCTTCTTCCCAATTTGTACAATCTACTGTCTATCATCATAGTTCACTGAAAACAGCACTGGACTTGGATGATCTGGGTTCAAACCCTACCTGTTCCTCTTCTAACTTTGTAATGTTAGATGATTCACTGAATCACTTTGATCCTTGGCTTTTTCATGTGCAGAATTAAGGGACTGGACTAGGCGAACTGTCAGGACCCTTCTAGATCTAAATCTATGAATCTGCCAGACTCTTCTATTGAAAATACTTTTGGAGGCAGCTGGGTAGCTCAGTGGATTGAGAGCCAGGCCTAGAGACAGGAGGAGGTCCTGGGTTTGAATCTGGCCTCAGACACTTCCCAGCTGGGTGACCCTGGGTAAGTCACTTAACCCCCATTGCCTAGCCCTTGCCACTCTTCTGCCTTGAAATCAATAAGGGTTAAAAAAAAACAATGCTTTTCACACATTATATAATCAGTTCCACATAGTTAGAGACACAATTTGAGGTGGTGAATAAAGCATTGAAATTGGAGTTGTAGAAAACATATATTTGAATTCCACCTCAGGTACTGCCTACCTGTATGGACATGAAGAATCAGATAGGCTCACTGGGCTTGTTTCTTCACATGTAAAATGAAGGTTTGGCATTTCATTGATTCCAAGTTCCTTCCAGCTCTCACTATCCTATCTTCTGATCTTTTCTCATGCTACTGTGCTTGTCTCAAATATTTTCCCCTTAGCCTATTCAAATTTAATAGCATTAATCAAGGGGCAATTAAGCGGCACTGTGGATAGATTCACAGTCTAAGAGTCAGGAAGACCTGAGTTTAAATCTGCCTTCAGACAATGACTCTGTGGCCCTGGAAAAGTCATTTAAACCTGTTTGATTCAGTTTCCTCCTCTATAAAATGAGTTGAAGCAAGAAATATCAGACCCTTTTAGTATCATTGCCAAGGAAATCCCCAAAGATTCACAAAGAGTTTGAGTGTCTAAAAATGACTAAACTACCACAACAAAATTGTTTATTAAAGCCATCCTCTGTGAGAATCATCAAGATAGAAAGGATGGATTTAAAAAAGGACACACAATAGGGGATTGGACCTGAAGAAGGATAAGGGAGATGTTTTAGACTAAGGAGATTGGGGAAGGGAGAGCAATGGTTATTTTCAAATTTCTGGAGAGCTGTCACCTAGAAGAATATGTGGACTGTCCTATTTATACTCAGATGACCAAATAAAGAACAATGGATGTACTTTTTAAAAGAGGAAAAAATTCATCAGGATGGAATGAAAACTTTACAAATAATGGAGGGGCCCCAAAGTAGAATAGATGACTTTAGGAGGGAGTGAGCTTGCATCATTGGAGGTATTGTGAATGAGAATTACAGTCTGCATTGCAAGGAATTGGTTGGCAGGAACCCCTCATGTAGGAAGAGAATGGAATTCTGATGTCATTGGGGGATGGGGCTATAACCTCTAGCCAAGAAAAGATCAACAGTTGGAGAAGGGGGTCCTTCTCTTTTGAACTGGAAGTGAGAGGAGCATCTTGCTGAGCTCAACCTGTTGTGATCCTTCATCTATCTGAAGAAATCAGATTAATCATCCTTCATCAGTAGTGGATAGAGACTTTCTCCCTTTGGGGAAGATAAGAGACTGTCCACCCAAGAAGATTTTCAATTGATCTCTTCAATAACTGTACATCTCTCTATATCAGGAAAATACAAAAGCCTGACTCCACAATCTCATCAGGGAATCAGGTCCCGAGACCTGAGCCCTCAACCCCTGAAGGGAATTTAGGACAAAATAGAAATTAGGGATTTCCCCATTTTCCCTCTACCCTAAACCTACCATTCCTAAATACTAAAAGAATAAATACATCTTATTAATCCAGAAGAAACTGAACATCTGATTCATCTAATGTACTAAGGGGATCAAGAAAATATCTATCAAGGGAAGAAAATCAGAAACCAGAAACTGAAGGGGATTTCCTCCCAACCTTTCAGCTCTGAACTTTGATCAAATCTTGCACATTCCCTTATCTAGCTCTACCTAAGAGAGGAAGTAGTGCTTCTTTTTATCTGTCCCCTCTCTCTCTTAGACCTTTCAAGCTTTGGTTCCTGATCCCCCCTCCCCCAGTACAGTATTCAAGTAAAATGAAGACTTATCAGGGATGTTGTCCAGTTGAGTCTTGCATAAATAAGGTTATAATGAATGAAGTCTCTAAAATATCTGTAATTCTAAGCTAGAAACAATGACATTTGGCTCATTAGTTTGTCTACCCCAGTTAGTTCCATCTTTCAAAGCTCAGCCAAAGTCTCATCTCATCATTCTCAACAACTCCAGTGGACAATGATTTCATCACTCCTCTGAGCTCCCGTAGCAATTTTTAACTTCTCATGTGTTTTGCTTTTTTTTATTTTTTATGGGTCAGAGATGGAATTTGTGAAATTCTTCATGTTCCTCTGCAATCCCCAATTGCTCTCTTACTTTCCAAAACATCTACTTTACTACTGTGTTTTCCCTATGATACTCTATGGTTAGGAATCATTAAAGAACACAGTTTCAGAATACTAAAAACAAATGAGTGAACCACATGACAATAATAACACACATATGTTAGGTTTTTAAGTTAATTTCAGGAAGTGGCATGAAAGATAGGAAGTGGTTGAATTCTCAGAAAAGGCAAGAGGTAGTCCAATAGTGACAAGAAGCAATAAAAGAGGGAATATATAAGTAGGGAATTGATTTCCATAGAATGCTAAAAGAGCCTGGCAGATATCTATAAAATGTTTGACTTGAGACTGCTATCCCTTTTAGCCCTACATCTTTGATTACTTTTGATCTTCAATGATTAGATAGAACCTCATTGGAGAAATTATAGGATGGCATGGGCAAAAATTCCACAGGCTGGAATCTCAATGATTGCTCATTGAGAAATAGATGAATTATCATTGTCTTTGCGATTGATGATGCATAAACATATTTAAGTGACTATATTTATCAGCTGGACTGGAGTAGGAAGACATGATCCCAGTTTAAGTTCAAGTTCTTCTCCTTTTTAGCTGTGAGAATTTGGGCAGATGTTTCCCACTTCCTGAACCTTAACTTCCTTGTTTGTAAGATGGTAATAATTATGTTACTTGCCTCACAGAGATGTTGTGAAAATCAATGAGATAATGTCTGCAAAGCACCTTCTCAGTCTTATTGCTCAGAATAAATGGGAATGCAGCATCTGGTACAATCCCCTTTTCATGTGGAGACATAATACAAGCTATCCCTGTACAAAATGCTCTGTGGTTCTACATTAATTCAGCTTATATGTCATTAGTTTCTATCATTTGTTTTTTTTAATTCAAAAATATTTTATTTTCCAATTAAATGTAATAACCAATTTCAACATATATTTTCTAAAATTATAAGATCCAAATTGTTTCTCTCCCTCACTTTCCTACCCCCTCTCAAAAATGGCAAGCAATTTGATCTAAATTATACATGCATTATCATGCAAACCATACTTCCATATTGGTTATTGTTGTAAAAGAACACTTGTTTAAAACCCAAACCCAGAATGAATTTGTAAATAAACTGATGCGAAAGATAGCATGCTTTGATCTCATCTAACTACAATAGTTCTTTCTCTGGAGGTTGATAGCATTCTTTTTCAAAAGTCCTTCAGAACTGCCCCTTACCAATGCATTACTAAGAGTAGCTAATTCTTCCATAATTGATCATTGTAAATATTGTTGTTTCCATGTACCATAAGAACATTATTGTGGTTGTGTTTATTTCACTTATGCAAATCTTTCCAAATTTTTCTAAAATGAACTTGCTTATCATTTCTTATGGCACAATAGTATTCCATCACTAACATGTACCAAAATTTGTTCAGCCATACTCCAGTTGATGGACATCCCCTCAATTTCCAATTATTTGCCACTACAAAAAGAACTGCTATACATATTTTTGTCAGTTTTTGTTATTCTTTGGAATATAGACCTAGTAATGGCATTACAGGATAAAAGAGTATTCACAGTTTTATAACTCTTTGGGTATAGTTCCAAATTGTCCTCCAGAATGTTTTGATCATCTCACAACTCCACCAACAATGCACTAGTGTCTCACTTTTACCACATCCTCTCCAAAATGTGTCACTTTCATTTAATGTCATATTGGCCAGTCTGGTAGGTGTGAGGTAGTACCTCAGTATCATTTTATAATTTGTATTTGTCTAATCAAGAGTGACTTAGAACATTTTTATATAATTATTGATAGCTTTGATTTCATCTGAAAAATTGCTTGTTCTTATCATTTGACCATTTGCCATTTGGGAAATAGCTTATAATTTTGACTTAGTTCTTTACATATTGGAGAAATTATAGTGTTATCTGAGAAATTTACCACAAAAATTGTTTTTCCTAGTTTGTCTTTTCCCTTCTAACCTTATACTTGTGTTGTTTGTACAAAAGCTTTTTAATTTAATATGATTATAATTATGCATTTAATATTTTATAATGATCTATCGTTTAGTCATAAATTCTCCCCTTCTCCATAGATCTTCCAGGTAAACTATTTTATGTTTCCCTAATCTACTTCTGTTATCACTCTTTATATTTATATTATATGCCCATATTGACCTTATCTTAGTGCAGAGTGTGAGATACTGGCCTTATACAGGTCAATCATACTGTACAGATAGCCTTATTCAGGTATTGAGGACCTCATTGCAATCTTGGACAAGGGCTCTGGGATTCCCCTTGGGCTCTTATCAGCTAAGTGCCTTGTGGACTATCTTGTTTGAGGTCTTGGGACTTTGATTTTGGTTTGGGCAGGGGCTGAGAGTCTCCCACAGGACCTATAAAAGCCAGGCACATCTCTGACTGTCCTGTGCTAGGGCTTGGGGCATCTCACTGCTGGCTTGGACTGGGAGTGGGATCTTTAGGGGATGCACATGGTGACACTGTTGTTGGTGTAGGCAGAGTCTAAGGGTCTTGACTATGTTGACTTGGGTCCAAGTTCAATGGAGTGGAGGGGCTTGTTGTTTTGTTGCACTGGTACTCCTTGGTCCTAACTTAGAATAGAGAATATTTTACCTATCAGATTTATACTTAGGAAAGGAATTTATGAGTAAATTAGAGATGGAGAGAATTGTGAATTATAAAATAGACTATTTAAAGAACATTAAATTAAAAAGGTTTAATACAAATAAAACAAATATTGTCAAGATTAGAAGGAAAACAGAAAACTGGGGGAAATGATAGAGAACTCAGAGTTGTCATATCTAAAATATAGATAGAATTTTGTCAAATTTATAAGACTACGAGCCATCTCCAATTGATAAATGGGCAAAAGTTATGAACAGACAATTTTCATATTGAGAAATCAAATCTAAATATAGGTATATTAAAAATGCTCTGAATCACTACTAATTAGAGAAATGCAAGCCAAAAAAATTCTGGGATATCATCTTAAACTCATTAGACTGGCTAAAATGATAAAAGGGTAAAATGATAAACATTGATGAGGATGTGGAAACAGTGACACATACACTGTTAGTGAAGCTGTGAACTGATTCACAGATTTGGGAAGGAATTTGTTATGAAACTGTTTATTTGTAGACCTAGAAATAGCATTGCTAGGCCTATTTCCCAAGGAGATGAGGGGGGAAATGAAAGGAACCTATATGTTCCAAAATATTTATAGTAGCTCTGTCTTTGTAGTGGTAAAGAGTTAGAAGTTAACAGAATGTCCATCAGTTGGGGGAATGGCTAAAAAATTGTGATACTTGATTGTAATTGCATTCTAGAGTGCCATAAGAAGTGATAAGTTGACTAATTAAAAAAAAAAAGCTTGGAAAGAACTACATGGTATAATGAACAGTGAAATGAACAGAAACAAGATAATATTATACATCGCTACGGAATTAAAACTGGAAGATTAAATTGTGAATGTCACCTCCAGAGAGAGAACTGAAAAGTGAAAACTTGAAAATGTTAATTTGTATAAATATGTGGGTTTCCAGGAAAATACCTTCTGTGATGTGGAGAGGGTGGCGAAGGGCTGGGACAGTTGTGGAAGGGATTTATTATATACATTTGAAGAAAAGTAAGCTAAACATATAAGAGATCTGTGATTTCATTTGTGGATAATTTTTTGTGTGTGTATGGAAATACTTTTTAAATTTTGTTTTGTAAAATTTGGAATTAAAAATAAGAAAAGAAAAAAATCTAGAAGAGAACAAATATAGGGAACGTAGGCGGCTAAGATGTACACATTATGATAAATAATTTATACTTCCAACACTGTAAGAGTACTTATATCAACATACTCCTCTGTTCCAGTTCTACTTTCATAAGATGTCCCGTCATATAGTTTCTAAATGAACCTACCATCACTTGTGTTTGTTACATGACTCTTTCCAATCTTGTCATTGTTCTATATGGCCAGGACATTATTTCTTCAGGGCTTCTTTTGGCTTCCTACTCAAGTAGAATGATTGATTAGAAAGCCTCTCCCTGATAAGGTAATCTAAAAATTTCCTGTATCTGTGGCATTCTAAAAGTCACTAAAGCCAACTAAGAGCCAAAGGCAATAAAACAAAAAAATAAAAGCAAAATAATAACAGAAACAACCACAAAAACAAGGAAAAAAACCAAAATTCCTTAGACTTAAGTTATTATTCTTATAGCATGATAAATATCTATTTCAAATCTCCATTTTATTTAGGATTAGAAAAGTGAAAAACTTCTGGATTTCCCATCTTCCTTCAAGACTGCTCAAATATAATGTTCTTCAAGAGGCTTTACTTAGTTCTCAACATTCCTAGTCCTCTTTTTCTGCAATTCTATCCCATTTAAAATGTATTTATCACACACACACACATATATATATGTATGTGTGTGTGTGTGTGTGTATATATATATATATAATTTGCTTATTGTCTCCTCCATTCCAAATTCCATGAGAACAGGATCGATATTTTTGTTATTGGTATTTTCAGTGTTCCTATTGGTGGAACGTAGTACACACTTCACTCTGTTGTCTCTGTGTTTTGTTAATCCAAACAAAAATTTTGGAGGCAGTTTTTTTTTCTTTAGTGGTTGTTTGGAAGTGAGTTTGGAGAATCTCAAAGTATCCTTTACTCTGCCTCCTTGGCTTATTGAAGCAGAAGTACAAAGTAAGTATTTGATAAATGCTTCTTAACTGATAGATTAACTAGACTGTTAATTTATAATAAACCTTTATTCTCTGAATTTATTTCAAGGATTGACTTCTAATCAACTGAATAGACCTAGATATGTATCAATGATACCAACTTTCATTAGTCCCTAGGAAGGAAGGAGGAATACATATATAAACTTAAAAAAAAATATATATATATATATATATATCTCACATAATATAGATTTATATGTGTAATTTATATCTGAATTGACTACTGTTTATTTACATATATTTATATATAATATAACATGTGAAATATTTACATATTTAATATACCATTAAAATAACTATTATATACATATCTATCATCAAAATAATTACCACATAATATTATATACAGATAATTAAAATGACCATAAACATAAACTCTAATCCTTTTGATTGAATCAGTTAATTAATGGTATTATAGGAATAGGGATGAGACTTGTTATGATCAATATATGAACTGTCAGATAAAGGCATTTCTTCTCCTATGTCAAAATTTTCTCTTCAACATTTGCATTTTTGTTACCTAAATCAATGAGAGATTAAGTTACTTGTCTAAGGCATACTGGCAGTATTTGAACTCAAGTCTTTCTTACACTGGAATCAATAATCTATACACAAACCAATCTACTTCTATAAACTAGGATAAAAGGAGATAAAAAGCATATAGGAGATATCTTGTGATTTGCTGAAGTGGATTAATCATGTTTCAATGGGGCTATAGATAAATTAGCAAGTTATTTCAGTAGATAAATATTCCAGAAAAGGAGTAACAATTTGTAAATATCCTCAGTTTGGAGGAAAGATCAAGTTTTTCTTCTCTCTTCCCCCCCCCCCCCGCCCCCACCATACACTGACTCTTGGCCTCCTGAATATCAATCAATCTAAAGCACCTATTGGCTTTGGAAGCAGTATCCACTGGAAGAAATAATAGTGACCTTAGAGAAAATGAGAGTCCTTGCCCCCAAGTTGTTTGTATTATATCAGGAAATCATTCAAGGGCAAAATGGACAAATATTTTGTTCATGGAAGATTGTAGAAAACTGGCGTGATCTGCTTTAACTGTCTTCATTGTTGGAAAAGACTTTAGAACAGAGAACATTGAAGTATAAATGGCATGAAAACAATCTAGAATGCTAGAACTATAAGGAAATTTAAGAGAGATTTTGCAGCTCTCATTTGAGAGAGACAATATCTATAGCCCTCATTAAGTCTTGGGACCACCAAAGTATTGTTAAATACAAGTTATGTGATACAGTTAAAAATACTATATTCTGATAGTTTAAATACTGTACTATTTAGACTCTTAGGCTCCTATCCTAGTTGCATATTTATAAAAGCCTCTGGTGATTCTTAATGCTTTGTTCTTTGTTGTTTCTTAATAATTTCCTTGGCTTTTATACTAGCTGTCATGTTGTTAATTATTCCCCTATTTTAATTGTTTGGCATTTTGAGCCTGACATGCTCAAGAAGCAGGTTGGGACTTCAGCATACTATTTTGAAAGCCTTTTTTGTGGATTGAAGTTCCAGACCAAGATGATAGAAGAGAAAGAAACACCGCAGCTCACCTTTATCTCACTCTTAAACAACACAGTTACTAAATAACTCAAGCCTAAGACAAAATTCTTGTGTTTGAAAGCCTGTTTTATTTAAGAATTCTGTGGAAGGCTGGAAACCATGTATTCATAATGTTTTCCTTCCTTCTTTCTATCCTTCCTTCGTTCCTTCGTTCCTTTGTTCCTTCCTTCGTTCCTTTGTTCCTTCCTTCCTTCCTTCCTTCCTTCCTTCCTTCCTTCCTTCCTTCCTTCCTTCCTTCCTTCCTTCCTTCCGTAAGAAATTAAATTTAGAGGTTTGACTAAATATGAGAGTTCTAAAATAATATTGTGGTCACCATTTTAAAGATATAACTTAAGTAAAAAATGACTTTAGTAGCTTTATTTACAAAGAGGTAGAAAGAGTAAAAATGGGAGAAAGGTAGTTAAAGAGACAGGTTTTAACAAGTTTACTAGCTCTTCTCCAGTAAAGTGAAGCTCAGTCTCACAGGGGCTTCCCCATATCCTGTGGTATCTTCAGCTACTCACCCACCGAAGACAAACTCCAATGGAGAAGATCCAGGAGCAGTCCTCCAAGAAGCAGTCCAAGAGTCAGGGTCCCAAGTTGAAGCTACAGTCCCAGTCCAAAGCCACCTCCCAGAGGGAAGTCACCAGCCAAAGATACTTGAACAGGATGTTCAGGACTTTTTATAGTCCTTCTTCCACATCACTTCCTGTCCCTTCCTCCACTTTTCAGGAACCAATTGCAGTCTTTCAATTTGCTTAGCACTGCCCAGGGAATGGTTGGCCAGTTGCCTCTGAAGTTTTCACCCACTTAAGCAAGTGATTTGTGAACACTCTTAATTAGTGTGAAGTAGGGGTGCTTAAGTTTTCGATTGATTAATTTAAAAATTGCTTATTGATAGATAAAGAAAGTTTGATTCACTCTTCAAAATATCCCCCTGTGATTCTTTGGAAGACTAGTCTCCCCAATGAATCATTTAACAACCTGCTTATACCTCTAAAGATCTTCTAGTTAAAGGTGCATGCAATATTGCACTTTCTAAGAGGAAACTACAATAATTAGAGATAAGAGGGAAATAGGGGAGAGAGAGAGAGAGAGAGAGAGAGAGAGAGAGAGAGAGAGAGAGAGAGAGAGAGAGCAAAATCAATGTTTGCTAGGCACATTGACAAAAGGCCATTTAGGGGGAAGTTCCTTTTGGCATAAGAGTTTACATTCAGAATAAATGTGTTCAACCCCCTTCAGTTCAATCAATTACATCCCAAAGTTCATTCTGGATCCTCTGATTCAGTGGAGGTTTCTTTATGGCACTTTCTCCAAACAGTTCATTTTCTTGATTCAAGGAGTTAGAAAGCTTCCTTTTTGAAAATTTTCTCAAACCATTTTAAGTCTTGAATTTTACAAAAGGTATACACTTCCTTCCTTCCATCCCTCCATCCCTCCCTTTCCTCACTTCCCTCCCTCCCTCCCTCCCTCCCTTCCTTCCTCCCTTCCTTCCTTCCTTCCTTCCTTCCTTCCTTCCTTCCTTCCTTCCTTCCTCCCTCCCTCCCTCCCTCCCTCCCTCCCTCCCTCCCTCCCTCCCTCTCTCCCTCCATCCATCCCTCCCTCCCTTCCTTCCTTCCTTCCTCCCTTCCTTCCTTCCTTCCTTCCTTCCTTCCTTCCTTCCTTCCTTCCTTCCTTCCTTCCTTCCTTCCTTCCTTCCTTCCTTCCTTCCTTCCTTCCTTCCTTCCTTCTTTCCACTTTCTGTTGTAGTCTTTGTCCTAGTCTAAAAACAAAACAAAATTAGTTTCTAGCAGAGATCTGCAGTGAGTAAAATTAGGATTGCCCAGTTAGAAATTCAATGCTTTCCTTCTCTACCTTCAGGCCTTGGTCCCAGGAATCTCACTGTTGTGATGCTGCCCAGCTGTCCAAGGTTATCTCTTATAACACCTCCTTAGGCTTCCCTCCAGCTTACAGAACAGCTGGAACAGTTGGGGCCCTTTTAGACCTATCCACATTCCCTCTCTCTAGCTTTGATCAACTTCACTGAACATGCCAAGATGAGGTAGCAGAGCAAGATGCTGTGCTGAAGCAGACCTCCAGGGAGATGAGGAGACAATTCTTAGCCAGGGATTGATTGGCATGCCAAGTAGGAGCACCTCGGTCATCAACATCACCCAGGGATCCAAGCAAACAACCCAAGTTCTCAGGGAGAAATTTGCATTTTTATATGAACAATTTTATAATGATGTCACAGAGAAATGTTAACTAATTTCATTTTTAATTAGTTTCTGGGTGGAGAAGAATTAAAAAGGGGTTATATTTAGAAGTTATTTAATTAAATTGGATAAACTATACTTCATGCACATACTATAGATAATCTTGGTAAGTTCTACTTCTGGCTATACCACTGATTTAATTAATAGGACTCAGTGTGGTACATTAAGGAGGAGAAAAAAGAAAGCCTTCTTACTTTTATGGTGATCCCAAGCTTCCTAATCCTCAAAAAGATTTTTAGCTTGTTGTTCCCAAATAGATTTCAGAAAATTCACAAACTTCTTATAGAAAAAATAACTATTATGAGTGTTATATTTGAATATGATTGGTTTCCTTTGTAATCTTCTGCTTTTATCTTATGCATTTATACACATCACTGAAAGGATCTATAGTCTTTTCCAGATTGTCAAAGGGGTCCATCACACACACACACACACACACACACACACACACAATCACACAAAGGTTAAGAACACCTACTCTAGGCCTCCTGTCTAAAAGTGGATAGTTGATATTGAAGCAAGAGGTGTTTATTATTCAGTACTGCAACCCAGCCTGACATTTCTTATCATTTCTGCATAACTGTGCCAGAGGGTCTGTAAATAGTATTTGCCAAGGGCGATTTTACACATCCATAATATTCTTTGATGTCTCTGGGCTGGGCCCAGCTGACAGAGCGCCCCAAGGCTATCTTTGTACTTCCCCCAAAGTTGATAAATCCTTTTTTGCAGCTTATAGAAAATCAAAACAAAACCAAAGAATCACATTCAATAATTACTGAATTCATTTGACCACAAGGAGGAGATGATAACATGCTTGAAGGTTATGGAAAAGAGTCCCTCTTAGTAGAGAAATAGTATAGCTTCAGGAATGATTTTGAGGTTTTGTAATACAGCTAATTGCTCATTTTTCTTGAGTGCTTTCAAAATTTACAAAAGGCTTTCCTCATGCCAGCTGTGGATGGTTGCCAGGATGCATGAATTATTATTCCCATCAACGATCAATCAATCAACAAACATTTATTAAGCCCTTACTGTAGGACAGAATTCTAAAGTCCCTATGGAAGGGGTCTTGAATTTGTCTTTTTCTTTCGTTGGTGCTCATCATAGCACATCTTAGCTGGCAAATAGTGGGCACTTGCTAAATGTTTACTGATTGACTGCTATGTGTTGGGAATACAAAGACAAAGGTAGGAAAGGCACTCCCTTCAAGAAGATATGTTAGGGGAAACACAGCATGTACATAAGCTGACTTTCAAGGATATTTAGACCCTGAAAATCCTGGCAAATAGTCTCAACTGGAGGCTGACTTAGGTTCGAATCTTGGCTTTGTTACTTAACCTACTGTATGACCCTGGGTGAGTCACTATTTTTTCTGGTCATCTGTTGCCTCACGGATTAAAAGAATGGTCCAGATGAAGCTTCTTAACCTTTTTTGTTTCATGGGGCATGTTGAGAATGAGGTGAAACCTGTGACCTCTTTAAAGAACAATGGTTTTTCTCCCCACATTATATGTAGGTAAAGTTTTAAATTTTTATGTATTTAAGAAATTAATGGAAAATCAAAGAAAGAAAAAGAAAACTCCCATCTCACTAGATCTTTCCAAAACTTTATTCAAACAAAATCCACCTCCCCATCCTCCTTGAAATTAACTCACCACTTTCACTACCCCTAACCCTATTTACCACCATCATTCATAAAAAGAGTAAGACTCCCTAGGAGCAGGATTGGTCCTTATATAGACCAATCCTATGCCCAGAAGTAAGGAGGGGCGTGGCAGCTCCCTAGCATGGTATTGGTCCAATTCAAAACCAATCCCACACCAGGAAGTAGGGAGGCGTGGTCCCTTCCCCAGCATGGGATTGGTTCAATTCAAGACCAATCCCACACCAGGAAGTAGGAGGGACCCCTGAGGCATGCTGGAGGAATGCAGTTCTCCCCACCCCCACAACATTTTGAAACTTGCAACAAACAGGTTCTGTTCACTATTATGGAGGCAGAAGACAACAGTTTCTGAATTTCAACCTTGGCCCTCTGATTACAGGTCTTATTTGCCTTATTTAGTTGCAAGGGAGTGCAGGATTGCTGAACATATACAAGATATTATTAGGTTAGAAGACATAATATATGGTAGGTACTTCCTATATGACCTTGGAAAAGTCACCCACCCTTCTCTGAACCTTACTTTCTATATTTGTAAAATAGAACAAAGGGATGTGAAAGTTTCCAGCATTCTTTCCATCCCTCTCTCTCTCTATCCCTGGATCTTTCCCATTAGCTTCTCACTTTGATAGTAACCTTTCCCCCCAAAGCCTTTTTCCTCACACCTCTTTAATGCATTTGTCATGTAGTAGTGAAAATCAATAGGTTTTTTTTTTTAAACTTGCAATGGATTGGATCCCTCCTAATCAAGACTCTGAATATCTTCTTCCTTAAGTGTGATGGTTTTATCAGGGTTCTGAATGACCCAAGAAAAGAAGCTAGAATGGAATTGTGCTCTCAGACCTTGGATTGATTTGAGCAAAATTGTTCCTGACTGCATTGTGCCATTCTTAGATAAAGTTCACAGGGATACATATATTCCCCAGGGTAACAAGATACTGTAAGAGGGCTATTCTTGAGGAATGCTATTGATCTTAATGTTCCTTTTTCCTTTTCCTGCACCATTATGGACTAATCAGTAAATAAACTAGCAATTTTTTTTTATACCTACTATGTGTTAGGCATTGGACTAAGCACTGGAAATTAAAAACAAATTTAAAAAGTCAGTCCCTGCTCTAGAGGAGTTCACAGTCTAAGCAGCGAGACACTATGAATTCAGCTATATATAAACAGAATTTGTATTATTATGTTAGGTTTTATTTATTATATTATATATTTTTCAGTTGTTTCAATTGTGTTGGACTCTTGGGCTCCATTTTTGGATTTTCTTGGCAAAGATATTGGAGTTAGTTGCCATTTCCTTCTCCAGCTCCTTTTATGCATGATGAAACTGAAGCAAACAGGAAGAAGTGACTTGCCCAGGGTCACAGAGCTAGTAAGTGTCTGAGGCCAGATTTGAAATGTGGAGGATGAGTCTTTCTGACTTCAGGTCCAGCACTCTTTCCACTGAACCAGCTACCCACTTTAATTGGAATTACTCTCAGAGAAAAGACATTAACCTCAAGGAAGACTTGGGCAAACTTCTTATAATAGATAGGACTTTAGCTTAAGATTTGGGAGAGGTCAGGGAAGCCAGGCATTTGAGATAATGAATGTAGGTTTGGGGATTTGGAGAAGAATTGCAGGAATGGAGGAAACCAGGGAGACCATTGGCCCTGGAAGATGGAGTTAGTCTGAAAAAGGTATCAAGGAAGATTAAGTGGCAAGGTAGTCTGGGGGCTTTCAAGCTAAAGGGAAAAATTTATTTTTGATCTTGGAGGTTTGTAAAGAGCCACTGAAGATTATTGTATGAGAGTTGCATAGTCAGTCTTCAACTTTAAGAAGAGAATCACCCATAAGTTGTGACACTAGGTAATTGGGAAAACAGAATTAACTATCACTGTAATGGCGAAGTTAGGAAAAGAAGAGGTTTTTTGAGAAAGACAATGGGACTAGGAAATGTAATAATCCAAGAAACATTTATTAAGAGCCCAAAGACTGCTAAGGACTAAAGATACAAGTAATGAAAAGAATGATAATCCCTGTCCTCCAGGAGGACATCACAATGTAATGGAGGAGACAATGCAAAAAGAAGCAGGAAGGTATGGTGGGAATGACCAGGGAGAACCCTGGAGGTATCTTGTTCCTTATCATTGAAACATGGGAGATGCAGAAAGGAGAGAACAAAAGAACTGAGAAGATTATGGGAAGAAAGTCTGATGCAGTAGGGCAAAAAGCACTCTTGATTCAGGTTTTGGTTTAAATCCAAGCTGATATATATTATCTGAGTTACCTTTGGAAAAATCACTTCCTTTCCCTAGGCTTTAGGGTACTTGTCTTCCCCCATTAGAATACAAGACCAACTTTCAAATCCTGCCACTAGTATTTACCAGCTATTTGACCATGAACTTATTATTTGACCCTCAAAACTTAGTTTACACATCAGGAAAATGGAGCAAAACACCCCCTGTACTACATACTTCAAAGAATTGTTCAACTGTATTTACACACCTATTATTCTTCTTCTCTACCCTCATCCAACCTTCCAATAACTTTGGGTAACCACAGTTTGTGCCACATTAATACACTAATTATTCATCTACTCTTCAGTCAAGAGATAACTGGCTTCCATTGTTATCAAACCTCTATTCCTGTCTCTTTTCTATTTCTGAGGTTAGGGATTGTGATAAGGTCTGAACATGTGATTTTATTGGTATAAGATATTCTTGACTAAGGAAACTGCCTTTGCAGGTTCATACTTCTACACAACCCACAGTTTCAGAGATTTCCCAAGAGCACTGAGAAGTTAAATAACTTGTTCAGGGTCACAAAGTCAATATGGATTAGAGGAACATTTTAAAGCAAGCCAAGTCTTTCTGACTTTCTGATCAACTCACTAACCAATATGTCACAGGTCTTCATCTTGCATTACAAAGACCAATTAGCTTCTTTATCTCCTTCTGGAGAGTGTGCCTTATTTTGAATTTGAATAGCAAGATGCTGCATCCTTTTTATAGCCCCCAGACCTGATACATCCCAATTTCTGGACACAAACTATGTGATGACCAATTTATTTCTTCCTTTGGTTGGATATATCTGTGATTGATTCAATCAAAAAGCACTTATTTAGTACTTATTATAGAAAGATATTTGCCTCAATTTCCTCATCTGTAAAAGGAGCTCTAGAAAGAAATGGCAAATCACTCCAATGTCTTTGTCAAGAAAACCCCAAATCAGATCATGAAGAGCTGGACCTGATTGAAAAATAAGTAAATAAAATAAAAAGATAAGGGAAAACCAGGTAGTAGAGTGGGTGGAAGGAGGGACCTGCAGTCAGGAAGACTTGTCTTCATGAGTTTAAGTTGTGCTTTAGATGCTTAGTAGCTATGTGACTGAAAAGGAATGAACAACGATGACAATAGAAAGATGGCTTGGTGAAGCAATGGATAGAATGCTGAATCTGGAGTCAGGAATCTGCTGTTGTTCAGGTGTTTCAGTTGTGTCTGACTATGCTTCCATTTGGGGTTTTCTTGGCAAAGACACTGGAGTGGTTTTTGTATTTGCTTCTCCAGGTTTTTTACAGATGAGGAAACAGAGACAAGCAGGGTTAAATGATTTGCCCAGATTCCACAGCTAGTAAATGTCAGAGGCTGGATTTGAACTTAGGATCATGAGTCTTTATGACATCAGGTTGGCTTGAGGAAGACCTGAGTTCAAATCTAGGCTCAGACACTAACTGTTTGACCTCAGACAAGTCACTGAACCTTGTTTGCATCTGCTTCGTCAACTGTAAAGTCCAGAAAGTTTGTTGAGAGGATGAAATGAGATTTTTGTAAAACATAGTCGGGAAGATTGTAGGTTCTCAGAAAATGGTCATTCCTCTCTTCTTCCCTCTGTGTCCAGTATTGCCTTAAGCTCTGGGCATACAAAGAAAGAGAACCAATCACATATTTCAGGAACTCAGTCTAATGATAGTGAAGATAACATGTAAATACCTAGATGTGTAAATGTACAGAAAGTAGATGGAGGGTAATTTCAAAACGAATAGCACTAGCAGCTAGAAGGACTATGAAAAGCTTTCTATAGAAGGCAGGATTTGATTTGATTCTTGAAGAAATCTAGGAAAGCTGGTGAGATTATTTGAATAGGGACTACTGAAGTTCAAATCCAATACCTTGCTATGACTACAATATGTTGAACTTATTACTCTGTAGCCCTAGGCAAGAAACATAAATTCTCCATGTCTTAAGTTCCCGTATTTGTAAAATGAGGAGCATGGACCAAGATGAATCTCCTCTCCCTTATAGTTCTGGATCTTTGATCTTAGCATCTCTTTTCTTATCTTTCCAAGAGATTGCTTCCAGTATCTTACTTCCATTTTTCTACCAAATTAATCTTCCTAAAAGGCTACTTTAAATATGCTACTCCCTAATAGGGCTTTCTGTCACTAGACAGTCAAGTCTAGGTTCCTGTACTGGACATGTAAGTCTCCCAAATAATCTGATCTTAATATAACTATTCAAAGTAATTTTATGATGTTTACCAAGGTCTCTTTTGCTTTTAGGCCTTCATTTATTCTGCTATCTGTATAATATTCACTTCAGTCCTTGTGACTTTCCTCATTCTGTTCCTCTATAAGTTCTCTTTTCTACTTAATGAAATATTACTCAGTCTTCAAGGAAGAGGTGAAGTTTCTTCTAATTAAAGGGCACTTCCCTGCTTGATCTAATCTAAACCAAGCACCAAACTTTTCCTTTCAATTCTTACTGCACTCATTTTTTGAAGATGTGTCTTAGACTCCATTCCATGTGCCATCTTCTTCCTATTTACTTATAAATGGGTGGCAGAAATGGCTTGTCAATTTTGTGTCTAACACCAGGAGGGATAGTTTTGCTCTGTCATAGTCATTGTTCAAAATATATCTCAACAGATAAAATATGATTGGTCAAATGTAATGACAAAATATATTGAGGCAATAAATAAATGTTAAGCATCTAATATATGCAAAGAGCTGAGAATGCATTAAAAAAACAAATAAACAACAAATGGCAGTCCCTGCCCTCAAAGAACTCACAATGTAATGTAAGACCTAATAGACAAACAGGTACATTTAATATGGATAAATATAAAGTGCCTTATTTGATCTAAAAAAATTAACTCCATGAATCTCAAAAGGTGTCCATACAAAGCTTCAATTGAAATATATCAGGCTGTTTTTTTATTTGTCTGATTGACGTTTTGCTTATGATTTAAAGGTCAAAACTAGTGATTTAATAGCATGACACAGGAAACAAAAAAGTCAGTGAATGATGTAAAATAAGGAGAAAGTACTGCAATAGTCTTATCAGTTCAGACCCTATCTAGAACTATCTATCTATCTCTATCTATCTATCTATCTATCTATCTATCTATCTATCTATCTATCTATCTATCCACCCACCCATCCACCCACCCATCCACCCACCCATCAACCCATCTATCTACCCATCTATCTACCCATCTATCTACCCATCTATCTATTCATCTATCTATCCATCTATCTATCTATCTATCTATCTATCTATCTATCTATCTATCCATCCATCATCTATCCATCATCTATCCATCTGTCCATATATCCATCTATCTATCCATCCATCCATCCATCTATTTATCTATCTACCCATTCATCTATGTGTGTGTGTGTATATATATATATATATATATATATATATATATATATATATATATATATATATTTCTGGGTGCCCCATTTTCGGATGGATCTTTATAATGGAACATGTCAAGATAATGGTACTCATGATGGTGAGGTCATTAGAAAATTGGCCATACAAAGATCCATGGAAGGAATGGGCATCCAAGATATAAAAAAACACACAAACTAATGAAGGAGACAATCTTTTTCTTCATATGTGTGGAGGTTGGTCATAAGGAAGGAAGGGATGAGTTGTACTGCTTACGGGACTGAATAGGAAGCAGTGGCAGAAAGGAGTAATGGCAGGATTATTCCTTATAAAGAAAAAGAACATAGCTTTTTAGTGGGGAGAGTTATTCAAAATTGCATTGGGTTACTTTGGGAGATAGTAGGTTCTCTATGACTGTGATCTACAAATATAGTTGACATGACCAAGTTAGTCATTTTACAGAAGGGATTTTTTTTTTTGTCTACATCAGTGTTTTCCAAGATCATGTCCCCTCCTGAAATTCTGTAAGTCTTGTACCAACAAAAGTGCAAACTCCTTAAGTTCAAGGGCCCATGCCTTAGAATTCTTTTCAGTCCTCATACTCCAGTGATCATAGGATTAGAGATGTGGAAATCTGTAAAAAATACAAGTTGTTCTGTTTTCCTCTGTTATGTGACTCATGATATTTTATGGAATGTACTTAGGATCAGGAGACCTCAATTCAAGTGCCAACTCTAGTGCTTAATAGTAACTTTGAACAACTCATTTAAATATACTGTGTTTCAATGTCCTAATATTTTAAATGGGAATAATAATAATTGAATACAATCTGAAAGAATATTATAGGAATATATTATCAAAATATTAAATATGCCAGTAAATTCCAGTCTTGAACATCTTGAGAGTATTCACAAATCAGACCAATAAATGTATAAAACAGTCTCCATTTATTGGAGATGTTTTAAATCAGATAAGAAAGAATTAAATGGGGGTACTGAGGGGAAGGAATATGATTAGCAGCCACAAGGAATGGATGCAACCAATAATCTGACACAGTGGAGTTAGTGTTCCAGGAATCAGAGAGCCTGGGATCCAGTCCCACCTCTTCTGTTTCCTACCTTTGTGACCTGAAATTAGCAAGTCATTTAAACTTTATTGGCTTCAATTGCCTCATTTGTCAAATGAGGAGATTGGAATAGATGGCCTGAAGCCATTCCTAGGTTTAAAGCTATGGACCTCTGATTATCATACCCAATCCAGGGCAGATACACTGGGCAGTGATTGTGACACAGAGAAAAGATGTTAAGGCTAAAGACTGAGGAAGGTGACTGTTCATTCACTCCTGATTCATTTCCTAGCTCTGATGTCATGGGGAGGGAGACACGGGTACCAGTCCCTGTACCAACATGGAAAAAAGATTCTGAATTGGCTTGCCATTTCCTTCTCCAGCTCATTGGAAAGTGAGGCAGAGTTAAGTGACTTGCCCATGATCACACAATTATGAAGGTTCTGAAGCCAGATTTGAACTCAGGAACTTGAGTTTCCCTTACTCTGTGTCCAATGCTCTATCTAGCTGCCTACCTACTTATGGTACAAGCAACTAGGTGAGAGTGGATGACTCGGCCAACTTCTCAAGTTCAGTCCCTCTTCCTATCCTAGGAAATACCTTCTTCTTTCCAATAGTGATTTCTCAAACTATTTTTTTCTAATTTTAAAGCATGGGGTACAAGATGCATTGTAGGGACAATGTCCCAAATTGAACTTAAACCAATGTGATTTAAATGATCTAGATATGTTTTAAAAGTGAGGTTCAGTCAATAGCATCCTTGACTTTGTTGTCAAGGATGCTACTGTGTTCACAGTAAAGAAAGAGCTCTGGCCATAAATTGTTGATTTGCAATTTTTTGCCACTCCCATGAGCATAGGCAGCAATCACTATCATCTTCCGACCTGACAGGTAGCACTATGTAGGGGAAAATAGCAAAATGTGCAATGCTGTCACCCTGCTTGGATGCGATGAAACATTCGGGAGCATTTTCCTCGACCTTTGTCCATTACTGGGATCAAACCATTTGTCAAGCTCCATTGTTCAGTTTTCTCCTGATTAGTTTTGCAGAAAGGGCAAAATAGAAGCAGAAAAGCTGATTTTCTAAACTCTCTGACTCAAAGGAAAGAAAAGAATGTGCCAGAAACTTCTTACTTTGCCTACCTATCTTCCTTTTTCAGTCTGAATTTGAAAAGTCAAGATTTTCCCAAGTGCTTTGCCTGCCTCCTTTTTCTACCTGTAATGATTTATACTCCCCTCATGTCATATAAGCTCCTTGAGGGCAAGGACTGGGCTACATTTCTATCTTTGTAACCCTGTCATTTAACACAAATGCCTTGTGCACCAGAAGTACTTAATTAGTTTCACTCATTTAATCGAAATCTCTACTGAATCTACAATGGCTCTCCAGTGCTTTAATCAATAGCATATCCATTTCATATTCTAATAGTCATGGACCCCCACCTTCTGACTGAAATTAATAGTTCCAGGCTAATAAGATGCTATTGTCTTGTTCATTTTCTATTCTAAAACTAATCTGGACTCTTCTCTGTTTGACGGTCAGACCTAACATTGCCCATCTCATTGCCTTTCCTTATAATGTCCATCATGCCCACTATGGACCCTACCCCTAAAATCCCCCTTTGTTTAAATCTCTTGCCTTAATTCAAAATTCACCATGTGTCCAATCTATCTAATGAGCACATATACTGACATAAATCACTCTTGGACCACAAGGATCTGTCCTCTTGGCCATCTTTTCATCACGACCTCATTCTGACCATCTTCTTTATCTCCTCCCTGCTCTGACTGTGAATCCTCAGACTCTCGAAGGTGCATTTTTTTTCTTATTTTTCACAGTGTCATGTTGCAAGCAGTCCCACTATAATATTACCTCTCCCCCATTTTTGTTTTCTTTTATCTGCTATCTTCCTTTAGGATAAAAGTTCCTCAAGGTCAACGATCATCTTGCTGGTTTCTGTTTTTGTCCCCAGAACTTATTACAGTTCTTGTCACATAGTAAGGGCCTAAAACATGCCCTGCCTTTCTGTCTGTCTGGTTTGCCTACCTATATTTGTGGTCCTCCCCCTGGTACGATGTTTTATTCTTTTTTTTTTATATTTGAAAATAATCCTAGGATAATACAATTTAGAGCTGGAAGAAACCTTAGAGATTAATTCATCTAACTCTCTCATTTTAAAGAAGAACTTGGAAATGTATGAGAGGAAAAGCTCTCTGGCTGAATTGAGATTGGGATACACTTCTCCTAATTCTAAAGACAGCACTCTTTTTGCATTCAGTCATGCTTCTCCTCTCCCTTGGTCTTTTAAATCTGCAAAGCTTCTCAAGAGCAAAGAAGCTATAGGTTTACCTGTCTTGACAATGACTCAAATTTAGAAGATATCACACATTTCTTGAATGACTAGGAGAAATGAATTAGTTTCCTCACTTAAACCTTAAATATTTGAAATGCGTTCAACTACTCATAGTCATACGATTTAAAAATACATGGAAATGTAACCATCCATCCTGACCGTTACATTTTATGTCCCAAGGTAGGCAGCAATCCTCTGAACTATGAGTTGCATGGCAGATAACAATTTCCATTTGTACATGTAATTTCCAATGAAATTACAAGTCTAGACTAATGATAATAATTTGATTAACATCATACCTTGGTTAGATGAGGATCTGCAAGCTAAAGAGGGCAATGGACTTGGCCAGGGTCAATCAGTTGGTGTCATGGTTATGACTTGAACTCAAACTTGTGATTCTATTTGTAGGGTTTTTTTAATGCCATGATCACTGACAGCCTCTCTCATTTGGTTATTGGTTCTCTGACCTCTGCAAAGTCAACTACGTGTGCTCATTTCAGCATCTCCATCCTAATTGGATTGGTTTATACCCATAAAGGCAATGCTACAGTGCAGTTCTTTAGTTTTAGAAACATACAAAAACTATCCTCAAATTGTCTGGTTCCCTAGCAACTATCTTTGTCAAGAGGACTGCTTCAGTGGAGGAGAACAAGCATCTCATCCCCTTGAAAATAACAGTGGAGATGTTTTTCTTCTCCTCATCCTCCCCAATGAATATTAAGCATCTTTTTTTCTTGAAAGGAAAGAAATCAGGGACAGTATTTTCATTTTTCAATTCTGCATCTATGGTGATGGCAGGTCTAAAAGTGTCTTTGGGGGCAGCCTTCATACTTGCTTTTCTCTCTGAGAAAAACTGCATTAGACCAAAAAAATGCCCCTGAGATTTAATTATCTTTCTATATTACTTCTCACTACAAAGACACTTACTCTTTTATTGTGTTGCTCTGCTGGAAAAAAAAATCTTTAGTGGATGCATTTTTTTTCCTAATGGTAAAGGCAGTGTAACTTCAAAGATGGAGTGTTCTGCCTTTTTTATGTCCAACACAAGGGGATGTACGGTTAGTAAAATTTCAAGGTGATAGGAAGGTTTTGGTCTGAAGTGTGGACTGAGGAAGCAGCCTGATAACATTGTATCTTAAATAGCGCTTAATATATTACTCCCAACTCTTGATTTCATCAATTCTCACTGGATATCACCGATGTGGGGAATCTATTCAGTGGAATAGGCAGCCACATTTTTACACAGTTCCACTCTGTGCAACTTTAGTCCATGTCCTATAATATGTTTTTAACAGTGTTTCCATCCTGTCCCCCACCATATTCTGGAGACTCTCTTGTAGATCTTCTGAATATTTATGGACTGTACCTTGATCACTGGGAACTCTTCAGTGTCTGAGGAAACCTGGGAAACAAGACTGGATTAACTTGTTCGATTTCTATCTTTTTTATATATAATTTGTATTGATAACATTTTTCCTTTTACTATAATTTTAAGATATAATCAATACCTCATTCCTAAGTGTTTTTTTTTATCAAATGAAAAAAGTTAAAATAAATCAACTGACAAGGATTATGCCTGACCACTGTATTCAGTGTCCTGCCATCCTATCCCTGCCTGTCCTTTTCAGCTTCTCATCACCATAGGCATGCCTTTTCTCCAAAACGAGAGATGTGCTTCCTCGTATTTTGTTTGGGACCAACACTGGTCATTTCCATTACTCAGAGAAAATCGTAGTTTTTAGCATTATTTGATTTGCATTACTAAAGTCATTGAGTTTCCTAACTTTTACAGTATCATAGACATTGATTTAGAAGCATAGCTTAGAACAGTGGAGTTAGAAGGAAAGAAGATTCGATGTCTTCTAGGCCAAGCTCCTCATTTCATAAATGAATACATCCACGTAAGGGGAAATGGGGGAGTAGGAGTGACTTTCCCAGAGCCACAAATTTAGTAAATGGCAGTCAGAATTTTTATTTAGGTACTCTAATGCCAATTCAAGCACAAATTGTAATAATGATGGACTCCGATTCTTTCTAGTTTAATATTAAAATCATTTTTGTTTTTAATCTGAGATTGTTCTTTGCTAAAATAGTTTTTGAGAACTGAAAGCCACTTCTTTGCTATTTATTTGCATTAATAAGAAAATTAAAATGAAATTATTCAGCTCTTCTCAGGAAAAAAAAATCACTCTGCAAAATCCTGGGAATACAAATGGAAAAGTCAAAGTCCTTGCTCTCAAGAATCTCATGCATTAAAATGAGGGCCAAGTACAATGTTGCTTCGATATACCAGAGTAGATAATTGATGATGATCTTGAAATAATCACATAGAAAAGGCATTGTTGAGTAGCTTTATCAGAAGAGAAATTCAGGTATAAAAAGGAAGTAGAGATCACCCTGGGGTGTAACTAGGTGGCTCAGTGGGTATAGAGTCAGGTCTCTTGATAGGAGATCTTGGGTGCAAATCTGACCTCTGACACTTCCCGGCTACGTGACCCTGGGCAAGTCACTTAACCCGAATTGCCTAGCCCTTACTATTCTTATACCTTAGAAGCAATACTCAGTATTGATTCCAATACAGAAGGTAAGTGTTTATAAAAGAAAAAGAAGACATTTATTCTGACTAATTGCATTTCTCATCAGCCTGAGTGATGGTTCCACAATATGAAGTTACCCAAAATAGATACATGAAAGTTTAAAAAGGACATTGGGAAGAGACAGATGTGATAGTGGGAAAAAGGAATGTATCTTCACCTAGGTCATATTAAGACTAGTGTGGACCATAGAAGTAACAGGGGTCCTAAGGTGGCAAGATTTGGGGATGAGGTTTCCTTCCTATTCCCCTAGCGTTTTGAATGTGAGGAAGAAGTCAGTGCAGGAACTCTGCCCTTCCATACTTGATTCTCCTTTCACTGTGTTAACTTCCTAAATATTATACATTTAGGCTTTAATGTCACACAGTTCTATCTAGTGCTTATGTTCCTAGCGAATGCCAAGAATTGGAATGATCTTTATAACTACATCCTGTAGGTGAGAACTGAATCAACTTCCACTATGGTGGGGGAAAGAAGGGTTATTTGGGAGGCGATGCAGCATTCTCTAAATTAATTTTGTAAGGGCATACAAGGTGTTCAGAGAAGACTAATACCTCTTGCCTAAGGGCTTTCCAAGACCCTTTTAAGACTACCTTCCTCCGCTGGTGCCCAAATTCCCCCCATCTCTCAGTTATAGCTCTGAGAAGCTACACCTTGTACAATGGTTCACAAATCTTCCTGGCAGATGAGCTAAACTAGATTAAATGTAACTGAAAGGCCTTAAACCCATTGTTGAGATAGGGAATATCTACTCCAAATATGTGAATACTTCTGATAGGAGTGGAGGAATTTCTTCCATTGGTGATGAAAATGGATGAAGGAAGCATTAGAGCATGGTCAGAGATGGAAGAAGCTAAGGTCATCTGCTTCATCCTGAGCCATTACTAATGGTCTTGACTTTTGTCTTGTCACTGGACTTTGATAACTCTGGAAAAGAGAATGAGGTTGACAACTGTGCAATTCTGCTTCATTTGCATCCAATTTATGAACCAGTCAAAAGACTTTACCTGTAGTATCATTTTGATCCTTTTTGGAGTAAGGGAAACAATGAGCCAACCAATCAAAGTTACTTCTCTTGGAAGAGGCAAGGGGAATGAAGAAAAGAAATATACTCACAATCTGGTGTTTGGGAAGAACATTTTCTGTGATATACTGATCATATTTACTCGATATATTTTGTTGATTTTATCCCTTTTATTTTAGTAAATTTCACTTTTCCACCATGGCAATGTGATGTCATATGATTAATTACTTGTTGGTTGTGGCATATAAATTTAGGAGGAATGAATGGAGACTCACAGCTTTCATCTGAATACAGATGAACCCAAATGTGATTTATGTAACAAGTAACAGAAGGGAACTATTATACTGGGCTAGACAAATACTGCATTTCGTTCAGTCTAAACATGTTTGGCTGTGTTCTTATGCTACAACATAATTATGCTTCAATAGAATTTGTACTTTTGTGGTCTGATATGTGTTTGCAAAGAACTTTAATGAAAGATATAATTGTAATGAAGTTGGACACCATTAAATATACAACTAAGGCTAGTTTTGCACAGAATCCATAAAGTTTGGAAGATTTTAGCACTAGATAATCAAGCTAAACTATGTAATTTCATGATCAACTGAAAGAAGATGACATGTGCACATAAAAATATTTGATTTCTAAATTTTCATCCTGAGGCTTAGTGTCTACCCTTTTAATTATATGTTTATATATATATATATATATATATATAGCTATGTTTATGCAATATACATACATATATATGTTATTTACTGCTGGTCTAAATTATATCCTACCATTCTCCATACCTTTTTATATGGTAAATTCTTGAAAGGAGATAGTGGTATAAAAAATAATGGGCTAAATGAAATCATCAAATCATTATTCTCCCCATTAGGATTCTCTTTTGATCTCTGGGCCAGTTGGATACAGTTGTTGCTACCACACCTGCACCATAGCTTTTCTGAAAACTAGTTTGTTTGTTTGTTTGTTTTTTAATGTATAAATATCTTGGTCCATGGTAAACCATTCCAATATCTGCCCCCAAAACCCATAAATGGAGTCACAAAAAGGTAAACAGGACTGAAAAACAAATTAAAAACAAAATTTGAATTTTGGTTGTATCAAAATATATTCTTTAATTATTTCGAGGATCCCTCCAATGAAGGATCTATGCCTTAGACCTTGTCTTGAGCTTCAGTGAAGGGACCTTCACATCAATACATAGATGGAACCATCACTGCAAGTATTTGAATCTTTCATGTTTAGCCCTTTAATTCCAGTACTTAACCTCTACTTCTGCATTGGATTATTTAACAGTAGGGTTCTCTAACTTATGCTCAGAACGGGATCTGGAAAATCCATGCTTTCTTATATGTAAATATTTGAGGATTTCATGTCTTTTCACATATCTTATAACTGAGTACTTAAGTTTTGGTCCTCAAGATTAACAAACTCAATTTCACCCTAAGTCTTATGAATCACTTCTCTATATTGCCAAGAACTATGCTGAATTTGAGTTGTATACTAGAAACTTAACCCAACCTGACATCAATAAGCATGTTTTACACTCTTCAAATTGTTTTTCCCAGTATGGTCTTCCTTTGATATAACTCTATGAGGTTGGCGGGGAAAGAGTTAATATGTTCATTTTACAGGTGAGATAACTAAGGTTCAGAGTGGGTAATTGACCTTACCAAAGTCCATAACTACTCTATTGTGGTTGTAGCCCCCCAGTAGTGAAAGCAAACCCCAGTACAATCAAAGCCATAGCCTATGGAGAATCAGTCATGTAGCCTCATGACTTCACCTGAAGTTTCTAACCCTTCCATGCTGCTTTGTAAATACTATATGTTCTTTTTTTTAAAAATCCTTACCTTCCATTTTGGAATCAATACTGTGTATTGGTTCCAAGGCAGAAGAGTGGTAAGGGCTAGGCAATGGGTGAGTTTCCCAGGATCACACAGCTGGGAATTGTCTGAGGCCACATTTGAACCTAGGACCTTCCATCCCTAGGCCTGATTCTCAATTCCCTGAGCAACCCAGCTGCCCCCACTGTATGTTCTTCCAAGAAATTAATGATGCAGGAATCCTGTGAGAAGCTTGGTTAGATGGTTACACACTGATATTGAATTATCACCTATAGAAAACTCTGTTTAGAGCCACTAAGGTATTCTAAATCCATTATCTCCATTCTGACTTCCATCATGAGTGATCTAATGCCTCTCCTTGATCTTGATTCAAACCCTCTATAAGTATCTACCTGAAATCAATAAACTTTGTCACTGATCAGAAAGAGACCTATGAATCTATTTGTAAGTCTGTCTGTGACCCTCCTGATCTCAACCTCATTCCTTTTATCCCATTTCATGACTCACAAATAACTTGATGAGCTGGTCTTATCAGGTAGTTATTCAGATGATTTATTTTCCATTCCAGTCACCTTTCAACTCTGCCACACAATCATACTTGTGGCATATCATTTTACTAGATCCTTAAAGTTGAAGATTATTCGAAATATATATGATATTTTATGAAATTGTGATTGTCCTGCTTCTGTCCTTAGACTATCTCATTTTGTTCACGAGTATGTATATTATTTGTGCCAAGTTGGACATTTCAGTTTTGTAATTCTCTAGGTTGTATTTCAGAAGTAAATGTAAACTCCAGAGGCCACTTGACTTGACTAACAGAGTTATAGGATCATAGATTTATACCTAAAAGTGACTGTACAAGAAATTTAACCCAAATATATCACTTTATGGGTAAAGAAAGTAGAGTCCATAGAATGTTTTTTGGATCAAAGCTCCTAGGTGGCAGAACTTGGAATTGAATCCAGATCCTCTCATTCCAAAACCAATGCTGTTTTTGTGATATTGATTTTTACCTTGAGACTTGATCTTTGTTAACTAGTTGGAGTAATGCTGAGTAAATAGTCAACATTAGGACTCATTTGGTGCTTCTGGATCCAGATATTACCACTCCCCACCTCCAACTACAGAACATGCTTTCCTCCAAAAGTACCTTTAAAAAATGCTCAATGATAAAATGCTCAATGGATAAATGCTCCATACTCCACTCAATTTTATTTTTTATTCTTTTGGCCAATGGTTATGAATGAGTTATTATAACTCTATTAATGTCCCATTTTGAAAATGGAATCTGTGGGAAGGAATAAGACTAAATCTATTAAATACTTTGAGATTAGAAATCCGAATATCCATTTCCCTTTGCCAAAGACTTGGTACATTTTCATGGCTGTGTACAATAGTTCTGTCCCTTGGAGTAGAGAAGGCTAGACAAACTAAAGAAATCCAACTACCTATTGTCACTATTGCTACATTCTACCTTCACCAGTCTGAAATCATGTCTGTCTCTGGCAGAATCCCTGAGTGATTTTCCTCTCACAGTTTGACTACTGATTCCCATCTTGTCTCTTAAAGCATTTCAACAGCTCCCTTGGGCCAGGTAAAATCACTACATTTAAATTAGCTACTTCAGCTACATCAATCATTCCAAGAGATTCCAGAAGGCAACTTCACCCAGACACACAACAAGCAGTGCCAGTCTTCTCATTATCCATGGTGCTTTAGGAGTGAGATCCTATAATATGCTTTGTTGTAACTATGAACCGACTAGGATAGAGATATATGATTTCTAAGTCATCTATCTCGAGTTTTATGAAACCAATGGGAATATTTTTCTCCATTAATATGAGGAAACTGGTTATAGGTTAAAGAGCCGAGATGTAGCATGCAGGAGAACCGAGTTCTCTTAACTCTGAAGTAAATTGTTTTACTTTATATATTTGGGGTCAAATTAATTCTAATTTAATTATCATTTTACTGTCATTTATTATTATCATTTTATCAGGTTATCTAGGTGGCTCAATGGATGGAGCACTGGGCTTGCAGTCAGGAAGAATCACTTTTAGATGTTCAAATCTGAAATCAGACACTTACAATGTTGTGTGACTATGAACAAGTCCCATAACTTTGCCTCAGTTCATTATCTTTAAAATGAGAGGGAGAAGGAAATGCAAACCACTCCACAATGTATACCAAGAGAATGCCTACAGTCAGAAAGAGTCAGATATGACAGAAATGACATAATGAAAACATGATTTTATTTGTTATTATTTAATTTTGTTTATTGACTTTGTAATGAAATGATTATAAGATTATAGATTTAGAGGTAAAAATAGCTTAGATTTCAGTCCATCCTCTCATTTTTAGCAATGAAGACACCAAAGGGGAGAGAGTTTAAGTGACTTGCCCAGAGTCACTATTAATTCCTGAGGCTGAATTGAACTCAAGTTTTCCTGTCCCATTGCCCTTGATCTCTCCATTGCAGCTCCCAGCTACTGAGATTTATTGATCTCAAGGGTTCATTTAAATTTTAAGATTATATGATGATTTCAATCTTTTCAACATGAATGTCAAATTTTACTTTCAATTAACGTAATCAAACGAACCTTTATTTTTGACTCATCAACTGATTGGATGTTGGCATGAAATAGAAAATGTAGACTGAAGAATGAACCTGAAAATATAAACTAAAGAATAGTTATATCTTCAATAGAAATAGGGATTTAGATACAAGGTCATTTCCACGTTATAATGGGATTTATTAGATTAAGGTTTTAGTTGGGAAGGGGAAAATAAGTTTTAAAAAAAGAATGTATCAAAGTAATATGTCTTGTGATTTCATTAATATGGAAGAGTAATGTCAATCTAGCCCAGCAACTGGCTGCCTGGGAAATTCCCTAGTGGGCCAGACTACTGCCTCTTAATATAATAATTTATATTATATATGAAATATTATAATAAATAGAATACCATAATCAATTCAATATAATACGATGATCTCCTACACCATATGGCATGACTATATAAATAATGGAGTTTCCCATAGCTTTATGTGACAAAGATTATGTTAATGCAATGAAATAACATTTCATGCCATGACATCATGCTATGACATCACAAGATGTATTATTTAGCTTGGCATGGCATGATGCAACATGACATATATATGGCACGAGATGACAGAACTAGAATATTTAAAGTACATTGGTTTTCGTTGGGAAATGGTGAAGTACTTTTAATAGCAAAGGTTTTTGTGTTTCCTATTTTGAAGTGGAGAATCCTTTGACCTGAGTTCTAATTCATGCCATATTGTGCTTCAGGATTCTTCAGGAGAAGCTTATTAAATTGTACACTTTCTACATTCTAGGAAGGTCCACTGTAGTAATGATCTTTAAGATTTATTTCAGATGGCACTGCCTGTAGGACTCTTTTCCTAGACTCTAGTTGATAGTTTTCTCTTTCCTTTTTCATCCATCATTTTCCCCCTTGAAAGCTCCTGATCTGCCATTCCTATCTGTGTTGGGGATTGTTACTATCCATCTCTGATTTAGATGCTGGTCCTTATGTCCATGTTTGTTGTGTCATAGAGAGTGGTCTTATTTCTTCTCTAGTCTTCACCATGATAATGCTCCACTATGGGTAAAGAGGCAACATATTCTTCTGTATTCAGAGGAAATATTTGCCCCCCTTCCTCAGAAGATATAGAAGCAACTGAACTTAGTCAATAAACTACTGGATTTTTAAGTAGGTAGATCTGAGTTCAAATCCTGCCTTAGTAACTTATTCCACATGTGACAATAATTGAAATTCTCTGAGCTTCATTTTCCTCCTCTGAAAAATGAAAGGTTCTGACCTAATAGCCTTAAAGGCCCTTCTAATTTAAAACGAGCATTCTTTAAGCAAAAATGACTCCTTTTCAAGTCAGTATTCCTCAGCTGATACTGAATAGTATATAATCATGGAATGGCACTGTCTCTTAAGAACTCAAATTATGGACTTGCATACTAGAAACTAATATAGTGGAGTAAATTACACACCATTTCCCTGATCCTTACACACATACACAGAAAAGAAAACAAATCACCTCAAAACAAAGGAAAGTTGGAGGAAAGTGTCTAACTGGGGAAAGGGGAGAAAGCAGCCCAGGCAGTAGAGCATCTGTGAGAACTGGTAGATCTTGAGCAGTCCTTCATTCTGCCAAAGGCAAACTAAATGCAGAATGGGAGTAAACTCACCCAGAGCCACTCCACACAGGTAGAGAAGGCAGGAAACCTACAAATGGTTATGAGGCATTGGAGCCCTGGGCTACAGGGAAGCAAAGAAAAGGAACTGGAATCACAATGATTTACTCATTTCCACATGGCAGCAGATCCCTGGGTCATAGGGAAGATAGAGGGGGGACTAGACCTACAGTGAAGTAAACTGATCACTCCCCATTTGGCTATGTTGTGCCTGAGGAGGAAGAGCACAAGATGGGGAGCCTGTCTAGAACAGGCAACTTGGCAGGGGCAGGGAAGCAGTGGAGTGGGAGATCAACCCAGTTCACAAAACAAGAGGGAACTGGAACCATGGGGTACTGAACATATCTGGAAAAAAACAGTTGTAATGCTCCCCACAACAAGCCAGCAGGGCCACCTCCTTGGCAGACATACTGTGAAGAAAAAGGGCAGCCAGTACTCCAAGTCCCAGACAAGAGTACTCTGTAAGCTTGGAGCAGTGTACACTCTATCCCAGGAATAGAGAAGAACCTTAACAAACAGGTTAGGTAACAGAAGTGGGGGAAAAAACTACAAAAATAAGCCAAAGATTAAAAAAAAAAACTCTGACCATAGAAAGTTACTTTGGTGATAAAAAAGACCAAAATACGAACTCAGAAGAAGACAGTGTCAGAAAGGAAACTCCCATATGGCCACAGGAGACCTCAAAGGAAAATGTGAAAGGATGCTAGGCCTCAAAAGAATCCCCAAAAGAACTTGAAAGGAAGTTAAAAAGCCAAATAAGAGAATTGACAGAAAAGCTCAACATTTGGAAAAATTAACTGAAGAAAATAACTTCCTAAGGAATTAAACTGACCAAATGAAAAAGGAAGGCAAAAAGAAAAATGAAGAAATCAACTCTTTAAAAGCAGGATTCCCAAATGGAAGATTAAAAACAAAAATTTAAGGAAGAAAATATCTTTGTAAAAATTAGGATTAGTAGTGAAATTATAATACAACAGGAAACAATAAAACACAAGTTAAAAGTAAAAAAAAAATTCAAACATTTCTAAAATATGACAGTAAAAAAAGATCAACCTGGAAAAATAGATCCAGAAGAAATAATCTAAGAATCATTGGAATACCAAAAAACCATGATCAAGAAAAAGGGAGTAGACACCATAATACAAGAAGTCATCAGGAAAAAAACTGCCCTGATATCCTCAAGCAAAAGAGAAAAATAGAAATATAGGGAGTCCACTAGTCACCTCCTGAAAGATCCCAGAATTAAATACTCCAGGATTATTGTAGCTAAATTTCAGAACTTTCAAGCCAAGGGAAAAATACTAGAAGATTCCAAAAGGAAATCATTCAATAACCCAAGACTTTGTAACTTCTACATTAAAGGACCAGAAGGCATAAAATATGATGTTCTGAAAGGCAATGTACCTAGTAATTCAACCTAGAATTATAAACCCAGCTAACATGAGCACAATCCCCCAAGGGAAAAATGATATTTAATTCAATAAAGGAATTTCAGACTTTCTTGGCAAAAAAATAGAACTAAAAAGAAAATTTGATGAGCAAATCTGAAACTCAAGATAAGCATAAAGCGATGAAATGAAAGCAAGGGTTTTTAATAAGGTTGAATTGATAGATTATATTCACACCTGGGAAGGTGATAATTGAAATAATTGATATCTATGATATTTGAGAAAAGTAAGGTACCTAAATAATGCAAGATAGTTAAAGTACCTAAGATACTTAAGAACTATATCACTATAAGTATTACTATAAGAGCAATGAAAAAGAAAGAACAAAGCTAAATAAGTTGGGGCAATATTAAAAAAAAAGAAACTTGTGTGGAGAAAAGAAAAGAAGAGATAGAAGGGTGTAAACTACTCATTAACAAGTGAATAAGTATCAAATACAGTAGAGGAGAAGATGGGGAGGTGGCTATGATATAACATTCACACTCAGACAGTTATAGAAACCTAAGGTACTCTATAGGGAAATAGGAGGGTAGGGAGAAAAAGGGGGGATGGACAAAAAAATTATGGGATACAGCCGAAGCAGTAATTAGAGGGAAATTCATATTCCTTAATGATTACATTACTACATTAAAGAAAGAGGAGATTAATAAATTGGACATTCAACTAAAAACCTAGAAAAATAGCAATTAAAAATTCCCAATTAAATACCAGACTAACAATCCTGAAAATCAAGTGAGATATTAATAAAATTGAAAGTAAGAAAACCATGATCTAATGAATTAGATAAGAGGCTGACTTTATGAAAAAAATTAAAATAGATAAATCATTGGTTAACTTGATTAGAAAAAGAAAGAATAAAATTAAATCTCCAATATAAAAAATGAAAAGAGGTAAAATCATAACCAAAGAATAAGAAATTAAAGCAATTACTGGAATTTATTTTGACTAAATATATGCCAACGAATCTGGCAATATAAGTGAAATAGATGGAGCCTTACAAAAAATAAACATTGATTAACAAAAGAGGAAATAGAATGCTTAGATAACCCTATGACAAAAAAAAAAAAGAAATTGAACAAATCATCAAAAAAGCTCCCTAAGTAAAAGGTTCTGAGGCCAAATGGATTCCCAAGTGATCTTTACCAAACATTCTAACAACTAATTCCAGTAATACATAAAATATTTTGAAAAGTAAGGGAAGAGAGAATGCTTCCAAAGTTTTTTTTTTACAAAACAATTAAGATATTGACACATAAACAAGGAAGAGATAAAAAAGAGAAAGAAAACTATAAACAAATCCCCCTGATGAATATTGATGCAAAAATTTAATAAAATATTAAAATAGCAAGAAGATTACATTATATTACAAAAAAAAATATCAAGATCAGATGATTTTTATACCAGGAAGGCAGTAATGGTTCAGTATTAGGAAAACTTAGCAGCATAATTGACCATATCAATTAAAAAAAAAAGAAATCACATTATTCTTTAAATAGGTGCAGGAAAAGCATTTCACAAAATACAGTACCCATTCCTTATAAAAATATTAGAAAACATAGGAATAAAGAGAACCTTTTTAATGTAATAAAAGACATCTATCTAAAACCATCAACAAGCATTATCTGTAATAAAGACAAAGACCCTTCCCAATAAGATCAGGAGTAAAACAAGGATGTCCATGATCACGACAATTATATAATATTTTAGTAGAAATGCTCACCATTGCAATAAAAGCAGAAAAAATAAATTGAAGGAATTAGAATAGGCAATGAAGAAATGAAGTTATCATTTTTTTGCAGATGATATGATAGTGAGAATCGACCAGAAAACTAATAAAAATCACTAACAACTTCAGCAAAGTTAAAGGATGCAAAATAAATACATATCATAAGCATTTCTACTTACCATGAAATCCAACAGCAAGAGATAAAAAAGATAATTCCATTCAAAATAACTCTAGACGATATAAAATGCCAACTGGTTTAGCTAACAAACAAACTGTTAAATAGGAATTACTTAATCTCTCACTTTTTTATTTAGGAGACAATGTCTGACAGTTTGGGAGTTTTGTATAAACTCCTGTCTCTTTGAGCACAGAGATTTGGCCTCCATTTCTTTAAAAGACCCTCTATAAAAGAGGAAAAAGCAGTTAAGCAAGGACTCCAATTTCTCTGACTTCCTTGGTCATTTTCTCAGTCAAAGATCTGATAGTGACTTTTGAGACAGTTACTTTTGAGTGCTTGAGATGCACATCTGAATTTGAGAAGAGTCTGATTTACTGAGAGCTTTTCTCCTGAGTTTGTTTAAAATTGAAAAAATAGTCTTCACACAAATAAAGGCGGACCTAAACAATTGAACCAAACATTAATTGTTATAGATAGCCTGAGCCAACGTAGCAAAATTGACAATCCTACCTAAAGTAGTTTAATTTTTTAATTAAATTAATTAATCAGTGTCATACCAATCACCCAAAATTATTTCATAAAACTAGAAGAAAAAAAAAACAAAGTTAATCTGGAAGAACCAAGGCCAAGAATATCAAGGAAATGAATGAAAAATTATGAAAGAAGGAGGCTTGGCTATACGAAATATCAAACTATACTATAAAGTGGTAGTCACCAACAACCTGGTACTAGCTAAGGAAAGAGTGGTGGATCCATGGGAAAGAAAAGGTAATGGACACATGGCAGAACACAAAGAGAAGTTGAGGGACAAGTAAAATTGAGCCATGTACCCCTACAATATTCAGTCCATTTCAAGTGATCTAGAGAAAGGTCTTTGAAAATCCCCTGGACAAAAACTTGCATAGCATTAGAAGGTATAAATGGTTTGCAAGCTGCATCATACAAGAGAGTAACCTTATCAAAGAAAATGCATAATGATTCTCTATGGCTGTGTTGGTGAATCTGTGGCACCCATGCTGAAGAATGCTAGAGAAGGCTGCTCCCTAGTCCCTCTCCATGCACACCTGAGGACAATTTTCAGATCTTCCACCTCTCTGCCCAGGAGCCCAATGGGAGCACTTCCTACTTCTCCTGTCTGGGGTAAGGTGAGGAGCTCACATGCAGCATGAGGGTTGGAGTTTGGGCACTCACTACTCTATGGATTGATTTAAGAGAGATACGAAGATATTTGGGATCAGTTAAGAGAGAAACAATGCTGTAGCTGGGAACTTTTTAACCTTATAGGAGAATGGTGAGTAGTTACTTGCTTGGAGACTATGGGGTAAGATTTGGAGAAAGGAGAGCTGGAGAGTCTCCCAGTACAAGGGCTTTCTTCTATATGATAGGATCATGTTAGCAAACTTATAGCACATGTGCTGAAGGGGGCTGTTCTGCTCCCCCTCTCTACATGTGCACAAGGATATTTCTCCTATCATCTGCCCCACTGCCCAGCAGTCCAATGGGAGTACTTCTTCCCTTCCCTGTCTGGAGTAAGGTGGGGAGTTCACATGTGGCGAGGGGTGCGGTTTGGGCACTTGGTCTCTACAAGGTTTGCCATCACTGCCATAGGATATTCTACTGCTAGGCAAGCAGTGGCTGGAGAATCTAAGTCTAAGGGTCCATTGGTACAGTTGTCTGGAGGCAGAGCACATACTCTTGTTTGAGGTAGCTGTCAGTTAGAATGGGATGGAGCTTGGAAGAAATCACCTGAAGTATGACTTCTGGTTGGAAAGAAAGAGAAATAGGTCCCAAACAAACTGATTAGTGTCCTTTAGATTTAACACTCCTAGGGCCAGTAAGATTTTATTTGTATCAGGGATGATTAAAGATGTGAGATATTTGGGGGGTGGCTATCATTTAACTTTAATCTTGAAGAAGGGACAGGATTCCAATATGTAATTATGGGAAATGTCCATATGTCTTTCTAGGCACACTAGGTGAGAGAGAACCAATATTGTATGCCAGGCAAGTCAAACCATATCTGTCACCTTGACCACTGTCAATTCTCTCAGACTCTGATGTAGATGATTGGTATTTGGAAATAAAAGTGTGGCCCCAACCTGACAGATCTATTTCAGCTTAGTCCCCACAGCCATCACTGTGGGAAGAAATCTATGGGGATATTGCCATATTCTTCATTACCATCAGCAACAACTACTGAGTAGCTGTGATCAATAGTGAACTAGACACAGGAGCTTTGAGAGTGGTAGAATCCCCTATCTGAACCACAACCTTATATCCACTCCAGGTCACAGAAGAAAGAGAAGCATCATTTAAAAAGCAACTCTCATGGAAACTAGACCAGCAACCCCTGCCACTTGCCATCATTTTTACATAAAAAACAAGTAAGCCAGCTGTAAAAAGGAATTCTTTAATTTCTCTAATTTAATGGGGGACCTGGAAGTCCTCTTACCATAGAGATGTGAAGGTATTAACCATCCCACAGTGACAGGAAGTAGGAAACATAGAGATAGGAAGGAGAAACCATAGAGACAGGAAAGAGGAATCATAGAGACAGGAAGTGAGGTAGGGGAAGGGTATAAAAGGGACTTGGCATCAGTTGGTCAATTGCTATCAGTTGATGACATCTGGGGGGGGATGAGTTCCTGACAGTTGCAGTCTGTTAGTTGTTGATCAGACTGGGAGTTGAGAGGAAGTTGGCTACTGGGTGTGAGTTGGTCATTGGGAGATTGGTTGTTGGTAGTGTGGGTTGGTGATTAGTTGATGGTTGGGATATATACATATATAGCTATATATGTATATATATATTATATATATACACACACATAGATGATAGATAGATAGATGTAAATTCTGCTTGGTAGCTGAGCTGAATGGTGATCAGCTGGACTTTCTCTAATTACAATTATAGGCAGTTATTATTAGTTATAGGTAGATAAGTATAGGTAGTTTAAGTTGTAAGTTATAGGATAACTAGTATAGACATTAGGAAATTTTCTTTCTCTACCTCTTTCCTATATTTACTCCTTTACTATACTCATTTCATTAATTCTTTTACTATCTCTATTTTAATTAAACTAAATTGTTAATTGTCAAAAGCTGCTAGAAGAATTCTTTTCTCTGGCATAAGGGGATAATATTAATTTACAACTCTTCTATATTCTCATTAAAAATTAAATTATTGAAAGCTACTCTCGTTTTTTTTCCAAAACTCCTAATTTAACCCTTACACAGTCAAGGCTCAAATAGGTAAGCCCTCTGAGGATGAGAAAACATTTAGCATAATCCAGACAAGTAAAACCATCGCAGCTAGATTACTATTTTTTCTCAGACCCTAACAAAGATGGCCAGGGACATTGAATTTTGGAAATAGTTAACCTCATAGACCCATGCAAGCTATTATGCTGGGAAATAATTCATGTGGTGATGGATTCTGATAACTTCTGCTACAGGTGTTATAGCCACAGGTACTGAAGATTCAGAAAAGAAAGTTTTTGCCACCAAAAATCCAAGTCACAACCTTTTGTGTGTATGATAAAATTTTATTGGTGAAAGTGACTAATGAATTAAAGACTGATTATTAAAGAAATTGTATCTTACTTCTGTACACTAAATATCATTGGACCCTTTCATCTGAGTTGTTGATAACACTTTCCACATATGATGTTTTCCTCATCAGAATAGAAGATCCTTGCGATTAAGGATTGTCTTCATTTTCTATTTGCATTCTTTGCACTTAATATAGTGCTTTGTTTATAGTAAACCCTTCTCCCAAAAGCTTCATTAATTCCTTCCCTTTTGGCATTTTCCTTTTTCTTCTCTATATTCCCTTGGTTTCTGTCTTCCTTTCTCCTTAAGAAAGGAGTAATAATAGATAAGAAAATTCTCTGTGTCAGGCAGGTCAGCAGAACATCAAATATTAATAGATTCCAGGGAGTTGATTCCTCCCACTCAAAAATATGAACTAAATCCTCAATAAAGCTTCTATGAGTGGCAGATAAAATCTTTGTCCTTGATGGCTGGATTAGTTAGTTTTGATAATGAAGGTGGGAATCTCTATTTTCACATATTATTATTATTATTATTATTATTGTTATTATTATTGATTTTCATTATTGCCATAAGTCTTAAGGCATTACATATTGGGCACTTGGGATCTAAGATTCATAGACTGGGCCATTTGGCAAAAGAAAGCAATTGGTAAAATATGAAAAAAAAAAGAAGCTCTCTGGGTTCTCAGGTTAACCCAGAAGATAACAAAATACATTCAAGATTCCTTTGTCAAATCCATAAACTAGATTTTTTAAAATTTTTATGAGTTTATATTTGATTCAGTGGAGAATGGGGAGGCAATGAAGGTAATTGAGTAACATTGAAGAGAGCAAAGAGGTAAGTACAATTCCAACTAGAGGTATGTGTGAGGGTACTGTTTCCACTGTGCTATGTGCATCCAGTCTCTACAAATCTGATTACAATATTACTAACTCAGGTGCTTTAGATCTTCTTGAATACAAGTCTTTTATATCTCTCTATCCACATCACCTCATTAATTCTTGGTGATGGAGAACTTTGAGCAAAAGCTTTACAAACACTACCTAATCCGGTCATCAAGGACCCTTGGACTATTGTAGAGGATATCAGTATTTAGTTATACTACTGATGCCTGCAAAATATCAACAATGAACCCAATGTTCAGGAACCTTGGTTTTTCAGGTGCCCAGCCCTGTTGATTTTAATGAACATTTTTTCTCTTCTTAATTCCAGTTTCTTATATGTAAAATTAATCTGTAGTTTAGTTCAGGTACCTTCTTCTGGGCAATAGGGAGGGGAAGGGGGAAGATTGTAACTTGCCTCCAGAGGCCATTCTTGAATGTTATGCAGGCAGTGAGAGCTTATTTTCCACTTCTATTGTCTCTTGTGCATCTCCAAGTGCTAAAATGAGAGGGCTACGGGCTAATATTTACCTTCTGCACAGAGTCAAGCAGTAGGAATCAAATCTGAGGAGATGTAACTGAAACTAAGACTAGGAATGAATACACAAGTGAAGTTTACTTTAGTCTTTAAAGCAAGAGACTAGACAGCTGACAGTAAAGTTACAATGGCATTTGGTGTGTGTCTATGTTTGTGTGCGTGTGCACGTGGGTATGTCTATATGTGTAGTGGGGGAAGTGGATTCTGAAAGACAAACATTCCTGTTTAATAAAAAGGGAAAGTAGACAGACAGTAAAGCTTTTAGAATATGAACAAGGTAAATCTAAAATAGCAAAGTGATGAAATCATAACACTATTTTAAAAAGGAAATGGAATTTTGCTTTTACTTTCAAATACCAAGTGGCATGAAATAATTTCTCTTTTGCTGTTTCCAGGTAGTGGTCCTATGGGACCTGCTTTAATGTGATGGCAGAACAGAACTGTTCTTCCTCACATCCAGACCCCTCCCAACAAGTGATATTCTCTGAGTCAAGAATGAAGGCTGCACTATATGATCATGAGATTCTAGATTAAGAGTTGGAAGGGACCAATGTCACATAGCTACTAAACAGCTAAAGTTGGATTTGAACTGAAGTTCTTTCCTTCTGTACTATTCCGTAGTACCATGCATAGCCAACTTGTAGACTGATTAAAATACTATTGTCTAGATGCCCTTGGTCTTCCTGAAATTTGGTCTACCTTTCCATCAACACTGCTACATTGTCACTCAGCAATGCTCTCATTTCATTGGAGGACTATAAGCACATGCTACATGGACACTTGGGATGTTGTAGAGGTTGTCAATATTTAAATGCTACTAATAATATACTGTTCCTCTCTTCTTTTCTCCTCTCCTTGTTTCACTTCCCCTCTCTTTCCTGACCATCTCTTCCCCTTCCTCTCCCTCTACTTTTGAACTTCCCACTAATTTCCTCTCTTTCCTCCACATATAATTATCAGTTCTACAAGTATGATTCCTAAATCCAGCCCTAAACACCTTTTGGAACTCCAACTCCAATCCTCTCTCTCTCTCTCTCTCTCTCTCTCTCTCTCTCTCTCTCTCTCTCTCTCTCTCTCTCTCTCTCTCTCTCTCTCTATCTATCTATCTATCTATCTATCTATCTATCTATCTATCTATCTATCTATCTATCCATCCATCCATCCATCCATCCATCCATCCATATGTCTGGCTGTCCATCTGTCCATCTGTCCATCTGTCTATCTATCCACCCATCCATCCATCCATCCATCCGTCTGGCTATCTATCTGTCCATCTGTCTATCTATCCACCCATCCATCCATCCATCCATCCATCCGTCTGGCTGTCCATCTGTCCATCTGTCCATCTGTCTATCTATCCACCCATCCATCCATCCATCCATCTGGCTGTCGCTCTGGCCATCTGTCCATCTGTCTATCCATCCATCCATCCACCCATCTATTGATCTCTCTATCCATACATATATATATATTTAATAAAATATCCAAATAGAATCAATTATGTCTATCTTCCCAATGTGCCCCTACTCTATGCTTCTGATGCCAATGTTGGTGAATGCAATTGTTAGTCCAAACTACACTTTTAAGACACCTGTGAGCCCACCCCACCCCACTACCCCAGAGAGCTGAGGAAGGAAGTACTTGCATTCAACTGCTGGGCAGAGAGGCAGGCATGTGAAAAATATTCTCAGGTGCTGTGGAGAGGGGTAATGGAGCAGTCTCTCCCCTAGACACCCCCCATCTCCCTTTCCCCACCCCTGGGCACCCATGTCATGACTTTGCCAATATGGGCTGTTCCAAAGTTGAGAACCATTTGGAGGAAGCAGTGTTGGGGAAGTGAAAAGATTTTGGACCTGGAGTCAGAAAACCGAAGTTTAAATTCCCTCTCATATTTTTCTGTCTCCCTAACTATGGACATTTCATTTAACATCTCTGGGTTTCAATTTTCTTATATGAATTGTGAAAAGGAAAACTTTGCTAAGTTCTGGACTTTCTGCCATTGAGTGGAACCAATAGCAGGTGGAATGTTAGAGAAGATATTGACAAGACAGACAGTTGGTGGGGGAAGGGACAAGTGGGAGTGGCAATTGGTCTTGTGGCTAGCACTACCTTCCTGGCTCTGGAAGTGGAAGGAAGAGCTCTCTATTGGTCTCTGGATAGAAGTGGCTCTATTCCTGATTTTCCCAACTGGGTGCCCTCCCTAGATTCCTGTGATTGTGTTATCAACAAAAGGACTTAAGGGAAGCAGTTTGAACGGTAAGGCAGGTCATTAGGGGTGTCAGCCTGAAGAGACAGGCCCAATCAGATTTGAAAGTCAGAACTTTTCTTCCTCTTGCTGTCTACTGCTAAGACTTCTGAAATTAAGAAAGCTAGCACAGATATAACATAGAAAGGAATAACAGAAACCCTCCACCAACCTGTGAGGGAAAAGCTGAGAGAGACTCAAACCTCATCTAGGGAATCCCTCTTCCCTCTTCCCTCCCAATCCAACTTGTTATTATCTTTATTTGAATATCACAGTCAGATAAGAGGAATAACATTTCAGGGCACCTAAAGGGAGCTGAACATCAGGACAGACATTCAACTATAAAGGGTCCTTATTGGAGCCCTGCTGGGTGACTTAATCTGGGGGGAGGCTTGTCCCTCAGGTGGGTCCGTGCTTACCTGCTCTGGGGTATCTGCAACATCAATCTATAGAGAAGATGTCCTATCAGGCTATCATAAAAGACCCATTTCTCAGGAACCCCATTTTTTAAAATATATCCTCTTGGCATGGGGAATCTCTCTCCTTTTACTTCACCTGCAGCCATATTCCCTCTCTCCCTTCAACTCCTCCTTTCCCTGCTACAAAATCTTCAGTATCCCCTGTTCATCAATCCCACCCCATTTTCCCAATAAATATTACAGAATTAAAGGGTTTGTCTAGATGGCTTCTGAATTTTTTCCTATCTCTGGGAACCCATGGTTCTCTTAGTTACTTAAGATTGTAACTTGAGGATCTTCCTTGAATTTCTCTCTCATCCCTAAAGGAGTACTGGAACCAAATCTATTAAGCTCTGGAAAGCAGATTGTTAAAATTTTCAGTGTCAGCATTTAGATCTTGTAAAATAGAAATCAGTTTTCATCTTCTGACATTTTGCAATTCGTATACTTTCTGTATCTCCCATAATCACATCATTTTACACTGAGGAAACCACAGTCTAAGAAGTTTAAGTGACTTGTTAAAAGTCATACAGGTGGTGTTAGAGGCAAGACTTGAATACAGATTCTATAATAGAGGGATAGCGTTCTGTCTACCAACACCTTTTTCAACCTCTTCACTTCTTAGTATTTCCTTTCTTTTCAAATGATGTGTTTACATTGTTCTGTTTGTTGAATCTAAGGGTAGAACAGAAAATCTCCTTGATGGTAGGTACAATGATAATTCTTGAATTGTAGCACAAGCACCAAGTCCAATAACTTATAGATAGTATATGCTAAATGTTATTGTTGACCTTTTCTTTCAGTTTTTTTATAAACTTAGCAACCACCAACTACAACAAAATTACTTAAACAATTTTATTAAAATTATGTGCAAAACTACACACTCCATGTTGTTTATAATTCATTTAAAACATGTAAATTATATGTATATTGGGCTAATATAAACATACTATGTTTTTGAGTTCCCTTTGGATTTGTTTTACTTTGTTTTTTTTTCTTGATTTTGTGGCTGTCATTTTTAAAAATATAATCATAGTATGTGTTATCCTTATTTTCTTTTCTTTTCATCTCTTTATAAATTCCCCTTTATATTTCCAATATTTGCCATTTCTAAAAACATAATACAATTAATTTCATTCAAATATCATGCTCTATTCATTTTCCTCAATCATTGCATTTATATTAATTCTAGTTATTTTGTCATTACAAACAAAGCTTTGATGAATAGTTTCACATATACACAGCTTTTAACCCTCTTAATAATGTCTGTCTAGTTCTTCCCATTACCTCTTAAGTTTTTATTCTATCCACCTTTCCAAACATCCCTTCCTTCTCCCCATAATAATTATCAGTAGTTGGGATCTTTCTCCTTTACTTGTTCAATTGTATTTTTAAAATTTTCTTGTCCAGGCTAATAGATGTAATTATTGGCTTTTTACTGGAATCCCAGTAGTATATTGGGATTATTACCTCAGGTTTCAGAATTTGTATGTGTGTGCATTTTTCCCTGGATTCTATTTAGTTATACTAGTTTTTATAATCCAGAGTTAGACTGTATTCTGAACTCCGGGTCCCCACTCAAACCCCAGTCCATGATTGACTTCAGATTCTCCAACCAGAACCCATAATCTCTTTTGCCCCTGGAACTGCAAGCAGAGAGCCCACCTCCTACTGTGTCAGCAGCCAGAGACTCCTTTCTCTTGCAAATGATGACAACTAATAGGACCCCACTCCTTCAGCAATCACACTTAGTAGTGTATGCTCCTTCCTCCTTTCCTACTGTGGCAGTCTGAGATAAAGCAAGTATCTATTCCTCATCCCCCTGAACTCCAAAATCTGTTATTTGTTAGCAGCAAGGTTTGAGTTCCTGTACTTGGGGCCAGGTGTCTGTCAACTCTGTGGTCCTTTCCTTTATTCCCCAACCATGGGACAGTAGAGTATCTTGAACCCAGGCACAGCAGACCCAGCTGCTTCTCCTTGGTGTCCTCAGGAAGACAAGCTCTGGGACCCAGCAAACAAGGTGAGGTTGTTTATGCTACCCTTGGGGGCTATGTAGTGGATTTCACTCTGTTTCCTCTGTTCTTACCCCAGGGCTTAAGGCCATGGGACTAAGTCCAGGGAGTTGAAACCTTCCTCCCTAGTTATCCCTGGCCATTAAGATTTATTCCCAACTCCTGTCTGTTTTTGCCATTTTTATCATTGATTCTGTGGACTTATTTTGGTTGTTTGTGGGAGGTAATAGGTAGGTGAGGAAGCTTCATACCGTTCTTTACAATTTTTCCATCTCATTTTTCATTTTTCAAAAAGACCAATCACAATGACATCACAATGTCATCATTTTCCTCTTTCTTCCAGAATCCAGTGACAAGAAAAAAATACAGGAAGATGTGATGGCCCAAGAAGCAGTAGATAACTTAGTGTCTTTGATTCTGACCAAGCTTTAACTGTACTTACACAACACCCACTTCAGTCACCTTCATGACCATTGTGATGAATTATTCTCATCCACCCCATTCTGCTGAGGGGAAATCTTCATATGTTTAGGGTAGAAACCCTCCTTGCTCACTAACTTGTTTGAGGCCTGTCAGTTACCAATAACATAGTTAAGCTGATCTGCCTAGATGTTTTGTTTTGTTTCCCAGAGTGTAGCTACTACAAGTGCTATAGCTTCTTATGGTCACAGGTGAGAAATGGGGGAGAGGTAGACAATAAAGGTGTATGAAGAATCCTGAAAAGGGGTGATAATCAACCCCTTACATCAGAGGTGTTAGTCCTCCCTGAATACCCCAAATACCCCAAATTCTAAATAACATTTGGAGAATTGAATTAAATAATTTTCTCATATTGCTACAGTAAGATTCAGAGATAGTATTTAAACCCCAAAGTAAAAATACTTTTCCTTCCAGAAGGAATGCTCTTTGGGGCCTATTATCAATAAAAGAATGAAAGAAATTATTTCTTTTTCACAACAAACAACAATACAGCAACACAAATCCACTTATAAATAATTACATATATATGGATTTTGAAAGGATTTGATTCTGTATTATAGTATTACATGAATAGAATATTCCACAAATATCTTTCTGTTGTCATATTCAAACCTATTCTGCTAAATTCATTTTAAAAAATAACAATGAGGGACTCCAAAGAAGGTGAATATGGGGGATGCAAGACTCTTCACTGGAACTGAATATATACATTTGAGGACTGATTTTGTATTTTTATTTTTAGTTGTATCTCTGCTCTTAAATCTGCTTTGCTGTGCCCAATAGTGTTCCCCTAATAGATTCTTCACATATCTTCAATGTTTAAAGAAACAAATATGATGAAAAATGCTTGATAAAGGCTTCCCTTTCTATCTATTCACTGTTCATTCCAAACAAACTACTTATCTACTGACTACATGGAAATTTCCATGTATATAAAGATATAATTCTTTATATTTGCTATCCTAGCATTCCCCTCCTCAATAAATGTTAGTGTTTCCCGGTTCCTTCAAGGATCATATATTAACTCCTTAGTTTTACTTTTAAATATTTTTATTATGTGGTCTTGGCCTATCTTCGCAAACTTACTATTTGTTCATTTCTTTTCCGTGATCTTGTTGTCCCTCATGTATGTTTTCTCCATTTCTCAAGTCCATGACTTTGTACAAGTTTTTCTACATGCCAAGAATCCAACTGTTCATCATTTCCTTTAAAACTTAATTGAAGCAATACCTTCTTTATGAAGTTTCCCACTCCTTCTAACTATGCTCTAACTCTGGTCCCAAGCTCATCCCCAGTGGTACTGAATCTGATTTTATCCCCAGCTCTCAAGTTCTCAGGAGACCTTGGGGACCAGAGAATGCCTCCATCCAGGGAAGAAGGAAGCTCAGGATTCTTACCTCCTATCCACCACAACCAGTATTTCAGACTTTAACAAATAAAGCTATTTCCAGCCCTTCTGGGGGAAAATAAATAAGTTTTGCTAATATTTTAAATATGAATCAACATCTTCACTCTCCATGTGTTTATGTATCATGTAATATTAATGAAAAGATTAACATTAAAATAGTGTATTATTATCTTTATTATATTTCATCTATACAAAGCAACAAAAAAAGTATGATTGTACAGTGTAGAAGGAAGTCCTTTAATCCCCTTAAAATGAAATGACATATCCAGTCCTTATTTCTCTTCTATATATAGCGGTTACAGACAAATTTACTTGTTATATATCTATGTATCTAATCTATCAGTCTTTATATTTATCTCTCTCTATCATATCTATACAAAACAATAATAGTCGTCATTGAAATCTGGCTTACAATTTATACTAGGCTCTATGATTAACATTTTACAAACATTATCTCATGTCATTTTCACAACAACCTGAGAAGTAGTTGCTATTATCATTCTTATTTTACAATAGAGGAAATAGAGGCCAACATAGGATAAATGACCTGCTCAGGGTCATACAACTAGTATGTGACTCAGATAACTCTTAAACTTAGGGATTCTGGACTCAAGGCCCAGGTCTTCAATTAATTTTTATCTTTTTTCCATTGTCCCATATTGTGTATAATTTTTGTTTGATGATGATCTGAGAAGGTTGTAATTTAATATTCTTACGTTTCTACATTTAATTAATTACATTTTATCCCCTAATATGTGAAAGAAATATTTCATTTTCTGATTCCATTTAGTTCTCTCCAATTCTCTATCTTATTTAAGTTATCTAATATTAAATTCATCTCCTTGCTTCTTTCTTATATTTTTTTGGTTAGATTTATCTAGTTTTGAAATGAGGAGATTAGACTCTCACTATTATTGTTTTATTATCTATTTCTATCTGTAATTCATTTAAATTTTCCTTTAAAAATTAGGTCCTATAACATTTGGTGCATATAGATTTCAAATTGATATTACTTTGTTATCTATTGTGCCTCTTAACATAACAAAATTTCTTTTTGATTGCTTTTGAATATATATATATTTATTAGTTTTAACTAATTCTTTATTTTAGTTTTAACTAACTTTGTCAAAGATTATGATTGTTACCCCTACTTTCTTTCTACCAGCTGAGGCATAATATACTCTGCTCCAGTCCTTTATTTTTACTCTAGATGTGTCTTTTTCATTTTTAAGTGTGTCATGTAACCAATATCTTGTTTTTTGATTTGTGATCAAGTCTGCTATCTGTTTTTATTTTATGAATGAATTCATCCCATTAATATTCAATATCATAATTACTGATTTTGTAATTTCCTCTGTTCTGTTTTTCTCCACTGGTTGCCCTCTTTCTTTTTTGTTGTATCACTCCTCAGACTTATTATATTCTGATTCCTTCTCTTATCTTCTCATCTTAGCCCCCCTCATTTCTCAATATGTACTCCCTTCTCAGTAACCTTCCATTTTCAGATCTCTTTGCCCTCTTTTCTCTTAATCTACTCTTTCTTTTCTTAGTGCCGCAGTCCTTTAAGGTGATTTCATTTGCTCAGATCTTTCTTTATGCCCTTCTCTTCCCTTCCTGTTTCTTTGTACATTATGATGATATTTTTATCCTCCTTATAGTGTATATTACTCTTTCTTTATCCAAGATCTGATGAGAGTTGGGTTCTAGTACAACTTTCATCCACCTTGTCCTTCCCCTTTCTACAGTAGTTCCTTTACTCATTACTCCTCTATATGAGATAACCATTCTACTCTATCTCCTCCTAATCTATTCTGCTACCATTTTGGCTCATTCCATTGTATTTACCTTGAGCTCATGCTTTCCATGTTCAAAATACCCAGATAATAATGTCATTTCATGAGGCCCTAAATAACATTTTCCTATATAAGAATCAAACATTTTGACCTTTTAAGTCACTTATGATTAATCTTTCATCATTACCTTTTTTATAGTTTTATATATTTAATTTTCTTCTGAGTTCTGGGTTTTTCCTTAAGAATAGTTGAAATCCTTTATTGCATTAAGTATTTATTTATATCCTTTATAATTATGTTCATTTTCCCTGGGTATTTTTTTCTGGGTTATAAGGCCACTTCTTTTGCTCTATGAAATACCATGTTCTGGTTTCTTTTAATCTGTTTGTTAAGTCTCCACAATATTTAATTTTTTTTCTTATTGCATGTGAAAGGAAATTCTTGGTTATCTTTGTCTTTTCTGAGTTTGCACTTGTGAAAAGGGAATCCTTTGTTCTCTTTGCCTAGTTGTAGTTAACACTTTGGATAAAAATAACTTAAGTAACCTTACTTAGTACTTCACTAGACTGAAGACAGGATTAACTCTCTTTTGTCTACTTTTGAATTAATCAACAAAAGTGAATACACCCATATTTAACCCTAAAGTAAGGGAAGTCCACAACCTCTTACTCCTAGAAGGAGAGTTAATACCTTTAGAGGATAAAGGGGTGTGACAATTTTGGAAACTGATTGATCCCTGTTAAGAGTACAGGGGATAGGCAACCACTATAAAAGCCACAAAATCCTTTGGCTGGAAGTCTGGTGAAGTTGAGTCTTGTGGAGAGTATTTCCTGGAGATAGTCTTAGAGGAAACTTCATTGGAGACTGCAGCATGGATCCTGACTTCAACTTAGACTCTGACTCCTGGACTACTTGATTGGGTGAGTGAAAAGGCTGACTCCCTTCCTAGTTTCCTAAGAGACTACCTTCCATCTTGGAGGAGGTCATGTGGTTACTCACTACTGGGCCTCTTAGTTGAGGACTAGTATAGGTATTTTCTCTAACCTCATTCACATTTCTCTACTTTATTGCTTCCCTCTATTTTGGTGAATAAATTAATAAATTGAATCCAATCATTAAATTTAACTATTAAAGCATATATATATATATGTGTTGTATATATGTGTAATATATATATAACACATATGTGTGTGTATGTATGTGTTTGTTTTTTTTCCATTGGGCCCTCTTTTGTTACCTTGTTTTTTTTATAGTCATAGCAATATAATATCTTTATATCTTCCACTCAGCATACCTATACAGTAAAGGGGAAATGGGGTTAATTTTTAAAGGTTTGGACTTGATTATTTAAGAGTGTGGTCACCAGGAATTTATTTAATTCCAAAGAGACATTATTTACAATTTATTTACAAAATGTAGAAAGAGTGAAGCAAGAAATAAGAGAGAGGATAAGGTAAGATATGTAGCCTGAGCAGTACTTCTGGCCTCTCCAGGCAAAGAGAATTAGTTTCAGTAGGCCTTGGCAAAGCCAAGGACCCAGGAAGTCTTTCTTGAGTAGGTCTCTCCAGAGAATAGTTTTTTTTCCAGAAAAATCAGTTGAGTCAGTCTTTCACTCACCATGGGTCAGTCCAGTAAGCAAATTCTTCTGTCGCTCTTCACCAGCCTGAACTCAAAAGCATGAAGAATCATCTTATCACAGGAAGTAACAGCTCCTTTTAAAGACATTTTCTCTTGCATCACTTCTTGTGCCTTCCCTTCATTCTGTGTCTACCAATCACAGTTGACACTCTGCTGTAGGACTGCCCAGAAGGCAGTCAGTTGATTCTGATTCGTCATCCACTATCATACACATGGGTCACAGACCTTCCCCATTCAGTGTGTGAAATGGGGTGTTTGTACCTTTGATGATTAAATCTAAAAATGGGTAAATCTCCATTCTTAACTTTTAAGTACTGTGTTCTAAAAATAGACGGGTTACAATTTAATTTTCCCAATCAGGGGAGAGTTAAGCATTTTCATTGTTATAATCAGGGTAGTGTTACATTTAATCTTCACAACACCCATAAGTATATTATTGATATCAATCTATATTTTCCATATTATCTCTTCTTCATGTATTTGTACATATTGTTTCACCTGATGGAATTTAAACAACTTGAGGGCAGGGAGTATATTTTTTTCATTTATTTGTTTTTGCATTTGCATCTCCAACATCTAGCATATTTCCTTGTGCATAAAAGGTGGTTAAAATTCTTATTGAGTAAATTGATAGCCATCAAGTAGTTGAATTCTGAGAATGGTAGTATATCCTACATGATGTACCCAATGGAAGTTAAAAGAGGAAAAAAGATTATGTAGAGAAAATGTTGAGTTGGTCACTTTCATTGAGGAAATCAAGGAAGGCTTCCAGGGGAGAGGGTCATTTGAGTTGACAATGGAAGGAAGAGAGATTTTAATAGAAGAAAACAAGTAGGGAGAAGGGGCAATTAAGTGGCACAATGTATCAAATGTCATACCTCAAGTCAGGAAGATTCATCTTTATGATTTTTGATCTGGTCTCAGACAGTTACTAGCTGTGTAACCCTGGTAAGTCACTTAACTTTATTTTTCTCAGTTTCCTCATCTGTAAAATGAGCTGGAGAAGAAAATGATAAACCATTTCATTATGTTTGCTAAGATATGAGGTCATGAAGACTCAGCTACAGCTAAAAAAACAGAGCAGCTCCAATAACAAGAAGAAGAATATTTACATTTGAAATTCAGGAAATGACATGGAGGTGGGAAAGTGTTTATCAAGTTGCCAGGAATCATCTAGTAGACTAGTCTGGCTAGAACATAAAGCCCATGAAAGTAAATCATGAGAAGTTAGCTGGGAAGGTAGGGAAGATAAGATTTTGAAGGGTTCTAAATTCCATGCTAAAGACTTCATTTAGTAGAGTTAATAGCTGAAAGGGGTCTTTGAGATCACTGAGTTCGACCCTGTCATTTTGGAGGGAAGAAAGAGGTGTTGAGAGTGACTAAGTGACTTGCCCACTATCACACAGCTCATAAATGTCTGAAGTAGATCATGAACCTTGGGGGCCCTTAAAGGTTTTTGAATAGTGTGTGTGTGTGTGTGTGTGTGTGTGTGTGTGTGTGTGTGTGTATGTGACTATATTCTGTGTTTTTTGATAGGGATGATATTTCTCTGACAGTCTTGCTTTTATTACCATTCAGGTTAGTAAATTGTGTCTTCATAAAGACTACAAGGTATACATCAGTTTCTTCCAACCAAATTAGCCCTGACATTTAATTTTTGAAATCTGAATTAATGAGATTTTGTTCCATTGCTACAGTTAATTGGGAGGGGACCCATATGTCCTTGTAGGAGCTCTCCTCCCCCTGTTAAACCAGATTTCAACAATACTAGCTTCAGCCTCACATCATTTGGAATTGATATAATTAAGTACTTTTCAAAGAAAAATAGACTCTGATGTTTCTAATATTATTAAATATTTACAGGCAACATCATTGCTATAAATTTCCTGGCAGAAAGTAATTTTACCAAAGCAGATCAAATGAGAACATCACAACCCCTTGTAGTGAGTGTATCCAGCTCTCTAAATTATTCAGTGTGATATATCTATATAGATGAAATATAAATGTGGTAACAACATAGTGTGGAGGCTACATGAGGCTGGGAAAGTATGTCTGGAATATGTTTTGCAATACTCCAATTCTCAGGCCAGGCATAAAGCATACACTATTTATCTCTGCAGTGGGGGATTCCCTGAAAGCAAATAGTTTCTCCAGGCTGAGATCAGAATAGGAAACTATAATTAAATCAGAGATGCGATTGTGGCCTCATGTGGAACACGTCTCAAATTGAGCTAATCAAAAAAAAAAAAAGGTACATGATTAGAGAGTACAATCTTTGGCTTTAAGGTGAGTGTTTAAGTTTGCCCAGAAACAAAATGGAAATGAGTTTATTTAAATGCCTTGAGGGGACTTCAAAGGCTTTCTAATATAGGTCCTTAATTTTACACTTGAGAGAACTGAAGTCCAGGCTAATAAGGACTTGTCTAAGGTCACACAGATAGTATATGCAATACTGGTTTTGAAGTGAAATCCCTTGACTTAAAAGTAAATGCTCTTTATACTCTTTTATTGACTTTATTGATTTTGTTCTATTCCTTCCAGGGAAGCAAAATAGGTGGCTCTTCTTTCTAAGGCTAATATCTCTATAGGTGCCATTGATCTTATCCCACATTGTCTTCTCCAATAATTTGTCCCATCATCATTCTCATTTTTTTCTCATCTTCTATCTCAATTTGCTGATACTTCAATATATTCTATAAGCACCCCTATATCCCTTATCCTTTAACACACATGCACAAATACCTCACTCACATGATCTTTCTTCTAGCCAGACTATTATCCCATTTCCCATGCCCTTTCTCACAAGATTCTTGAATTTGTCTATATAGTATCTCTCCTTTTTCTCTTTCATCTTCTAAATCTTCCTTCATTTGATGCCTGATTTCATCCTTCAACTGAAATTGTCTCTGCAATAGTTTCCAGAGATCTATTAATCCCTAGAATTCTTTTCAATCTCAGCTCCAATATCAATATTAGCTTTCTGCGGACTTCCGGGTAATCATGGCTGCAATCTAGACTCCACACGCTTCCTCTCCCCGGCACCGAACGAAATAGACTACATCAAAGAAGCATAAAGATCACCTTTAGAGGAACAGAAGGACTCCCCAGTACCCCAAAGAGGCGAAGGTATGCGGGGATTGAACATTTCCACTCTATAATAAGAAAGTGGAAAAGCTTGCACAGAAACGTGAACTGAGCTGCCCTCCCCCCCCCACCTACCCCACCAAACCAGAGAGAGCTACCTGAGCGCTCACCGGGACAGGGAGTGAGTGGGGAACATCTCTGTCCGGGGGTGAGGGGGGCCTCCAGGGTCCTTGGGATCTGGGGACTGCCAGGAAACAACGTCTCAGGGCGGTTTCAAGGGAGAATCCTGAGCTGGGAGCTAAACACCAGGGGAGGACCACGCGCTGATTATCTGGGCGGAGCTGACCACCTGGGCAGTGTGGCTGTGATCAGGGACCCAGCAGTCTAAGAAACCTCAGAGCCTGGGAAGAACTAGTCTGAGGCAACCTAAATTCACAGAAAACCCACCCATATCACCCAGACCCCAGACCAAAAAGGAAAGGGGAATAAAACCACCAAAGGGATGGCTCACATGGCCCCAAATCAAGCCTCCAGGAAGAAAGGGAAAAAGGTGACTATTGAAAACTTTTATGGTGGAAGTACCCAAGGAAAAGAAGAGAATGAGGATGAAATCCAAAAAAAATCAGAACACACCTCCCAAAATGGAAACTATCAACAAGCTCTGGAAGATCGCAAACTGGAGCTTACCCAAAAGATGGAAACCTGGAAAGAAAAATGGGAGAAAGAGATCAGCTGTCTGACAGATAAGACTGCTCAATTGGAAAAAGAGCTCGAAGCATCCAATAAAAGGGCAGACAAAGCTGAAAAGCAAAACCAGTCCCTAATGACCAGAATTAAGCAACTCGAAGAAAGTAAGATCATAAAACAGCAAGAATCAATAAAGCAAACCCAAAAAATTAATGAATTAGAAGAAAACTTAAAATATCTTACTGAAAAGGTCACAGACTTGGAAAACAGAGGAAGAAGAGACAACCTCCAAATTAGCAGATTGGATTCGAACCCAAAACCATACCATATGTTGTCTTCAAGAAACACATATGATGCGGGTTGACCCTCACAAGGTTATAATTAAAGGTTGGAGTAAGACCTTTTGGGACTCAACTGATAGAAAGAAGGCAGGAGTTGCAATCATGATATCTGACCAAACCAAAGCAAAAATAGACCTGATGAAAAGGGATAGGGAAGGTAATTATATTTTGTTAAAAGGGAGTATAGACAATGAGGAAATATCACCGATCAACATGTATGCACCAGATAGTATAGCATCCAAATTTTTAATAGAGAAATAGGAGAATTGAAGGAGGAAATAGACAGAAAAACCATATTAGTGGGAGACTTGAACCAACCACTATCAAATTTAGATAAATCAAACCAAAAAATAAACAAGAAAGAGGTAAAGGAGGTGAATGAAATCTTAGAAAAATTAGAGTTAATAGACATATGGAGAAAAATAAATAGGGACAAAAAGGAATACACCTTTTCAGCACCACATGGCACATTCACAAAAATAGATCATACATTAGGTCACAGAAACATGGCACTCAAATGCAGAAAAGCAGAAATAATAAATGCAGCCTTTTCAGATCACAAGGCAATAAAAATATTTCTCGGTAAAGGTACATGGAGAGCCAAATCAAAAATTAATTGGAAATTAAATAATATGATACTCCAAAATCGGTAAGTTAGAGAAGAAATCATAGAAACAATTAATAATTTCATTGAGGAAAATGACAACGGCGAGACATCCTTTCAAACCTTATGGGATGCAGCCAAGGCCGTACTTAGGGGAAAATTCATATCCCTGAGTGCATATATTAACAAATTAGGGAAGACAGAGATCAAGGAATTGGAAATGCAAATCAAAAAACTTGAGAATGAACAAATTAAAAACCCCAGAAGAAAACCAAACTAGAGATCCTAAAAATTAAGGGAAAAATTAATAAAATCGAAAGTGACAGAACTATTGAGCTAATAAACAAGACTAGAAGCTGGTACTTTGAAAAAACAGACAAAATAGACAAAGTACTGGTCAATCTAATTAAAAAAAGGAAAGAAGAAAGGCAAATTATCAGTATCAAGGATGAAAAGGGGATCTCACCTCCAATGAAAAGGAAATTAAGGCAATCATTAAAAACTACTTTGCCCAACTATATGGCAATAAATATACCAACCTAGGTGATATGGATGAATATTTACAAAAATATAAATTGCATAGACTAACAGAAGAAGAAATAGATTTCTTAAATAATCCCATATCAAAAAAAGAAATCCAACAGGACATCAAAGAACTTTCTAAGAAAAAATCCCCAGGGCCTGATGGATTCACCAGTGAATTCTATCAAACATTCAAAGAACAGCTAACTCCAATACTATACAAACTATTTGACATAATAAGCAAAGAGGGAGTTCTACCAAACTCCTTTTATGACACAAACATGGTACTAATTCCAAAGCCAGGCAGGCCAAAAACAGAGAAAGAAAATTATAGACCAGTCTCCCTAATGAGATTAAATCTTAAATAGGATACTAGCAAAAAGACTCTAGCAAGTGATCAGAAGGGTCATCCACCATGATCAGGTAGGATTTATACCAGGGATGCAGGCCTGGTTCAATATTAGGAAAACTATGCACATAATTGACCACATCAACAAGCAAACCAACAAGGACCACATGATTATCTCAATAGATGCAGAAAAAGCCTTTGATAAAATACAACACCCATTCCTACTAAAAACACTAGAAAGCATAGGAATAGAAGGGTCATTCCTAAAAATAATAAACAGTATATATGTAAAACCATCAGCTAATATCATCTGCAATGGGGATAAACTAAATCCATTCCCATTAAGATCAGGAGTGAAACAAGGATGCCCATTATAACCTCTATTATTTGACATTGTATTAGAAACACTAGCAGTAGCAATTAGAGAAGAAAAAGAAATTGAAGGCATCAAAATAGGCAAGGAGGAGACCAAATTATCGCTCTTTGCAGATGTCATGATGGTCTACTTAAAGAATCCTAGAGATTCAACCAAAAAGCTAATTGAAATAATCACAACTTTAGCAAAGTTGCAGGATACAAAATAAACCCACATATGTCATCAGCATTTCTATATAATTCCAACACAGCTCAGCAACAAGAACTAGAAAGAGAAATCCCATTCAAAATCACCTTAGACAAAATAAAATACTTAGGAATCTATCTCCCGAGACAAACACAGGAACTATATGAACACAACTACAAAACACTTTCCACACAACTAAAACTAGACTTGAACAATTGGAAGAACATTAACTGCTCATGGGTAGGACGAGCCAATATAATAAAAATGACCATCCTACCCAAACTCATCTATCTATTTAGTGCCATATCCATGGAACTTCCAAAAAATTTTTTTACTGATTTAGAAAAAACCATAACAAAGTTCATTTGGAAGAACAAAGGATCAAGGATATCCAGGGAAATAATGAAAAAAAAATACAAAGGAAGGGGGCCTTGCAGTCCCAGGTCTCAGACTATATTATAAAGCAGCAGTCATCAAAACGATTTGGTACTGGCTAAGAGACAGAAAGGAGGATCAGTGGAATAGACTCAGGGTAAGTGACCTCAGCAAGACAGTATATGACAAACCCAAAGATCCCAGCTTTTGGGACAAAAATCCACTATTTCATAAAAACTGCTGGGAAAATTGGAGGACAGTGTGGGAAAGATTAGGTTTAGATCAACACCTCACACCCTACGCCAAGATAAATTCAAAATGGGTGAATGACTTGAACATAAAGAAGGAAACTATAAGAAATTTAGGCGAACACAGAATAGCATACATGTCAGACCATTGGGAAGGGAAAGACTTCAAAACCAAGCAAGACTTAGATAGAGTTACAAAATGCAAAATAAATAATCTGGAATACATCAAATTAAAAAGGTTTTGTACAAACAAAACCAATGTAACTAAAATCAGAAGGGTAGCAACAAATTGGGAAACAATCTTCATAAAAACATCTGACAAAGGTTTAATTACTCAAATTTACAAAGAACTTAATCAATTGTACAAAAAATCGAGCCATTCTCCAATTGACAAATGAGCAAGGGACATGAACAGGCAGTTCTCAGCCAAAGAAATCAAAACTATTAATAAGCACATGAAAAAGTGCTCTACATCTCTTATAATCAGAGAGATGCAAATCAAAACAACTCTGAGGTATCACCTCACACCTAGCAGATTGGCTAACATGACAGCTATGGAAAGTAATGAATGCTGGAGGGGATGTGGCAAAGTAGGGACACTAATTCATTGCTGGTGGAGTTGTGAATTGATCCAGCCATTCTGGAGGGCAATTTGGAACTATGCCCAAAGGGTGATAAAAGACTGTCTGCCCTTTGATCCAGCCATAGAACTGCTGGGTTTGTACCCCAAAGAGATAATAAGGAAAAAGACTTGTACAAGAATATTCATAGCTGCCCTCTTTGTGGTAGCCAAAGATTGGAATACGAGGGGATGCCCTTCAATTGGGGAATGGCTGAACAAATTGTGGTATATGTTGGTGATGGAATACTATTGTGCCCAAAGGAATAATAAAGTGGAGGAATTCCATGGAGACTGAAACAACCTCCAGGATGTGATGCAGAGCAAGAGGAGAAGAACCAGGAAAACATCGTACACAGAGACTGATACACTGTGGTACAATCGAGGGTAATGGACTCCTCCACTAGGAACGATGCAATATCTCTGAACAATCTACAGGGATTTAAAAAATACTATCCACAAGCAGAGGATAAACTGTGGGAGTAAAAACACCGATGAAAAGCAACTGCTTGACTACAGGGGTTGAGGGGATATGACTGAGGAGAGACTCTAAATGAACACTCTAATGCAAATATCAACAACATGGCAATGGGTTCGAGTCAAGAACACATGTGATAACCAGTGGAATCGTGCGTCAGCTATGGAAGAGGGAAAGGTGGGGGGGAGGGGAGGAAAAGAAAATGATATTTGTTTCCAGTGAATAATGTTTGGAAATGACCAAATAAAATAATGTTCAAAATTTTAAAAAAAAAATTAACTTTCTGCAAGAGGGCTTTCTTAGTTCCCCTAGCACTCAGCTATTTCCTGTATCAGATTACCTTTATCTTTAAAGAAAATCTTTTCTTCATATCTGTCTTTACATATATACCACAAAATTTAGGTATGCATTTATGTGTCCTGTTTCTTAGTTAGAATAGTAAATCCTTGTAGATTATAAAATAACTTTAGCCCTTATTTAGAGTATAATTAGTGGTAAAGATAGAGTTGAGGCAGAGAAATCAATCAGGAGGCTTTTCTATAGGTATGAGAATTGGGGTAAGGTCGTGTCTATTTCAGTACAGAGATGTAAATAATAAGCCTATACTAGAAAGCTAAATGTCCTATCCCAGTACCCTTTCCCTGACAAATTAAAACTAGAGCAAGAATAAAGGTATTGTATGATTCTGAGATGTTTAAATGTTCCAAGACTTTCTTTAAGAACCAAGATGACCCCATTTACCATGTACTTTGAACTTCAGTTAGACAGAATATATATGAATAAAGATGATTAGCATCTCCATATCATTCTTAAGTTCATAATATCCTAGTTATAGATTAAGAAAATGGATAATTCAGATACCAACCAATGCACATCCTATATTTATAAAATGAAGAACCTGAGTCTTGGAGATATTAAATGACTTGTTCAACATCATGTAGGTAGTGAGAATAAGTGGCAACTCTTTGAACTCAGGTTCTCTGATTTGCAAGTCAATTGGAGTTAAACTCCTGTTCTCAGGAGTTGATGGTTCATACAATTAAAATATTCCCTAATGGGGACAGCTGGGTAACTCAGTGGATGGAGAGCCAGGCCTAGAGAAGAGAGGTCCTAGGTTCAAATCTGGCCTCAGACACTTCCCAGCTGGGTGACCCTGGGCAAGTCACTTGACCCCCATTGCTTAACCCTTACCACTCTTCTGCCTTGAAACCAATACACAGTATTGATTCCAAGATGGAAGGTGAGGGCTTAAAAAAATAAAATATTCCCTTAAAAATATTAAAATTATTAAAATTAATAAATAAATTTATATATTAATAAATTTAATAAATTAATTAATAAATAAATTTAATAAAATGTTAAAATTATTAAAAAATAAAATATGAATAACAATGTTATTCATACCTTCAGACAATTCCCTTGGGAGTAAGGTTTAAGCATTGTCTGTCACCCTCAATACCTTCACTTTAATGTGAAGATTAGATTAACTCTCCCCTGCCCATTTTTAGATTTAATCATCAGAAATGTATACACCCCACTTATACTTGAGTGGAGGAGGTCTGTGACCCACATGTGAGATAGTGGGTAACAAATCAGAATCTATTGGCTGCCCTCTGTGCAGTCCTAAGCAAAGCTTTAGCTATAATTGGTACATGTAAAATAGAAGGAAGTCATAGGAAGTGATAAAAAGAAATGGTCTTTAAAAATGTTAAGAACTTCCTGTGAAGTGGTCCTTTAGGTCTTTTGTCTTTAACTTGATCTTGGAGGAGCTCTGGCTGAAGACCTCAGACTGCTTCTATTTTCCTTAGAACAACCATGTGGGGAGAGTGAAAAAAGGCTGACTCCTTTCTTGGATTTTTCTAAAGGGACTAGCCTCAGGAGAGACTTACCCTCTTGAGAGAGGCTTCCTGAATACCTAGGTCCTCAGCTCTAAATCCAAGTATTTCATTGTTTTCAATTACATGCAAAAACAAATTTTAACAAATTTTTTCTTGTTTGAAGATCTCTAGGCAGTTTTTTTTCTTGTAATATGATGTCCAAGATTTTTTCTTGATCATATCTTTTAGGCAGTCCAATACTTCTTGAATTTTCTCTCCTTGATCTGTTTTCTATGTCGTTTTTTTTTTCAATAAGATATTTCATGTTTTCCTCTTTTTTTCATTCCTTTGATTCTGCTTTATTGTTTCTTAATTTCTCATGAAATCATTAGTTTCTAGATGATCATTTATGATTTTTATGGCCTAATTTTCCTTTGTCTGTTTTTGGTTCTCCTTTTTCAATTTGCCCATTTCTTCTTGCATCACTTTAATTTCTCATTGCATCTTGATCCTTTCTTCTTGAATCACTTTCATTTCTCTTCTCCACTTTTCCTCTACTTCTCTTAAATGGTTTTTGAAGTCTCTTTTGGCTCTTCCAGAATCTGTGTCCAATCCATATTTTTCTTTTGGACTTTGCATGTGTTGTTGTTTTTTTTTTTTTTGTTTTTGTTTTTTGCTTTCACTGTCCCCTTCTTCTTCTGTACCTTGCTCTTTGTTTCCAGAAAAATTCTTTAGAATTAGGTGTGGTTTTTTTGTTATGGTTTGCTCATTTCCCCCATCTAATTGTAGGCTCTTTTTCTGAGAAGTTGGGGTATCCTCTTAAACTTCAGTCCTTCTTTGATACTCTTTTAGCTTATTTTCCTGGTTTTTACCAGTTTCAATTCTTGGAGGCTGATGTGATGGCCTGAGACCTGAGAGCTCTGAGGGGCCGGAATTTGATCCTTGAGATGCTGGTGGTTTAAGGACTTGCCTCAGGCTTGGGAATAAGCTTTTGATCTCACTCTGGAGTTGATCAGGTCAAGAGCTGATCAAATTTGTACCCCAGGCTTATGCTCAAGTTTTTGGTCTCACTGTGTACTTGATTGCCCTGTCTTGGGGCTCTACCCTGAGCTTTAGACAAAAAGATTAGTACTTAGTACTATAAGCCACCCCAGAGTGTGAACTATGTTCTCATCTCAAGCCCAGACTGGAATTTCTACCTTTGATCTAGGCCCACAGGGATCCACCCTCTTCAGCCCAGACTGCCCTAGGCTAGGACTCCAAACTTCTCCACAGGTTGGAAATTTTCAAGGGTATAGGTTGGCTTGGACCACTGTTTACCCAGGAAGGATCTCAGGATCTGAATGTTGGCTTGAGATTAATTTCTGAACCTGGGACAGAAGATGTGGGGTGAAGGGTATATGGCTTATTCTTGGCTTGCTCTTCCCTCCTTGCTACAGCCCCTTGCTTACTCTGTTTTCCTTTCACCCAAGTGTCTCAGATATTCTCTGCTTACTTTTTGGATTTTTATTTTCTTGAAAGTGCTTCACCCTGCCTCCTTGTTCTTTCATTTCTTTCATTCCTATATTTGTTCCATGGCAATATTTTAATCTTCATCATGGAGGATTCCTGTAGTGATGTGCAGCAGCTCTGCACACCCTATAATTTTCCTAAAATATCAAGTCCAAAATCTCTCCCTTTGTTCCTCCCTACTTCTTTCCCTTACTTACCTATCCCTAGAGATAGTAAGAAACACACACATACACAACAGAGAATCATAGAGATCCTGGGTGCTGGACCCAGAAAATACCCTAAAGACATATCTTTTTTCATTTTTAATGGAGAAAATCAAGGATGACAGTTTCAATAAACTTCATAACTTTTCAACCTTGGAAGTGAGCATTCTAATAAACTAATGATTAATGAGTGCTTTGAGCCCTTTAGAGACAAATATTACATAAATGTAAAATATTATTACATTAATGTAGCTGGCTTTTGATTGTCATTGTGCTTGAAAATGTGGGTAGATGACATCTTAAAGTGGCTAGAAAAAAAAAAAGAAACATGCACATAATACCCAAATTAAACATATTGTTGCTGGATCATTCAAAACTTACCTTAGACAAAGGCACCACATCTAGCCTTCCAATGAAATCAGGAGTAAATTTTTAAGAACCATCTATCCCACCACCTTTATGGATTAACCATGAAGACTATCTATGATACAAAACTATTTCTACTAAATTTAATCTTTTGTATCAGGGTTTCATTCTAAAAGAACATTGATAGTCATGACAGCATCCTTTTAATACAGAATCCCTTTGTTCTGAATTGGAGACAGAAGGCTCAGGTTCAAATTCTACTTCTGAGCTATGTAATAAACAAGTCATTTAAATTCTCTGAACTATCTCCCTCTTCCCACAAAACATTCCAGGTCTGGATACCAGAATTGATGTGTTTTACTGGTTGTCCAACATGCTTGGAATGTTTTCTTTCTCAACCCAGGCTCTTAACTTTGCTAATTTTCTTCAAATTTCAGCTAATATCCCACCTTCTTCCAGAAGCCTCCCCCAATTCTCCTTAATCTTTATTTCTAGGTTTACTTACTTATTTTACTAATAACATATAATAACAAATTTCTACATCAGTTTTCCACAATTAGAAGATCAAAACTGTCTCCCTCTCTTCTTACCTCCCCCCTCTTGAAGCTGGCAAACAATTCAATCTGGGTTATACATGTATCCTCATGTAAAATATGTCTACCTTATTCATTTTTGTTAGTGAATAATCTTACAAAAGTGTGAACCCCCTCAAATTTATGCAAATTAACACATGAAAAATCATATGTTTTCATCTCCATTCCTACTCCAACAGTTCTTTCTCTCCTGGTAGTGGAAAGCATTCTTTTTCATTAGTCCCTCAAAATTGTTCTGCATTATTTTATTGTTGATAGTAGCTAAGTCGATCACATTTGATCATTCCATAATATTATTACTACATACAATGTGCTCCTTGTTTTGCTTATTTCACTCTGCTTCAGTTCATGATGGTCTTTCCAGGTCTTTCTGAAATTATCCTGTTCATAATTCCATATAACTCAATAGTTTTCCATTATCATCCTATGTGACAATTTGTTCAGCCATTTCCCAAATGATGGACATCCATTTTAATTTCTATTTCTTTACCACAACAAAAAGAGCTGCTAAAAATATTTCTTGTATATGTACTTCCATTGCAATTAAAAAAAATCTCTTTGGAAAGCAGAAAGCTATTATTGGGTGAAGGAATATGTACTGTTTTATAGCCCTTTTGGCATAATTCCAAATTTCCCTCCTGAATGGTTGGATTAGTTCACAACTCCATCACCAATGCATTAGTATCCCAACTTTGCCACATCCCCTCCAACATTTATCATATTCCCTTATTGTCATATTGACCAACCTAATAGGTATGAGAAGGTACATCAAAATTGCTTTAATTTGCATTTCTCTAAAGAAGAGGGATTTAGATGTTTTCATATGATTATTGTTAGCTTTGATTTTCTTCCTCTCAAAACTGCTATGTTCATATCCTTTGACCATCTGTCAATTGAGGAATAACTTGCATTCTTATAAATTTGATTTAGCTCTTTATATATTTGAGAAATAAGATCTTTATCAGAGAAATGTGTCATAAATTTTCCCCACTTTGTTGTTTCCCGTATAATCTTAGTTGCATTAGTTTTGTTTGTACAAAAAATGTAAACATAATATAATCAAAATTATTTATTTTCCATCTTGTAATATCCTCTGTCTCATTCGGTCATAAATTCTGCCCTGCTCTATAGATCTGACAGACAAACTGTTCTATGTTCTCCTAATTTACTTATAATATCACTCTTTACATCCAATTCATATACTAATTTTGATCTTATCTTAGTAAAGGGTGTGAGATATGGGCCTAAACTTAAATTTTGTCATATTGTTTTCCAATTTTCCCAGCAGCTTTTGTGAAATAGTGAATTCTTATCCCCAAAGCTGGAATCTTTGAGTTTATTAAACACTATATTGCTGAATTAATTTACCCCTAATCTATTCCATGGATTCATTCCTCTATATCGTAGCCAATACCAGATTAGATTGAGTTGTTATCACATCTTGCCTAGACTACATAAATGATTCCAAAATTTTTATCCCTGTCTCAAGTCTTTTCTCACTCTCTTTGCCAAACCAACCTTTTTTTCCTCACTTATATTACTCCATCTCCTAATTGACTTTTTCTAGTTGCCTCTCATGCTTAGAATTAAACTGTTCTTTATCTTAGACACAAAATCCCCTTAATTCATGATATAAAGAATGATTAGCTTCACACTTCACTTTTTTAAAGCTGAAATATGGTGTGATCCTAAAATTACTCAGGTAGGGGTGTGTATGTATGTGTGTGTGTGTGTGAGAGAGAGAGAGAGAGGGAAAGAGAGAGAGACAGACAGACAGACAGACAGAGACAGAGAGAGGCAGAGACACAGAGAGAGATACATTTAATTGTGATTATTGTGATTATGATTGTATATATGTAGGAAATCTAAAGGTGAACGGTTTTTGAAATCCCATGCACTCCATGTTTTAATGTAATTTAACATAAAATTCTTCATAAATTATCATATTTAGTGATGCTGAAGAGGCATCTTAATCTTCTGCTATCAGGTATTTGGAAGAATCATAATCTTCTGCTTAGAAATTTTCAATAGCTGCTTATAACTTATGTTGTAAAATTCAGGCTACATTGCTTGACATTTAAGGCTCTCCATGATCCAACACTACCTTATCTTTCCAGTTTTATTTCATCTTATTTGAATTATGCCTTCCAGTCAACTTGACTATTAGGAGTCTTTGGACCATATCCGTCACTTTCATGCTCGTATGATTTTGCTCACACTCTTATGTTAGGAAATTTCCTGCTAAGTCATCCTTGGCTATAGCCTAAATATCAACTGAATCTGATTTGTCTTCTAGTTATTTGGTCATCACCAACTTGGCTGCATATAATGGGCTGCCACCAGTCACATCAACTGGATTCAGAGGGTGGCTTTCTATTGTGAATAGGGACAGATGCTTGTGATTTAAGACCTACTCACTGTTAAATCAGGACATTGACCTTCAGAAGTGGCATAGAAAGGAATACAAGCAACCCTACTATTCTTAATGGGCACAGTTAAGCAGTTTTAGATCAGAACTTATGACCTGACAAACCAAAGCAAAGATGATGGAGTTTCTGAATATATCATCTGAAAAGATGCATCTTTTGAAAATAAACTAAATGGAAAAAATATTATGCTTTGATCTGAATTCTCACTCCAACAGTACTTTCTCTGGATGTGGATGGCAATGTTTGTCATATGTTCTTCAGACTTGTCCTAGATCATAGTATTGGTGGAAACAGTAAAGTTTATCACAGTTGACTATTGCTGCTACTGTGTACAATGTCATCCTGGTTCTGCTTATTTCATTCTACATCAATTCATGCAGGTTTTTCCAGCTCTTTCTGAAATCAACTTCTTCCATTCTTTATGGATCAGTAGTATTCCTTCACCATCATATATCACAATTTGTTTAGTCATTCTCCAATTGATGGGCATTCCTTCAATTTTGAATTCTTTGCCAACAACAACAAAAAAAAAAGAATTGCAGGAAATATTTTTTTTTGCAACTAGGTCTTCCCACAACCCTTTTAAAAAATCTTTTTGGCATGTAGACATATTAGTGATATTTTCGAATCAAGGGATAAACACAATTTTCTAGCCCTTTGGACATAGTTCCAAGTTGTTCTCCAGAATGACTGGATCAGTTCACAATTCCACTAACAATGCATTAGTCTCTCGATTTTGTTACATCCTCACCAACTTTTATCCCTTTCCTTTACTGTCATATTGGCCAATGTGATCAGCATGAGATAGTACCTAAGAATTATTTTAATTTGCATTTCTCTAATCAAGAATGATTTGGAACATTTTTCATATGATTATTGATAGTTTTGATTTCTTCATCTGGAAACTGATTGTTACCTTTTACTACTTGTCAATTGGGGAATATGACCTATAGTCTTATAAATTTGACTTGGCTCTCTATATATTTGAGAAACAAGACCTTTATCATAAAATGTTGTTATAAAGATTCCCTTCATTTGTTTTATCATTTCTAATCTTGGTTATATTGGTTTTGTTTGCACACAACCTTTTTCATTTAACATAATCAAAATTATTCATTTTTATCTTGTAAAGTTCTTTATCTCTTGTTTGATCATAAGTTCTTCCCTTATCCAAAGATCTGCCAGATAAACTGTTCTGTTTCCTTCCAGATGAATTTTCCTATTTCTTTCTTGTGAGAAAATGGGGCAATACAAGGATCTTCTACTCTTCTCTGGTAGTCACTTGTTAGATCTTACTGGGCTTGGATCAGATGTCATTTGCTAATGCATTCCTATTGTCCTTTCAAAAATTCTTATGTGTCTTGAATATTGAGGGCTATTGGTTAAAGAGTTTATTTTAAATGTACAGAATTTTTGTCATGGATTTACATATTTGTACTGAATTAGAAATTTCTTCCAAAATATCTATTAATCCCAGTTTATGTTCATTCCTTTATAGGGACTAATTGTTGTTTCTTGTACTCAAAGGTTCTGGAAGATTTTATGAACCCCTTCCTTCCTTCCTCCCTCCCTCCCTCCCTCCCTCCCTCCCTCCCTCCCTCCCTTCCTCCCTTCCTTCCTTCCTTCCTTCCTTCCTTCCTTCCTTCCTTCCTTCCTTCCTTCCTTCCTTCCTTCCTTTTTTTCCTTATGAATTAAAAGAGCTTCTTTCTGAAAGTTTTATTCTTTATATTCAATTCTCAATATAGTCCCTTTCCCATCTCTCTTCTGTCCTAGGAATCTAGGACAGACTTTATTATGTCCTGGACCTCTTTTATTTTAGGCAGCCATGAGGAAATAGTGTGATCCTAGTCCTTGTCATGGTTCTGTTTTGACTCAAAGTTGACACTCCTTTCCTTTCTTCTGTTCCTCTACCAGTATAACCATGGACAATTTATTTTATTCTTCTGAATCTTGGGTTCACTCTCTGTCACAAAATACAGTTGAGTTACATGGTTTACCATTTCCTTTTTTTTTAACCCTTACCATCTCCGTTAGAATCAATAATATCTGTTCCAAGGTAGAAGAGTGGTAAGGATTGGGCAATTGGAGTTAAGCAGCTTGCCCAAGGTCAAACAGCTAGGAAGTGGCTGAGGACAGATTTGAACCCAGGACTTCATATCTCCAGAACAGGCATGCTGTCCACTTACCTAGCTGCCCCTGCTATTTCTTTCTGAATAATATGATATGAATTTGATAATCTATTTCATCTAATTTCTAGTCTCAGTTTCCTCATGTACACAATGGGGATTAAAAAGTTTGTGCTTTTACCTGATTCACTGGGTTTCAGTAAAGAAAGTGCTTTTTTTTTAATGTAAAGCACACATAAATGATAGAAACAGAATTTGAAGATGAGATTCAAGTCTGTAAATTGTGCTTCTTCTATTAGACTATAAAGAGTTATTTATTGGTGATGTTCATAATAATCATCTTTATCATCATCATCATCATCATCATCTGAATACAAAGTCAGGGCTTTGACCCTCACATACTTGATATTATTCCTATAAGGCAGAGCTATGGAGGGAGTAAATTTCAGGGAAAGGCATAGAAATGTGAGAGTTAGTGAGTTAGGAATAGAGAAAGATTCAGAGTTAAAACTGATTTCAGTCTCAAAAGGTGGGGTCACAGAGGAAATGAGTAATAGAAAAAGAAATGAACTCATATTTTCCTATTTACACGTCCAGTTCTTAAGATAATGTAATATTCTGCCTTCATTTATAATGCTTCTTACTAGTAAGTGTTGCCATGTTTATAATGCTCAGAAGAATTTGAAGAGAAATAACATTTCCTTTTGTGGATAATCAGTGCATAAAACCATCATGTCACCATTCAATCTCATCTCTTTCCCTATTATAACCTAATACCTTCTTAACTTTTGAATCTTTTAGCATTTCATTCCATAACTCACACCTTCTGCTATCACTCAGCATATACTTTTTCTTCTCATCCCTGATCCATATCCAAAAAGTTTCCATGTCTTGTCAATTTTACCTTTGAAATATCCCACATATGGCCTCTTTCTCTATTCTGTGGCTACCACCATACTGGTGCAAACCCTCATTATCTCACACTTGGACCATTATTACAGTCTTCTGATTACTGTTCCTGCCCCAATGTAGACTGTCCTCAATTCTTATGTCAAATGGATTGTCCTTTTAAAAATGAAAGTCCAATCATGCCATTCCCATTTTCAGTAGACTCCAGTGGCTCCCTAATGATATCCAGAACAAACACACAACTCTCTGCTTGGCATTCAAAGCCCTTCCTCACCTGGTCTCTTCTGACTTTTACTGATTTGTTATACCTTACTTCACTCCCCACAATCTCCAACCCAACCCATACTCTGTAACCAGTGAAACTGAAATTATTGGTGTTTTTCATTCAAGACACTCCACGTCCTAACTTTCTCCATTTTCTCTGGCTGTTCCCCATGCCTATAATGTTCTCTATCTTCATCACAGCATCCTAGTTTCTTTGGGCTTCTTCTAATCCCAGCTAAATTCCCACCCTCTATAGGAAGCCTTTCCTGTTTCCCCTACATGCTACTGCCTTTCCTCTCATGATCACTTCCAGTTAATCCTTTATTAAAGCTGGTCTAAACATAGTAGTTTGCATGTTTTCCCCACTGGACTGGGAGGACTGAGAGGAAGGACTGTCTTTTGTCTTTTTTTGCATCCCCGTTTCTCAGCAAAGTATCTTGCACAGAGAAGACACTTGATGCTGATTTATTTAGCTCGAACTTTTATTTGTCTTGTAGACAAATATTAGCTGCAATGGAATTCTCTAGAAATGTGAATACCAAAGAAGGAAGGCGAAAGATCCAAGAGGGGCTTAATTATTCTTTCTTCTGTTTCTCTGGTGAGAATGGCATTTGTATATATATATATATATATATATATATATGTGTGTATATATATATATATATATATATACACACATATATATATATGTGCTTTCTTATCTGTGGCCATGCTCTATCACTCTTTTCCCTCAGTACAGTATGACCTTCTTGAAAAGAAAGATTACTGTTTGCTTGTGTGTATGTGTGTGTGTGTGTTATTTGTGGACCTAGAAAGCAGCATAGTGTTTTGTAGTAAAGTAGTATTTCTTATTTGTTGAGCTGGAATGGGTGACCAACAGAAATGAAAGAAAGGTTGAAGGGAAGGTTAAATAGGATGAGTAATGAACTCTGAGGGGCTTCACCTGAATTCAAATCCTTCCTTTGCACTTAACATATGTATCATCTTGGATGAGTCAATCTCTAAGAGCTTCAATTTCATTTGAAAAATGAGGACAATGAATCTTTGTCTTCTCTTTTGGCTCTCTTATGAGGAAAGAAATATGTGTGGGCTATAGAAAGGAAAGATAGTGTTTCCATTTCAATGATGGGAGGTGTTAAAAGTCACACACTGGAAGGAGTTTTTATTTTTTTTTAAATCCTCCACTTCATCTTTGACAAGACCTATTGATGATGATGAATGACTGGCTCATTTGCTTTCCCTTTGCACCTCTTGTCTCACGCTGACATTGGCACATTTTCTACTGCCTCCCTTATGTGGCCACAGTGAATGATGCCCTTAGCTTTTACAAAATTGCTCCAGCCTTAAAAGACCAAATGAGATAATGAGACCTCCAGAGAAGCTGGAAGAGGAAGAGGGAATGGAGAGAGATACTAGTCCTATCTCAAGAGATTCTTAAAGAGTTAAAAGTGCTTCAGAAATGCAGGTTACTTAATGAGCCTAATTTTCCCAAAGGGAGAGCTGCTAGCCAGGAGCATGCTGGGCACTTTTGGAAATGCCCAAACCCTGGGCAGCAAATACTTTGACACTTGGAGAGTACCACTTAACTTTTTCCCACTAAAGAAGAGAATAGATTCAGGAGAAAAAGAAATAAAGCATGTCTGAATAGCATTACAATCAAAAGATAGACATAATGTGTAATAAAGTCTCTTACGCTGCTACAAAATTTCTGTTCTATTCTCTGTGCTGGGTCATTGTCTTACTGGATATTTAGCTCTGAAGCTTGGCAGGCTGTCATATTAGATTCCACCCCCAGTTCTTATTCTGACCAGTTAGTTCTAAAGACTCCCTGTTCCAACACATTAAAGATGAAAGATAGATATTGTTACTAACTGACGAATCATCCCAGCCCTTATTCTATTCAGTTAATTTATATTCCCCTCAGAAACTTCTTTGCTATATTTTGACTTTCAGAGGTTACTTATAAAGGAGGAAGAGAAGAGCAAAATGGGGAAACTTGTAGCTGGGTCTTTTCCTGGAATAGAAACTTGAAGCAAAGGACCAGATCACCATTCTGGCCCCTGTCATGACCTTGGACTAGGTCACTCCTATTGTCTGGGCTTCATTGACTATTTTTGTAGGGAGACTGTTTCTAGTTTTATCTCAGTAGTACCTAATTACCTGGCCAATCTGGTACAATGAATGATAAGGCAGAACTGTCTAGTTCCAGGAGCACTGCACTGGGAGTTCAAGAAAAAGCTCAATTGAGGGCTGTATTAGTGGGGAAATTGAGAAGGAACCAAAGTTGTCAGATACTTGGGAATAAATAGAAGGTCTTTCCTTCTTATACAGGGTACAGTTGACTAAATCTGAAATGCAAAGAAAAATATTTGTGAGATGTCTATCCTTGGTAAGATTGTGCTATACAGTTATTTACATTTTCTGTTTTAATTTTCTACAACTGCAGGGATCTCTTTTCAAAGGGTTAACGTCCCCCAAAACCCCTCACCACATCCTTGCTGCAATTCTCTTGAATTTTCTTTTTCTATATTTGGACCCATGCTTTCCCTCTAATAGAATGTAAGCTTTTGCTTTTGTCTTGTCTTTGTGTCCTTTGCATTTCATTCATTTAGTCAATCAAAACGTTTTAAGCGCCTTCTATGTGTTAAGCACTAAGCTGTCTACTGGGGAATAAGGAAATGCAAATCCCTGCCCTCAAGGAGTTTACTGTTTAATGGAGGAAAGAATCATTATTGGAACACATATGTACAATCAAGTTCTATGCAGGAAAACTTGGAAATAACAGATTGAAAACTAAAGATAATGGGAATCAGGAAGGTGGGGTTTTAGCTGCAATGTAAATGCCAGTAAATAGAGTAGGCAGAGATCAGGAAGGAGAGAATTCCAATTAAGGAAATCTTCCAGCCAGAGAAAATGTTTGAAGTTGGAAGATGGAATATCTTGTTCAAGGAACAGCAATGAGGCCAATGTCACTGCACTGCAAAATATGTAGATGGGGGAGAAATTAAGTTATAAGACATTTGGAAAGAGGATTTAAAATGATATTGGAAGTGATAGGGAACCATGGCAATTTACTGAATAGTGGTCAGATGGCCAGAGCTGTGTTTTAGTAAGATTGCACCAATAAGTAAATAGAGGATGCATTGTAGTGGATAAAGACTTGCTTTAAGGAGATAAACAAGCTGCTAAAATAATCTAGGCATGAGGTGACTTGTCTAAGAACTTAAAGTAAGTTTGAATGAATAAAGAAATGAATTATAATAATAGCTACTGTTTACATAGAACTTACTATGAATCAGACTCTGGGCTAAGTGCTTTACAATTGTCTCATTTAATCCTCAAAACAACCTTGGGAGGTAGATGAGTAAACTGAGGCAATTAGAAGTTGAATGATTTACCCAGAGTCACACAATTGATAAGTATCTGAGTCTGTATTTGATATCAAATCTTCCTGATTGTAGAACAATCATTCTATGCACTATACCATCAGCTGCCTCAAGCAACAACAAAAATGATACTTATATGTGAGTCACTGAGTTAGGTGCTGTAGATAAAAATACAAAGCGATACAATACCATCTTTCATGGAGCTATAGTCAAATAAAACATATAAATGTTGGGAAGGGAAGGGTGAGTTTTATCTGGGAGACTATTAGTGGTGGAGAGATAGATTGAGCATGGGAGAAAGTAAAAGAAAAGAATAGATTCACTCCCCCCCCCCAGAGAATGGATGATTTTTTCCCTAGAATTCTGGTCCAGAGGTGATATGTTAAGCAAGGAGAGATAGCAGAGTGGTAGGGCAGATGATTTGAATCCCAGGGTGAATTGTTTGCTGTGTATTTGCCCTTCTTTGTATCTGCAGGACTTATTATTATAGTATCTGATATGTTCTGAATTATTAAAAATACTATGAAACTGCATGATTGATTGGAGTCTGATAGGTGTTGAAAGTTTCAGATTTGGTTGGACAGATCAGGTTAGTTGGATCAGAATCTAGATTTGAACTCAGATGTTAATGACTCTGAGCTTGATTCTCTAGCCAATGCAAACAACCTCTCTATTAAAATAAAATACACTAATAGAGTTTGTTCAGTACCATTTTTCTGTGACCAATAGTGTGCCTTTGTGCAAAGCACTGAATCATTCTGCCTTTTAGTTTACCTGTTCTGTCTACTGTATTGTGTTGAGAGAGGCAAAGTTTTGAAAACAAATACCTATATACAAATAACATCATTTGATTGTCATAACTTTTATTTACATTAAATAGTTCTTCTCCAGAATATCTTTAGTTTGCTTTTGTTATGTTTCTTCCATTTTAAGACTGTGAAATTAATTTCCAAAATCAATTTCCATCACCATTTTAATTGTTCTAATTATGCCCCTAAAGCCAAAGATGGAGGTTTCGCAATGATGTCTTAAGAACTAACATTGTTCTGAAAGATGGTTAATTATAGCTTGTCTAAGTATTTAATTCTCTAAGTGAATATTTTTCATTTCAAGGATTCCCTTTTGCTTTCTGATTAAATTTCAGAAACCTCTCCTGGTCTTTATTCCTTAACATGCTTTCTCCTTTCCATACCTTTTAATGAACATTTCTATCATTGAATTTCAAAATTAGAAGGGACCTTTATGTCTATTAAGTACAATGTACATCTTAAAAAAGAATCCCCAGTAATTCACACTTGAAAAATGGTCATTTAAATTGTGGTTGAAAACCTTCAATTAAGGAGAATATACTTCTTCCTAGGACAGCCTATTCAATTTGGAGGAATCTAATTGGTCAGAAGGTTTCCCTTTCAGTGAGCCTTAAATACATAATTTGCCACTCCTGTCCATTGCTCTTAACTTTGCCTTATGGGACCAAGTCAAACAAGTGTAATAATTCCTCTATGGCATGGTGATTCAAATTCAGCTGTTTCCTCTAAAGATCCTTTTTGTTTCATTTAGTGTGTTCTCTTCCTTCAGTTGATCCCTGTAAGTAATGAAGTCAAGGACCTTCCCCACAATGGTTACCCTGCTATTGATGATCTTTTCAATTTTTGTCTTATTGACATTTACCTTGACATTTAAATAGACCCTCAAGCTATTCTTGGCTCTCGTTACAAATCACCTCTCTCTAACCCGATGCTGTGGGAAAGTGGAATTTTCTGGAAAGAGCACTGGATCTATATTCAGAAGACTTCAGTTCTCATCCCTGTACTCTGCCATGTTTCAACCGTATCACCCTAGGCAAGTCACTTGAGTTCCAGGAGCCCATGTTTACTTTACTTATAAAATGAAGATAGTAATAGCTGGGCTTCCTATTTGATATAATTGGGATGGAACTTAAATTGTACAAGACATATGAACTTGTGGTCATGGTCACTGATTCTGAATATTTGAAAGGTGAAACAAAATGAATAAATTTGTTCTACTTGAGGCAACTAGGGAGCAGGGTCCGAAGAATACTGAATCTGGAATCAGGAAGATTAGGGTTCAAATTTGGTCATAGGTATTTACCATCATCATAACTCTGGCCAAGTCACTTAAGATCTGCCTTTCTCAGTTTCCTCCTCTGTAAAATGGAGATAATAATAGTTACTATGTACTAGGGTTGCAAAAATAAGTGAGATAAAATTTATAAAAAACCATATAAATGCGAACCACATATTTTCTCTTTTTGTTATTTAATAATTTATTTAATTTATTATTTAATAACTATTTAGTAGTAGTAGCAGTAGCAATAGTGGAAGTAGAAGTAATAATAACAGCTGAACTTTATCCCAGAGTGCAGTTGTGAGACTGATAAAATCTATGAAAAGGAAAAGGTAAGATTCAAAAGGAAAAAAAATAAAACAACTTAACAATTAGAACAATCTAAATTTGGAACAGGTTACCTTAGAAGTTATTAGGCTCCCTCTAGGAAAGGGGTAACTCTTTATTGGGTAAAGGCTATAGCTTGGATAAGATGTCCTCAAACTCTGAGATTCTCAAATATTTAAAACTTTTCTCATTGATTTTTATTTTCTTAGAGTTTTTTTTAATTGAGATCTTACTTTATAAATCTGATCAATAATCAAGTGAACTTTTGAGCATTTTTCAATATTCCCAGACTGGCAAAATCATCCGTGAATTATTCAGATGGAATTTCCTTATTAGTCTCAGGTTGGAACTCTTGGTCTCTGAGGTCTAAGGCAGCTCCAAGATTCTAGGCATCTCCTTGAGAAGCAGAGCCTCACATCTTAGGATGCTAATGGAGCTGAGACTTTCATGCATCACAGAAACCTGCCTGGTAGAGAGAGATCATGTTTCATTTCCCATGGCAGGGTAATGTTTAGATTTAATGTTGATGCATCAGTTAAGTGCTCACTTTGAAAATCAATAAGACACTGTGAGCCTGGCTGGCTCAATACACAAGTCAACACTAATAAAAACACTAACATAACAATGTTTTAGATTTCTCTTTTACTCAGCAGCCAGGAATTCTATGAAAAGATAACTATATATCTCTATATATACAGATTTGTTTATGTGTGTTTATTTGTATATATGCATATATATGTATACATATATGTCATTACACATATATACAGTGTATACGTGTGCATGTACACATACACACATGTGTGTCTATTGTGACAAAGGATGGAATGGTTTGCAATTCCTCTTGTGTTTCCCTTGTCCAAAATTCTATCCTAACACTATGTGTACATATACATAAATATATATTTATAATATGGATTCACTCATTTTAATAGTAAATTGAGTAAACTGAGGCACTGAAGATCAACAGTGTAAAGATTAAAATTAGGGGAAACTGAGGCACATAGAAATTAGTTTCTCTCTGCAAGGAGTATTATATTTTTAGTTTTATTAAAGGTTGAGAATTTAAGAAAATACAAGTAAGAAAGGCACATGCTAGGTGGGCCAAGAGGCCCAATTCAATTTCACTCACATCATGAGAGCCTCAACTGCTCCAAAATGAAAGTAGAAAAGAGACCTTCAGTAGGCGGAGAACTCCTTTAAATAATCATTTGTGATCTTGCCCAGGTGAGAATTCAGTGCAATTACAAAGCATTCTGGGAAGTGAGCAAGGACTTCTGGGGACTGGAGTCCTGGGTTCAAGTCTCCATTTTTACAACAGTGAGACATGACTTCAAGCATCAGTACATAGTAGAGGACATCAATATCCCACTAGGAAAATCAGAACCCGCCCCCAGCCATTGCTAATTCTCCCCATAAAGAAGATAGAAATAAACTTTGACAGAGGAGAAGTCTATTTTTTTCCTTGCCTCATTCAAAAGCATTCATTGAAGGTGATAAATATGATGAGAATCTCTTGGTAAAAGTCTATCTTCTATCTGAAACAGAAAACAAAAATAGATCCCTTCCCCTCCCAAAAGGCAAAAAAATAAGAATTAGAACTGCATGGCTCCCTAAATGAATATAAACTACCATAATGTTTCTATTCAAGAAAGAATAGAGTAACAGTCTTAAAAAGAGAGAGAGAAATGAGTGATCTGAGAAAAGTTTCCTAGACAAAAATTCAGGAATCGCAAAGGCAAATTAGTATGGGAAATCCTTGACATTGTGTGCTTAATATTTTAGTTGTTGCTCAGTTCACACAAGGTCATTTGTGACCCTATGTGTGGAACTATTATTATATTTGTATAAAATATCATATATTATTATATAATATTATATATACATCTATACAGTATATACTTAAAGCAGTATGCAATAGAAATAGTTTCATATATATTCACTTTTTTTTAAACCCTTATTTTCCATCTTGGAGTCAATACTATATATTGGCTCCAAGGCAGAAAAATGGTAAGTACTAGGCAATGGGAGTCAAGTGACTTGCCCAGGGTCTGCTGGGAAGTGTCTGAGGCCAGATTTGAACCTAGAACCTCCCATCTCTAGGCCTGGCTCTCAATCCACTGAGCTACCCAGCTGCCCCCTAGATTCACTTTTAATATTCTTTTAAAGTTGAAAAAGGGGGATGACTATGAAATTGCTTATTTCTATTTTGTAACCCTTTTTATATGAAAGGACAATTAGGTGGTTTGATGGATAGGATGCCAAAACTAAATTTCAGGAAGACCTTAATTCCAATTTGACCTCAAAGACTTACTAACAATGTGACCTTGGGAAAGCCACCTAACCCTTTTAGCATCAATTTCCTGATGTATAAAATAAGCTGGAGAAGGAAATGGTAAACCCCTCCTGTTTTTTCTTTTGCCGAGAAAACCCCAAATGGTGTCATGAGGAGTTGAAGATGACTGAAAAATAACAAATTATATGAAAATGTCCTTTTTTGGTGTTATGATTTCAGTTTTTTTTTAAATTAGAAAATGGAAAAAAATAGTATACAAGATAAAATTATACTTATAGATGGAATAGACTTTAGGGATGTTCAGTCCAACCCTCCTCACTTTATGAATAGGAATACTGAAACCTAGGCAGATATAAAGTGACTAGCCTAACATTAAAAAAAAAGAATAAGCTGTGGAGCTGTGATTTGAAGCCTTCCTCTCTGGCCCATCAATCTCTATTCTGCAGTACACTGCCTCTCATCTTCATAGAGAACCTCTAGGGGAAACAGATTTGGTGACTTCCATTAATGCTGTAGTCTGCTTGAGATCTTTATAGGCATTTATTTCTCCCAACTTAAAGGGCCTTTCACTGAGTTAGACACTCAAAGAGATAGCCAAAAGAAGTAGAATATAGTCTCTGCAGTCACAGAATTTGCAATCTCATAGAAAAAGTGTACATATTGTCAGATTTTCAAAGAACGGTGAGATTAAATAGGTTTTAATTATCAGGCAGAAATATCCCAGGCAGAAGGAAGAATTTTTCTAATGAGAAAAGATGTGTATATTGAAAGCATCTTTAGAGCTCAGCAAACTAAACAACATTTTATAGACAGGGAAATTGACACTCATAGAGGTAATGCCATTGGGCCAATATCACATGCATAGAAGGAGAACAGAACCAGAATTTTAGCCCATATACTGTGACTGAAGGGTCAGCTCTTTCCCAGTGCTGTGCTCTCAGTAGAGTTAACATAAACCTGCTCATTCCTCTACTAAAATGAAGAGACTGAAGTAGCTGAGGTACATCCATTAAACTTCCAGTTTAAACTTTAAGTTCCAGCTTTAAATTTTTTAAAATACAATATTTTGATTCTATTTAAATGAAAATGTTTGAAACCAGTCACAAAGAATTCTGCCAAGAAATAGAAAAGACAAAAATAACTATGAGATAAGGAATAAGGCAGCCCATTTCTCTAAACCTCAGTGACTTCACCTACTGTATAAAATGAGAGAGTTTGACCAGATAATCTGTCCCTTCCAGGTCGAATATGGTATGATCTTTCTTTGCTTCTAGGTCCCTTCTAGTTATAACATTCCATCTTCTATGCTCCTTCCAACTGCTGACTTTCTATGTTTTTCCTCTAAGACGCTTTCAAGTTCAGATATGCCATGATTGATTTCTAAAGATAGAAATTTGTCATATCAGGAAACCTTGAAAATTGAAAGGAGTACAGCCCAATATTAAATAGATGCATGGAACAAAGAAGAACTAGATATCCTGTACTACTCAGATTACCATGCAAAAGATTCAGAAGTGCTTGACTCACATGGCAAAGACTCTGGAGAACCTTGGGCTATTAGTTGATCTCCCAATATAGAAAAAGAGAAGAGATTGATCTTGGTCCTGGATGCATATACAGGGGTCTGAATGTGCTTTCATCCATATTTATTCAGATGATTTTGATCAATATCATTAATTGTCTCCATTATTATCTGTTGCAGATTGTCTAATAAGTCTTCATAAAATGCCTTGGGGGGATGGCACTACTCTTCTATTCTTTGAAAGTACACCAGAAAAATGTCTTGCTTCTTTTGAAGTTTGAGACCTAAGACTAATAACCAGTAGGGAAAGGACAGGGTCAAATACCATATTTCATTAGATGAAAGAAGCATTAGCGTTTCTAGCAGGATTCCTCAAGGGAGAAAAAGAGTAAAATGAAGAGAGAAACTTTACTTCAATAAGAAGAGTAAAAATTGAGGTGTAAAAGTAGATACTTCCTGCTCAAATCCAATATTTCCAGTGAATTCTTTCTAATGCAACTTCAATTCAGGTAGAAAGATTTTATTTCCCCTGGAGAATAGATTAATAATAACTTTGCCTTGTGTAGTATCTTATCTCATTCAAAATCTATTATAGAAGCATGGAATCATAGCATATCAGAGCAAGAAGAGCCCTGTGAGATTCTTCTGGTCAACCCTCTCATTTTTACAGGTGAGGAAACTGAGTGCCAGAGAGACTAGGGATTTCTGAAAGTCATAAAGTAAATTACGAATGAAAGTCAGGTTTAGTGCTTCTTCCAATATTTTTCCCCAGGTAGTTAATGCTTCTGTACCATGTTAGCTAAGCCTGATGTGGCATTGATAGGTAAAATGCCAGTGCTCAAGACTATAGTGGCTTCAGGGATAGAAGCCAGACGTCCTGTGGACCAAGGATTCTCATCCTCCCCAATCACATTTGTCTCTGATGATAAGTGAAGATGTTGGGCAGATGTTATCAAATATGTCTCCACAAGAGGGGCTCATAAAATGCTTAAGTCACTTATGTTTCCAAATGTCAAGTAACTAAATTGATATTTCCATCTGCTTAAGCCTTGCTTGGAGAAAGGAGGGGGAAAAAAAGGAAAGTAAGGAATGAGATTTTTCATTTTTGTTCAGAATGACTTCAGTGTGCTATCATGCCAGGGACATCTATTTTTGATGCTTCAAGTTTAGCAAAGGGGATAACTCACTTTAGAACTTCTTTTAAATTGTATTTCTTTGAAATGTCAAATTATTATGCACACTATCCTCAATAAGGATATATTTTGGGATTCAAGATAAAATAGTAGAATGGGTAGTCTGGCTAATATTTAGAGGGGACTTGAAACAGTTCACTTCTCAGTTTTCCCTTTATTGCAGGAAATTGTACTATATTTTATTCTTTTCTTTATTTTCATGGGGCACAGATTTGAAGTTGGCAGGGAATTTAGTAATTATCACACAAAACACTAATTTGACAGACAAAGAAACTGAGGCTGAGAGGTTAATTGACTTGTTCAGGGTCATATGGTCAATGTATTTGAGGCATGATTTCAACTTAGATACAGAACATTCAAAGATATTTTTCTTCTCACATTTTCTCCCCACCATCAAAGCCTTGGCTATTTTAGCTCATACTTATTGCTATTGGCCTACAAAGATTTTCCTTTTCATAAAGGATGCTTTATATAATGCCATTTTTTTAGAATGCCCTAAAGGAGGAATTCAATTCATTTGAACAGATTTGTTGGCAGAAGGAAATGAATGAGACATGATCCTCTTCCTCCTAGAGCTTATAATATGTCAGTGGGTCAATGAAGTGTACATAGAGAAGGAACGTGGTATATTTGAAAAAAAGAGAATTAAACCTGTAATCATAAGGTCATAACAGGAGCTAAATGGAACTCTGAGGACAGGTAGGCCAATTATATAATTTAAAAAGAATTATGAGGATACTGAAGTCCAAGGAATAGGGTTGTCTTGTTAAGGTCACAGAGGTAGCAAAATAGGAGTTAATATTTGAACTCACATCCTATAATTCAGCAAAGTATTATAGTCAAGATTGGAAGTCAGGATTTCCCCTTCTTAGAGGTCTTCAAACTGTCTGGATGACTATTTGTTCAGAATGGTATAATGGAAATTATTTTCCATTTAAGGTTTAAAAAATAGATGACTGATAGGATGCTAAGTAATGAGGCATATAAAAATGACTCATAATTTGGAAGACATCTTACTAGCTATGTGACTCTGTGCAAGTCATTTAACCCTGTTTACCTCAGTTTCCTTATATGTAAAATGAGCTAGAGAAGGAATGGCAAACCACACTAGTATCTGTCCCAAGAAAACCTCAAATGGGGTTGTGAAGAGAACATGACTGAAAAATGACTAAACAACAAAGTTTAACTTTTTTAGGGTAGTAAATTTCTTTTTCTCTTTATTAATTTAAAAATTTTTAATAACACATCTCCACAGAAGTTTTCCAAAGTCATATGATCCAAATTTTCTCCTTTTCTTTTTCCCTCCCCTCTCCCAGAAATAACAAGCAATTCAATCTGGATTGTACATGTATTACCACACAAAACATATTTCCATACTATTAATTTTTGTAAGTGAATAATCTTATAGAATCAAAACCCCCAAACATGCACCTAAATAAACAAGTGAAAAAATGCATGCTTTCATCTACTTTCTGACTCCAACAGCTCTTTCTCTAGAGGTGGATAGCATTCTTTGTTCCGCTAAATCCCATAGAATTGTTCTGGATCATTGTATTGCTGTTAGTAGCAAAGTTTATCATATTTAATCATTCCACAATGTTTCAGTTACTCTGTGTATGATGTTCTTCTCCTGGTTCTGCTTATTTCACTTTGCATCAGTTCATGGAGCTCTTTCAAGTTCTTTCTGAAATCATCCTGTTCACCATTCCTTATAGCACAACAGTATTCTATCGCCATCATATACAATTTGAACAACAAAGTTTAAAACAGATGATTGCTTTGATACAATAGAGATCTCCAAATCTGTGAATGAGTTTAATGAGCTTGAGATTTTATAATTCCATAACTGTTATTCTTTTGAAATATTATTTCCAGAAAAATTAGGACCAAACATTCTCTCTTCTATTTATTAATTATCTATATGTCCTTGGGCATGTGAGGCAGCCCTAAGTTTTCTGATGAAAAACTATGATATCTTCTGTAAATTTTCTCCTTTTCCCTGTCCATTGCCATGCTCTCTGAAATCTTGCATAAACACCTTGCAGACCGGGCTCCTTAGCAATCACCAATCAGCAATTTATGTTAACCTATTAGAAATAGTTCCTCTCTAATGAAATCTAAAATAGTGATCAATTAGTTATTGGACCTTGGTGCCCCTCTCTCCTCCCTCCACCCCACCTCTCCAACTCCCTCATCTACTACTACCACTTATTAGATTCAAGGCAAGAGCCATGATTTGATTACTAATCACTATAAAAATCAGAGTCTCTCTGCAGGAATTAATTGCTCTATTAGGGAGCAGTGACAAGAAACAAAATGTTCTGTACGTTGATCAGGAGGACTGATGAAAAATTTGGGCAATTCACCTATGTAAAAGTCTAAAGTAAAATTTTCAAATGAAACTCTATTCCTTTTCCATATTCTTCTTTCTGTGGCCTGAAACAAACTGCTCTCTTTTGGCATTTGAAGACTTTGCATATTAGATACAGTCTACCTTTCCAACCCTATTGATATTAATGTTAGGAATTTTATTCATGTCTGACTTCATGACCACTTTTGGGGGAATTTTCTGGGCAGAGTTACCAGAGTGGTATGCCATTTCCTTTTCCAGGTCATTTTTACAGATGAAAAACAACAACCTGAAGAAAATGAGGTTGTTACTTGCCCTGGGTAATGCATTAAGTGTCTAAAATGACATTTAAATCAAAAGTATTCCTTATTCAAGACTTGTACTCTAAGTGCCACCTAGTTGACTTTTGCAGCCTTATTGTACATTACACTACAGTGTATTTTATCGTCTAGCAAAGCTGGTCTTCTGGACATTTCCTTCACAAGGAAATCCATTTCTTATCTGTTTCTTAGCCCAAGATGGTCCTCTTGCCTGAAATTCACTCCTTCAATCCTGCTTTTTAGGACCTTTTATTCCTTCAAAGCTCAGATCAAACTCAATCTCCTACATAATCTCTTTTTTTACCTCCTTGTCCATGCCAGCAAAATTACTTTATACATATATATATATATATAATATGTATGTGTATTCTTCATAAATATTTTTATGCATATAATCCAAGTGTGGCCAGACGATGTATATAGCTACCCAGAATGAAGCTCAACCCCTTCTCTTTCTGTCTCTGTAGGATTATCTAACTCACTGCAATATGCAATTTGCTCTGGTAAATCACAGAGGTTCCTCAAAAAAAGTGGATGTGTGGCTACAACTCACTCTTGGATTCTAAGGGAATAACTCTGATGTGAGAGGAAACATTTGTTTTCATGCATAACTGTAGCTCCTGAGCTCCCACTGGTGTACTTCCTATGTATATACATCTGTAACATTGATACCCATAAGTCTTGAATCTGAAATATTTACTAGAAAACAAGATGAAAGCAAGAATAATCATAACAAACATTCACTTGTTAACATGGGACACACTTTCATACCAGTGCATATAGGATTTAGGGAGTGGGAGGTGAGGAAAATGGGCCAAAACTTACAGAAACCTAGAAATGAATCTCATAAATAAGAGAAAAAAACCTATTCGTCTCAGGCAACTCACAACTCTGTTTTATAAATCAAGATGTCTATTATCTTTTTAGGGAACAAACTATGACATATTTAACCTGATTTTGTTCTAAGCCTCTTTACTCTTCTGTTAGATGAAGTAACTTGTCTGCTCCTTTCAGACAGCTGAAAAAGTGTGGGGTCTTCAGAGAATTAAAGATCTTGGATGGGTGCTGAGGCAGAGTTAAAGTCTTTTAGCAAAATAGTGGCATCATACTCTTTCAGTAAAGACCAGTTACCTTCATCCTGAGACTCAATGGAGCTAGACATATCACCTCTGCCCTTTCTCAACCTGTAGAATGCAGTAAAGAATAAGGACATCTTTCCCAAGCCAGCTCTTCAAACAAAGTGGTCTTCCAAACAGCTCCCAGCATCAGAGATTTCCTTTAATCAAATTAGTTCCCAGAGGTGCTGGAGAACCTTTCTTTAGTCAGCTTTCAAGCCGTAGCTGGTGCTAAACAGCCCTTTGCCAGGGAGCTCTTAAAACTAGCAAGTACTCTCTTTTCCCCAATCTGCTCTCAGCATCACCTTTCCCCTAATCAGCTCTCAGCAACAGAGACTACCTTCTCACCTCTCAGTTAGGGGAAGGGGTAATGGAGATGGTAATAGTGATGATAATTACAAACATTCAATTTTTCTCCCTGTTTTCACTTCAGATGGTATTCTCTGTCATGCTTTTGTCTCTGGCTTCTGTGATTCTTTTTCTGACTTGATATTGTCTTCTCTGCTAGCTTCTAATCCTGGAGCCTTTGTATTCTACTGACTTAAATCACTGTTTCATAATTAGTGGTGACTCACATCTCCCTTCTGATGGGAAACCCCAAATCCACAATTCTGTTAGGTTTGGCATAAATAGTGAATGTATAGTGTTCCCATAATCCCTAAAATTTTTCTTCCGTTCAGAATTTCCCAGCAATAAATTCCACAGTGCTGAAAACTGTCATATTGAAATTAGCTGCTGGGAAACAAGGCACCACAGCCTTCTCTAACTAACATCAGTCAATACCTTTGCTTTGGAGTTGTTTTCATTCAGGTTCTCAGAACTAGCTGCATTTCTTCTCAAGTTACTTTTCTCTGTATCTGTCTTACATATGTCCTTTCCCTAGTCCGTTCAGAAAGTACATTATTCACATAAGAAGAGATTAGTGCCTTAAGTATAAATGTGTGTCCAAACAACAAAAAAGGGACCTCACCACATAAAAGTAACTACGGTGAGAGGGAAGATCAAGAAAGAAACTCAGAATAAGAGGATGAGTTCAAAAAACTGTATTTAAAATTTGAGAATCAAGCCTATCTCCCTGATTCCTTGTCTGAGACTATCCACTACAGCAGACTGGGTTAAAATTGTTCTAGACTATTTCTTAGAATTCAACCTGGTTTATCTGTGACAGATCTAGTCATTTTGAGATTACTAAGCAATAAGACTTTAGGGACACTTTCTCATGATCCAACTTTAAAAAAAAAGGAAAATAAAATGGGAAAGTACCACTTAACTTATATTTTGCTGGAAAAAATTAAATATTGTAACATTCTTAAATTTAAACATTCTTACTAAATTATTTAAATATAATATGTGTTATTTTCAGCATGCAGTATTTTAATATTTCAATTTGCATTATATTTTTAATGTGAATGAAAATGAAACAGTAAAGTTTAAAACATGTATTATGAGAGATCTGAGGAGAGAGAAATCACTGCTGGCTGAGTGGAGGCTTTATGGAGGATTGAGGGTTTATAAAATGTTGTGGGTAGAAACTTGAAAACTATACCACACTTTAAATGATTCTAAGCTGCTTTATGCTTTCCAGGGCTTTTTAGGTAGTTGTCTACCACTTACTATATAGTAAAAACTTGACAAATGATTTTTGATTGATTGGTTGATTGTTGTGAAATTCCACATTGAAAAAGTACGTGGAACTGAGGTTCAGGAATCATAATGAAAGAAAAATATTCTGAATTATGGGTTATTTAAAGCTTAGAGCAATGATGCACACTCACCTAAGTATGACATTTCGCAGATGCATGAAAAAAATCATTGTCAAAGACCTTATCATTCACATGTAGGACCAGAATATACTAACACCTTTGGGAGGAAGGCCTGGTTTTGCCTTAGCCTCTCAAATTCCTCCTCTATATCTTTGTTCAAAGGATCAAGGAATCATGGATTTAAAGCACAAAGCAATGTTAGAGCCCGTCAGATCACTCTACCTCAACCCTGGCCATTATTTTTCAGATTAGGAAAATGAATCCCAGAGAGTTTAAAAGATCTGTTCAAAATAATATTGGCAATAGGGGCAGGATTATAATTTAATATTTATTACTCTAAATCCATATACTTTTCCCTTTTGAATTGGATGAAAGAAGGATGGTCATTTGTGGGTATTAATGAAATAATATAAGTAACCAGAAATTGATAAGAATTGGCTTTTGATGCTTCTGTTGAATTCTTCCCTAGACACATGGGTTAAATTCACTGTGCCCTGATTCATGGAGATGAAGGTAGATTCATACAATTTCTGAATTTTTAGTCATTCTTGTAGTTCATTATATAATTAATCTTACATGAGCTAGTAGTCAATTCATTGAAATAATATTTTTCCTTTCATTTTTTTCCTCTTCCTCTTCCTTTCTTTCTTCTCTTTTTCCTCATTTCCTCTTTCAACTCCATTTCTAGAAGAATCATAAAATTCAAGTTAGAAAGGATCCTAGAGGTCAGGAAAGAGAAAGATGGCCATGAAACATGGCATCCAAGATAGCATCTCTCTGTTTTCCTTCCTGTTTCTTTCTCTGTCTCTCACACTGTAAATGATATATGGCATATAGGATTATAAAATGAACTTAAATATATAGAAATATATAGGAAAGCCATGTGTATATAGCCTGTACCTATGTACATACATGCTTTATATGATATATAACTCCAATATACAACATGAAATATGGTGAAACAGTTTACTAGATAAACTAAAAGATAATCTTGCAGGGCTGATATTGTATAATTGCTTTGATGATTTGAGCAGTTTAAGCTCTTCTATAATATTTGAGTACCACCATACATCTTCTATATTTGCAAAACCTATTTCTGGAGGAAAAATGCCCCTTATTTGTCCCATGAGATGAGATGCACAAAAGGACCTACCTATCCTCTTTGAATTGAGATTTATGAAGGGTGGTGGTAGAGGGCAAATGTTCATGACTGCTCTTTTCATTTAACTGATAAAAATTGAGGGCTTCATTGACCTGGGACGTTAATCTAATTTCTTGTACTTCTCATAAAATTTACTTCTTTATATTAAGTGTTTCTGCAGCACAGCTGAGTTAGTAAATGCTATCTAGTTATTTACTTCTTATTGCCAACCACAAGACTTTGGATGTAGATGAATACTATGTCCTCATAAAAGCAGCTAAGACGAAAGTTTTCCTGCAGGTCACATAGTGAGTAGTCTAAGAAGTTAGAGGCAATTTCTTTCTTTCTTTCCCTCTTTTTTCATGATATTATATGAACACCTAAAATAGATTTGTTTTACTTGTGAACATTTTTTGAGAAAAATTCCATTATATTTTTCCACTTTTTAGAATAGTTAAAATAAGTGTCTATTAGAAAAAAAATCCTTAGTCATCCACTGATCATTCAAGAAATCGTTGAAACACTCCTTTCATTTCCAGACATTATGTAAAAAATGGGGAGACAATTGAAAGAAAAACCACTCCATGCCCTCAAAGATATTATATTCTAAGGTGAAATCTCAAATAAGTCTATAAGGATATAAAAATAACAACTAGTGTTAATATGATATTTGAAGCTTTCAAGCATATTTACATAGAGTATCTTATTTATCTTAAAACAATCATGCAATGTAGGTGCTATTATTAAATACTTTTCATAAATGAGGAAACTGGGACTTCGAGGAGTTAAATGATTTGTTCTAATTTACAAAGATAATAAATATCTTAGGCAGGACGTGAATTTGGAATTTTCTACTTCCAAGTTCAGTATTCCACCTAATATGTCATCTATAAGACCTATGCAAGTATACCACATCAGTCTTGGGGAAGAAGGGAACTAGAAAAGCCTCCTGCAGGAGGTAGGATTTGTGTTGACACAAAATCTTGTAGGTGAATTTGAATGGCATACAAAAAAAAAAAGAAACATCACCATGTCAACAAAAATCAATATAGTCAAAGTTAAGGGTTTCCAGCAGTAATATATGACTGACCATGAAAGGTAGAGTATAAGGAAAGCTGAGTGTCTCATAATTGATACTTTCAAATTCTGGTGCTCAAGTAGACTTTTGAGAGTCCTTTTGAGATCAAGAAGATCAAAGCAATCAATACTTAAATAAATCAATTTATGGTATCCATTGGAAGGACAAATACTGAAGCTGAAGCTTAAATCAAATCGTTTGACCAGATAATGAGAAGATGGAATTCATTGAAAAAGATCCTAATGTTGGGAGAGAATGATGACAAAAAGAGAATCAGACCACAAAGGAATGAGATGGATAGTTAGTGACATGGAAGCAATGAACAGGAGATTGGCCATCTTTGGGAGAGAATGGAAGACAGAAAGACCTGGTGCACTATGGTCTATGGGATCATGACTGAATGTCTGAATAACAAAGAAGAAATAGCCTGCTTTATCAAGGGCTGAATTTCCCTCCTCAGAGATTTTTAGGCAAAACCTGAATAATTATTCATAAGGTATTATTTGAAGAGATGGATGTTTGGATGTAAGTTGGACATATGGCCTCTGAGTATCTCAGTAGCCAATCTTTGATAGCCTAAGTGCCTGACACAAATGCCTTTTCTTGCTAAGGGATCTCAAAAGGCTTAGGACCAAGACCTTAAGTATGAGTTACTTGATGGCAACTGAGTGACCTTCCAGATCTGAACTGTGATTTTCTGACATTCCTTTTGTTCTTTATAGTTCAAAAAGTTCTTTTTAAATGCATCATTTCATGTGTCTTGGAGATTACTGGCAGATAATATCCCTACTTTAGAGATCAGATAGATAAACTTTAGATAGTAAAAGTGGCTTGCCTAAGTCCCCATGGGGGAAAAAAGCTGGTTTAGGAATCAAATGTAAGTCTTTTGACTGTGGATTGATTTTTATTAAATCATGGGAAAGGGGACATACCACCAACAACCATCCTAGATTTATCCCTACATTTGCTTTTCTGCTAGTAACAAGCCTTCCTCTCTATATTATGTAGAGTATAGGGCAATTCTATAATTCTAGAATACATCACATCAAGGAAATTTATCTCTGTATAATTCTGAAACTTTTGACATGAGATAATCTTCATATCTAGCTTCTTTCTTGGCTATTAAGAATCCCAGGATGCTTGGTCCACACTTTCTAGAAAAATGTGCTTATCCTTACCCAAGAGATACAGAAGAAAGAAATCAGAGGCTCTGAGTTCAAATCTCAACTCTGAGGAATACTGACCATTTTGCCTTGCATATATCACTTTCTTTCTCTTACTCTCAATATTTTGCTCTAAGAAATCAGATGACCTTTGACTTGCCTTCTTCCAAATAAATGGTTCTTTAACTCTAAGTGTCTCTTAAGGCAAAAAGTTGAATTCAGGAGTAATGATAGTAAAATGAGTGCATGTACCTAAATGAAAAAGAATGAGAGATTTAAATCTTAAACCTCTAAAAACCCTTGACATTCACTCTCCCTGTAATATGTAGCTAAGATACATCTTGAGAGAGGCACTGCAGATACTTTTGAAAAAACTGAAGGATTATCCTACAGAAAAGAGATCAGATTTGTTTATTTTTTATCTAAGAGAGTCAACTAGTGTTCAAAACCATTACCAGGGTAAAAGTAGCAATTAATTGAGCCTTGGCAAGGAGAGACTACTTTATTTTCAGGGACATTAGGAATGGAAGAAAGAGGGAAGGTGATATTGAGGGATTTTGTAATGAAGAAAATGGGAATGAGAGATCACCTCAAATGGCCTCAATTTTCTCAATAAAATAATGAGCAAGGTACTTAGCTGCCAAGGGAAGGGGCAGTGAAACTGTTGGAAGCATGGGGAGGGAAAATAAGGTATGGAATAATTCTTTGGGGAGTAATTCTGAGGACCAAGTAAGGAAAAATAAAAGGATTGCTCTGTAGAAATGAGAATCCAGTTCAGGTCACTTAAAATGAGTTTGTATTATATTCAGTTAGCTTGGTTGTGAGACCACCTCAAGCTACCTTTTGACAAGTAGATTTAGCAAGAGATAAGTAATGATAGGATGAAGTGGCAATGGATTCTATAGCAGGGAATAATGTAGAGTTGAAATGGTACTATGTCTATAATCCTGTTACCTCTTGGTTATATTTTAAATAAAATATTCTATGATTTTATTAATTTTGTTTTGATTTTGCAGCCTTTAACACAGCATTTGCCATGTAGATATTTTATAATTAACCGAGCAATTAAGAATAATATTTAGCTAGTTTGGAGTTTTGTCTGGAGTCAGGAAGATCTGAGTTCAAATTGAATATCATACACATACTAGCTGTGTGAGTGGGAAAATAAGTTAATCCTGTTTGCCTCAGTTTCCTCATCTGTAAAATGAACTAGAGAAGGAAATGGGAAACCACTCCAGAAGATTTGCCAAGAAAATCCCAAATGGGGTCATGAAGGGTCAGGCATGAATGAGACAACTAAACAACAACAACAACCACAACAAAATTAGGGGTTGAATGGCCATGTTAATAAGGTTTTTAAAATGATGTTTGAAGCAAAAGAAAGAGTAATATATTAGTACGTAGTATGGGAAAAAGATCTGATAAGTCCTCTTGAGACTGGATTGTCCTATGGAGGAGAGTTTCATTATGAGTTTACAGAATCATATTTCTGTATCTGGAATAGATTTTAAGGGTCAAATAGCCAAACACCCTTACTTTTTAGATGAAGAAATTGAAGCCAAAGCAGTTTAAGTGACTAGTACGAAGTAAAAGGTAGAAAGCGTTAGGGCAAGACAGATTCTCTCTGACTCAAAATCCAGTGTCCTTTGTGTTGTGTCAAAATGCATTTTGAGATTGAAGATTCCAGTTGACTTTTATTTGACATTGCTTAGAAAACTGGTCCTCAGTCCTTCATCTCAAATGTGCTAAATGATCTGTTCTTTGGGGAGGGTGAGATGGAGCGATGTTATGAAAGAAATTGATGCCTTAGGGCCACAGTTCTCAATTATTAAAAGGACATGATTACATTAGATAGTCTCAGATTTTTCAGGTGCTAGATCTATGAATCTGAGTACATGGTCCTAGATTACTTTAGCCAATAGAAATGTGTGTGTGTGTGTGTGTGTGTGTGTGTGTGTGTGTGTGTGTGCAAGCAAGCGTGTGTGCATATTTGGAAGTGGTGGCAGACCAAAGACCAGTGGATCATTCTATTTCACTTTATCTCCTTTTCTGCTACAGTTTTTGTCAATAAGAGGAAGATAAAACTCAATTTCATCTTTTTTGCTACCTGCCTATAATCAGGCTGGGGTCATACCAATGGCATCTTTCTCTCATTAGCAAAGAGTCATCTTAAGGAAACAGCTCAGCAACTGTCAAGGCGATGCCAAAATGAGTCATTGATTTGTTGATTTGTGGTCAGGGTGGCCAATTTTCCATGCTAATGGAATCCCCCAATTGCCAAGGACCTGAAGGAGTTCATGTCCCTGTCAAACAATATTGAACTTGCACTCCTAGTTCTGAATGATATAGAGTGAGAGGTGCTACCCTCTTGTTGACTTCAAACTCCTATTCTTTAATGGCTAGTTTTAGTTCTTGAATAACCCCATCTGAAAAAAAAAAATAGGTGACTTTGGAATTTGTGAAAAAAAATGTATAGACTAGAGTTGGAAAGAATCTCAGAGGTCCTCTAGTAACTCCTTGCTTTCCCAGAGGATTAAAAGGATGCCTAAGGAGTTTAGTGAATTGCCTAACATTACATAGGAACTAAATATTAGGCTTTGACTTTGAACCTGGTTTTTCTGACTTCACAGCCAAATTTTTTAATAGACTCAAGATGGTTCCCTAAGATTCATCTCAAGTCTTTTCCACCACTAGGTGGGATAGGATTGGCTTTTTAAAATTGGCAGTCAATGAACTGAAGGGGAATGCTAAATAGCTGTTACTTTTTTATTACTCCTACTCTATCTACTCCCTCCAACGTCCCCAACTTACCAAAAGGAATTTTAGTCACTTTGTCCACAAGGAAGGAGTGTACTATGGTGTGGAAATCCAGTGATCCCTGAGTCAGAGGAAGAGATTTGTATATTCAACTCTACCACTTGCTCTGGGTTACCTTGAGAAAGTCCCCATCTAGCTGGGCTTCACTTTCTTCATCCTTAAAAGAAAAGGTTGCACTTGATGAGCTTGTAGTTACAAGTCTGAGTCTCTGATTGTGGTGCCCTGAGGCACAGCCCAGTTGTATCGCCATTTTTACTAGACATCTTGACTAGAATGCCAGCAACTACAACGAGCAATTGAGCAGGAATCCTCTAAATTATTAAGGAAATATATCAGGTTCTCAAATTGTCCTCATCAGTACTTTCAACAAAAACAAGAAAACTACTCTTAGCCTCCTTGCCTCTGTTACTGTGGCTTTTTAGAAACTAATGGAAGAAAGTAATGACTCTTCAAAGTCTGTGCTTTCTTGTACTAAGTTAGATCCTTCAAGAAGCCATAGTAGCTCTTGTAGTGAAGGCACTCAGGTTCTTTTTGCATATCTGAAAGTACCCATTTTTATGATATATTGTCACTACTACCCTTATAGAAAGAAAGGGCATTCACATTTTTGTTAGTCACACTGTCAAATGGTAATCATGGGTATGTGTAAGTTGGCTTCATTTTTCTTTAAGAGTCACACCTTTTACAGGAATTGGTCAATGGGTAATCAAAGTCTACTTGCTGGCATATTTATTCTGTACCATCTGGCTTACCAATTTCAGGTATCTGGAAATGTCACCGATTGATTTCTTTCAGGGAAAGATTTATGGAATCACACAAAAGGTAAAAGAGTGTTAATTCATCAAGATAATTTAATTGAAGCCAGACTGATAAGAAGGTAGGGGGGAAAAGTAAAACTTTAGGAATCCCAAGAAGAGGTAGGGGTATAGGCAAAATGTGGGAGAGGCCCCATGTACCACCTCCTGGACAAATTGTCATTTCTGTTCCTGAACAAAAAAGAAAAAGGAGGGGTGTAGAAAGACAAGACATTTTAAAATCCTAGGATAATAGTGTGTCACAGTCAGACTGTCAGAAATATAGTTAAGATTGGTTAACTGTGAATTTGTCACAGGGCACTAAACTAGGAAAAACATAGTATTGTTATTTGTTAGCAAGAAAGGTAAACTAGAAAGGTCCCAGATCATAGCCATATCTTATCTTAGTTCCTGACCTCATTTACTGTCCCTAATAACTCTATGTTATGTGTGTGTTGGTGTGTGTGTGTGTGTGTGTATGTGTGTGAGAGAGAGAGACAGACAGACAGAGACAGACAGAGAGAGAAAGAAAGATAGAGATAGAGGCAGAAAGATATAGACAGAGAGAAAGAGACAGGGAGAGACAGACAGAGAGACAGAGAGAGAGAAAGTGAGAGAAAGAGACAGAGAAAGGGACAGAGACAGAGAAACAGACGGAGAGAGAGGGAGAACATAAGAATGACTATATATATATATATATATATATATATATATGTAAACTATATATAAGAGAAGAGACATTTCTTCTTTAAATTTTGATTCTGAATCCTTTAAATACTTATCTGTAAACATATTGAATGTTCCTCTTGTATAACCTAAATTGCTTGGTTAGACTTGGTTACAACCTTTGAATTTGGCTTTTTAGTCTTTGTATCCCCTAAATCTCAATGTCTTTATCATAGAAGACTCTAATAGATGTTTGCTATATTAAATTGAAATAACATTTTGGGCTTTTATAAAAGAAGTTAATGGGAAGAGTTCAGAATTTAAATTGAGAAAAAATATGCAGACTATGTGAAGGGGTTTAATCTACTGCATTTGATCAGTGACTGAATTTGGAGAAATTAAATTTAGAAAAATGTGTAATAAATTAAGGAAATCTTGAAGTTTCTAGGATCAGATACAAGACCAGATTCCTGCTTCTATTTTGAAAGGGAAAAAGGCTAGAATTGAGAATCATAAAGGATGTGATAAAAGGATTAAAGAAAATCAAAGTGGATTGAGGATTTGAAATGAAGACACAATTGCAAAGAAAGATATGGAGGAAAAGCTGGGTAAGAAGATAGGGCAAAGTATCGGGGGAGATTTAAATGAACAGTAATTTGGTTAGACAAATTTATAGATGGGAGGGGAGGGAAAACTGGCAGAACAGACATACCAAAGGGAATATAAGTTTGAATATGGCTCTATAGCTGTCATTGAGACCTAGGAAGAGTATCTGAAGGAGGTAGGTGGTCAAGTTCTTAAGAATTGAGAGCTGCCTCTAAAATGATGTAAATAAGTATTACTTACCATATATGCTGGTAAGGATTCGTTATAATTAAAAAGGGTTTTGGTTAAATTAAGAGTTATAAAAAGTTGTGGTCGCCATTTGTAAAAATTAACTCTAGTCATAAGGCTATTAGTAGCTTTAGTAGCTGTATTACAGCAAAGTAAAGATAGTTGAGAGGGAAATGTAGGAAGGAGGTAGAGAATATTGCCTAGCTAAATTGTCTAAGTCCACATCAGAGTGCCTCCAGGCCACGAATGTGAATCTAAATGTGAAACTCACCAGCCCATGAGAGTGTTACCAGCCATTCTTTTGGCCAACCAAAAGGCCAACTCTGAAGAGGCTGAGCCTCAAATGGAACTCTCTAATTCCAAGGAGGCAAGACTCTCACCATAATAAGTGTTGCTATTCAGCCTGAGTCACCAATACAGCAAACAGAACCTGAAAGTCTACCATGATCCAAAGTCCGATTCAGGAAGCCAAAAACAGAAGCCGTATCTGAAATGAGAATCTGAAATGGGAATCCAAAATGGGAATGCCTGACTTCCTGTTGGGTCTCACCTTATAAGTACTTTTCTCCAATCAAAAGTTCTCCCACATCACATCTCAGGAACCAATCAGAGTTCCTTAATTTGTCTAGCATTGTCTGGGGGTGGGGCAGTGTTTATGGGATCCACTTATGGTCTTTGAGAGTGTTAACTTACTTTCTTAGTAAAAGGTTCTTCATGACTAAGTATGAAAGGAGAGGCTTTTGAAGCTCTTGATTGATTAAGTTAAAATAAACAAATGGAGTTAAAATTCCTTTTCAAGCATTTAACAACTTGTTCTCTTTATAATGTACAAGTAAAAAAAGATTTTCACAAAAATAATAATCATAACATTTTCTCCATCACTTTATTATGTCTAGACATTCAAAGAGAATATATCAAGCCCTTTTAAGTAGTTTTTGCTAATTACTGAAATATGAGAATGCTCACACTAAAAATTTAGTAGTTGACTCTCCTTAATTATATTAAGCTGGCTCCAGTACATCCTAAGATCTAAACATCCATAGTTTCAAGAAAGGAGAATGAAAACCCAAAATGATGTGGAGACCAGAAGAAATTGTATGATGACTTGTATCAAGTGCCTGTTTGTATTGCTGCCAAAACTGAGTGACTGTTATCTGTGTTCCAAGTGTAGGCTGAACACTCAACAAGAGAACGTGAAGAGATTCAAAGTATCCTTCATTTCACTTGAGATCCTTAAAGAGAATAAAGGGCCTCTAAAGGAAGCAGATGGAAGTCTATAATGGGAAAAATGTTTCTGAATTGGAGCATAGGAGATTCAACCCTTGTCAAGATGATGAGACATAGTAAGAAAAGGAAAAAAAGACAGTTGCACAATGGGAGATTAAAAAGACTTTTGCAATTCTTTCTGAAGAAGATTCTCTTAGGGGGAAGAAGCTCTGTAACCTCCTGAGAATGAATGGAGTGATAGAGTTACAAAAATTCATCAGGTGTGAGAGGAAGACAGAGAGATAGAGGTACAGAAAGTAGAGGAAGATGGAAAGACAAAGAGATACACACAAAAACAGAAAGGATATATATTGGGGGAGAGAGAAAGAGAGAGGAAAGAGAGAGATACAGAGAAACAGAGATGGAGATCTCCTGTCTTCCTCTGCACAGGCATTTATTTACTTCATTGGATATACGTTATGGAGTACTTTCTAACACAATAAAATGGATGACAACTACTGGGTTTTAATGACTTTCACATGCTAATAACATGATCAAAGAGATAGAAAAAGCACTGAAAATGATTATGAAATCTTAGGAAAGAAACTGCAGACCATAGGTTTTGATTTCCTCACTACTGCCCATTGAGAATAAGGAATACAGAAGGAAAAAAATAGCTGATTAACAATATGTTGTTCACGTATGAGATTTGAATTTCTGGATCACAGCTTAAATTATAAGGTTGACAAATTCCTGGCAAGAGATCAAGTAGACCTATCAAAGAGAATATACCAGTCAGATATCTTACAAATCTAATAAAATGACTCAACTAAAAATTATGAAGGGAAGAAGAATGGCTATTTCTTTCCTCAAATTTAGATATTAGAAGGAGTAGCTTGAAGGAAGGAATAATAACATTGGAAGTAACCAAAACATTGCAGCAGTCAAATAACCTAAGGAAGGAGTAACTCATAAAATGCACAGTGTCAAGAATCTACAAAGTACCAAAGTTTAGGCAAACAAATGATAACATAGAGTTCCCACAATAAAGTGAAAAATTGGAATATATATATACATATATGTATATGTATATATATATATATATATATATATATATATCACTGAGGCTTTGCTGAGATAAGACATATGAATCCTGACTAATTATAACTATAAGGGAGGGAGGCATTGCATATTAAGACTTTGTACACATTTAAGAAAATTAAACAAGTAGAAAGTAGAAAGGGAAGTATGGGAGAGAGTATTTAAGTGAATGTAAAACAAAGGAGATATAGAAGTGTTTATTTTTAATGCTTATCAAAGCCAAAAGGGAAGATAATTTTGGGAAACAAATAATAAACCTGACACAATTAAGATATAGGTGGGATGAGGAACTTCGCTTATCCAGACATCTCATAGAATTCTCTGCTAAAAGCAGAATGGTCAATCATTTCTTCATCTTTTTTAAACCATTTCCTTCTATTTTTGAAGTGACACTAAATATTGGTTCCAAGGCAGAAGAGTAGAAAAGATTAGGCACTAGAATTAAGTGTCTTGCTGAGGGTCACAGGTAAGAAGTATCTAAAGCCAAGCCAATTGCTTCTTGATGATAATAACACCTCTCATAAACTCCAGGATGAAGGGTACACCTCATACCAAGGTTAATGCTCAGGAGGGCTAAGATTTGTTCAATGAAATAGTAAAGACAATCAGAAATAGTTCTAGTGGGAAGGAAAAATGATATTACTTTAGAAATACCTATAGTGATACATGGGAAACTAATAAATATCATTTTAGACTATATATATATATATATACATATATATATATGAAAGAAATATAGATAATATGGTAAGAACATGAGTATAGCATATCCTTATACAAATAGTGCCCAGAATGCTGAAACTAAGCTCAACTTAAGATGGGAGAGGGAAGACAAGAATATCCAAGAAAAAAATGTTATAAAATTATATTGGTAGGGAGAAAAAGAGAAACAAAACTAGATAGCATCTTTCATTTGGAATGAATGGCATAATCAGAATGGCAAAATCAGAAGAAAAAATGCCTGCTTGGCAATTGATGCCCAAGATAAGAGGTCCTTAAGAAAATAAACCTACTTCTCTTGCTGAATTCAAGTTTCCCAGCCCAGTTGAATTATATTCACAGGCCCTGAAAGAACTTTTTCATGTCATAGATGAACCCAGTGTGGAGAATAGAGAAATTATGAGAAAATGCAGCAAGATAATCTGGAGATTTATCAGCTGTCTATCAAAGGAAGATTCCATTTGGAATGTTCCTGGGAAACAGTGGAAGGCAAGAACCAACTGCTGACTGTTTTTTCTGGGACTTGGCTGAGGGCTTTTTGGTGGATGGTGGTGACTTTGAAGGAAGAAGTTAGGTTTATCTCTGGGACTTGGGATAATCAAGTTGGTGGTGACCTGGCTGATTTGAAGGCAGAAGAAGGACAATAGTCCATATCTCTCTCTCTCACTTGCTCTGTTTCATGATAGTGACTGAATTGCCATTTCTCTCAATATCCTCCAACCTAAGACTCACTATAGATAATAGGGAAAATCCCATCCCTCTCACCTCCATCTTCCATCTTTCCTGTTTTCCCCATTAAACCCTTACTTGAGATAAAGCTATAATATTGTCATGGATGAACCCAGGGTAATTCTATAGATTATGGAAAATACTCAAGATACCCCAAGATTGGATAAGGGAAAATTTTGTCATGATTTTCAAAATAGGTAAGGTTATTGAGTTGTTAAACTATAGGCTTTAAATGTTTAGTACAATTTTTATGGAAGTTCTAGAAAGGATTATTAATAAAAGAGATGAGATATACCTAGAAGGAAAAGTAGGGATAGCAATGAACCATCATGTCTTCATGTAGAACATCTTTAGTTAGACTACTTATTTCTTTTCCTGACAGGATTACTAAACTAACTAAGGATGGGAAGGCTATGAGTGATATTTACATAGATTTTAGTAAAGCTTCTGGTAATATTTCTCAGACTATTCTTGTTAAGGAGGTGGAGAGATATGGATTAGAATATAATAATTTAATGAATTCAGGCATAATAAAAGGGCCACAATCTAAGTGCTAATGATTCCTATCACTTTAGCAATGTCCAAAAGCCTTCGGTGGGGAACCCTAGTGATATGATCTTAGACCTGTGTAATTTAATATTTTTTAATTGCTTGGATAAAGGCATAGTTGTGCATCAAATCTGTAGATGACTCAGAGCTGGCAGATGATGGAATAAAAATCAGAAAGTACCTTAGGCCAAGTACATTGGCCTAAATCTGGAATATAAAATTTAGTGAACATAAATGTAGTAGATTAAAAAAAAAGAACAACCTCAACAAACAATTCCACAATCATGAGTTGGAAGAAGAATAGTTAGCACTTATTAAAACAAATCTGAGTTTTAGTGAGATGTAATTTCTGTATGGTTCAGTAGTGTGATATAGTAAGCAAAAGAAATTAAACTAATATTGGGATGAAGAAGAAGCATAACTATAAGACAAAAGGAAATTATAATTCTATTGCACTTTGTTTTTTTCAGAACCCATCTGGATTATTCTAATTCAGTTCTGGGAATCATCCCTAAATGATATATTAAGAAATATATTGTCTGGGAGAGGACAAACAGAAAGGAGAAGGATCAGGGCATGATATATGAAAACTGGTTAAAAGAACTAAACATGGTTAGTCTGGAAAAAAAGAACACTTATGAGAGAATAAAAGTCTTATTCAAGTATTTGAAGGGATTGTCTTGTTAAGGAATGTAACTAGTGTAAGAAATTTTCAAAGTTAGAGGGAAAAATAAAAGCCCTTCCAAATGATTCTGTGGTGGATTATTTTTCTTGGTAGTCATCAAGCAGAAGTTGTACAATCAATTGTTATACATTTTATAGTGCAACCTTTTTTTATACAAAGATATTTAATTTTCCCAATTATGTGTAATAATTTTCAGCATATACTTTCCAAAATGTAAATATCCAAATTGTCTCCCTTCAAGACTTATGGATTAAGATGTCCCGAATGTAGAAGCAAGAATATTCCACTCCTCACTACCAACCAATATAAAGTGTCTGAAAAGGTAAAAAAAATTAGATGAGTGAAGGGGCTCCATTGTAAGATAGAGCCTTGAAGGTAAGTAGGATTTGGGCATTTCCCAAGGTGTTAAATATTGTAAGCGGTAAATTTAGGGTTGAGACTGAATGTAAAAATTATTTTGTCACCAAGGATTTAATTTCTTAAATCCTAAATGAAACACTCAAGTCAGAATGGAATTTTATGGTGATTTAATTACAATAGGAGGAAGAAATTAAGAAAAAGAGAGAGAGAGAGAGAATGAGAGAGAGAGAGAGAGAGAGAGAGAGAGAGAGATGAGTTCACTCAACCTGCTCCTGCTCAGGCTAAGCTAGGCAGGAGTTCAAGACCTTGGCCAAGGGTGGCCTTCCCCTGAGATCCAAGGGAAAGGGGAGTCAGTCTTATCACTCATCACGTGACTGATTCAAGGAAGCTGTCAGAGGGAGCTCTTTCAGGCTCAAGTTCCAGGATTAAACTGCTGCCCAAATTAAATTATGGATCTAGTAATAAAATATTATATTTTATGAGGTTTATTAAGGATTATTAGAAATCAAGGAATAAAGAAAATACAAAATAATAACCATGAGCCCATGGCTGATTAGCCCATTTAAATCCCCATGCTTAGCTTAATTACTACATCATTGCAATGGCAGAGAGGAGGAGAGTGTGGAAGACATTACTATCAGTTAAATACTAATTGTGATCTAGCCTATGTAGGAACTCTGCTGAGATTATAGGGAATTCTGGGAAATACCAAGGACTTCTGGGAATTGAAGTCTATGGTTCAAAATCTCCATTTTTACAATATAAAGGTGTTAAATGACTCCCACCAAGGTACAAGCTGATTAGCCCTCCCCTACTCCACTTATAGCTCTAGAATCAGAGCTAGCATGCCAGAATCAGAGCGAGCATGGGGCAATCCCTAGGTTCTTGGGATCAGGCTGAGAACATCACAGACTTACTCCTGAAATCACCTAGATTTGTGACCCTAGGAGGCTGAGGAACATGGACCTTGGACACAGAGATAGAGCAGAGGGAGGCAACAAACAGTAGACAACACTGAGATTCAAAAATTAGCCACAGGGCAAAAACTTCCCTGTATATCAATAAACAGAGATCCTGTACTACTCACTCAGACTTCTGGCTGGGAAGGGAAGGAAAACCATCAAAGAATGGCCACCAACACCCAAGAAATACAATCTACAAGTACCAAAATAAAAAGAAAAATGCATTGACACCAGATAATTTTTATGGAGAAAAAAAACTACAGACTATAGAGAGGATAACAGAGAAGATAACAAACAAGTAAACACATCCAAACCTTCAAAAAAAAAATGGAAATTGGTCACAAACTCTTGAGGAATTTACATTTGACATTATCGACCAAATTAGTAAGATAGAAGAAACTTGGCAAAAAAAGTATAAATAGTTCAATAGGAAGTAGTTCAAAAAGAAAATAACAGTTTAAAAGACAGTAGCTCCCATGTCAAAAAAGTAGCCCAGAAATCAAATGAAATGATAAGCAAATTGGAGACCAGAATTAAGTAGAAGCCATGAAACGCAGAATAGACCAAATTGAAAATAATAATTCATAGCTGAAAACCAGTCTTTAAAGACTAGAATTGGGCAAATAGAAGCTAATGGTCTCATAAGACAGCAAGAATTAATAAAGTAAAATCAAAAGAATGATAAAGTAGAAGGAAACATTAAATATTTTGCTGAGAAAATGACTGACCTTCAAAACTGATCTAGAAGAGACTATTTGAGAATCATTAGTCTTCCTGAAAACCTAGAAATAAATGGAAACCTTGGCATCATACTACAAGAAATTATCCAAGAAAACTGCCCTGATGTTCTTCAACAAGAAGGCAAAATAGGCCTCAAAATAACCCATATATCACCCTCTACATTAAATCCTCACAGGAATGTAATTGCCAAATTCAAGAGCTTCCAAGCTAAAGCGAAAATATTATAAGAAGTCAAAAAGAAAGAGCAGGACTAGGAAAGGAAATCAAAATGTTGGGGAATGCACAGGTATAATCATTACTCTGAATGTTAATGGGATGAATTCACCCATAAAATGGAAGGAAATAGCACAGTGCTATAAGGTGGGAAAAGGAGTTAATTTATATAAAGGTTGGACTGGATTATTTAAGAGTGTGGTCATCAGGAATTTATATTAATTCCAAAGAGATTTATTTACAACTTATTTACAAAACATAGAAAGAGTGAAGTAAGGAAAATCAGAGAGAGGATGTATATGATATCTAGCCTAAGTACTAAATAATTTACTTCTGATAATTAGCCCAACTCAGGCAGGGAGAGTTGGTTCTTAGCTGGCCTCAGCAAAGTCAAGGACCTGGAGGAAAAACTGTCTCGAGAGACCAGTCTCTCCTGAGGCTAGTTTTGTCAGAAAATATCCAGGAAAGGAGTCACCTCATTTACTCACCATGTGTCAGTCTAACAGTCTCATCAGAAATATGTGCTCAGGTCCAGTCAGGAGATTTCACCTTCAGCATCCACTCCAAAGAATGAAGAAGTCCCTTACACAGGAAGTGACCACTCCTTTTAAATATGTTTCTTTTTTCATCACTTCCTTTATCTTCCCCTAATTTTATATCTACCAATCACAGGTGAAGATTTGCTTCAAGCCTGCCCAGGGGCAGTTAGTTTAATTCTGATTCATCACACACTATTGCACAGGTGGGTCACAGACTTTCCACTTAATGATTAAGTAGGGTGTTTACACTTTTGGTGATTACATCTAAAAATGGGCAGATCTCCATACTCAACTTTTAAGTAGGATATTTACAAAAATAGACAGGGGTTACAATTTTAATCATTACAATCAGGGGACAATTAATTTTCATCTTCACAGTGGATTAGAAACCAAAATCCTACCATATGTTGTCTACAAGAGACACACATGGGGCAAGTAGACACACACAGGGTAAAGGTAAGCAGATGGAGCAAAATCTATTGGGCATCAATGGAGAAAAGGAAAGCAGGAGTTGAAATCATGATATCTGACAAAGCCAAAGTAAAAATAGATCTGATTTAAATATATAGGGAAAGTAATTACATTCTGATAAAAGGCAGAATAGACATAAAGGAAAAGGAAATTATCAGTATTCAACATGTATTCTCCAAATGGTATAGCATGCAGATTTCTAATGGGGAAGGTATTGGAGCTTAAAGAGGAAATATATAGTAAAAATATAATATTGGAAGGCCTGATCCTCCCTCTTTCAGATCTAGATACATCAAACCAAAAAATAAATAATAAAGAGGTAAGAAATGAGAATGACATCTTAGAAAAACTAGAGTTAATAGATATGTGGAGAAAAATAAATAGGGACAAACTGGAATACATCTTCTTTTCAGCAGCACATGGTACATTCACAAAGATTGACCATGTACTAGGATATAAAAACATGGCAAACAAGTACAAAAGAGCAGAAATAATAAATGCAACCTTCTCAGATCATTATGCAATAAAAAAAAAACTATCAGTAAAGGTACATGGAGAGACAAATAAAAAAATTAATTGGAAAATTAATATATATATATATATATATATATATATATAATTGGTTAGTTAAAGAACAAATCATAAAAAAATAATTTCATTGAAGACAGTGACAATGATGAGGCATCCTATCAAAATATATGGGATATAGCCAAAGCAGTACCCAGGGTGAAATTTATATGCTTGAGTCCATATATTAACAAATTATGGAGGGCAGAGGTCAATAAATTGGGCATACAAAATAAAAAAAAAACTAGAAAGAGAACAAATTAAAAATCCCCAGATAAAAACTAAATTAGAAATTGTAAAAATTAAAGGAGAAATTAATAAAATTGAAAGTGAAAGAATTATTGAATTACTAAATAGGACTAGAAGCTGGTACTTTGAAAACAACAAAGATAATAGATAAAGTACTGGATTACCTAATAAAAAAGGAAAGAATAAAACCAAATTAGCAGTGTCAAAGTTGAAAAGGGTGACCTCACCTCTAATGAAGAAGAAATTAAGGCAATTATTAAAAACTATTTTGCCCAATTATTTGGCAATAAATACAGCATTCTAGGTGATATGGATGAATATTTACACAAATATAAATTGCCTAGATCAATAGAAGTAGAAAGAGAATACTTAAATATTCCCATATCAGAAAAAGAAATTGAACAAATCATCAAATAACTCCCTAAGAAAAATCCCCTCAGCCAGATGGATTCACAAGTGAATTCTATAAAACATTTAAAGAACAACTAATCCCAATATTATATAAACTATTTTATAAAATAAGAAAAGAAGGAATTCTACCAAATTCCTTTCATGACACAAATATGATACTAATTCCAAAGCCAGTCAGATCAGAAACAGAGAAAGAAAACCATAGACCAATGTCCTTAATGGAAATAGATGTAAAAATTTTAAATGAAATACTAGCAAAAATACTTCAGCAAGTGATCATGAGGGTTATTCATTATGATCAGGAGGGATTTATACCAGGAATGCAAGGATGGTTCAATATTAGCAAAATCATACACATAATTGACCATCTCAACAACAAACCAACAGAAATTACATGATTATCTCAATAGATGCATAAAAAGCCTTTGACAAAATACAACACTCATTCCTATTGAAAAATGCTAGAAAATATAGGAATAGAAGAACCTTTCCTAAAAATAATAAACCATATATATTTAAAACCATCATCAAGCATCATCTCCAATGGAGATAAATTAGAATCCTTCCCAATAATATCAGGAGTGGAACAAGGGTGCCCATTATCACCTCTATTATTTAACATTGTACTAGAAACATTAGCAGTAACATTTAGAGAAGAAAAAGAAATTGAAGGTATTAAAATAGTCAAGGAGGAAATGAAGTTATCACTAGTTGAAAATGTTATGATGATCTACTTAAAGAATCCTAGAGAATTAACTAAGAAGCTAGTGGAAATAATCAACAACTTTAACAAAGTTGCAGGATACAAAATAAACCCCATAAATTATCAAAATTTCTACATATTTCCAACACATCATGGTAATGAGAGTTAGAGAGAGAAATTCCATTTAAAATCACCATAGATAATATAAAATATTTAGGAATCTATCTGCCAAGACAAGCACAGGAATTATATGAACAAAACTACAAAACAGTTTTCACAAAATTAAAACTAGATCTAAACAGTTGGAAAAATATTAATTGCTCATGGGTATAATGAACTAACATAATAAAATGAGTCTCATCCAAATTCATTTACTTATTTAGTGCCATACCTATCAAACTACCAAGAAACTTTTTTTACTGAATTAGAAAAAAAAAAAACTATAACAAAGTTCATTTGGAAGAACAAAAGTTCAAGAATATCAAGGGAAATAATGAACAAAATGTGAATTGGGGGGGGGGGCTAGTAGTACCAGATCTTAAACTGTCCTATAAAGCAGTGGTTATCTAAACAATATGGTGCTGGTTAAGAGACAGAAGGAAGGATGAGTGAAATAGATCTGGGGTAAATTACCTCAACAAAACAGTGTATGATAAACCCAAAGGGCGCAACTTTTAGCACAAAAATCCACTATTTGCCAAAAACTACTGGGCAAATTGGAAAAAAAAGTATGGGAGAGAGTAAGTTTAGATCAACATCTCTTGCTCTTCACCAAGATAAACTCAGAATGGGTGAATGACTTGAATATAAAGAAGGAAACTATAAGTAAATTAAATGAACACAGTATAGCATACCTGTCAGATTTTTGGGAAAGGAAAGTTTTCAAGACTAAGCAAGAGTTAGAAAAAATATAAAATGTAAATTAAATAATTTTGATTACATTAAAAAGTTTTTGTACAAACAAGTCCAATGTATACACAATTAGAAGGGAAGCAACAAATTGGGAAAAATCTTTATAACAAAAACCTCTGACAAAGATCTAATTACTCAAATATACAAAGAGCTAAATCAACTGTATAAAGAATCAATCCATTTTCCAACTGATAAATGGGCAAGGGACATGAATAGGCAATTTTTAGATGAAGAAAACAAAACTATCAATAAGCACATGAAAAAAAGTGTTCTAAATCTCTTATAATTAGAGAAATGCAAATCAAAACAATTCTGAGGTACCACTTCACACCTAGAAGATTGGCTAACATGACAGCACAGGAAAGTAATAAATGTTGGAGGAGAAGTGGCAAAATAGGGATATTAATGCATTGTTGGTAGAGTTGTGAATTGATCCAACCATTCTGGAGGGCAATTTGGAACTATGCCCAAAGGGTGCTAAATGACTGCCTGCCCTTTGATCCATCCATACCACTGCTGGATTTATACTGCAAAGAAATAATAAGTAAAAAGACTTGGACCAAAATATTCATAGCTGCCCTCTTTGTGGTGGCAAAAATTGGAAATTGAGGGGATGCCCTTTGATTAAGGAATGGCTAAACAAATTGTGGTATATGTTGGTGATGGAACACTATTGTGCTAAAAGGAATAATGAACTGGAGGAATTCCATGTGATCTGGAACAACCTCCAGGAATTGATGCATAGTGAAAGGAATAGTACCAGGAGACTCTTATACACAGAGATGGATACCCTGTGGCACAATCAAATGTAATAAATTTCTCTACTAGCAGCAATTCAATGACCCAATACATTTCTGAGGGACTTATGAGAAAGAACACTATCCATATCCAGAGAAAGAACTGTGGGAGTAGAAACACAGAAGAAAAACAATTTCTTGATCACATGGGTCTATAGGGATATGATTAGGGATGTAAATTCTAAATTATATCCCTTGTGCAAATATCAATAATATGGAAATAGATCTTGATCAAAATAACACATGTAAAAGCCAGTAGAACTGCTTGTTGGCTATGGGAGGGTGTGGGAGGAGGGAAGGGAAAGAACATGAATCATGTAACCATGAAAAAAATTGTCTTAATAAATAAAATTAAAAAAATAAAACAAAAACAAATTAATCCCCTTCACTCTTTTCTATCTCCTTGGAGATGGTAAGCAATTTGATTGGGATTATACATGTTTTTTTCATGAAAAAAAGTGGATGCTTTTTTTTAATGATTGAGAAGGAATACTACTTGGATTGTGAGATCTTAATTGTGATTCTGTCAATCATTTGGAAATCATGAAGAACTGAAAAGATCAATGATGCTAATGTAATCTCATTAGAATTTTAATCTTTACATGTGAATAGATGCACATATTACCCTTGCTATTTTAAAAAGGAAATGGAGGTAAAGGAGACTTCCTTCAAGTAGTTCAAGAAGCTAGTTTTTATTATTCTTAGAAGTCCAACTTAAAGTCAGACAATGAGCACTACCTTCACTCTGTCTAGCTGAATTCTTCAGTCTTCCAATTGTGATGGCTTAGACTGGTCCATTTTTAGATGTCTCTGCTTTAAAAAAAGTCCCAGACTTAGAAGGCAGACAGCCAGACCTGAGATGCATTGATTGATCTGCCTAGGGCACAGAAAAGCATACTGTGTTGGAATGGATGTATTTTAGTTCAGTTGTGCAGAGACCTCCTGCAGAAAGAGGTGGCTTTTATTGATTCTTCCTGATAAGTTGTTTATACTTTCACAAGGCAAGCTACCATCCTCTTCCTTTGCCATCCTCCCCTTCCCCTATTCTTTCTAACTTGTATCCTAAGGCCCTGGGATCACATTACGGACATCAAATCTAAGGCACAATATGAAGTAGTTACCAAAATCGTTCTCTCTCTGTATGAGATAATGCTATCTCAGCACAGAGGCAGAATTTCACTACTAGGGATAACATATACTATAAAATCACAGGTTTTAAAGAATAGATCTTAGAGGTCATGTAGTCAAACTCCTTTGACAGATCAGCAGATGAGGAAACTAAGACCAGGAATGTAAACCTTTTTTTCTCCTTCTTGTCCTTGGTGATCTCACCACATTCCTTGAGTTCAAATGTTGTCACCATGCTCAAATGATTGGTGTTTCTTCCCCCCTCTCTGTCGGTCTCTCTGTCTCTCTCTGTTTCTCTGTATCTCTCTTTCCCTCTCTCTGTCCCTCTTTTTCTCTCTCTCTGTCTCTCTCTCTCCTAACTTTAATCTCTTATGATCTTTAGTCTCTCATTATGAATGGTTGCTAGGCAACTCCACTTACACTTACCTATCTTCATAGGTTTCTCAAAAGATCTCTCAAAAATCAATATATCCAAAATTAAAACTTTTATTCCATTCTTTAAGCTCATCTTTCTTCCATTCTTCCCTATTGTTGTTTATTTCATGACTATTCTGTCTGTCATTCATGTTCACTTAGAAATAGCCTTTTCCCTTGCCTTTCCTTCCTATACATAATTTGTTGATAAGTCTTAACTATGTGATCTCTTATAATTATGATTCCTATTCCTAGGATCTTTACCCTGATCTAAGCTACTATCACCACTCACCTGACCTATTACCATAGTAATTTCACCTGTCTGGAGTTCACTTTCCTCATCTGTAAAATGAGGTGCTTGAACTAAATGGGATCTCCCAACTCAGCAATGACAACAACATGTCAAGCCCTCAACAATATGACCCCCATCTACCTTTCTGGTCTTACTTCATCTAACTCAGCTTCACTTACTCTCTGTTCTAGCTGAATTGCCTTAGTTCCAATTTCAATTCACACTGTAAAGCTTCTGTATTCTTTTAAAGCACAATTCCAATGCCATCTTCTATATGAGCCCCCTCCTGAGCATCTTTCATGAGTCATCAGTACACTTTCTTTTATAATTATTCTAATTTTATTTTTATCTCACTTGTATTTAGTCACCCAATAAAAGATTTTGTTCCTTTGGGGACAAATGTAAGTTCCTTGATAACGTGTTATTATTATTTGGGTTTCTTTATATGATCATAAATTGAAATCAAAATGTCAAATGTGACAAGGAAATCACTTTAAAAGACTGATATATATTAATTTAAGGTCGCCAAGGAATTCAGCTATGTAATTCCTAAATGAAAACTCAAGTCAACAGTCAACCTTTTATGTAGTTTAATTACAAACAGGAGGAAGAAAGGTATTAGAGCGAGAGAGAGAGAGAAAGGGGAGAGAAAGGAATAGGGCTTAAATACCCCCTCTGTTTAGGCTGGGCCAAAAGGCCCAAGCCCTTAGATAGCTGAGGCAAAGAAAAGAGATTAGTCCCTATCACTCACGCGACCAAAATGGAGAAACAGTCTTAGCAGCCTCCACCTCCAGCCTCCTTCAGAGCAAAACTTCCCAGAGCACAACCTCTCAGAGCAAAACCTCTCGACCCTCGACCTCCTAGTCCTCAGACCCCGCTATCTTTAAGGAAACCATCTAAATTCCCTCCCCTCAGTTCTCACATCTACCAATCACTGTCCATGTCTTCCCTGTGCCAATGGTGGCTCTAGCTTAACCCAGGACAGCCCAGAGGTCTGTGGCTTTGCACATGTTTGTTGAAGGTCATATTCTTAAATAATTAAATCTTGATCCTTGCTGCAGCTCTTCCTAAATCCTTTTACTCTGAGTAGGGTGGAGATTGTAGTTTCAAGACCTGGTTCTGTCATTCCAAGTATCTCTATTGTATCAATTCTAAAATCAATCATGACTCAAAGAACTTCCTGTTCTATGCTTAAGCATAGGTCAAAGCCCTTTCCATTGTTCAGCAAAAGGTTTCTGTCCTAAAGCAGTCCCAAGTAGGGAAGAGAAGGATCCTCCCATGCCAAAGGGGTTCACATTCCAATAGAGTTCTTACTATAAGTAGGAAATTTTTTCCAAGTATGAAACTTTCCAATGGTGAAATTTCCAACATTCACAAGTCTAAGAAATTTTAAGGTTTACACAAGAAACCTTTATTTAGTCATTAGCATATGCTAGTCCTTCTCTTAAAAACTGGAGATAAAAACAAAAGTTAAAAGAATGATAATCTCTGCCTTCAAGGTCCTAAAAATTCTAATTGAGTAAGAAAAAATATAAGAGGAACCTGAGAAGTCCTTGGTAAGGTGAACCAGTACCTAGCATAGAGTATATACATAGTATGCCTTTAATAAGAGTTTGTTGAATTGAGCCAAGATGGCAAAGATAGAATTAACTGGGCCAGAACTTTAACTCAGGTCTATGTTTCCAAATCTGGCACCATTTCCAACACACTATGATTTTCTAACTCTATTAATTTCAGTCAGCCAATCAAACAACATTTATTAAGTACCCACTGTGTGATGGGAGTATAATATGCCTTTAAATTAGAAAGGATTTAAGAGTCCACCCAATATACTTTATCTCCCTCCCCCAATCACTATTAAAATTGACTCAACAAGTGTCCAACTAGTTTCTTCTCCATGGAGATCTCCAAGGAAAGGAATCCCATTGTTTTTGAAAGTGGTCTCATCCAACCTCATATCTAGTTCAAATTTTTAAGATTTTTTTTCTTATCATACTTAAATGTGCCTGATTTTAACTCCCAACTATTTTTTCTGGTTCTGTCCTCTTTAATCAAGGAGATTACATCTCTTCTACATAGTAGCCCATTGAACATTTGAAAGTAGTATCATATCCCCCCCTCCCCCAATTCTTCTGCTCTCTTCTTTAAACTTAACTCTTTCGGCTCTCAACTGATCATTTTTCATCATTCCCTTTACCATTTTGCTTATCTTAATCATTCTACAAATGTGATAGAATTTTTTGGAGAGAATATATATTACTCTATCATAGCAATTTAGTCTTCCTTAATATACAACTGATGAAACATTAATTTAAAAAAATTTTAAATATTCTTATGGAATCATAACATATTAGAGATAGGAAGATCTTTAAGCATAATTTATTCTAACCTTTTAATTTTATAGATTTGGAAATTATTTCAGGAGTCAGGATTTGGCAAAAGGTGCCAAGCTGGTTGGTTTATAGGCTAGGCTATATACTCTATCAAATTTTCTCAGGTCAATCAACTAAAAACTTTGAGATAATATGTAAATCACTTTGCAAATGTTAACGCTTTCAGCTTTGATTGTTCTTATTGATATTATTTTAATGGCACAGTTTGAGATAATATGCAAATTACTTTGTAAACCAGAAAGCTCTCAGCTATGACTGTTATTATTGATTTTAGTTTTAATAGCATGATTATAGTTACATGCTTATCAAGAGGAAGCACACAAGCCACCCTCAAAATATTTATCCTTGGATTCTGGATGCTTATTTTTCTGAACCAAAAGTATTTTTTATTACCCTTACTTACCTTTGGTCTTAGAATTGATACTAAATATTGGCTCCAAAGCAGAAGAGTGATTAGGGATATCCAACTGAGGTTAAGTGATTGTGTTGTTGGGAAGTGTCAGTGATCAGATTTGAACCTTGGATTTTCCATTTCCAGTCTGGCTTTCTATCCAATGAATCATCCAGATGTTCCTAATCCAAAAGTCTTAAAGCCTTTTCATTTTATGGCATCAAACTGATAATAATTCTAGATCAAAATATGAGAGGATTTAAAATAAAATAACCTACCAAATTCTAAAATTGCTAAATAGTCTATCATTTTACTCATGATTCTACTCAGACAAGGTTTTCATTGTAGGACAGAGTCTGTTCCATGTATAGTGTTGCCATATTTATAGGTTAAATATTTTTTCTTAATTAGCTATGTTCTTATATATATATATATATATGTGTTTGTGTGTGTGTGTGTGTGTGTGTGTGTGTGTGTATGTTCTTATATAAAAGCATATTTCTTTCATGTCCTGAGATTATATGCCAGAATATTTTTAACATCTCCTTTGTCCTTCTGGGTGTCTCATACTTCTGAAGGACTCAATTCCTTAATTCTTGAGCCTGAACTAAGTGTTCATTTGAGGATTACAAATTTAGAGGAAAATGAGAATAAGAGACCATATAGTCCAACTCCTTCATTTTGCAGAAAAGAAACTATAGCCCACATTAATTGTGACTTCCCCAATATGTCACTTGTATAAGAATCAGAGGTGGCATTTAAACACAGGTCTTCAAACTCCAAAGCAAATAAATTGCTCTTTCTATTATATTTTACCACATTTCTCTTGCTAGAACTCTGACATTTGAAACTTCTCTAAGCATTATTTTGCTGGAAGCCGTCATCTGAGTTCCTAGCCATGATACATTGAGGTTTCCTCTAATGTTTTAAGGGAAAAAATCCTGTTTTCAAACTTAGTTTTGAGAGAATTTGCCTTCTCTGCCCTTTATTTCCTTTCATAGCATAAGCCTGCATAAATAAATGGTCATCTATCTCCAGAGCAATAATTATTAACAATAGAGATTAGAGGTGAAATGCAGTATTTATCAAACCTATAATAGATGACATGGATTTCACTCAATGTTGCATCCTTTAAATATACAATGGTAGCTTGTTTCTTATGAAAGCTCTTTTGTCATTTGAAGTTACTATAAGTACAAGTACCTGAATAAATGAATGCAATACCAGAAGATATATTAAATTCGATGACAAATAATCAATCAAAAATTCATTGGTGAGTTTTTCAGTTCTATTTAATTCAGCAGTTTTCCTTATCCTGTGTTCTATGTTCTAATAAACCTCATGTCTCTAATAATCAACCGAGTAGAATAGATACATATCAAAGTCACCACCCAGATATCATATTTAAAGAGAAAAGTCCCCAAGACAAAGCCTAGGGAACTGTCATGGTGAGGGTTAGTATATGGATGATGATCTAGCAGAGGTCAGGCAAGTGGTTGATTGATTGGTTGTTGCCCTTGGTATTTGAAGAGGGAAAAAATATATTATGTTGGAGTCCACTTATGGTGTATGAGATGTTTGATCTCAGAAGGCCCATAGATTAGAAACAAATAGCATGCATGTGGGTTGGATATTTCTCTAAATTTGTGCATCTCACATTTCTTTTGTGCTACTGCAAGTCTGCTTTGCTCATAATGCACAGTACCTTCTTTGATGAGGTCACATCATGGTGGACAGTCCTATGTGCCAGTCTTTCCTTGTCTCACAATTGATAGCAAAGTTCTTTAGAGAGACCCTGAGAGTGTCCTTGTAGTGCTTCTGACCTCCCTATGATCTTGCCTTGTGTAAGTTCTCCATAAAATTGTCTTTTTGACAAACATACTTTTGGGCATTTGAACTATGTGGCCAGCCCATCTGAATTGTGCTATCTACACTAGAGTCTGAACACTTGGCAGTTCTGGTGGAAAATAGTATTTGCTATATAAATCCTTTTTTCCCTTCCCCTAGTTACTTAGTGCAGACATTCTCTTTTCTTTGATTCTGTGAAGAGGAGAAAACAGCCAACCAACCAAAGAAAGAGGCAGGTAGTTGCAGGGAATCAAGAACCCAAATATATTGCAGAGGTTAAAATCAAGTCAGGAATGCAAAGGCATTTGACAAATATGAAATAATCTTACAGTCTGTTTCCTATAGACTTTGTTCTTTTTCCTTTCCTATTTCCCTTCCATTCTTTCCTTTTACTGTAACTAGTCAAATGATAAGAGGTCTAATACCAAGCTCATAGCATTAGACAGATAAATACAAGTTTTAATTTTCCCTACTTCAACTGAGATCTTTAATAGGGGATAAGACTTTATGTGAATACCTAAGGAGGTATATTTAGTAAGTGACAGATCAGGGGATATTTCAATCAATTGCTAAATTTCAGGCAGCTGAGAGTCAATGGAAGAAAAGGTCCAAAAGTTTTGTCGCCAAAAGAATATCCAGTCTAGAAAATGAGTCAAAAGATATGTGAATTTTAATTTTACTCCATCCATCTTAGTCTTTAGAATTCTAGCAACCAGGAATGTATACACCCCCACTTAAGGATTAGTTGTGAGGAGGATGTCCTATGACCAACATGTGCTAGCAAGTGACAAATCAGAAACAACTGACAGACCCCCTGTGCTGCCCTAAGCCAAGCTTAAGCTACCATTGGTACATGTGAGACTCAGGAAGTAATGTAAAGAACTGCCTATTTATTTTGTATCACTTCCTCTCTCTGTCTCTTTCTCTTTCTGTGACGTTGGGCTCTCTCAGAGGTGTTGGGAGCTCTCTCCACAATATTGGGAGCTCAGGGCTGCGTTTTGGCATGCTTGCGGGTTTTGGTCCTGTAGTGTGGTTTAGGTGAGGTGTCTTCCCAGAGAGACCTTGCTGAGTGGTAAAGCTGCTGATTCCTACTTTCCGTGACCTCCTGAAAAGGCACTATCCTCCAAGGAAACCCCTCATCTCCAAGGAGACCTTGTGGCTGAGAGCAGAGCTAGATTCAATCTTCTGAGAAGTACCCTTGGCTGAGGCCTCTGAACTTCCCTTAGCTTAGGCTAGGCTGGAAAAATCTTATACCCTTTCCTCTCTTCTAAATTTCTTCCTTCCATTGTAATTATACTACCATTAAAATCTCAAACTGACTTGAGTATTTTATTGGGATTGAATTTAAATCCCTGGGGACCAGTAAAATAATATATTCAGTCAAGAACCCTAATTTTACCCTTAACAGATAGGATTGAACTAATCCTAGAGGTTTCTGTTCCAACCCTGGTATGACCTTGACCACTGGGCCAACCAGCAAGTTGAAGGAATACTTCTCCTAATGTGCAAGTTGTGGGGTGAGGGATTCAAGTAAATGAGAAACAAAATTAAACCTTAATAAAATATATGCTTATTATTATAATAAATATGTATATAAATACTTATATTTATATGTAAATGTCAAGTAAATAAATAATAAATATTAATTTTATATCTGTTTCTGTGTCTCTCTTTGTCTCTATATCTCTCTGTCTCTTTCTCTTCTTCACTATACTTACCCTAATCAATGTATTGATCACATACCCTGGATAAAATGAGAATCCCTTGAGGGCAGAGATATCACTTTACATGCAGTAGAGCTTCCTAGTTGTGTTATTATATACATATATTCTCCAAGGTACACTTTAAGGAAAGTAGTTATATCCTTCTAGGTCTTCAGTATATTCAGCAGAAAGGGATTATACAGTTCCTTACAGCTGTATTCTGGTAAGTATTTTTTAAATTCCATGTTATATGTTATAATTAATCTCTACATCTACCATACCTCCCCAAAAGTGGGATGAGAAACTTCCTGTTGTCAGAAATTCCTCCTACTTTCTGACATTCAATTTTTTAGTCCTATAGCTATTTCTCAAGCAAGAGATAGACAGAAAATAAATTGTGATTCCCCCAAATATAATTTTTTATGGATATTTACAATCAATCCATGAATCTCTGACTGCTCTTTGTTTTGCCAAGATAATCACAATTTGAAGACGAGATACAAAAATAAAGCTACTAAGTTTCTACTTATTATGTCAAGTACTGAGGAAGATCAAAAATTTAGAAAAGATAAAAACATCTATCCTCAAGGAAACTGAACTGTAGCAAGGATTAAACACTAAGACAGACTATTACAAGATAAATGCCTTGCTCAGAAATCTTTAGAACTTCTTCATTGGTCATGTAATATTTTGTTGACTAGTCTTGGGAACTGGCATCTAAAACTCCCTTCTTCCCTCTTTCAATCTCTCTTCTTTCCCTCTACTTTCCTTCAGCTTCCCCTCCCCCTTCTTCAGCCTCCTTCTAAGTCACTCAGGGTGAGCTATGATGTTTCAGAGGAAATACTCTTTTCTTTATCTTAAGTAAGGGTTTATTAGGGGGGAAACAGGAAAAGATGGAAGATGGAGGTAAGAGGCTTGGAGGTTTCTCTATTATCTACAATGAGCCTGAGGTTGGATAATATTGAGAGAAATGGCAATTCAGTCACTACCATGAAACAGAGCAAGTCAGAGAGAGATATATGGACTATTGTCCTTCTTCTTCTGCCTTCAAATCAGCCAGGCCACCTCCAACTTGATTATCCCAAGTCCAAGAGATAAACCCAGCTTCTTCCTTCAAAGTCACCAACATCAGCCAAGACGCCCAGAAATCAATCAGCAGTTGGCTCTTGCCCTCAACTGTTTCCCGGTAACATTCCAAATGGAATCTTTCTTTGATTGGCAGCTGATCAAACTCCAGCTTCTTTTGCATGCCTTATAATTTCTCTCTTTTCCACACATCTGAGGTTCCTTCTGGGTTTGGATGGATAATCCTATGATCTCATGAAGGCTACAAATGCAGAGAAATCCCTCCAAAATACTCTTTGGCAAGACAGGGGAAAAAGCAGACCTGATTTGGAGACAAGTGACCTGGATTCACATGACAGCTCTTGGCACATACTTTGATTAAGTTATTTAATATCTACACATCTCAGTTTCTTCCTATGTAAAAGAATGGAGTTGGACTAATACCTTTAATGTCATCAGGATATATATATCCTGATGATATATATGCTGGACCCCTTTGATTATCTGGTGAAGCCTGTGAATCCATTCTCAGATTATTTTTAAACCCAGAAAGGAAGTTATAAAGGATTACAAAAGGAACTCAATATCTTGAAATATTTATATGTGTATATAGTGTGTGTCTCTCTATATAATTTAAAGTATATATGTGTTTAAATATATATTATACACATACACACTGTATATTAGTTATATATAACTGCAATATATAAGAAATTATATATAATACTATAAATAGTGAAATATATATGCACATAAAATCCTTTATATAGTTATATCATATTGATATATATAGATGCTCTAGATATATAGATAGAGAACATATATTCTCTATTCTCTCTCTCTATTATTATTGTGGGTATGTGTGTATATTTATAGTACAAGGTATTTAGGAAAGACTACCATAAGGAGTCCCCAAGTCCATTTCAAGGCTATTTTGATGTCTTATCTGCCACTTGTGGCTCCAAGAAGCGGTTATGAAGCCAGATTCCCCATCCCAATAAAAACATCTCTGCAGGCAGGCTAAACTAAGTTGAGGGTAACTAACTGGCTTCCAATCTTTTGATGAGTGAGGAGGTGCTTACCATAGGTGTGGGAAAACTTCTCCTGGGAGAATGCCTGGAAGAGAGTAATTTGCTCCAGTGGCCATGAAGGTGGCAAAAGCAGGCATTCTTAGAGTGCTGAAACTTGGCTGGATATGGAAGAAACCAAGCTTTTCCACTGGAAACAGGACTTGCCACTGAACTTTGATGACTCTTGAAGAGTTGAGGTTAACAAATGTATATAATTCTACCCCACTGAAATTCAATGGTGCCATCGCCAAGAGTGATGTGATTTTGGTTCTTTTCCAGTATAGCATATATGTGTGTATGCATATTCATGTGTGCTCATATTTACATATAACTATATATATAACACATACATGCATTCATACTTATGTAAGCATATATGTATGGGTTCTCAGTCATATCTAACCTTTGTGATTCCAAATTTATAAGATTTTCTTTTGCAAAGATACTAGAATGGTCAGGCTTTTCCTTCTCTAGTAGAGGAAGCTTAAGTAAATAGCTTGCCCAGGGTCAGACAGCTAGTAAGTGTCTGAGGCAGGATTTAAATTCACTCTTTCTTGACTCCAGATCTAGTTTTTTTTTTTAATCTACTGAGCTATCATGTGTGTGTTATGTGTATACAGGCAAAACAATATGTGCATATGTTTTCTCTATACATGTGTCAATATATTAACATAAAGATATATTCAGATATGATATGTACATGTATAGGCATATATACATATATGTGGGTTTATGCATGCATATATATGTTTATATATAACACATAGATCCCAAATTAAGATATCATATTAAATAAATGCAATGATCAGAGATTTAGAATGAGAAGGAATATTCAGGGCCATTTAAGCCCATTCTGTTATTTCAAAGCTGCAGGAAATAAGGCTCAGAGGAGTCAGTTGAATTGGCCAAGATCGAACTGGTAATAAATAAGTGACAAGGCTAGGATTGTTTCCCCAAAGTCTCTGACTCCAAATGTGTCATTCTTTCTATTGAACCACATGGCTTCAATATCTCTTCTAGCTCTAAAATTCTGATCTTAGGATCTTACATTTTAAGGACTTTTAATGCTCTCTTCTCTATTTACATATGAGCTTTAGAAGTTCTGGAATGTACCCTTCAGATAATATGTCAATAGCCTCTTGTGAATATGAAAAACAAAAACAAAACCAAAAGTTTGCAAGGATATGTCATCTTACTTCTTACCTTCATGGAGAACAGGAGGTTAATGAAAGAAATGGAATGGGTGGGTATACATTTTTCAGTTTTTCAGAAGGGCATTGCAATGCTCATTGATTTCTCTTAGAGAAAAGGACATTTTCTAAGCAAGCATGATGAAAGAACTTTTCCCTAACTTTTATTGGGTCATTCCATTCCAGTCTCTGTTAAGTTATGGCTTTTCAAAAGGCAGAGCTGCTTCTTACAACATAAGAGAGGTCCCAATCCTAACAACGGGCTTCATTTCTTTCTCAGGTATTTTATTCTTACTTTTGGTTTAATTAGTCCTTGATAGAGGCTGATGGAATAATATATTATGTAGCATTTCAGCACTGTAGGTAGAGAATCCCTTGAGCTGCTGTCACAAAAAAAGCCTGGGACCAAGACTTCTCAACATGATCTCTTCCAGTAATGAGCTGTTTCTAACTTTATCCACATCACAGGCTCTCAGCCCATTAGTGGTATTGAAGAGGAAGTTGGGATACCAAAGACCATAACTTGGGATCATTGATTTTTCAAAGAGGTGTGTCTAGGGGATTAGCAACCTTGCAAGCAGCAGGCAGGCAAACATTCCCTGGCTTCTTTACTTAAAGGCAGAGATGACCAAGTCTATGTTAGACTTAGGTAAGTGGGAGGGAGTTTGCCCCAAAGTATAAGTATCTACTTTATGGTGACCTGTAATTAGCTGGCAGCACAGAGAGGTAATCCATCTATTATTTATAAACTCAAACACTCTGTTATCTTTGCCTTAGTCTTTCACATGCCAAGCTCCCTTGCCTTATGAAATGAGAACGCAACCAATCCCTTAGTAATGATGCCCCTTTAGCCTTGTATTTTTACTCTGAGAAATTAATCAGTTCATAGGAAGGGACATTTTCAGACCACAATCTGGTAATAAGGTGACTTTGTTTGGCACAAAGAGACATTTGTGAACTGATACAAAATGCAATTTAGCATAACCAGGAATGCAATATACATGAAAGTTTCAATCGTGTATTAAATATTCAATATGTGCACCTACTGGGGATACCAAAAACAATAAATGAAATAAGCCCTATTTGCAAGAAACTTATATTCTAAAACTGGAGACCATTGGAATACAAGAAAGTATATGCAGAATAAAGATAAAGAGAATTATTGTTCAGGCGTTTCAGAAATGTTTGACTCTTTGTGATTCCATTTGGGGTTTTCTTGGCAGAGATACTAGAGTAGTTTGCCATCTCCTTCTCCAGCGCATTTCAAAGATGAAGAAACTGAGGACACCGGGGTGAAGTGACTATGCCAGTGTCACGCAGCTAGTTTGTCTTAGGCCAAATTTGACCTCAAAAAGATGAAAATACACGAGGACTTCAGGTCAAGATAGAGGATTAGAGAAAGCTAAAGTTCAGATCTCCGGGAACCCTTCCTTACCGATCTCAAGCTATATGCTCCTAGGGCACCGACATTCAAAACAAACAACAGCATAGACCCCGGGAATCCTCCTCCTGGACCTGGATCAAAAGGTAACGCCCCCTCCCAAAAGCCAGAACCCAAGAACACTCAGACCTAAGGGGTAGGCAGAAGGAAGGTCCCAGCACCCATCCCCCCCAACCCAGAGCACCGAGTCCAAGGCAGCAGAGGGAACCTCAGAGCCTCAGGGCTGGCTATTCTGAAGGCCACATCCTGAAAACAACCTGACCCAGTCTGGGGGCACCCAGACAGCAGGGAAACAGAGACAGGGGAGCCTGTAACCCCCTGGCTGGATCCTTCCATCTGAGTCTCACAGAAGGTCCCTGCCTCAAGGCATACTCAGTTCGACCCAGGGAAAGCTAATCCTATCAGAAGCCCTCAGAGCTCCGCGGAAACGGCCGAGCCAGGCTCAGAGCGTGGAAGTAAGGCAACAGAGGAGCATCGGGAGGGAACTGAGGAGGGCAGTAACACAGAAACACCAGCAATTCCTGGCTTCCCCGGAAAGACAGAACAACAACTGCATAGAACAGACAATCTGCCTAGGGTTAAAATCTCTGAACACCAGACAGAGATAAGAAAAGCCAGTCCTCCCCACTCAGATAGAGATGGCAAACTCCACAGAAGCACAAAAGCCTCAAAATTCCAAGAAAAACAAGAAGAAGGGAGCGACTTTGGACACATTTTATGGAGCCAAAATACAAAATACAGAGGAGATAGAAGAGGAAACACAAGCAAATGTGCCGATACCTTCCAAAGGAAATGTAAACTCTCCACAAACCCATGAAGAATCTGAATCAGAAAGGATCAAAAAGATGGAAGCCTTCTGGGAGGAAAAGTGGGAAAAAATGCAAAAGAAATTCACGCACATACAAAACCAGTTTGACCAAAGTGAAAAGGAAAACCAAGCTTTAAAGGTGAGAATTAGGCAACTCGAAGACAAGGAGCACGAATTAATAAAGCAAAGCCAAAAGACTAAGAAAATAGAAGAGAACATAAAATATCTGACTGACAAGGTCATAAACTTGGAAAATAGAGGAAGAGACAATTTAAGTCCAGAAAAGTCAGAAATAAACAGCAAACTCGACATCATAATACAAGATATAATTAAAGATAATTGCCCAGAGATCCTAGAACAAGAGGGCAATACAGGCACTGAAAAAGTTCACAGAACACCCTTTACACTAAATCCCCAAAAGACAACACCCAGGAATGTAATTGCCAAATTCCAAAGCTATCAAACAAAAGAAAAAATCTTACAAGAAGCCAGAAAAAGACAATTTAGATATAAAGGAATGCCAATCAGGGTCACACAAGACCTTGCAAGTTCCACTCTGAATGACCGTAAGGCATGGAACATGATTTTCAGAAAGGCAAGAGAGCTGGGCCTTCAACCAAGAATCAGCTATCCAGAAAAACTGACTATATACTTCCAAGGGAAAGTATGGGCATTCAACAAAATAGAAGATTTCCAAGTTTTGGCAAAGAAAAGACCACAGCTCTTTGGAAAGTTCGATATCGAAAAACAAAGAGCAAGGAATACCTGAAAAGGTAAATATTAAGGAAAGGGGAAAAATGTTTTCTTCTTTTACTCAAACTCTCTTCTATAAGGACTACATTTATATAAAACTATGCATACTAACATGTGGGGGAAATGTAATGTGTAAATAGGGGGAAAAGAAAGAACAAATAGAATCTTTCTCACATGAAGATTCCCACTGGAAGGGGAGGGGAAGAAAACTCCTTTAAGAAGGAGAGGAAGAGAGTTTTTACTTAAACCTTACTCTCAGGGAAATCAACTCTGAGAGGGAAAAACATCCAGATCCATTGGGATCTTGAATTCTATATTACCCAACAAGGGAAGGGAGAAGGGAAAACCAAGGAGGGAAGGGGATAGGCAACACAAAAAAGGGAGGGAAGAAGAGGGGGGAGGGGGAGGAAACAAAAAAGGGAGGGACTAGAAAGGGAAACATATCAAGGGAGGGGACAAGGGGGACTGATTTAAAGTAAATCACTGGACTAAAAGGTAGAGCTGAAGAAGAAAGGTTAGAGTTAGGGAAGGATATCAAAATGCCAGGGAGTCCACAAATGAAGGTCATAACTTTGAATGTGAATGGGATGAACTCACCCATAAAACGTAGACAAATAGCAGAATGGATTAGAATCCAAAACCCTACCATGTGTTGTCTTCAAGAAACACACATGAGGCGGGTAGACACCCACAAGGTCAGAATTAAAGGATGGAGTAAGACCTTCTGGGCCTCAACTGACAGAAAGAAGACAGGAGTGGCAATCATATTTGATAAAGCCAAAGCAAAAATAGACCTGATCAAAAGGGATAGGGAAGGTAATTATATTTTGTTAAAAGGGAATTTAGATAATGAGGAAATATCACTAATCAACATGTATGCACCAAATAATATAGCACCCAAATTTCTAATGGAGAAACTAGGAGAATTGAAGGAAGAAATAGACAGTAAAACCATATTAGTGGGAGACTTGAACAACCATTATCAAATTTAGATAAATCAAATCAAAAAATAAATAAGAAAGAGGTAAAAGAAGTGAATGAAATCTTAGAAAAATTAGAATTAATAGACATATGGAGAAAAATAAATAGGGATGAAAAGGAATACACCTTCTTCTCAGCACCACATGGCACATTCACAAAGATTGACCATACATTAGGTCACAGAAACATGGCACACAAATGCAGAAAAGCAGAAATAATAAATGCAGCCTTTTCAGATAGATCACAAGGCAATAAAAATAATGATCAGTAATGGTACATGGAAAACCAAATCAAAAACTAATTGGAAATTAAACAATATGATACTCCAAAATCGGTTAGTTAGAGAATAAATCATAGAAACAATCAATAATTTCATTGAGGAAAATGACAATGGCAAGACATCCTTTCAAACCTTTTGGGATGCAGCCAAAGCAGTAATAAGAGGTAAATTCATATCCCTGAGTGCATATATTAACAAACAAGGGAGAGCAGAGATCAATCTATTAGAAATGGAAATAAAAAAACTCGAAAGCTATCAAATTAAAAACCCCCAGCAGATGGGTTTGTACCCTCAAAAAGATAATAAGGAAAAAGACTTGTACAAGAATATTCATAGCTGCCCTCTGTGTGGTGGCCAAAAATTGGAAAACGAGGGGATGCCCATTAATTGGGGAATGGCTGAACAAACTGTGGTATATGTTGGTGATGGAATACTATTGTGCTAAAAGGAATAATAAAGTAGAGGAATTCCATGGAGACTGGAACAACCTCCAGGAAGTGATGCAGAGTGAAAGGAGCAGAACCAGGAAAACATTGTACACAGAGACTGATACACTGTGGTACAATAGAAGGTAATGGACTTCTCTATTAGGGTCAATGCAATGTCCCTGAACAATCTGCAGGGATCTAAAAAATACTATCCACAAGCAGAGGATAAACTGTGGGAGTAAAAACACCGATGAAAGGCAACTGCTTGACTAAAGGGGTTGAGGGAATATGAATGAGGAGAGACTCTAAATGAACACTCTAATGCAAATACCAACAACAGGGAAATAGGTTTGAGTCAAGAACACATGTGATACCCAGTGGAATCGTGCATCGGCTATGGGAGAGGGAAAGGTGGTGGGAGAGGGGGCGGGGAAGAAAAGAAAATGATCTTTGATTCCAGTGAATAATATTTGGAAATGACCAAATAAAATAATGTTTAAAATAAAAAAAACCCCAGCAGGAAACCAAACTAGAAATCCTAAAATTTAAGGGAGAACTTAATAAAATCGAAAGTGATAGAACTATTGATTTAATAAATAAGACAAGAAGCTGGTACTTTGACCAGTACTTTGTCTATTTGGTTTGTTTTTTTCAATCTAATTAAAAAAAGGAAAGAAAAGCAAATCAACAGCATCAAAGATGAAAAGGGGGCCATCACCTCCAATGAAGAGTAAATTAAGGCAATCATTAAAAATTACTTTGCCCAATGATATGGAAATTAATACACCAACTTAGGCGATATGGATCCATATATACAAAAATATAAACTGCCTAGACTAACAGAAGAAGAAATAGAATTCTTAAATAATCCCATATCAGAAAATGAAATCCAACAGGCGATCAAAGAACTTCCTAAGAAAAAACCCCCAGGGCCTGATGGATTCACCAGTGAATTCTATCAAACATTCAGAGAACAGTTAATCCCAATACTATACAAACTATTTGACATAATAAGCAAAGAGGGAGTTCTACCAAACTCCTTTTATGACACAAACATGGTATTGATTCCAAAACCAGGCAGGTCAAAAACAGAGAAAGAAAGCTATAGGCCAATCTCCCTAATGAATATAGATGCAAAAATTTTAAATAGGATACTAGCAAAAAGACTCCAGCAAGTGACCATAAGGGTCATCCACCATGATCAAGTAGGATTTATGCCAGGGATGCAGGGCTGGTTCAATATTAGGAAAACCATCTACATAATTGACCACTTCAACAAACAAACCAACAAGAATCACATGATTATCTCAATAGATGCAGAAAAAGCCTTTCATTCCTATTAAAAACACTAGAAAGCATAGGAATATAAGGGTCATTCCTAAAAATAATAAACAGTATATATCTAAAACCATCAGCTAATATCATCTGCAATGGGGATAAACTAGATGCATTCCCAATAAGATCAGGAGTGAAACAAGGATGCCCATTATCACCTCTACTATTTGACATTGTACTAGAAACACTAGCAGTAGCAATTAGAGAAGAAAAAGAAATTGAAGGCATCAAAATAGGCAAGGAGGAGACCAAGTTATCACTCTTTGCGGATGACATGATGGTCTACTTAAAGAATCCTAGAGATTCAACCAAAAAGCTCATTGAAATTGTCAACAACTTTAGCAAAGTTGCAGGATACAAAATAAACCCACATAAATCATCAGCTTTTCTATATATCTCCAACACAGCTCAGCAGCAAAAACTAGAAAGAGAAATCCCATTCAAAATCACCTTAGACAAAATAAAATACCTAGGAATCTACCTCCATAGACAAACACAGGAACTATATGAACACAACTACAAAACACTCTCCACACAACTAAAACTAGACTTGAGCAATTGGAAAAACATTAACTGCTCGTGGATAGGACGAGCCAATATAATAAAAATGACCATCCTACCCAAACTTATTTATCTATTTAGTGCCATACCCATTGAACTCCCAAAACATTTCTTTACTGATTTAGAAAAAAAACATAACAAAGTTCATTTGTAATAACAAAAGATCAAGGATATCCAGGGAAATAATGAAAAAAAAAAAACGCATATGATGGGGGCCTTGCAGTCCCAGACCTTAAACTGTATTACAAAGCAGCAGTCATCAAAACAATTTGGTACTGGCTAAGAGACAGAAAGGAAGATCAGTGGAATAGACTGGGGGAAAGCGACCTCAGCAAGACAGTATATGATAAACCCAAAGATCCCAGCTTTTGGGACAAAAATCCACTATTCGATAAAAACTGCTGGGAAAATTGGAAGACAGTGTGGGAGAGATTAGGAATAGATCAACACCTCACACCCTACACCAAGATAAATTCAAAATGGGTGAATGACTTAAACATAAAGAAGGAAATCATAAGTAAATTGGGTAAACACAGAATAGTATACATGTCAGACCTTTGGGAGGGGAAAGACTTTAAAACCAAGCAAGACATAGAAAGAATCACAAAACGTAAAATAAATAATTTTGACTACATCAAATTAAAAAGCTTTTGTACAAACAAAACCAATATAACTAAAATCAGAAGGGAAACAACAAACTGGGAAAAAATCTTCATAGAAACCTCTGACAAAGGTTTAATTACTCAAATTTATAAAGAGCTAAATCAATTTTACAAAAAATCAAGCCATTCTCCAATTGATAAATGGGCAAGGGACATGGATAGGCAGTTCTCAGATAAAGAAATCAAAACTATTAATAAGCACACGAAGAAGTGTTCTAAATCTCTCATAATCAGAGAGATGCAAATCAAAACAACTCAGGTATCACCTCACACCTAGCAGATTGGCTAACATGACAGCAGAGGAAAGTAATGAATGCTGGAGGGAATGTGGCAAAGCAGGGACATTAATTCATTGCTGGTGGAGTTGTGAACTGATCCAACCATTCTGGAGGGCAATTTGGAACTATGCCCAAAGGTGATAAAATAATATCTACCCTTTGATCCAACCATAGCACTGCTGGGTCTGTACCCCAAAGAGATAATGGACACAAAGACTTGTACAAAAATATTCATAGCTGCGCTCTTTGTGGTGGCCAAAAATTGGAAAACGAAGGGATGCCCATCAATTGGGGAATGGCTAAACCAATTGTGGTATATGTTGGTGATGGAATACTATTGTGCTCAAAGGAATAATAAAGTGGAGGAATTCCATGGAGAATGGAACAACCTCTAGGAAGTGATGCAGAGCGGGAGGAGCAGAACCAGGAGAATATTGTACACAGAGACTGATACACTGTGGTATAATGGAACGTAATGGACTTCTCCATTAGGGGCGGTGTAATGTCCCTGAACAATTTGCAGGGATCTAGGAGAAAAGACACTATCCACAAGCAGAGGATAAACTGTGGGAGTAAAAACACCGAGGAAAAGCAACTGCCTGACTACAGCGGTTGAGGGGACATGACAGAGGATAGGCTCTAAACAAACACTCTAATGCAAATATTAACAACATGGCAATGGGTTCGAATCAAGAACACATGCGATACCCAGTGGATTTACGCGTCGGCTATGGGGGTTAGGGGGGGAGGAAAAGAAAATGATCTTTGTCTTTAATGAATAATGCTTGGAAATGATCAAATAAAATATTATAAAATTTTAAAAATTTAAAAAAAAGATGAAAATACACACACACTTGTTTGTGCATATGTATTAAATATTAATGTGTGTATATATAGAGAATATAATGACTAAAAATGCTAATGGAACAAATAATAATAATATAACATGCATTTATTAATTTTAATTATTATACTTGTTTCCAAAGGGGAAAAATAAGAAAATATTCCTTTCTTTTTCTGGAGAATGTGTAGGAACTATTAAAGTGGAATTTAGCATATACTATAATACTTGGTTAATTTGTGTATATGTTTTCCTGAACTGATATTTTTCCTTCTCATTTTTGTTCTTTGTATTATAGTAAGATTATTCTCTTGGGTTGAGGAGAGGGAGAGATTTTTTTGGAGAGGAAAGCATTGAGAAAAAAGAAAGATGTCAAAAATCTTTCATTCCCTTTGGAATATCTTTCACTCAAAGCTGAGTAGATGTTGAAGAAAAAGTCATTTAGTTCTGAAAATCCCTGTTTCATAGGAAAGGAAATCAAGATCTAGAAAGAAAGACAAATGATTTAGATAATAACAAACAAAACAATTTAATAAGATTTATGGATAGCATCATAGATAGCGCTGGAAAAATTCATATAGTTCAACCTCTTTATTTAACAGATAAGGAAACTGAGGTCCAGGAAGATGATATGATTTGCCCAAGGTCCTATAGGTGGTATTCACCAGAGATGATATTTCAGCTGAAGACCATGGATTCTAGAACCTGTACTCCTTCCTATAAACGATGATGGAAAAAAAAATGGGTGCAAAGCTTAATGCTCAGCGTTTAGATGCAGTCACAAAAGAAGACCTTTCCTGCTCTAAAGGAGCTCTTTTGTAGAAAACGGATGAAACCATTGAAGTGATAGAGCTTTGGACTTAAATCCATTTCTTTTTCTACAGACCCCTGTTTCTGTGGCACCATATTTCTAAGGGAGGCGGTTGACCTGCAGTCTAATGATGAGTATTATAGAGTGTTATTTCTGGGAAGTCAAGTGGAGTCATGTGACAAAATATAATAGGGAAAAGTAGTTAAGTGGGAAAGGTTGCCAAGGAGGCTGGAAAGTAGAAATGTGATAGAAAATGTTTAGAACCTTGACTCGACAATTAAATTTTCAGTGTGAAAATTTTTAATGTTGGACTAATCAAAACCTATAAATCAGAATTATTTTTGTTTTGTTGATTGTCTAAACTTAAGAAAATAATAATTCAAATGAATTTAAAAGTCTATACATGTATATATTACATAATATAGGTATATATTACATCATACATACATATGTATATATCACTTTGTTTGTTGACTTGTTTGATATGGGGGGCTAAAGGAAAGAATTAAATATTTACTGGCCTGCACCTTTTGGTAGTTATAGGGACAGGGTGCTGGATTTGGAATCAGAGGACCTGTAGGACCTATGTTAGAAAATCATATATTTAGAGCAAGAAGGAATCCCAAAGGCCATCTAATTCAAACTTCTTTGAGAAATGAGGAATCTGTGAGCTTCAGTCAATAAAGAATAAATGATTTGTAGGAAGTTACCCTTATTATAGTGGAGGAGCTAGAATCTGAACCAAATTCCTCACTCCAAATCTTCTCTTTCTGTTTATTTTTTCCTGTGTGTGTAAGCATGAAAGCGATCCATCCATTCATCTAACTATCTATCTATATCTATCTATCTATCTATCTATCTATCTATCTATCTATCTATCTATCTATCTATCTATCTATCTATCTATCTGTCCGTCCATCTCTCTGTATTTATCTAGCAAATATGCTATAGGAAATATAATATTAAATTAGGGAGGGTTGGTGAATTTGGAACCAGAAGACACAATTTTGAATCCCAACTCTATTACTTATCTGAACTTTTCAGTTCACCAAGATGGTTTCTAAAGTATTCTCAAATCTAGGCACTTTGGTGAAAAACTATCAGGTTTATCTCAATTAGATCAAATAAAAATATTTGAACACTCCTTTTGGAGAGAAAAACTAGGGTTCTATAGAAATATTATTATCATAATCATTATTATTTTAGTAGGTAGTATATTATTAGAGCTTTATATTAGAGCCAAGAGATAGGACTTCTTTCTATTTCTAGTTAATTAAAGGGATGACATTTTCCTTTGTGGCCTCTATTTCTTCATTTGTACAATAAAGACAAGGAAGAGGCAGGGAGAATAATATTCTTGAAGCTAGGAAAACCGGAATTCAAATATAGTCTCTGATTTTCACTACTTATATGACCCTGGGAAAGTCATTTAGTATTTTCTAGCCTCAATATTCTTATGTATAAAATCAGAAAAAAAATCAGGAAAAAATCCCACAAGGTTTTTTGAGGCTCAAGTACATGTGTGTGTGTGTATTTTAAATATGTGTCTATATATACATGTATATATATTAATTACATATAATTTTACACATAATATATATACTAAAAGCCCAGTGCAAATAAATTATATATTTTATTCAGTCTTTCAGTTTTGTCCAAATCTGTGTGAATTCATAGACTTTTGTCCATGTCATTTTCTTGGCAAAGATACTGGAGTGACTTGCCATTTTCTCTTCAAGAAAGGAAATTTTATACAATTATTTGTGGAGAACTAAAGCAAATAGGGTTGGTGACTTGCCCAATTCTACATAGCTAGTAAGAGTTTGTGGCTGAATTTCAACTTAGATCTTCCTGACTTCAGGACTGGTTCTCTGTTTACCAACACACACACACACACAAACACACACACACACTATATATATATATATATATATATATATATATGTATATATGTATGTATATATATGTAAATTACCTTATAAACCTTAAAATACTATATAGATATATTAGCTATATTGATTATTATTAAAAGAGGCAACCAAGAAACTTATGCTTTCTTTTTTCTTAAATTCTTATCTTCCATCTTCAGATCAATATTGTGTATTAGTTATAATGCAAAAGAGTGGTAAGGGCTAGTCAATGGGGGGTTAAGTGACTTGCCCAGGGTCACTCAGCTAGGAAATATCACAGGCCAGATTTGAACTTAGGACATCCCATCTCTAGGTTCATGTCTCAATCAACTAATCCACCTAGCCACCTCTAACTCATGCTGCTTTCAATTTAATAACTCTAGGATTTTTCATTGTTTATTAATATCTGTAATCAGTTTTTAATATCTTTTAAGCCTGCATACTCTAGATCCTAGAAAATCCAGGCTGTGATATAGAATATGTCTAGAACAACTTCTGAAAAAGTTTACACGAGGAAGTTTGAATGTGATTAATCCAGACCATAGATGTAACAGTGCCCATTGCTGCTTGAGGAATCAAGAATCACACGCATCCCCAAAGTTTGCTTTAATTTTTTTTTCTCCTGCCTCAGGTACAAGAGATCCACAAGATGGCCTTGTTATCTATTGCCCTTCAGCTCTTTTCATACAGACTCAGCCCAGAGTGTCCAGTTGTCAGAGTGATGCTCACTAGCATTGTCAGGCTGGTACATTTCACCCCAAGAGTCTTCTGTGGATAAGTCCTGCCAATAACAATCACATTATAAGGGCTGAATTCTGTTCTGGTGGTCCCTGGAAAAATGTCAGTCAGGATCACAGCTTACAGCCTGCCATTCTTGGGAGTAAATGAACCTAGAGAATGGAATCATTTTCAAATCTTTCCTTCTTTCCTTCTTCATTTCCTTCTTTCTTTCTCACTCTTTCTCCTTCCTTCCTTCCTTCCTTCCTTCCTTCCTTCCTTCCTTCCTCTCTCTCTCTCCCTCTCTCTCTCTCCCCCTTCTTCCCTCCCTCCCTCCCTCTCTTCCTCCCTTCCTTCCTTCCTTCCTTCCTTCCTTCCTTCCTTCCTTCCTTCCTTCCTTCTTCCTTTTTTCCTCCCTGCCTCCCTCCCTGCCTCCCTCCCTGCCTCCCTCCCTGCCTCCCTCCCTGCCTCCCTCCCTCCCTCCCTCCCTCCCTCCCTCCCTCCCTCCCCTCCCTTCCTTCCTTCCTTCCTTCCTTCCTTCCTCCCTCCCTCCCTCCCTTCCTCCCTCCCTCCCTCCCTCCCTCCCTCCCTCCTTCCTTCCTTCCTTCCTTCCTTCCTTCCTTCCTTCCTTCCTTCCTTCCTTCCTTCCTTCCTTCCTTCCTTCCTTCCTTCCTTCCTTCCTCCCTTCCTTCCTTCCTCCCTTCCTCCCTCCCTCCCTCCCTCCCTCCCTCCCTCCCTTCCTCCCTCCCTCCCTCCCTCCCTCCCTCCCTCCCTCCCTCCTTCCTTCCTTCCTTCCTTCCTTCCTTCCTTCCTTCCTTCCTTCCTTCCTTCCTTCCTTCCTTCCTTCCTTCCTTCCTTCCTTCCTTCCTTCCTTCCTTCCTTCCTTCCTTCCTTCCTTCCTTCCTTCCTTCCTTCCTTCCTTCCTTCCTTCCTTCCTTCCTTCCTTCCTTCCTTCCTTTCTCTCTTTCTCTCTCTCTTTCTTTCTCTTCTGCCCCAAGAAAGAAACCAAATCAAAGGCCCCTTTGCAAAAAAAAAAAAAGAACAAAAAACCTTTAATGGTGTTCATGTCACAAAATAATAATCACTGTTATTTATAAAACATATGCACCAAACAATGTACTGTGCATGAAATTTTTATATTATTTTGCAGATTACATGTTGATACAATTTTAATAATTGTTTTCTGATGTTTTGCAATCCATGATCTCTTCCTCCCTTCCAGCCTGCCCCCTTCCCCAAGATAGCAGTTACTGAGATATAGGTGGTACATGTGTTTTTCTACAATGCATTTTTCTGGGTTCATGTTTTGAAAGAAACCACATAATTCCTATACTAGAAAAAAATCATGGGGATAAAATCTCGATGAGATATGAAGTAACCCAATCTCAAGGTCAGGAGGTGTTGAGTACTATCTCACTGAGTGATAGTGGGGAAATATGTTCCCCATCACCTTTATTTCCTCTCTCATGAAACTGAAGCAAAGTATGGATGATTATTAATGCTCCTTCAAGCTTGAAAAATATATCAATCCATTTTTCACTTAAGAGAGGAACTGTAGAGAAACCAAAGAAAAGATTAAAGAGGGTATGAATTTGAAGTAGCCATCAACATTATGATAATAAGAGTAATAAATGATGTCTTAAAATTTAGTGCCATTAAAGTTTGCCAAAGTTTTTATACTTCATTCTATTTGATCTTTAGAAATACCCTAGTACAAATATCTGCCCCTACTCACTCTCTCCAAAGCAGTAGATGCTCTGCTGACCTCCTGGTGCAGAATGTAACCAGGAACTTGATGCACTGTGCCCCAGGAGACATCTTCAAACAACCTTAAAAACTGAAATGAGAATCTAGTATTTCTACAGGTTATATAAAATTATTTTTTTCTGACATTATATACCATGTAATTGAGGACCCCCGTGTTTTATGCTTCATCTTTAGTGCGACATAAATAACTTATTCTTATTAATATCCAAAGTCCTTAACATAGAACTGTGGCAGGCTTCATGAAACCCTCCTCCATTATGTCTTAGGTCAGAATAGGTATTCTGGGAACTAAAACTAAAACTCTTTCCCCCCCCTATAATGCAGTGTATACTGTGCAGAATATACAAGTTGTAGAGGAAACAATTCTTGTCAACTTGGGAAGATACAAGATAATGGGCTTAGAAGATATCTCCAAAGTCATCTAAGCCTGTCTTCCCTTAATGGGAAATAGCCCTTTCTACAATATCTCTGACAAGTGGTCATCCATTCTCTGCTTGAAGAACCATAATTATGAGAAACTCACTACCTCCTGAGGTAGTCAATTTTGTATTTTTATAGATCTAATTTTTAGGATATTTTTCTTTCTTTTTGATAGTTTCTAATCCTATTACCTCCAACTTGTGGTAGGAGGTACATTGAGTTTGTGATCAGGGAAACTTGACTTTTAATCACATCTCTGATGTTTTCTAAGTAGTGATCACAGCCAAATAGTGAAACCTTTTCCAATTTTAAGGTATTTTTTTTCAGATTTCATGTCATTAAATTTTTTAATAATCACTTTCTGACATTCTGCATTCTATGTTCTCTCCCTCCCTCTTGCTCCTCTCACCTCCTCAAGGTTTTAAATAATATGATATAGGATGTCTATACATCATCATATCATATATATTTCCATGTTTATCAAATTGTGAAAAAGACACATATTGCTTACACTAGAGAATAATTCATTGAAGAAAAAAGTGTAGAATGGTCTGTTTCAATTTGCATTCAGACCTCATCAGTTCTTTCTTTTACAGTGGTTAGGGATTTTCATCAGGAGGATTTTGGGGTTGTCCTGATCTTTGCTTTGTTGATACTAAGTCAATCACATTGATCATCCTGTGTTATTTTTGTCTCTGTGTACAATGGTCTGCTCACCTCCCTCTTCATCTCTTCATTTAAGTCCAGTTATGTTTTGTTTTTTTCAGGGGGGGGGGAGTTGGGGAAGAGGTTGTCTTGTTTGTCACTTCTTATGGCACAAGGTTATTCCATTACAAATTTTCAGCACAACTTGTTCAGCCATTCCCCAACTGATGGATACCCCTTCATTTTCCAGTTCCTTGCCACCACACAAAGACCTACTAGAGATATTTTTGTATAAGTATCATCTCCCTGAAATGTCAATCCATGCTGAGGAAGTGATGTTAGATTTTCTATGACTATGCACTGAAAACTCATCCTCTAGGAGGTTCTGTCATTCTAGAAAGCCTCCAGAGGGGCTCAGTGTCAGATGATTAGGTCTGCAAATGTTTCATGTCACTCAGTAAATCCATGAATTGGGTTTGTTTGGCTAAACAAGAAACTGAAAGGTAAATCAGGCATCTTTTCATGGCATACCTTTCTTTATTATTGATTTTTGTCAGTGCTTAGGCACTCCCTCAAAGAAATGACCAGAATTTGCTATCTTTTACCTGGCAAGTTTGATCATTCATAGGTCCATCATCTTGATTCCCCTGAATATCATCCCTTTCTACATCTTATCAACTACTTGATTAGACTATCTCCTGATCCTGCCACCTAGACTTCCATTCCTTAACTGGCTACCCTTGTCCCCTTTCTCACTCCCTACTAACTCTTCCAGCACCATCCTTGGGCCATGCTGAAGGATTGGAGCTCATTGCATTTAGCTACTTCCAGATTCTTGACCCCATCATCTTCCTACCAAACTAACATATATGTACACACCTATCCCCCTTCCCTTATCCCTCTTCCTTTTTTGTACTTCTTATTGTTGCAAGAGTAATCTAATCAAGATTGCCATAGTTTCTGGAAAGGGTACCTCCAAAAATGCATGCCTCATGGCTTTACTCAACATAGTTCTGATTTTACCCTTTCTCAGCTTTTTTATTGTTGTTCAGTCATCTCTAGCTCTTCATGATCCCATCTGAAGTTTTCTTGCTAAAGATACTGGAGTGCCACATCCTTCTCCAGATCATTTTGCAGATGAGTAAATGTGCAAACAGGGTTAAACGACTTACCCAAGGTCACACAGTTAAGTGTCACATGCCAGATTTGAACTCGGGAAGATGGATTTTCCTGACTCCAGAACCCTATCCATTGCATCAACTAGCTACCCCTTAAATATGTTGTTTTCCATTATTTAAATGTAAACTCTTTGAAGGCAGGACCTTTGTGTTACTTTTGTATTTGTATCTTTAAAGTTTAGCATACTACCCTTTACCTGGCATATAGTAAAAACATAATATATGTTTTTTGCTATTTTTTGGCCTGATATAGCTTTAATGTTGTCTCCATATACAGAGATTTCTTGAGCACATCTCTAGTGTAAAGCACTGTATATTCAAGCTCTCGTTTATAAGGAGAAAGAATGGAAGGGTTGGTAAAAAGGGAAGCATCAAGATCTGGTTGACACTTGGGTACCCTGGGAAACCTCCAACTAAAAATGGGCAGAAGAGGGTGGGAAAAGCATGATGTCCTAAAAATATCTCAAACTCTGAAGTCCCATTGCTGAAGGAATCTTATAATTCCCAGAAATAGTCTTAGGGTAAGGGTAGTCTCAGGTTCTTCTCTATTCTACCCCCAAAACTCCCAATTCCTAAGAAACATATAATAAATAAATAAATGAATGAATGAATGAATGAATATTTCCAACATGGTGAGGGAAGCACCAGTATAGAGGAAAACTCAGCACCCCGTCTGGGAAGTGCCAATTTGGTCCTAAAAAAAATTGATGCCTTCCTCAAAATTTTTAAAGAGGGGGTCATCAGCTTCAAACCATCTTAAAACAGAGAAATTGCCAGGAAGACCATGTTCTTCCCAGGCTGCAGAGATTCAAAAGAATATTATGGCTCCCTACCATTCCATTTCAGAGGCCATCTATGATATAGCAGAGGAGACTTGGCAACTCAGAGAAGCGATCTACAGTCAGCTGAAATGTAGGAGCAACTATGGTACTGTGTGGCAGAGGGGAAGTCTCTTGAGGCATTAAAGTGAATGGTAGGATGAAGTCAGTTTTCCAAGCTGCTTCTCCATAGCTGAAGATCAGAAAATAATAGAATGGGATTCAGAAATTCCCTTTAACCTCTTACTAACCAAGGCAGTGATTATGAGAATGGGTTGGGGTGGGATGAGGGCTATTTGCTAAAAACGTCATCAATGCCTTTATGTCAAGCTCTCACAGAATTTTCTTGCTAACTTCTAACTAGTCTTTCATAGACAGTGATAGCCTCAAATGTCATGTGGCAACACCTCACTATTAAAGCCCTTATAGGAACATTGAAATGGCTTGGACAGGTTGTCAAACTATAATTTTTTCCTGACTATTCCCTTACCCACAAAGCACTGTATCTTTGAAACAAGTATGCAGTCTAGGAAAATATAACAAGTCTCTCAGCCTCGGTTTCCTCATTTACAAAATAGATAGAATTAATAGTATCTTCCTAACATCTAATAGTTGTGAGAATCCAATCAGATAGCATGTAAATCTTTCTTGCAAAGCTCAAAGTAGTCAATAAATGCTAACTCATTATTACCAACCTTATCCAATGAGGGTTCAAACTTTACTGATTCTATTCTCACAGCATCTCTCATTCAATTTTCCCCATTCATGCAACAATCATTCTAGCTCAGGTGTCATCACCT